>NC_055688.1:4750027-5350027 GCF_017639745.1 Melanotaenia boesemani
TGGCCAAAGAGGTGAGAAGGGTCTGCAGAGCACCTTTCTCCACTGCTCGGACCTGGACCGCCGGGTTGCTGCAGGAGGAGCAGAGACATGAGTTGGTGGGTGGACCGGCACCCAATCAGACACTGGAATGCTAGGGTTTGTACCTGGACAGAGCAGATCCCAGAACGAAGGCAGAGCTCTCCTGTAACCTGCTGTCAGAGCTGTTCAGACCCTCCAGTATGAGCTGCAGACCCCCCATGGAGCACAGTGTCTGAGCATTGTCCACCTGACAACAGAAACCATGTGAGACTATGTCCCACCTGTAAACCTGAAGATGCCATCATCATCAGAGTTACCTGGTGGACCAGGTACTCCAGCTCCAGCAGGATGTTCAGCCTCTGCTCAGGAGATGTGTCGCTGCTGTTCAATTGCTCCAACAAGCGCTTCATGATCTGGAATAACAAACTAACGTAACATACAGGCTCAACAGAGTCTCAGTTCTGGTCCTGGACTAGATCAGATTCCACATGGAAATATGTTGAAAACAAGTTTGGTTTAATGAATGGGTGAAAAAGAAGAAATGAAGCGAGGAAAAACACCCCAGTTAGAACCTGGTTCATATGGATTTTAACCAGAAAAAAAACAAAGATTTCAAATGAAAACAAAATGCATTGATTTTAACCCAACAGAACATCTGATTAACGTCTACAAAAAGCTGGAACAGGAGCAAAAAAAGGCTGGAAAAGTAACTGGTACAAATCAGAAACACCTGGAGGAGCATTTAAAAACTAATCAGGTTAACTGGTAACAGGTCAGTAACATGACTGGTATAAAAGGAGCATTTAGAGAGGCAGAGTCTCTCAGATGGAAAGATGGACAGAAGTTCACCAATCTCAGACAAACTGGCTCTAAAACCATGGAACAATTTCAGATAAATGTCCCTCAGACTCTAAAGATCCACCATCTACAATGTAGAATGTCATCAGAAGATTCAGAAGGAATCTCTGTGTACATGGGACAAGACAGAAGGTCAAACTGGATGCTGGTTATCAGGCAGCACTGCATTAAAAACAGAAATGGTCATCTACCAGCTAACCTGATCAGCTGTCAAATGCTCCACCAGTTTTTACTTTTCCAACCCTTTTGTTGCTCCTTTTCCAACTTGTTCGTTGGAACGTGGACGTGTTGCTGCCATCAGATTTACTATCAGCTCATATTCTGATCAGAAGGTAAAACATCTCAGTTTCCATCATTTCATTAAGAAATTCTCATATTCAGCCAGTCACATGATCCTTGGAGCACCTGTTGAACTATTTGCTGTGGTGAAAACTTTCATTCTGTCCAGAATTGTTTTATTCGTCCAAGCTGTTGCCACATCTCGTCTCTTTTTCAGACTCTGTATTTCTAAAATTCGTCATTGTTTTACTTAAAATTATCCTTTATATTCCAGAGTTATCCTTTATAGTCCAGAGTTATCGTTTATATTCCAGTTATCGTTCATATCCAAGTTAGCGTTTCTATCCTAGAATTATCGTTTCAATCCCAGGGGCCGGTTGTTCAAACGTAATCCTAGCGGATTTCATTTATCGGATCAAATTTTGAAAATGCGTTGTTCAAAACGTAAATCCGGATTCCGAAATCCACTTGGATCACGTAATCCAATCCTGGTTGTTATCCGGATAAAACCCTCAGTTTGGGTTGTTCAAAACCTTTGAGTAGATAACTTTGATCCAAAAAAAAAAAAAAAAAAAAAAAAAAATAGGATTACAACGCGGATTTTAGAAAGAAACTGTGGTTCAACCTAACAGCTGATCAAATAATAGAACTCTTTATTCGTTAAATATGCTTATATTTGTATTTTACACCTGACTTAACCGTTACAGTGATAAAGTAGTTAACATAGGGACAGACTCCTATTAAGTCTTTCAGGGTAGTAAAATAAAAAACGGTAAAAAAAAAAAAAGTAAAAATAAAAACATGACATTATCATGTCCCCATGAAACAAACCCCCAAACTAATCCAATAACAAACACAAATAAAATATTCAGTTGTCCTGTTATTCATCACTGCATAATCAGTAAAGAACCTGTCAAAAAAATAAATTTCTAACGATTGCATCTCTCACTACACGTCCCGTCCGTCCATCATTCTGACAGAATGACAGAGGTTGGTCTGGTACCTCCACACGGGGCGTCATTAACGTATTACATTACATGCTCCCGGTGGTTCCGCTCGCAAAGCATGAAAACCGTCTCTTCTACCTGCTGTTCTTCACATGGCCGGCAGCGAACACTGATTTACATGCTGGAAATCCAGATTAAGTGATCCTGAAAACGGGATTTTGGATCAGAGTGATCCAATCCTAATTTGCTTTGAACAACCGGGATAAAAGTAAGCCGGATTACGTGATCCGCCGTCCTGAAAAAATGGATTTCGAAATCCGGATAGCTTTTATCCGGATTAATTTTTCTGAACAACCGGCCCAGAGTTATCATTTCAATCCCAGAGTTATCGTTTATATTCCAGTTATCGTTTATAGTCTACAGTTATTGTTTATATTTCAAAGTTCTATTCCAGAGTTATCGTTTCTAGAGATTATTCTGTTTGGTAGCAAAGAGAAGAGGGTCAGCATTGGCAAACACCTGGAGACTCGGGCTCTTAAAATCACCAACCATGTTCGTAACCTAGGAGTGTTGATAGACTCAGACCTGACTTTCAGCAGCCACATCAGCCTAAGAGATCTGAACACATCTCACCAGTTCTGAAATCTTTACACTGGCTTCCAGTCAGTCACAGAACAGATTTTAAAACCCTTCTGCTTGTTTACAAATCCCAGAACGGTTTAGGCCCAGAATACATCTGTGATATGTTCAGAGAATATAAACCTAGCAGAGCTCTTAGGTCCAAAGACGCTGGTCAACTAGTCCAGACCAGAGTCCAGACTAAACATGGAGAAGCAGCATTTAGCTGTTATGCTGCAAACAAGTGGAACAAACTGCCAGTGGAGATTAAACTTTCACCAAATGTAGACATTTTTAAATCCAGGTTAAAAACATTTCTTTTCTCATGTGCCTATACATGAAATCTGCACGGTAACTTTTTTAACTTATCTTGCTTTTAATCATTTTAATGCAATTTATTATTTTATTGTGATTATGTGTTGATGCCTTTTACTATTTCTAAATATCTGTAATGTCTTTGTTTTATGTAAAGCACTTTGAATTGTCCTGTACATGAAATGTTCTATACAAATAAACTGCCTTGCCTTGCCTTCTATCCAAGAGTTTATCGCTTAAATCCCAGAGTAATCATTTATATTCCAGTTATCATTTATAGTCTACAGTTATTGTTTATATTCCAGTAATCGTTTATATCCCAGTTTTCGTTTTTATTCCAGTAATAGTTTCTATCCCCGAGTTATTGTTTGTAGAGTAATCGTTTACATCCCAGTTATTGTTTATATTCCAGAGTTATCACACTTAAAGCAGAGACTGACGTACCTGAACATCCGTCTCCATCAGGAGGTCAAGTTGGGCCATGTCCCTCTTTAACTCGTCTAGGGGACGATATCTGGACCCCACAGAGTCCTGCAGACAGACAGCAGCTGCTCCTGAGAAGGTCTGAGTCACCAGTGAAAAACTTTATTCTCTCTGCTGCAACGTTCTGTCCTCCAGTTTGTCAGAACTGGTTCCTGATATCTGTACTGGTCCGCTACCTGATGTGCACCAGGGTTCAGGTCCTCCTTGATCTTCTTCATGGCTCGTTTCAGCTCATCAGGACTGAAGGAGGTTTTGGTCTCCTCCTCTCTGAAAGACAGACAGTTACTGCTGACACCCCTATCTGGCCCTGATCCCACCTCCACCCACAATCCCACCTCCACCCCTGATCCCACCACTGAGCACACCTCCTCCCTTCACCACTGATCCCACATCTACCCTCCACCACAGGTTCTCTAGGTGTAGAAGGAGAGGTAAAGAAGAGGAGCATACCTGTGCTCCTGGGTCCAGTACTTCAGCTGCTCCTCTCCCAGCCTCACCTCCCTCTGACCCGTCTGCAGATTCAGCCTCACATGGGAACCGGCCGGTACTGCCTGACCTGCACACGTGCACACACGTTTACACACGTGCACACATCAGCAAGACAAATTAAACTACATTCTTTTTTTTTCTTTTTATTCAGGTTGTGTCAGTAGTTTCAAAATAAAAGCTGAAGTCTGTACTACGAAGCAGGATTAACATACCTGGGTTCCTGCACCATCACCAGTACAGGGTTAAAAAAAAAAAAAAAAAGATGCATCCATCCATAAAAACTCTCGCCTAAGCCTCCTCTCACCATCCACCACCAAGGTGGACATGATGTTCTAAGACAGGATGGGACATTTTCCAAGACATCTGATTGGTCAGGAGCAGTCTTGGTGGTAACACGTTGCTAGTTACTAGTAACTTGTTACTTTAGTTAGTAACTAATGCTCTTAATTTGTCACTCTATAAATAAAGTAACTCAGTTACTGTTACCCTACTAGGGCTGGGCAATATATCGAGATTTTCAAATATATCGAGACTTTATCAGACGCAATATACACGGAGGGAATATCGTTTATATCGAGATATCTTTTTGCTAGCTGGGCTCGTTTCTCTGTGAAGTCACTTGTACATATCGTCCCTCGCGGGTTGAGGCTTCCTCTGCGTCCTCTATGAAACCCTCCCGATTCTCTCACAGCTGCCCATAAAGCAAAAACCCCTGGATGAGGAACGAAAACGTGACCACAACAGTCTTCAGGCCTGTTTCCTTGGTTACCGCGGCTGTCCAAGCGGGCACGCCCCACCCAGCGCACACATGAACAGCTTCACTTGACAGAGAGACAGAGACAATGCCCGCGAATAACTACAGAAATATCTCAAAAAGATATACATAATAAAGAGTTGGAGGAAGATGGAGGCTCAACATGAAGCATAGTTATTTTGAGCTGCTGTTATATTATGTTTTATTTCAATTTATTTTTCTAACGATCTGCAGAAATTAGAAAAAATTAGTGTTGAGAAATTATTTTGTGTTTGAGTTTGTTTTATATTTTATGCAAAAGTGTTAATAAGTTATAAGTATATTAATGGGACAACTTTTAAGAATGTTTTTTTTCTAAAGTAACTGAAATGTTACTTCTAACAGTAATGTATTACTCTTAGGTGTAAATAATCAAGGTAACTAAGTTACTTTTTGAATGGAGTAACTAGTAACTGTAACTAGTTACTTTTTTCAGTAACTAGCACAACACTGATCAGGAGGTGGTGTTTCTATACTCACTGATCTCTGATCCAGAACATAACCTGCTCCAGAGCAGGTCAGCTGTTCAGCATGAGTTACCATGGTGATTTATCCCAAGAGGTGAACCAGCTTCGTAGAACGGAAAAGTCCGGGTTAACCTTGACGTTACCCGGATAAGAGAACATCCAGCGTGTATGTGACGCTTTACTTTATTTTATATGGTGATTAAATATTCTTATTCATAAGATAAAAATGACTCCTGTTTATTCTAATTTTAAACTTTTTTATTAAATTAAATTAAATCTGAAAAAAAAAACTGTACCTGGTTTGAGAGTCTGCCACTGCTCAGTGGGTTGGACCACCTCTAAATCTCCATCATCATCATCATCATCATCATCATCCACCGTGGCCTCTTCTCCTCCTCCTCCGTTCTCCACCACAGTTAAAGCTCCGTCAGACTGCAAACACAATCCAGGATTTAATGATAGAAACTTTAGGTTTCTGTAAGAATTAAGGTGTTCTTTTGGACCTGTTTGCTTTGGTTTCATGATATATTTCCCGTTTTATTTCTGATCCTCGGTCAGGAACAGCAGAGCCGGGTCACATGACCGCCGTTGTCAGCCAGAGCTCCGTGGTTTTGTAGTTACTGAATTTTAAGGAGATTTTAGTTTCAGTTAAAACTAGGCGGAAACCTTCTGGTTCTGGAAACTGTTGTCCTGGTTCTGGTAGAGCTCTCTGCAGTCTGTGACCGGGTCAACCACCAGGCTCTGGTATGTTAGATCAGTGTGCTGGCATCAGAGGCTGGTTCTGGTCTAACTGGTCAGACTGGACCTATGATCTGGGGCCTCATTTATCAAACTCGCGTAGGAACAAAAACTGGCATACGCCAAATATAGTCAACTTTTGGGATTTTAAAAACCAAACTTGAGGGGTAAATGTTCCTACATCCATGGCAACTCTGACCCGGCGTACGCCCAGAATATGGGAAACGGGAAACTGCAACACCTACGATGCAGAATAAATGCTGTGAAATGTGAGACGTTTCTGCATAATCCACTATTACCTTTCACGCCACATGTTAGATGTTCCACATTCTCCTAGGAGCGCGCGCTCGGAGAAAAAAAAACAGGATTTTCAGGAAAAAGGGAGATGATATTAATAAGAAGCTCAACCACTAAAACATGTTCAGTCATTGTGAAACAAAACTTCATGTTATAAAACCCATCCAGATAAATAAGGAGCCAGTCTGCTGCCAGCATGTAGCAGTCAGTGTGGAAAGTAGCTTTGGTCCTTCATTCCAGCAGAGCGGGACCAGACTGGAGGCTGGAGGTCTAGAAGTGATGCTAAGCTAATGAAACACACAAGAGGAGGATTTCCTTTATTTATTTATTCTTACACAATAATTTTTATTGTTGTCCTTATTTCTGTCCAGATGGTCTTTATTTCCTGCAACTCTTTGTCCACCTGGTTAAGGTGATGGTGTCCCTCTGCACCACCCACCCAGCTGGAGCCCCGCCCTCCCAGCTGGAGAACCCAGCAACTAAAAAGAAAAATTATTTTACACTACATAAACTGCTACCAATCACAGATACATCTGTACATATTTATTTTATGAATTAAAACAAATGACTAAATTACAGGAGTCATTACTGTCATTTAGCAGATGCTTTTCTCCAAAGTGATTCACCACTCCGGGAATTGAACTTCAGTCTCCCGCATGGCAGGGGGATGATCTACTGACTGAGATATCCAGCTGCGTGTTCGATGCCTCTGCCGTGTCTTCTGACACTGTGATGACAGGCTCAGCCACCTGCTGCCACTATTCTACCTTTCTGACACCAGTAATGCCCACACCGTGCCCACCAATTAAACATGTTTACGTTTGTCAGCGTGGTCCATCAGGATCTCTGTCTCACATCCCGAAAAATTAAAGTTGATTTTGATTTATAAACAGAAACAGGTGTAGGACGTGTGTGTGCATATTTGATAAATCTGAAAGTTGAAGTGCTGCATTTCCGTCGCCTGTAGTTTGCGTTGCTACGTACAGTTTTATAAACGAGGCCCCTGAACAGCCCTCCTCAGCAGCAGTTCTGGGTTTACATCGATGTGTCCTCCACACGATGTCCAGATTCCTGTAAAACCAAACCGTGAATCTGGATCTAAACGGGCTCCTGTTTGAGAGAAAATCCTGGACGGAGCTGCTGCTTTAAAGCTAGATGAAAAGAAAAATAAAGTTATTTTACCTGATAAATCTGAGCTAATAAGAGCATCTGTTAGCCGACTTCTCACGCTTGTTATTGATAACTCTGTTAAATTAAATCATCTAAACTCTGGTTTAAAAAACTGGTTGAACCGAGTTTTGGGCAGCGGCCGTAAACATGCTGAGTAAAGACATGTTTACATGCAGGAGTGTGTGTGATACCAGAAAGCAGCTTCCAGGAGCTCAGAAACACACTGACAGTTTATTTTCCAGCATGTGGCGTCGTTCTCAAGAAGGTTAAAGTTTAATCTCAGCTTCAGGAGTGTTTCTCACCTGTTCATCACCCCTGAAACCCAGATCCTCCTTACACCAAACACGTCTTCATCTTCAGAGAGCTGAATCCTGGGATGTTACAACGGTTCCACAGCTGGTCACAGCTTTAAATGCCACGATTAGGAATAAAAATGATCCACACGTGGGATCACGTGTGAACAATATTTAGATCAGGAAGGAAAACAAAGCAACACCAGTGGTAACACGCGCACGTTTCACTTTGCTTTCCTTCCGTGTTTCCATGGCAAAGTCCGGCAGAGGAAGAGTTTTTCCCTCCAAACTAACGGATTAAATCCTGCTGCTGGGCTGAAACATGAGGCAGGTGTGATGGTGGATGGCGTCTCACTGCGTTAACACAGACTAATGCTGATCATTTGAGGGGTCTGGCCGCAGACCTCCACTGGAGCCCGTGTGATAATAATCCAGATCATCTGTTACCCCGACATGTTACCTGTTCTTCAGGTGTGTCTCACCTTCTCCGTGAGGCAGCAGCGCAGCAGGAGAACCAGGAGGAACCAGATGGCCGAGGATCCTCCAGCATGTCCGGATAGGAAGCTCATGGTGACGGGAACCGCTCAGAACCGGACATCTGGGTCAGAACCGAACAGGAAGTCCAAATCCACCTCCAGCTTCCTTCTCCAGACAACTCGTAAAACCAGACTGTATACTGGGAGGAGGCTGACCGGTTCTGGACCACCAGAACCCAGAGACCAGGTCGGGATGAACTCAACTGTTTCAGGTGTTCCGTCCGTGTTTTTGTCTCCTCTCTCCACGCAAACGTCCCACAGGTGCCGCCGCTTCCTACCGGCCTCTCATTGGTCCACGTCATCCTGCTTTGCTGACGCATGAGACTGAAGCTGCTGATTGGCGCCCCCTGCTGGTGGGATTATTCCAGATGAAGGTCCTCACGTAGAGCTGACCGAAACTACGGAAGCCGCGGGCATCATGCCATGCTTGACTTTTATTTACTTAAATTTCAGTTTCATAGTTTCTACTTTTAGGCATCAGGTACTCTACTGTTGTTAAATACTTTATTCATCTAATTTCTATCTGAAAACGAGATTTTTCCCTTTAATTCATCTCAAAGACACATCACAGTCTATATAACCATTTATTAAATAGACTATATAAAAATTTAAAACAAATACAGTATATCTACAAAGATATGACATGTATATCCCTGGTTTCTTACTATTGTTTCAGGGGTCGGGCTGTAAAGGGTTGTAATAATGTGGCCGTTGAACAAAAACTTATTCAAATTTCAAAATTCAACGTTTTATTCAGATTAACACAAGATAAAATCACAGCACCAGACAGAGATGCAGCGTTCTACTGCTGGGAACACTGGTTCTCCGTGCTGGTGTTAGAGGTGACGTGGATCACTTCTACTGGTCTTTGCTTCTTCCTCCTCTCCTTTCGTCTGTTCTGCTGCTGGTTCTCCTCCTCTTCCTCTCTGTGGTCAGTCAAAGGAGAACACAAAGTTTTAGATTAAACTGAGACGTCTGGAAGAACTCCACCGACTCTGAGATCAGTTCTTCCAGAACCACATCCAGATCCAGTCACGACCAGGGGCCTCATTTATTAAGCTTGCATAGGAACAAAAACACCAAATATAGTCAACTTTTGGAATTTATGAAAACCAAACTGACGGGAAAATGTTCCTAACTCTACGCAACTCTGACCATGGCGTACCCACAGAATCTACAAAAAGTGGAAACGGCGACACCAACGGTCCAGAATAAAATCAAGGAAATTATGTGAAATGTGAGACATTTGTGCACAATCCACTATTACCTTTCACACCACACGTTAGATATTAAAGCTGTTTGCAGAAATTAATAAAGACACACTTTTAATATTAATTCTCCTAAGAGCCACGCTTGGGGGGGGGGGGGGGGGGGGGGGGGGGGGGGGACAGGATTATCAGGAAAAAGGGAGATGATATTAATAAGAAGCTCAAACACTAAAACATGTTCTGTCATTGTGAAACAAAACTTCATGTTATAAAATCCTTCCAGATAAATAAGGTGCCAGTCTGCTGCCAGCATGTAGCAGTCAGTGTGGAAAGTAGCTTTGGTCCTTCATTCCAGCAGAGCGGGACCAGACTGGAGGCTGGAGGTCTAGAAGTGATGCTACGCTAATGAAACACACAAGAGGAGGATTTCATTTTATTTATTTATTCTTACACAATGCTTTTAATTCTTGTCCTAATTTCTGTCCAGATGGTCTTTATTTCCCGCATCTCCTCGTCTACCTGTTAATAGCGGTGATTATGTCCCTCTGCACCGCCCACCCAGCTGGGGGTGCTCGATCATGGTAAAAAAAAAAACACTACAACAACGTCATGGCTGAACTCCCTGGGCAAGTCATAGACGTAGACTTACAGCCAGGAGTTCAATATCCCTGCAGCAGGTGGAGATCTTAATGTTCACATGTCCAGGATTGCACCACCGTTTGTTCACATACAGTGCGAGTAATCAGCACTTCCCACAGGCTTTTGTGTCTCCTTCTGCTCTGAGGTCTGGTAGCTCCACATTAGCATCTGGGATGTTACCTGTTAGCCACGTCTCAGTAAGGCGCAGTAAACTGCACTCCCTGAAGGTCTTTAGGTTCTTTGTCAGCGGATCCAGCTCGTCAGTCTTATTCGGTAGAGAGTTCACGTTTCCCATGATCATCGAAGGTACTGGGGGCTTGAATCTCCACTTCTTTGCTAGCCGCGTAGCTTTTAGCAGAGCGCCAGCCCTGCAGCCCAGGCACACGGGACCACACTGATGCAGGACTTTGCTCTCAGAGCGTGCAAAAGGTTGCTTGAGTAAACACATCTCGACATTGAAGAATCCGTAATTATAGGATAGAATAATATGTTTCCACGAAACCAGGAAAAAATGAGACAAAAGTGCAAAAACGCACGGAGAGGCCGCCACTCGCGTCGGCACCTAAGTGACTAATTATACATCAGAACTTTTTACTAAACCTGCAGCAACGTCAGAAAGTCTAGAAATCCTGGAGGGACTGATGAATGAGTGTGTCTCCACAGCACACACACTCACCTGGAGTTGGGAATCACCACCGGCTCATCTGGACTGATCTTCACACACTTGGCAGGCTGCTTCTGATCTGAACCTGGAGCAGCAGATCCTGATCCAGCGGTCACACCTGAGGTGGCGTTCTCCTCTTTCAGACAGGTGTTGTCCTCAGAGCCTGCAGCGCTGCTCACGCCTACAACCCTCTCAGCCTGGAGCGTGTTCTCCTCAGACGGCAGCACAGCGTCTACAGGAAGTTTCTCTCTCCTTCTCTTCTGAAGACGATTCATCATCATCTCTGCAGACAGGAAGTCAGAGGAACGACCAAGTTACAGAGAGGAGGCTGCAGACAGCCAGAGTCCGTTTCTTTTCTTACCTTTTGGTTCATATTTGTCCTGAAGTTCCTCCACACGCAGCTGCAGCTTGATCATGTTGCTCTGAGTCTGCAAGACAGACGGACGTTTACAAGCAAACACTCACTCCTGTTGTTTTTAAGTGGAACTGAACCTCTGACCTGTTTCAGCAGCCGATCAGATGAGAACAGTTTCCTCTCCAGCTCCAGAGCTCGCTGACTCTCTGACAGCGACTTCATCCTCTGCAGCGAAAGCTCGTCTCCGAGGCGCTCTACATCCTTACTGAGCACACACACCACATACATCATAATGTCCCGTCATTAACAGAACAGACTAACCTGGTCCAGCAGGACTTACGTGGTGTTGCTGAGCTGCATTTTCAGCAGGTCAGTGTAGTACGTTTCATCCTGAACTTCACTTCCAGCTTCCTGCAGTGGGTTGGCCGGCTGAGACTTCAGCAGCATCTACACAGAAACAAACGATTCAAAGAGCGAATCATGGCAACAAACCAGAAAACAACCAAGAAAAGAAACTGAAGGGCTGGTGGGTGAAAACACATTTTGTTTGGTGTTCACAGCAGCGGGGTCACATGTGAAAGCAAGCAGGAATGAAAAGAAGTGGTCGGTGGAGGCAAAAAAAAGACCTGCCTCACAGCGTCCGAGTGTGTGAGAGGGCAAGAGCACATCGACATCTACCTGCTGCACCAAGACATGGCTGCAACACCGGGGAGGCCAGTTTGTGTGGCATCGTGTGAGAGAAGGAGGGAGACACTGACTTGGCAGAGACTACAGATGAGCCCGGTGAAGCTGCGCTAGTGTGTCCGGTAGAGGTGGTCGGGTTCTGAGCGAAGCTTTACTCCATGTCGTCACTGATGAGCTTCCACAGATCAGAGCTGTGATGTGGAACACAGGGACAGTTTGTTCTCGTGTCAAACGCTGCATCACATCCTCACAGATCCTTGCCTCATGTCAAGCTTCCTGTCGGATAGGGGGCCGTCATACTGGGGCGGGGAAAGGCCTCGGTGCCAGAACTCCATATTTCCTGACTTTCCTGCAGACTTTCATTGGGTGATACAAAATTCCGCCATCGAAGGGATCCAACGACCACCACCTTCAGGAGGCCGACTGAGCGCACGAGTGTGAACAGTATCAGAGTGAATTTCCTCTGCTCCATGGTCTGAGATCTGACATGGTTAACATATTTTATACTGAAAGATGTTTCTGGAACAGTTCTGGCTCACTACCAGCTGCAGTACAGATAACGTCACTGGTCTGAGTGATAACGTGGATCTAGAACTGATCTCTGGTGTGAAGCGAAATGAACAGAGAGAGGAGCAGGATGCAGTCTGGTCCACCGCCTGCACCAACATGTCCGTACGCCTGGCTCAGCGTTTAAACGCAGGTGCATATTTCCCCTCACCTTCTCATAGATCACAACTTTAGCACATTTATAAATGAAACCTCTGGACCTGCAGCAGAGAATCAAGGATTTAATTAAAGGGCTAATGCAACCTAACATCTATTTAAAGATAGATGGTGAGCCCTCCGTTACACTCTCTTTCCTACTCTTTATTCTAAATGTTGTATCTCCTAACATTGTTACTGTTGCTCTGTGAAGTGAAGATGTGTGTGCATGTGGGTAGGGGTGGTAACCAAGGCAACAGGGCTGTTGACACTACTTCATGGAAAAAAGGACCGACCTCTGCTTCAAACCATTAATGAAAATATAAAAGGTAAAAAAAACTGCTACAGAGCTGAGCTTTAAGTCTTATTCGTACTAACTTACATATCGTATTTAAGTCATTGAGATGCTTTTTGGCGTCTAATAAAACCTGAAGCTGCTGAAGAGCAGAAACATCTCTGGACATCAAGTCTCCATGAATGTTTCTGAAGATCTGATGAATTTTTCTGTTTTTCCTCCTTCAGTTCAGCAGCAGGTTGGTGTCTACTCACCTCCACCTTCTCCAGTCTCTGCAGTTTAGCCATCAGATTCTGGATCTCCCCGTTCTTCTCATACAGCATAGACTGCAGCCTCTCCAGCTGAGCAACATCAACCCTGGATCCTTGCAGCTGCATCAGAGTAGCTATCTGGACCTGCAGGACACACCCACACAGTCATCCACATGAAGCAGCAGCGTGCAGCTTCCCTCCGTCCGTGGTGACATGGATACCTTCATACGCTGCAGCTGCTGCTTGCTGAAGGCGTGGATCTTCTGCAGCGACTCATACTGGACCTTCATGCTGATGAGCCGTCTCTCCATCTCAGCCCTCTTATCCTCCAGCTGCAACACAACACGTAAACATCTCGTCTGGGTTCAGTGATCACAGAAAAGAAACACATCCTCCACAGATTGGAGATTTGGGGGCATAAATATAAATCTAGGGATGGACAAACCAATCAAAATATGGGATTAAATACTTACTGGATGCTTATACAAATTACAATGTGCTAATACAAAACATGACTTCTAAACATTACTGCTTTTATTTCTGACATCGTCAGGGGATAAAACTACATGTGTAAACCAGCCATGCTGTATTCTTCCTGTATTCTCCATCACATGATCACAGCAGCCTATCAGGTGTTGCGAGTAGAGGAGGTGATGATGATGATGATGATGATGATGATGCGTTTTAATCATTTTACTAATTTAGCCTCTTAAATTAATTTAGAATTATATAAAAACTAGTGCTGGGCAACGATTAAAATTTTGAATCACGATTAACCACATGACATGTTGCTATTAATCGCGATTAATCGCATTCGCATTCCTTTAAAAGAAGGCCTACGGCTTTATAAAGAAAATGCAGTAAGTTTTGGTTTACTAACACGACATCAGGGGTCTCCAACCTGCGACTCTGGAGCTGCAAGTGTCTCTCTGGACCTTCCACAATGCCTCTAAATATGTGGCTAAAATATTTTTTTAAATCTATCTTTCTTGTCATTAGGTTGGAAACCAGGGACTGTTTTTCTTTTACTTTACATTATTTTCCACAAATATCTACATCCCTTAGAAGAAAGTCTGTCTGTCCTCTTTTTATAAAGGTTTTATGTTTTTCTTTATTTTAAAACCTAAAAATGAAATTAAAAATGTGGTTCTTCAAAAATAACAAACATCCTATGGTGGCTCTTCATTAAAAATATATATTAATTTGTAACATCTGCGTCTCTAAAGTAGTTTTATTTAGCTGTCTGAGGGAAAAATGGCTTTTTGGCTCTTTGAAAGGCTGCAGACCCCTGCACTAAACACATAAACAGGTTTAGCAGCAATTTTCTCTTTAAACACCAACAGTTAAAATATTTCTTCATATATATTTATAAAACAAAATATTTATGAGAAAGAAGGATGAAATGTTCAGGATTTACTAACTAAAAGGTAAAAAGTCAGCAGGATGAATTTAAAGCTGTGAAGCTGCTTCCTTCTAAACACAGAAGGAACAATATGTGATGAATATCAGCATCAGGTGAACAGACAGAAAGCAGGATGAGAATCTCACAGCTTCTAGATGGTGAGGAGAGAGAAATATTCACAATATGCACAATAACCTCCATCCATGCACCTTCACTGCTTCATTATCCACATTTCTGGCCTATAAATTCTCTAACCTTTCATTCTTAGCTTGACTGTTTAGCTTAACACCTCCGCTACCGGGTGTAGCGTCAGGTCTGTAAATGTAACTATAAACGCGTGTGGCTTCCACAGAAAGTCCAGAATCTCAGCTACCAGCTCAGTAAAACCATCTCTATCACCACCAAACACAGTTAAGACAACAATAATTAAAAGACCAGGTACACAAAATCTATAAAATATGTAAACACAGATCATGTCTCCCCGTGTCCACCCAACAGCATGAACACGAACAAACGACTCCTCTACTAAAAGCTCACATCTCACAGATTCCACAGCTGGAAGTTTCATCTCGCTACGACCAAGATTCACCGAACCAGAGGCAGAAGAAGACCCGATTAATGCTGCATGTTTGTAAAAGTCAGAAAGCATGTCTTACCTCTGCTGTCTTGCATAAATTAAAGCCACATTTATTAAATAAATAAATAAAAAGTTTGTCACTGTCTTTTGGGAGCTGTTTCCCGTCCAAAAATCACAATGTTCTGCCATCTGCATGGGTTTGGACAAAGAGAAACGTCGGTTCTTCTTTCTTAAGTTCCAGACAGAAAACGTCTCTTCACGTTAATAAACCCGCTCTCTCCCGATCACGTCAGACGCACCGCTGCAGCAGGGAAGGGAGACATGGATGCCATGTTTCTGTCATCAAAGCCAGCGGCCAGCAAAAAAAATAAATAAATAAAATAAAAAAATTTAACGCACGATTAACGCGTTAACGTACCCAGCACTAATAAAAACAAAACAAATACAGTAAAAACTATGAGAAAAAAGTTAAACAAAATACTTTAAGATATTAAATAAATTAATAACAGCAAATTAATGAAGATATGACTGCACGGTGGTGTGGCGGTTAGCACCGCGGCCTCACAGCAGGAAGGTCCGACCAGCCTGCTCCAGTTTCCCTGCAACTCTGAACTGGACTAAGTGCTATAAAATAAATGCATGGATTAAATAAATAAAGATAAATGAAAAGTTAATAATAAAAATATAGACGCATAAATAGTAGTAAATAAATATATTAATAATTTTTAAAATATTTATTTTACCAGGTAAAATGTTTGACAACCAATTTTTATTTAGATTTGAAGAAACAATAATAATAATAAGAGGCTGTATGCAGCAAATGTACAACATGGGGTTAACGCTACAAGCCTCATTCAGTATATATACGACATACGCTGCGGCTTCTCTCTCTAACAAGATGGTGTTTTTCTTCGTCTTCGTGGCGTCTGTAAGAATAGCTGGTGAATGAGGCCCAGTGTTCTTCCGATCTTAAAAAATGTATAAATTTTTATTGTTTTTAATTACCTTTAAATTCTGATTAATTTATTTGTTTTAAAGAATATTTATTTTGAGGTATTGGCGATGTTGGTATTGCTCATCCCTAGAATTGCTTTTTTTTTAAAAAAATAAATAAAAATGTGAATATCCTCATCAGCTGAGGTGTTTTTTGGGGTTTTTTTGTCACCTCAGCAAACAGAGAGTTTCCCTTGCTGTTTGGGTCCTGGGCCTGCTGCAGAACCTGATCCAACTGGATCTGAAGGTCTCGGTTCACTTCACGAGATTTCTGTCAACACGAAAGACAAAGGCATAAAGCACAAAAACGGTTATTAATTAATATTAGCAGAAAGAAAAACAAGTGAATCTATTAAATATAATTTGACTAAATTAACTAAATTAATGTGATATTAGGTAAAAGTTCTGAAATAAACTGAAGTACTTAAATCAAACATACAGTATGTTACAGTCCTGAGTTATTTCTGTCTGAAATAAATGTGAAGCAGCGGTAACCACAGTTACCTCTAAAGCGTTGAACCAGGAGACAGCTTCCTTCTCCCTTTCCTCCTTCTCCTCGGTGATCCGCTGGATCTGATGCTGTAGACTGTTGCTGCTCAGCTCCAGCTGCTGCTCTTTGTACACAGACTCCTGTAGCATCCGCTCCAAATCCGCCTGCACACAGAACACATCAGCCCGCTAACACTGCGCTAACATTTACTAACACCGCGCTAACATTTACTAACACCGCGCTAACATTTACTAACACCGCGCTAACATCTAATAACACAGTGCTAACATTTACTAACACAGCGCTAACATTTACTAACACAGCGCTAACATTTACTAACACCGCGCTTACATTTAATAACACAGTGCTAACATTTACTAACACCGCGCTTACATTTAATAACACAGTGCTAACATTCATTAACACAGCGCTAACATTTACTAACACCGCGCTAACATTCATTAACACAGTGCTAACAATTACTAACACAGTGCTAAAATTCACTAACACAGTGCTAACATTCACTAACACAGCGCCAAAATTCACCAACACAGCGCAAACACATACATTCACTAACACAGTGCTAAGATTTTCTAACACCGCGCTAACATTCACTAACACCGCGCTAACATTCATTAACACAGTGCTAACATGCATTAACACAGTGCTAACAATTACTAACACAGTGCTAAAATTCACTAACACAGTGCTAACATTCACTAACACAGTACTCACATTTAATAACACAGCGCTATCATTCATTAACACAGTGCTAACAATTACTAACACAGTGCTAAAATTCACTAACACAGTGCTAACATTCACTAACACCGCACTAACATTTACTAACACCGCGCTAACATTTAAAAACACAGTGCTAACAATTACTAACACAGTGCTAAAATTCACTAACACAGTGCTAACATTCACTAACACCGCACTAACATTTACTAACACAGTGCTAAAATTCACTAACACAGTGCTAACATTCACTAACACAGCGCCAAAATTCACCAATACAGCGCAAACACTTACATTCACTAACACAGTGCTAAGATTTACTAACACCGCGCTAACATTCACTAACACCGCGCTAACATTCATTAACACAGTGCTAACATTCACTAACACAGTACTCACATTTAATAACACAGTGCTGTCATTCATTAACACAGTGCTAACAATTACTAACACAGTGCTAAAATTCACTAACACAGTGCTAACATTCACTAACACCGCGCTAACATTCATTAACACAGTGCTAACATTCACTAACACAGTACTCACATTTAATAACACAGTGCTGTCATTCATTAACACAGTGCTAACAATTACTAACACAGTGCTAAAATTCACTAACACAGTGCTAACATTCACTAACACCGCGCTAACATTCACTAACACCGCGCTAACATTCATTAACACAGTGCTAACATTCACTAACACAGTACTCACATTTAATAACACAGTGCTGTCATTCATTAACACAGTGCTAACAATTACTAACACAGTGCTAAAATTCACTAACACAGTGCTAACATTCACTAACACCGCACTAACATTTACTAACACCGCGCTAACATTTAAAAACACAGTGCTAACATTCATTAACACAGTGCTAAAATTCAATAACACTGCGCTAACATTGACTAACACCGCACTAACATTTAAAAACACAGTGCTAACATTCACTAACACAGTACTCACATTTACTAACAGTGTGCTAACATTCACTAACACAGCGCCAATATTCACCAACACAGCGCAAACACTTACATTCACTAACACAGGACTAACATTTACTAATACAGCGCTAACATTTACTAACACAGCACTAATATTCACTAACACATCGCTAACATTCACTAACACAGCACTAACATTTACTAATACAGCGCTAGAATTCACTGACACAGCGCTAACATTCACCAAGATCACAGACATCATTTACATGCAGCTCCTCACCTTGTCATTCTCCAGCTCCATTATCTTCATCTGCACCTCCATCATCTCAGACGTCATGGAGTTGTGTTTGTGTTCATTCAGAGATTGGAGCTCCTCCATCTTGTTGTTTAGCATCTCTGTCTGCACCTCCAGTTTGTGTTTCAGCTGTTTTTCATTCAGCTGGGACTCCTCCAGGGCCGATTGCAGCCTCAGCATCTGAAGCAGGAGGAAATCGTCAACATCATGAAGAGGTCCTGGTTAGATCTCTGATTTCACCTCTTTAAACACTAGAGTGGAACCAGAGATCTCAGATTACAACTGTGATGTTAAAAATGTGTCATACATGACCAAAGCAGGACATTCTAGGAGATTACTATATGTAGAATTATTTATAACTAGCAGACCAGAAGCACCATCAGCTGTCATGTGGATTGTCTGGATGCCACATGCATGCAAAGCTCAGACATCATTCCAGCAACACAGTGAACAAGCAGCTTCTGCTAGGATTTAGTTTAGGAGATTCCTCTGGTTTATTTTTCAGCTGGTGAAACGGTAAATGATCTCTTCTTGGCATCCATTTCTGGTCTGGTCTATAAGTTATTGCAACTTCTACTGGGGGAACAAAAGGTGGCAAGTGAAAAGTTGCATCCAGCAGTTCGTTGACCCTCTTATTCACACATCTGGGACACGTGTCTTTAACCCTAAATATTTCATAACAGTACATTTCTGTACTGTTTTGTTTTAATTTTCTTTCTCTCTGTAATTCTCCTATTCTTTGTGTTTCTTTTGCACCATGTTGTCATGTTTGTAATATTTTCTTTAAAGCACTTTCACTTGTCTTGTACATAAAATCTGATAAACAAATAGACCTGCTTTGGAGAAATGAGAGTATTTAGCTCTGTGGCATCTTTCTGTTTAGACTGATGCTCAGAAAAGCTGGTTTCTACCTTGTTGTGGAGCTCATTGATGGCCATGCTGTGGCTCCTCTCCAGATGTTCCTGTTGTTCTTCAAGTTGCTGCTTCTGCTGATTCTTCCAGCAGTCGTACTCTGACTGCAGCGACTCCAGCATCCGAGTCTTTAACTCCACTTCCTTATGCAGTGTGTACTTGTCTTGCTCAAGAGCCTACGGCACAGAAGTTTTACACAGAATGAAGTGGAAAACTTTGGAAGAAAGTCCCACTTAGTCTGAAGTCTGATTCACACTTTATTCTGGAAGCATTGCGAGTTTCTTCTTCTGTAACCACGATAATAAAACTGTCTGCATGGCTGCACAACTGGAGGAAAGTAAGACTGTGTTTCTTGTGATTTGGCCCACCTCCAGTGCGTTGGTCATCTCTA
Organism: Melanotaenia boesemani; assembly: GCF_017639745.1. Taxonomy (NCBI): domain Eukaryota; kingdom Metazoa; phylum Chordata; class Actinopteri; order Atheriniformes; family Melanotaeniidae; genus Melanotaenia; species Melanotaenia boesemani. The sequence goes on from NC_055688.1 coordinate 4,769,872, forward strand.
TCCTCTGTTCATCCATCTTGGTTTGAAGCTCCATCTGCTGGTTGAGAAGATCCAGACCAGCCTGAGCTGCCTGATGGACCTGCTCCTCCCTCTCCCTCAACTGGCTCCTCAAGAGCTGGATCTCCTCGTCTGCCGCCGCCATCTGACCGCAGAGGTAAGGTGTTAACTTCCTGCTTTAAACAGCCAGTATCAAATGGAATGTAATTTATAAAATTCATAAAGTCAGACTACACTAAATAAAAAACATTTACAGATCCAAACCAGCAACAATGAGCTCATCACTAAAAACCTACTGGGAGGAGGGAGAGAAGTGCCACAATTCAACACATCATTAAATAATGAGTTAAATGCATCATTAATTTATTATAAAGGGCAATAACTACATTAAATAAATTAAAATATTGATCAATCACTTAAATGTATGATTAATTTGTTATATTTGTAAATAAAGACAAAATATTTGTTAAATTCATAATTAAATCAAAGGCCCTTCAAGTCACTGTATAAATTTATAAATATATAATTAAATTTATTATTCTATGATTTTTTTTAGCTGCAGTGCATCATAATTTAATTTAAATAATCAATCAGTGCAGAGCCAATAAATAGTCTTGAAGACAGTTTTACCTTTCCATTAAATAGAAATTTACTAATCTTTTACTGTTTTATTCATTTATGTATTTAGCTGTAAATACCTCAAACCATACTGTTTTAGCTGCCTGCGCCGGTTACGTACGTAATTTGGTTCAATTTCAGGGAGCTTTGCTAGACGTCGCTTGACGCAGAAGACGGACACACCTAACATCTCTGCAATGTCAGGAAAAAAAAAAGAAAACACTCCAAAACTCAAAAGTAAGCTGCAGTTTCATCTGGCATGTGTTTTGCCATGGTAGTGGAGAAATACAGCTCAGTTTCAAAGTTTGTAATCACACTGAGGTCAAGATGTTGGTCAGAAACTGTTCAGAAAGTCTTCTGTTAGACTGAGAGGCATGGCATACAGCAAACCATGAAATAATGACTTTAATTATTTATGTCATTATTTCCAGCTTGATTCAACTGACTTGATTTTTTCCAGGACTTAATTTTTTATGAAATTGTTGCTCTTTTCTCCCTAATTATCTCAGTGGGGTTCAACAGATTTATGTTCATTTACAGTTTTAATCAGTTAACACACTAAACTGATTATTTAATGTACTTTTTCATTGAATTGTGACACTAATCTCCCTTCACATTCACAGATTTATAGAATCAGCGATCTGTTCGGAGGCTGGAATCATGGGCCTGCTCTGGATTCTCTCAAGACATTTCAGGAAGACTTTTCCTTTCATTTATCAGAAATAAGCGTTCCTATTGCGATCATTTGGGGCATGTTAGAAGTCCCCCAACACAATCACAAATTCCCGAACTTTCTGATCAGTCTATATTTCCAGACTTCGAAAGAAATGTGGAATATTTAGTTTATTTCTGCGGGACACTTCTTTAATGTGGTCAAAATATTTCAGTGCGTTCCCCTGGTTGCACATATTTACATTAGCTCCATGTAGGATCTCGTCCACTCCTCTACTTAACACGTGTGAGCTAGTTAAACACCTTAAAAATGACTTTCCGAGCAGGATCATTTAAACTCAACTGAAACTAAACTAACGGATAACAACAACGGTTCAACCACTGACGGTCAATGTGTCGTGTTTCAGTTAGCATGCTAACGTTTCAACAAACACGGTTTAGTCGGAAAAAAAAACACTCAAAACAATCATGTTGTTAAAATGTTTTATAGCGGCTATGAAGCAGAAAGTACGGGATAGCATTTAGAGAAACTTTCTCAGGTATTGTACCTTCTCTTTGTCAGAAACACTCCGTTGGTTGACCCGCCGCAGTTTGAACCCTGTTTACAGGAAATGTCGCAGCAGCTTGCGTAATGAGAGCCCGACGCCTGATTGGCTGGAGCCAGAACGCTCCAATGGGAGTGGCGACACGAGACATTCCAAAGACCGGAAGGCGGAAGTTTTTTTTCTTTTTTTCTAAAATTGTAAACGCTTGTTTATATTGCCTCATATTGTAAACTTTGTTATTGAAATTAAAATAAAAAGAATGGAAGGCGGAAGTTTGGTTTTTTTTTTTCTAAAATTGTAAACACTTGTTTATATTGCGTCATGTGTTGTAAACTTTGTTATTGAAATTAAAAAAAGACTGGAAGGCGAAAGTCACCGTTCTTTCTCGGTGTTTCAGAAACATATTTTCACTTATCTATTCTTATCACTCATTTACTGCAGATATTAGCAATCTTTTGTTCCCATATAAAGATCTTTACTGCTTATTAAATTGTCCTTTGGTGATGACTGTATTAGTACGTCTGATTTCTGGTAGTGAAATATATCAAATGGAACAAAAACTACATATTTAGCTTTTCTTCTGTGAGATTGATACATCATTTAACAGACGACGCCTCAGAAACAGCAGTATTAACGGAGACAGCCTGGTGCTGCTGGAGAAATGCGGATATCATTTTTTTTTTTTTTTAAATTTGATTGTGAAAATGAGAAATAATATTTTTCAGGTGATGTCAGAGCCTGGTGAAACTCCACTGTGACAAGATTCCTCGCCTGATGCAGCTGAACCAGTTTTCCAGACTTTTTCCATCGTGTGCTTCCTGTCAGGATGAAACACGTGAAAGTGTTGCAGCTCCAGTCTGACCAGACAACATCACATCCTCAGAAATCTTTACTGTTCCTCGGTGCAGCTCCACCACCAGCACACAGCCCCTCCATCTGTAGACTGTAGAATAAAATTATATGGTAAAATAAAATGTTTTATTGTGCCATGTTTGGTTGAAAGTTGTGTTTTTGAAGACCTGACCAACTCAGGCATTTAATATGGTATGAACCAGAAAACATTTGAATTGTTTTAATATTTTTTATTAATATTTTACATCAGCTTTCTGGCCAGAACAACAATAAACTGGGTTACAGATTAATTTATTCAGGTCACGCAACACAAAGTGAAACAATATAAAAAAGGAAGTAATATAATATTGGTGTATTCTATGCAATGGAAGAATTCAAAGCATCTACGGCCACTTATTGTCCTTCAAGTCATTTAAAACTTCTTTAAAATGTTTGTTTGAGCCCAGCTCTGCCATTCAGCTGGTTTTCCATCCGACAGCAGACTGAACGTCTTCCACAGCGGGAGTCAATCCTGGGAACAGAAATTTCATGGATGTGTTGAAGGATGCAGAGCTGAAGGTAAACCCAAGCAGGCGCTAACCTCTGGACGGGAGGTGGTGTAGCATTCCCAACAGTCAGAAAATTAATGGTGTTGTTTCTGTCGGAAATGTGAAACTGTGATGCCTCTCTGCTGCTTCCAAACAAAAGCCTTTTATAAAATACACAGACAGTACAGTCATCAATTCACATTATTGTGAAATTGGAAAATGGACCCGTTCAAATTGACAGCGCTGAGTGGAAGTGTTGATGGCTTGGTGAACCACGTGACTACGTGTCGGCGAGCGTAAGGCGCGCTCATGAAATGGCTCTGGCTGGAGCAGCAGCGCCCTCTACCGTGTGGAGGTTTAACACGCACAGAAACAGATGCGCCAACAGAAATACCACCTTTAACTGAAACTAACTGACCGTTTTATTTCAACACTGAACTGAATACAACGATTTACTCTGTAGATGGTGGATCTTTAGTCTGAGGAACATTTTCCTGAAATTGTTCCAGTTTTAGAGCCAGTTTGTCTCAGATTGGTGAATCTCTGTACATCTTTCCATCTGGGATCTGCCTCTGAAATGCTCCTTTTATACCCAGTCATGTTACTGGTCTGTTGCCAGTTAACGTGATTAGTTGTCAAACGCTACTCCACTTTTTACTTTTCCAGCCTTTTCCAGATGTGCTGCCATCAGATTCAGCTCATATTTTCCATCACATGGTAAAATGTGTTTCATCATCTGATGTGTTTAAATTGACTGTTTTATGCTTCATTATCTAGTCTTTGTGAGCTCTCTGTGCCCAGAAATGCTATAAATAAAATGTATCATTAAAAACAAACAATCAACTGGTTTTTAAATAACTTTGTTGCAGACAAATGGAGTAAAAACCAATTTCACACATTAAAACAGCACCATGACTGTGTTACAAGTGGGATGTTGTGGATATTTTGAAGCCTGCAGTCCGGCCTGAGTAAATACTTAAATCCTTTACTTATTACTGTCCTCTGATGAAACAGGAGAAAATAACACACAGAAAGCTTATATCACTTCAGTATAATCATTCCATCACACTGATCTATTTCACTACCCAGATTTCCTGACAGCTCACATCAGATTTACACCATCAACCATCAGATTTACACCATCAACCATCAGAGTTACACCATCAACCATCAGATTTACACCATCAACCATCAGAGTTCCACGATCAACCATCAGATTTACGCCATCAACCATCAGATTTACACCATCAACCATCAGATTTACACCATCAACCATCAGATTTAGATGACCAAACATGATTTTCACACATGACTTTTGCTGGGCATCAGTTCATTTATGGGCATGGTTTTTCACTACAAACAAATATCTCCAGTTTGGTGGAAAGATGGTGTTTGCGGTGTGTTTTTACAGAGCAGTGACAGACGGAGTTAAAGATGACATCTGGAGTCGTAGAACAACATTGTGATGCTGCTTTCTTCAGGTATTTACAGTAAACGTTTTATTTGCTCCTCAAGCTGCAGCGATGGAGACGTCGTCCGGCTGTCGACCCTGAGGCTGAAAGTAGAGAAACACTCAGCTTCAGGAGATTTTAACAGAGGTTCAGGTGTGTGGATGGTCACTGCGTTACCTTCACAAAGATCCGCTGTGGCAGGAAGCGTCGTAGTCCAGGTGTGCTGGGGGCCGGGCAGCGCGGCAGGCTGATGTTGAGCTGCGGTAGAGTCTGGTAACCTGCCATCAGGGGGTAGTAGTTATACAGCATCTGCTGCTCCGTACCAGGAAGGATACGGAGACGTACCTGCACATCAACACACACAGGTGGAGAACTTTTACTAAACGTCTTTAAAGCCTTGTTTCCACCAATAAATACGGGTCGGGTTGGTCAGAGTTGGTTGTAAACCGTTTCCACAGCCAACCGAAGCTACGTAACTGCATGAGGACATCGCAGCGCCTTCCTTTAAACCAAAACACGACTCAAACAACGGAGGAGGATGGCGTCGTCCAGCAGTTTGTGTTCTTTCTTCTTGGCGGTGCTTCGTGATTCCATTTTAAATAGAGATTTAATCAACAAAAAGAAAATCTGTTGCTCTAAACAAGGAGTCTTTTTTTATTGGTCCATTACGGGTCGCAGGTAAGCTGGAGCCTATCCCAGCATTAACAGGTGAGAGGCAGGAACACCTGTACATACGGGACAAACAACCATTCACACTCACTCCTAGGGAGAATTTAGAGTAACGGGGAGAACACAGAAAGGCCACCGCCCTCAAGGTTCGAACCTCCCCCAGCCGAGATTCGAACCAGCGACCTTCTTGCTGTGAGGCTGCGGTGCTAACCACCACACCACCGTGCACACATCATGTATTATAATTTATTATAAGAGGGGATTATTATCATTGTTTATGGTTTGTTTTGTGCTTAAATAACCTGATGAAACGCTGTAAAAGGGTCCATATTTGAGTTATTACTGACTAAAAGGATTTGGACTAAATAATAATTTAACTTCATCCTAAACCCTTTTCATACATAGAAAGTTTATGTATATTTACTTTTTTGGTTGATATTTTAGTTAGAAATACTACTACTACTACTACTACTAATAATAATAATAAATCTGCTAAATGACTGTAGAATAGAGAAAGAAAAAAGTCTATTTATTTCCCTTATTTATATTTTTATTAATGGTTTTATTTATATATTTTATTGTATATCTTTATTTATAGTTTTACTTCTTGTTCTATATGTTTGCTTATTCTTTTCTTATTTATTTCCAGGCTTTTTTCTTTGTGCGCCACTCCTAACATTAATGATGTTTGTAGTTGGACGTATTGGACGGTTGTTGCCCCGCCCCCTAATCTGAATTCACAGATTTGACATGAAATACAGTAATGAAAAACATAAATATACTACTATGAAGTCTAATTATCATGTAAAATATAAAATTATTCTGAAATAAAATATGTAATTATTTCTGATGCACTTCAGGCCTCTCCACAGCTGAGAACTCAGTTCTCCAGTAAATAGTTCAGTTTACAGAATAAAGGTTTAAATTGAATATTTTTCTGGTCTTTACTTAAGTCTGGAAGCTTTTATTTTACTGTAGAAGTGTCTAACGTCAGATCTTCCCCACAGCGAGAATCGTAGGATGATGCAGGAGAAGGCGACTTGCTGGCTACGCCGACATGAAAAATAATTCAGCTGTAACATCACAGCGTGACAGCTGACTTAACAGAAGTCCGTTTCATGAGTTGGGAACAAAACTAGAGCTGAAACCGGACCTTTGAGGTTAGCAGCGTACATACGGCTCCATCCCAGTCCGAACCATCAGCCTGACACTGTTCAACCAGCAGGTGCATGAAGGTTCTGGGCTGAACTCCCAGACTTCCCTGCAGGACTTTCCCAGAATTCAAAGTGAAATAAGCTGTTACACACACACACACATCTTTCAGACTCCAGTTAGTTTGTGAGGAATAACAACAGTTCCCGGTCAGTCCGTGTGATGCGGTCGTACCTGTTTGAGTCCAGAGAACATGAAGGCATCCGACGGTTCGACGGCCATCTCCACCTCCTGCACCAGAGCCGTTCTGTTCTCGATGTGGTAACGAACCGGAAGAGACTCTCTGACTCTGCCGAACGACGGCAAATCTGATGATGAGGAAGAAATAACATGACGACACACAGTCTGACACAAAACCAGAACACCACCACCAGGAAGAGTATTTACGGACCCGCGTAGATGTAGAGAGGCACCGACTCCAGGATGACGTGAGGCAGCGTGACTGCGGTCCGGATGAGAGGACTGTCGGGACTGTTGGACTTCCTGTTTAACAGAAGACCTTTAGAAGCATCTTCCTCCTGCATCATCTTCCTCTGATGATGTGTCACATTTGTGCTCTTACCTCCTCCATGACACCAGGTACTGTCCTGTAGCCACAGTGTTACTGCTGTTGGTCGCTGGCGGACATCGGAGACAGAAACACTCGCTGGCACACTCGCCTGTCTGCAGAACAACTGAACACACACGTATAACATTACCAGTCACATCCAGTGATGGCTGAGAAGCGGTGTGAGGAGTCCAGACTGGTCCGTACCTTCCTGCAGCTGGGACTGGAGCTGGGGTGTGTTGCTGCTTATTGTAAGCAGCTGCAGGGAAGAGGAGGTGAGGAGGAGAGGCCACGGAGACGAGGACAGGATGTCCGTCATCAACAGGAAGGGGATGTCCACCGCTACCTGATCCAACGGCTCAAACTGAACACAGACCAGCACAGATGATAATCAGCTTCCACTCCAACCAGCATCCGGAGTGTCAAACTGATCCTAGTCCAGCTTCCACATTCAGCTCAATCTGGTCTCCAGTGGGTCGGACCAGTAGAACAGCCTGAGAGCTACACATGATGGAAACTCACACCTAATGACTGTCCAAGAAACATCATGAAGCTGATATTTCTGGAGAAAAATTAGTGAAATTATTTAAATATTAATTTAAAAAATCGACTCATTTCCGTGTTCATTCCAGCTTCCAGACCAGCATGGATCTACAAACCCTGCAGGCATTTAATCCCAGCTAAGTTCACCTGATGATCAGAGGAACGTTTTCACATCTAGAAGTTATTTTAAATGTACATACGTGTACTTTTCCACATGTGTGTAGTAATCAGCTCATCATACAAACTGAAGTCACGTCTATGAAGTCAGAAACATGGATAAGACAGAACAAGTTCTCCTGCTTTGGAAATGTTTTACATTTAAACAGAAAACTTCACCGGGACACATTACAGGTTACTGTTACTTTATTTAAGTATTACAGGTAATATCTTCTATGTTATTACCAAATTAATCCTGGGGCCAGACTGGACCTTCTGGAGGACCAGTTTTGGCCTCTGGGCTACATGTTTGACACCCCTGCTGTAGACACACTAAATTTGGCTTTATTGAGCAGGACCGCATGGAAACACACAGTTACTGGAGTCAAACTGAGACATTCATGACAGAAGCATCAGCGACAAACCTTGGTGGAAACAAATCTGACTGACACCTCAAATGGGACGACCGTCTCTATAGTTACAGTCTCGTCCTGGAAGACAGAAGAAAAAGAAGTTAAATCCGAAGGAAGGAAACAGGCAACATGTAAATAATCCTTCTTTAATTCACCTTATGACATTTACAGATGATCTGCCGTCCTTCCACAGCCGTGTCAATGCTGTAGGCCACGTGGAACAGGAAGACCCTCGGTCCGGTTGAAACGCACCTGACATATACGCATTTCTCCAGCTGGAACCCAAAACACACACACACACACACTGGAGTCATCAACTTTCTGCTGAAACTGGAATCAGGTGCGTAAATGATGAGTGTGTGTACCTTTTGTCCAGGTTGCAGATCTCCCAGAGGAACGTCAGGAAGCAGAGCTGGTGTGATGTCACCACAAACCTCGGAGCCGTCAAACGTTACGTGGGTGGTCTGGCCAAGGTTGGCGTCCTGGCCTGAAGAAACACAGAAAATGTTTACTTTATGTTTGCACCTGTTACCTGACCAGGAGTCATGATGCTGAACTGGATCAGTATTTGTGGATTAGATCACACCAACATTCTTCCTGCTTATAGATGACATACACATATGTAAATAGGTGTATATGTATGTAATAATAATACAATATTTCTGGTTTGGATGCGCGTACCTGGTTTGAGGCCAGCTGTCAGTTTAACATCTTTGGCCACGCCCTCCTCCTGTGATTGGATGGTGAGGTTGATGCAGTACATTTCGTTGGTGAGAGCAGGAGGCTGGTGGCTCAGCTGAACGCAGATCTTTGGGACTCTGGAGATAATCCTGGAGAGACAGAAGCCAACGTTAGAGCTGGAGGATAAAATCTGTAACTGGCAGAGTGGTCGGGAACTTACATGGTGCTGTGCTGCACCGTCACACCATCCCAGTCGAGCTCCTGACGGGCCTCCGTGATGCGCCCCCATCGCCGTGACGACCTGCTGGCCTGCAGAGCTTCGTGGGTGGAGGCGGCATCTCCTCCGGCCCCTCTCCAGCTCAGAAACACACAGCGGCCACTGTCGCTGCCCAGCATCACCTCAATACCGGTCATCTACATCAGCACACCCAGTTAACCACAGCTCCTCTGCTGGCCTCACACACACAGTCCATCTTACCTCTATCTTCTTCCCAACATCTTCAGTTTTTGCCACAAAGCTGAAGTCATAGGATTTGGTTTTTCCTGGTAACAGGCTCATCCTGTCCTGGCCTGAAGGCTCCACCACACACCACTGGTTGTACTCCTGAATTAAACCACACAGCCATCTTCACACTGGTGGTTCTCACAATTTAAACTCAACATCCAAACAATTTATTTCATTTCTGTGTAAATGACTGAAAAATCTGTGTTTGGTCCCTGAAGAAACGATGAGCCTGCTCGTGAAGTCTTCCTTTACATCACAATGAAACAGACTAGTGTGACACCAACGACGCTAGCTGAGTAAATGTTTTCACCTCAAAAACAACCACGAAAACCACGAGAACACTCCGTCCACGGTAATCTGGTTACTGTAAACCAGCTGGTTACTATAGATTACCTGGTTACTAAGGCTGACAGCCAGCTTGTTGAAGCTAACGGGATGAGGACAGTCAGCTCGGAGGAAGACCTGCAGCTGGATGGGCTGGTCCACATGGAAACTGGGAGACTGGAATCTGGCCTTGCACTGGACTGGAGTCAGGAGGGAAAATCACACCATATTCAGTTTTGTCTTGCTTTCAGGGAAGTAATGAACATGATCGGACAGAAAAACGAGGTTTAAGTGTGAGCGTGGAACCTATGTTTACTAACTGAAAGGGATGTAGTCCTGTACTTCTATCGTCAGCTCATTGGATCCAGCCAGAGCCATGCGGTCGGTCCACAGAGACCTGGCAGCACTCACAGAGGATGGATCACAGTCAGGCTCGGAGTCCGGGACCTCGTTCTGAAACACAGTCACAGATCATTCCTACAGAACCGACTGATGCTGGCTGGACCTGCTCATGTGTGATCTGTACGACAGAAGTGGAAGATCTGATGCTGGAAGCCGTGAAGGACCGATTCTGCAACTGACCATTAGGACTTTGAAGAGATTCTTCTCAATCCTGGACTTTTGTTCCTCCTTAAGGGTAGAAGCTGAAAGATAAAATAAGTACTGATAAAGATGTGTGTCATTACAAACATCTTGTACTGGTGTAACCATGGTTACCTCTGCCCAGCATCTCCATGCAGTAGATGATGTAGTCCTTCACACTGGCCATCAGATAAGCACAGCGCAGAGCTGTGGTCAGTATGGCCGTCAGGAGACCCCACCACCTCTCTGTACGGTAGTCGCACATCACATAGTCCAGCAGTCTGATATAAACACACACACACACACACAGTCTCATTTCCTGTTTATAAAAGCATAAAATCATTAAAGCTGTTACAGACTCCACAAGCAGCGAAAAAAAAGGCCATGAGAACAAAACGACGTCATTTTGCTCTTGCAGACGTGAATTAATTACACAAACTAGTTATAACCTTAAATATATTATTTTTTACTTTCTTAAATAATACAAAAAAATAAATGTATGAAACTAATTCAGTTGTGCTGCTAATCTTTTACATGTCCAAGACTCTAATCAGCACCAAAGACCCATCCCTCTGATATTTACTGTGTGGAAAATTCTTCAGTTTGTGTGTGTTTTTTGTTAATAAATAACACAATAATTCACATAATAAAACTGGAATTTAAAGGATTAAAATCCAAAACGGACTGAATGTTTGGTAGTGTTGAACAAATCTCAAAATGTTAAAGTGGAAAAAAAGTAGAAAAATATTTAATCTTGATGGGAGTTTTTTGCATTTTAGGCCATGAAGGTGGGAGCAAAAAGCATCGGCAGAGAATAAAAGACATGCGAAAGAAAAATACACTAAATTTAAAATAAAGACTAAAAGAATTCAGTCCAGAAGACGAAACAGTCGAAACAATCACCAAATCAAACAAGAAAGTTGAGAAAGATGGACAAAAATGCCCGATGATGGTTTAAAAGGGTTAAAATATGACATCCAGATTTAACCAGATCTTAGTTGTGAGAAACACAAGCAGGCCCAGTTACTGTCATACACCCAGATACCATACTTCTACAATACTACCTGCTTCTTTATTTGGTTTCATGCTGCAGGAGAAACGTCTGAGCAACCCTGTAATATATGCTAGCTTTTTGCTCCCTGCTAGCAGGATTTCTCCGCCCTACAAATTCATGTGTTATAGAAATTATGCAGCATCTTAAATTAGAGAAGGTAAAGACATCTTCCATGGGTCTACCCTGAAATCCAGTACCATATGGCAGCCTTTCCAGAAGTATTTGAAAACTGGGAATGAGGAATGTTGGCATGTTGGCATGTGACAGGGATATGGACGTGTTTTTCGCATGGCCAGTGTCCAACTTACTTGAGGGCTTTGGTGTAATCTTTTGCATGGTAGTACTCCTCCCCCATCTGGACCACTGTGGAGGAAACCGGAAACGACCAGGTGAGAGTCAAACATGAAAAGTGACTAAATTCTGTCTACAAAAGGATGTTTACATAAACTCAGGTCACTATGAAACCACATTAGTATGGTTTTTATGTTCTGTACAGAAACAGAAGGCTGCTGGACTAGAGAGCCATGATACGTACTGAGGTGACTCTTCATTCGAGGGCACTTGTACTTCTTAAACTGGGCGACAGCGTTGCTAAGAAGGGCGATGATGAGCTCCTGTCGAGGCAGAGACAAAGAGGGGACTGTGTTATATGTACTGTTATATTGTATCCACAGCCCCCAGAAACACATCCTGTAACACAGGAAGGTAAATTGGTACCTGGACTCTTTCAGTAACTAAAATGGGACAAAGAAAGACATCTTCTTACTGAATGTGGTACATCTCTCTCCTTGATCTGCAGGGCTAGAACCCCAGTCTTCTCCTTCTCTGGATCTGGTGGATCGATACCTGGAAACAACACAGTGGTCAAAGTTACACCAACTTTCATATTTCTGATAACATGTCAGCTATTATCAGCAGACATTCCACATGAGACAGACTGTTCTCACCCAGTCCACTTTATTTATAAAGCACATGTTAGAAACAAAAACATGTCTCAAGTGCTGCACATCCAAAGTCAGTTTGTTTGTTTAAATGTTTAGTTTTCTCAAGAAAGCTGAGGACTTTAACCCCGAAAACCCCATGAGACTTTATTCTTTTATAAAAGTATATAAACCAGACTACAGCAGCTTTTAATCCCAGTATAAACCAGTCTGTAACACCAGAAGCTTTAATCCCAGTATAAACCAGTCTGTAGCAGCTGAAGATTTTAATCCCAGTATAAACCAGTCCGTAGCAGCTGAAGCTTTTAATCCCATTATAAACCAGTCTGTAGCAGCTGAAGATTTTAATCCCAGTATAAACCAGTCCGTAGCAGCTGAAGCTTTTAATCCCAGTATAAACCAGTCTGTAGCAGCTGAAGCTTTAATCCCAGTATAAACCAGTCTGTAGCAGCTGAAGCTTTTAATCCCAGTATAAACCAGTCCGTAGCAGCTGAAGCTTTTAATCCCAGTATAAACCAGTCTGTAGCAGCTGAAGCTTTAATCCCAGTATAAACCAGTCTGTAGCAGCTGAAGCTTTAATCCCAGTATAAACCAGTCTGTAGCAGCTGAAGCTTTAATCCCAGTATAAACCAGTCTGTAGCAGCTGAAGCTTTAATCCCAGTATAAACCAGTCTGTAGCAGCTGAAGCTTTTAATCCCAGTATAAACCAGTCCGTAGCAGCTGAAGCTTTTAATCCCAGTATAAACCAGTCTGTAGCAGCTGAAGCTTTTAATCCCAGTATAAACCAGTGTGTAGCAGCTGTCAGATTGGGAGGTAAAATGATGTAAAATGAATGTATGAATAGATGTAGCAGCATAAAGGTCGACCAGAAGAAGAAACAGAACTTTGTAGAAATAACACACAGATGAACAGTGACCAAGCCTTTTCTCATCTCATCGTTCTCTCAAGTCTTGGCTTTCAAGAGAAAAAAATATACTTATTGAAACAAACACACAACAGAAACTATTTCCATGTTTCCACTTTTTCCTCATTTCCAGTTATTCCTGCTACTATTTACCTGCTATCCTCACTAAACCAACTCCAGCTCAGCTGCTTTGTGGCGCCATCGTGCGATGATGTGTCAGGTGTGTCTGTGTGTGAACATACTCTGGTGTCCTTGTCTCCAGGGTCTCTGGCCATAAAAGTCCAGTCCTCCAGTCTGGATGTCTAGCGGGTCGGGCGAGGGACAAGTCATTCCAGCCTAGAACAGATGATCGATTAAATGAAACCGTTATCGGAGATTTTTTTGGTTGAATCAGGATTGGACCCACCAGAAGGTCCAATCTGGCCTGCAGGGTGACTTCGGTAAAAAAGGGAAAATAACAGAAGATAAAACTGTGATACTGTAATAACCCCCACGGTTTGCTGGTTTTATGTTAATGAGTAAATATGTAAATGTGTTTGTAGTATGTAAAATAAATAAATGTAAGAAAGACATAAAATAAACAAATTAAATATAAAATAAAAATGGAATTAATAATAAAAATATAAAAGATTTTATGTGAAGTTTAAAAATTACAATAAATGATAAAACATTTTATAAACAAAAACTTCATAAAAATCTATTTTATGCAACAAAATGAAATAAATGGATAGAAATTAATAAAACATGTAAATAAATAAAATAACTTACTTATATAAATGTGTAATATAGTTGAAACTTGGCTTATTTTTCTCCAGAAATTTCAGGTCGTTCAATATTTTCTAAAAGAATCAGTCGCTAAATGTAAACATCTTGATAATGTACTTGTACTTCTTTGTACTAAAACAAAGAGAAAAATGTGGAGTTTTAATTATTTCTAGGTAATTATGCTGTTATTTAACTGGTCCGACCCACTGGAGACCAGAACTGAAGACTTCTGGGACACAGAGAAGCTGACAAACCAGGCAGTCAGCACATTTCTATAAAATAACTATAATAACACAAAACTATAAATATAAAAGGTTTGCAGGAGAAGCTGCATCACCTGACAGAGCTGCTGTGCCAGCTGCTTCCTGTCCTGGCTGTAACAGGCAGCCTGCTGGTAGTAGAAACCAGGGTTCTGGGTCTGGATGGCCGTCAGACCCAGCTTTATGGCCTCATCAAACAGCTCACCGAACGACTGGAACCTGTCAGGGAGCAAAGATGAAGAACCAGTCTGCTTTCAGCTCTGATAGCATCCTTTACTCTGACCACTTGTCTTCCTTAGACAAAATTAAATGGGATGCTGGTAAAATATAAAAAAATAAATGAAATCAACATGCACTAAACTGATCTGACTTTTATTACGGAAACACCAACCTTATAAAATGCTTGTGTCTCAGCTTAAATCTTATTTTATTAACCAAATATCCTCGTGGCTCGTAGCTGTTATTGTTTCTAGCATCTCCAGACGAACATCATCTACCATCACGGAATAAATCTGACAGGATCTCTGTGGTCTCACCAGTCAGATCAGCTCTTTGAAGGCTCGCTCACAGTGAAACACGACACTACTAACAGCAGAGCAGCCGGGATAAATTTTCACCTGTCAGCAGCGTCGGTGTTAGATTCCAGATCTGTTTCTAGACTTTTCTTTATCTGCAGGAGACGAAGACCGTAGCATATCACAAAGAGGTTTTTCTATTTCCGGTTTCCTGGTTCCACCACTAGAACTCAGCTTATATTTACAAACACTCTACTTGGAAAGGAACATTCAGGTCATTGAGCTTTGAAGAACTGGTATCTGCCTTGGTTCAGTGTAGACCTGCTGCTGTGTTTGGGATCTTTGTTCTTCTGCATGAGACAGTTTCAGCCAAGCTCAGACAGATGGACTCACATCTGACTCTAGAAGACTTTCATCATCCCTCCAGCCCAGATCATCAGCCCTCCACCACCGTGCTGACAGTTGCTATGGAGTGTTTGTGCTGATATGCTGCCAATTCTGACCAAACATGTAATCTGTGGTCTGGTCTGTCCAGAGGACCTTGTTCCAGAAGTCTTGTGATTTGTTCAGATGGAGCTTTGCCAACCTAAGCCGTGCTGCCATCTTCTTATTAGAGAGCAGAAGCTGCAAATCTGATGACATTTTCCACCACAGTCTGATAGAAGATTAAACATCTTGGTGCAGATGTTGAAGGATCTCAGCTTCCTCCAGAAGTGGAGTCTCCTCTGTTCTTTCTTCTAGATGCTTCTGTTGCATTTTCAGTCCAGTCTGTTGTCCAGCTGAACTGAGGTATTCCTCCACCACCTCCACCTCTTCTCTCAGGATGTAAACAGTGTTTGTTTACTCTTGTTCCTCCTGACGTCAACAATCGTCTCTTTTGTTTGTGTTCTAGGTGAGGTGCTTCTGCTCCATCTCACTGAATGACCAGTTCTCTGGATTCAGCTTCTCATCCATTACAGATACTCCCCACAGCTGCAGAGTAATCAGAGTATTTCTGCAGATGACAGGACTCAAGAGTTGTACTGGAAGTCTGAGGTGTTCAGTGTGAAGAGAAATGGTGAGAGTACAGTCCCTTGTGGTGCTGACCACCATCTCAGACACAGAACCTCACGAACTGGTCTGGCTATTAGCTAGTCATAAATCCAGGTGGTGGTGGAGGTTCCACCTGGAATTTATGGAGCTTTTCACATAACAGAGCAGCTGAACTGTATTAAAAACACTTGAGAAATAAAAAAAGACATGATCCTCAAAGTGCTTTCTGACTGGTCCAGATGAGAGTGTGCTCTCTGAAGCAGGTAGGTGATGGCATCTTCAACCTAAAGAACCATCACCAACGTTCCAGCTAACAAACTGCTGGAATGCTGGTGATGGTGCAGAGACGGAGACACTGTTCAAGTCTCTGGAGATGACAATGAATGTGTTAGGATGCTGTGTTTGTAGCCCAGCAATGACTGACTGATAATGAACGTCTTCCGTCACCTAGAAAATGTGACAGGCACTAAGAAAAGTGTGTGAAATGGTGCAGGTGTGATTTTACAGTGTTTAGATACAGAGTCTATCTCACTGTTTAGACATCCAAGCAGAGTGTTCAAAGGCCAGCTCCGCGCTACCGATCTTCTTTTTACACAAGTCAATGTGTTTCCGGAACTGAGCGATAGCATCCAGAGGTGTGTTATGCTGGAAACACAGGCGGCAGATCTGAAAAGAGAACACACACACGAAGGAGAAAACTTAACCCTGATTAACTGGCTTTGTTTACCACCCGTCCACATCTTTAGAAGACAAAAAGTCCTCTCCCCAAAACTGCTGTAAAAAATTACAGATGAATTTTTTTCCCACTTTTTTTACTCAAATCACTTAATCAACTTCAGTCCTAATCAAAACTACAAGTTCTGTAATTATTCTAATTATCTTAACCCTTTAAATGCCAGTTTAATGACATCTCAGTTTTTCTTTTAATAAAAACATTTCCCATATAACAGAATTTGGGTGGCTGGGGGTTTTATTTAAAGATCAGATACACTTTAAATTAGGAACTAAACGGATTTTGATTTTTGATTAACAGTTTATTATTTACTATCCTTTTGAGTCAATAGAGGACAAAAGAGTCCTCCCCCAAAACTGCTGTCAGAAAAATTAAATTGGACTTTCAAAGTTCTTCAAGAGAAACTCTTTTCTTACCTAAAACCATCCCATTCGGGGAAACGCAACCAGAACGGTGGCCGGAAATTGTGGAAAAAATTACCTTAAAGGACCATACAGTCGATAATTACCCACAAGGGTTAAATATTAGTCTGAGCACAGATCCGCCTGGCCTTGGTCATCAGTTAAACTGGCAGCTGAGGAACGCCATCTTAGTCCTGATCTTTGGACTCAGATGGAAACAGGACGGTGGGTCATAAACAGCCGCTGAGGAGCTTATAAATGATGCTGAATCACAAACTTATTTTTAATCCTGAAAAGTCAGCAGCTTGAATTTCTGACTAATCTTTGCTTTGTGGTGGCCACATTTCACGCTGCAAACTATGAAAATCTAAAAGCATCCTTCATAATGTCCATGTTTGTTTTATATCTGCTTGGCTTCCTCACATTTCCAGTAATTACTCATCTTTGTGCAGCTGAGAGTAAAAACCAGAACTGTGAGTTTCGCTGGTCAGCTCTTATCTATGACTTTACTCTGAAGGTCAAAGCAACGATGATGTTTGCTGCTGGTATTGTTGTTAATATCTGTGGTGTGCAACATCTTAAAAACATGTTATTATGACCTTCTTCCATGGCTCCAGAGTCCAGTCTTTATGCTCCCTAGCAAATTGAAGCCTTTTTGTCCGGTTAGCCTCACTGGAAATGTTCAAACTTTCACTATTAAACATGGTCCTGAGTTCTGATTCCACCAAACGTTTCAGTGATCACCGTCATTCAGGAAGTTTTTCTGACCACATTTCTTCCTGGAAGAAGATGGATCCCACCATCCTTCCAGTTTTTAATCATGGCTGGACAGTTCTCAGCCCAGTTTTAGTAGTTTCTGCATCTCCTTAGATGTTTTCTCTGCTTGATGCCGATGATCTGACCCTTGTGGAACAGACTAACATCTTTTCTATGAACACAGGACGTGTCTTCTCACATGGTTGTTTAAGAAATGAGAAGCTAATCATTGCATCAGTTGGGGTTAAATAACTTGTTGCAGCTAATAGATGATCACCCTGCAGATTTTAGGAGGCTCCAACCTGTTAGCTTAGTTAAATCCAGGTGGATACTTTTATTTTTGACCTGGCAGTATAGTTGTCATGGGAGTTATGAAGTGGTTTCCATCCCTGTGACTGTGACAGGGGTTTATTACAGAAACATTTTCATCATAGATAAACAGACAGGTACCTTGTAGTTGATAAATCCAGCCATAGTTTTTATCTCTAATATGTTGGTCTCGTGTGCTCGGAGCTCATGGACAAGACTGTATGCAGTTCTGTAGTATCTGGAGACAAGACCACAGAGAAACAGCTGAGAACAAACGACATGGTCTCTGATGGCTCCAAAGTCTTCAATATGATGGAAGTCACTAAACAAAACAACAGCAACTTGAAGATGAAGGTCAACATCATCACAGACAGGGCCCATTACATAAATAATACAGGTTCTGGTTTTTCCTTCAATCTGCAACCAGCTGGTTCGGTCACAAATATTCACCCCTCAAAAGATTTAACCAACGTGAGTCGCCTCGATCTAAAACCCCTTTCAGGTCACCACAGGACAAAATAGTCCTCTAATGCTATAAAAACATGATAGATTCATCTTTTTCCACCTTTTTTGTTCAGATTATTTTAATATTATATATTATACTATTTTTAACCCCTTAAATGTCAGTTTGATCACAAGATGGCACAGTTTTATTTTTTAAAAACAAACACATAAAATGAGAAATATCCCACATAAAGCTGCGGATTTTAGAAGATACATAAAAATGGGTTGACTTTGATGTATTTTTTAGAGTTTTTAACTGTGTCAGATTTAAAATGTACTATCCCAAAAACAACTATAAAAACATTCAGATCAAGTCTTTAGTATATTAAATACTGATCTTCAACCCCACCACATATAAATAATAAAAACAAACTTGGAGTTTTAAGGGTTAAAGAGGAATGTGACACCCTGTGTTGTCAAATCCAGCCTTGATGATCACTGGACATTCCCACAAGATGATGAGCCCAAACACACCTCCGAGTCAAGCAAAGTTCCTGGAAAGTCCTGGAACGGCTCTCAGTCACCAGGTTTAAATCAGTGAAACTCTTTGGTAGCAGAAAACACATCAAACATCACTGAGCTAGAGGCTTGACCTTGTGAAGAATGGGCCAAGATTCCCAACTTCTGTTGTCTAAATAACTATTTATCAGTAGTTTTTGTTGTTTAATGAGGATTTTAAGTCAGTTATTGTCATAATCTTTCGTTTTAATGTCTTTTGATATGAGGGGGTTGAATATTTCTGACAGCAGCTGAATATTTGCCTCCAGACTTACTTCAGAGCGTTCTGGGTGTCCTGTTTCAGCTCACTGAAGAAAGCGATTTTAAACTGGTGTCTGACGAACAGCAGCTGCTCACATCGGCACATGAAGAAAACAAATACAGGAATTCAACACGGTTCAGAGTGAAGTCTGCAGTTAATCTGTTTATTCTCCGCTTCATACCTGGTGTGTTGTTTTATTGAGGAATTCTTTGTGGGATTTAACACGGCGGATCTCTGTGTAGTAATATGTCTGAGCGTGCTCGTAGAAGGCGTTCTCTAACCTTCAGAATCACATCAACACGATGTTCAACCAACAGTTTTCCTTTCAATTTTCCTGCCTTGGTGGATTTCTTTACCTGATAATGTAGCCCACCAAGTGGTCGGTGTGCGGCAGGACGAAGAGGCTCTTCCCAGACAGATCACAGGCACTGCAAAGAGCCTGTGCTCGCTCTGATGCTACCAGGTCCTCTCCTGTGGAAACATGAGGACAAGAGGTGACTTACATGGATTTAGAAGTCAGGGTTAAAAGATGGCATGTTTATTGCACTACTCCCAGTCATCAGCAGGCCTGCTACAGAAGCTTTTACCTGGAGGTAGAGGGGTTTTCTTCTGGATTAAAACCACGGCCACTTTGGTGTTCCTGCCCTGAAGACTGGTCCTACAGATCCACAACCACCGTGGTTACTGTACAGCAGCACAGCTTGAAGGTTGGACTGAATAAACAGTGACTATGCAGCCATTACCTACCTGACAATCTCCACCTTAGTGGCACATTCAGACTGTTTCTCTTTCCACTGCGGGTCGTCCCAGTCCAGCTCATAGAAGAGAACTACCAAAGCAGGGACCAGGTTCAGATGTTTATTCATCCAGCCTGTTTTCAGGATTCCTTTAGGAATATACCACTCGTATGAAGTTCGCTAGGTAGAAAGGAAAAACACTGAGTTTCACATCTGAAACATTTAAGAAAACTTAAATAAAAAGTTTTCAGATTTCTTCATCAGCTGATCACCTTAGTGCGACATTTGGGATACTCGTGGTCTCCTGGGAGAACTTTGAAAGAGATGGGGACTCTGTCAGCGCGACGATTAGCACAGAAAGCATCCCAGATGGCCCGGTGCACGGCATTGTAGACTACATCTAGACCAGTTAAAGCTACAAAAGCCATGGGCCGGCAGCATAGCTCTGGAGGAAGTTCCCACTGGGAACCCACCATCATGATGCGTCAACAGATTCACCTACAAAACAAAACAAAACAAAAACCAAACATCTCCATTAAGAAAACAGCCTCCAAACAAGAAGGTTTATTAAAAATAATTAATTTTGCTGGACGACCTTCTATAAATAAGTAAATGTTTGGATCTTAATGAGCTCATAGATCCTGATTTTTCAAACTGCACTTTTCTCTCAGGCATGATGATGCACTGGGCTCCTCTCTGCTCTCTTTACCCTACATAAAGAAATATCTGACGTTGTTGTCATTCATTTGTGTTTCTCTTCTTCTTTCTCAGCAGGAATCCCTGGATCAGAGTTCTGCTGCTAGTTGACCCCTTTTTCCTGTCCTCTACACCCCCAGCCTGTCTAATAAGATGCTTAGATAAGAGGTTTTCCTTCCTGGTTTTGGTTCCGATGGAGGTTTTCCTTCCTGGTTCTGGTTCCAATGGAGGTTTTCCTTCCTTGTCCTGGTTCCGATGGAGGTTTTCCTTCCTTGTCCTGGTTCCGATGGAGGGTTTCCTTCCTGGTCCTGGTTCCGATGGGGGGTTTCCTTCCTGGTCCTGGTTCCGATGGAGGTTTTCCTTCCTGGTCCTGGTTCCGATGGGGGGTTTCCTTCCTGGTCCTGGTTCCGATGGAGGTTTTCCTTCCTGGTCGTGGTTCCGATGGAGGGTTTCCTTCCTGGTCCTGGTTCCGATGGAGGTTTTCCTCCCTGGTTCTGGTTGTGATGAAGGTTTTCCTTCCTGGAACAATCTGCCTTTGGATGTCAGTCAGGGATCATGTAAAACCCACATTTTCTCTTTGGGCTTTGACCAAAAATCCTTACATGAGTGATTGATTTGTACTGCTTTTGATTCTGTGTAGGACTCTTTGTCTGTTGTTTTAGGTTTATTTTTTTAGATTTCATTCACCTTTAATGGACAGCAGTTTGTTTCTGTTGTGGTTTTATCAAAGTGCCTTATAAATAAAGTTTGTACTGTGGTTGTATGATGTATGACTTAAGATTTAAATTATCTTCCAAAAAAATGTAGTTAAGTTTATGATGTTTACGTCCCATAATAACAGTGTTTGCTCACAGGTGCAGGGTTTTCTATGCCAGTTCAACATTAAAAACCACATTTTCTTTTCTGTTTGTTGTTCAGTTTCTGTAATGATCAGTGTTCACTTTTAATCTTAATCTTGAATGGAGCAACAGTCTTTTAAAGTTGAAGCCACTAATCACAGCGTAGAATAATCCCTTTATTTGAGGCAACTGTATTTATATTACAAATTTTATTAATATAGCAAACTCACAATGGCAGGTATGTGTTAATATAAAAACACTGTGGAAAACATTTCTTTTAAAGCCAACGCAAACATAAAAATATAATTTATGGATGATGGAAAGCACGTTACTCTCTCATAAAAAAATCTACCTGGATTTTAAAATATAGATTTGTGGTAAATGTCCTGGGTTTTTCTCCATTTGTTTGTCTTATAGACAAATTCTGCTTCTCCTGACAGTTGGGTCAATATTAAAACTCAGTTTGTAGCACATTTCTCCTATTAACTAAAAGACAATTAACTAAAAGATAGCCAGTATTTCTGATATACAACCCTTTAAAGACATTTTTGTTTTAGTTATTTTTTTCTGTTTATATTTTTATGCTTTGTTTTGTCTGTTTTTATAGATTTTACTGTAAAGAACCTTTTTTATCTGCAAAAAGCGCAATAGAAAAAACTTTACTTATTTACTTCCGATATAAACGGGCTATATTTGAACTGTTTAACAGTTTTGTTCCCCTCCTGCCAAATCTAGAAACAGTGCGACAAAATGAGAATATTTAATGGACCTTTCTCACGTTTCGTTTTCCGTATGGGGATTTCGGCGTCTCTTAATAAATGAAACTGTAATAAAGACCCTAAGCGAAACTAAACATCCATGCAGTAAATAAGCGGATATCAGAACAAACACCGTGCAGACAGAGACAGGTTTATGAACAAACTTGCAGGTCACAAGACATGAAGGCTAGCAGAGCTAAGCTACAGCTAACAGCGACACTTAGTTTACATGCTACAAACTGGAGTTCAACCGTCAACGCTTTACAGTTTCTACAAGTTTAAATATACGGGGATGTTTGACACTCATGTAAAAGTCTATATAACCTCTAAAACCTTAATGACACTCCGTAGTTTGGGCTGTCACGTAAAACAACATTTATCACCCGAAAGCGGAACTAAGCCAACCTGACCAGGCTAACACAAGAATCAGGATAAGTCATGGTAAGGTATTAAAGCTGTATCAAACACAGTAAACAAAGCAAACATGTTCACTTCATGAAGGGTAGCGTACCTCAGTTGCATCACTTGAGGTGAGCTTGCTTGAATTAATCAGCTAGTTGGACTTCATGGGCTGTTAGCTGTGACCAGTGACAGAGCTAAACTAGCTAGTGGGCGAGGCAGCTAATTTTCTCTGGAAGAAAACGTCCGAAATGTCTTAATTCCTGTAAGTTTGACTTCTTTCTAACTAAATTCAATCCCTTGTCACCATTAAACAACTAGTAAACAATGTATCAACCTCAATCTGACGACAAATAAAAGATAATTTAGCAGCAGATGCTAAAGCAACAACAAACTCTTGCTAGTTAACGATCTCAGGTGTACTTCCGGTTCAACTTTTCAAAATGAAAGTGCTGTTAGCAAACTGCTGGATTTTACTAAAGAGGTTCAGAAAACGACACAGCTTTATTATTATTATTATTATTATTATTATTATTATTATTATTATTATTATTAGTTTTTTAATTAAAGAAATATTTTATATTACTTTGAAAGGATCAGTGAGCCGTGATTAAATAATTATGTATTGAAGTATTAAAGTATGAGTATTAAAGCTCACCTATCCACATTCCTCATCATCTCCTCCTTTCTATGAACTGCAGCTTTGACTTATTTACTTAAATAAAATAACATCAGTTCATAAGTAATCAAGGGTTCCCTTTTCTCGGCTTTAATAACATTTAATCAGAAGCGCGGCTCATTAAATACATATATATATATATATATATATATATATATATATATATATATATATATATATAGCGAGAGAGAGAGAGAGAGAGAGACTGTGGGAGACAAGAGAGAGCAGACCAGGAAAAGAGATGAAGAGATGCAGAGAGCATTGAACACCAAAAAGTAATTGACAGATTTTCCAACCTGAAGGTGAGGCGACATATTTAATTAATTTTTCAGCTTACTCTTGTGCTGTTTTCCGTTGTAAATCAAGCACCACTGGCATTGCAGCGCTCCGCTGCTGACTCCTCCCACAGCCCCAACCGATTTGGTTTTATTCAGCGCGAGTTCCCAACACCTCGCAAGTTAGACTGAAGAATCCCGACTAAATAATCCACCAGCTCACCGAAGACCAGTGCTCACTTTACACAGTGAACAACCCGGGATTTAAGAAACTCATCAACACTTTGGACAAACGGTATTACTGCCATCTCGTCACCATGTTAGTCGAGTGTCTCTCCTGTCCCGGTTTGATGAGTGTTGAGACTGTTGTGAAGGACGTGGCTACAGTTAAATGTTTCGCCACCGCTACAGACCTGTGGTCAAGCTGCACCATAAAGCCGTATATAAATGTCCCACTGCATTTCATTGACATGGATTTCAACGTGAAAACAAAATGTCTCCAGACTAATTTTTTCCAGGGCTGGTTTACTCCAGAAACATACATAATGTTTATGTTCTAGGGGCCCATGATTGACAGGGGCCCAGAGGGGCCCTCAATGCAATTGTAATACTAACAAAAATTACTAAATGATAAACTTACAATCACCCCCCCCCCCCCCCCCCCCCCCCCCCCCCCCAGCAGTGGGGCAGTGTGAGCATAAATCCACCTTAAGAGAGCAGGATACCTAATATCAGGAAGTTTGAAAAGAAAAGAAGAAGAAGAAAAAACTGAGACTAGAGCGAGAACAGAGGGGTGGACAGTACGTCACCCAGTTCTTTCCGAGGCGAGGTGGTCAGTTAGTTCGTCTGATGGAAAGTTGTGGAACATCAGCTTGTTGTCTCTTCTAAACTTTGTCCATATAAGCTAGCTCACTTTGCTCCATATTAGCTCATATTTCTGAATAAAACTCTGGATTTTATTCATGTCGTTTTAGTCAAATAATCAAGGCAGGTAAACGATTAGCAAGCTGCTCTGCAAAAAAAAAATAAATAAAAAAATCATGCATGTTCCGAACAGACATGAGAGCAGCCGAAGCAGATGCTGCCAGACCCCCCCTCCCCACCTGAACATGTCCAGGTGGCCCCTGAGGAAGGAGGTGAGCATCTGAGTGTTGAATTAAGTCATTATTGTGGAGTAAAAAAATCATTTTGAATTAATATTAATAATTAAACATTTGTATTTGCCAGAGAGGTGATGTTCCACGTCCCTAGAGCTAGCTTTGCTGAGGCCTTTGGCCACTGTCCAGCTCACACTGCCCCGCACCCCTTTGGCCCCTCCTGCAGGTTAAGAACCCACAGGAGGGGAGGCCTATAACACCCTTTTTACTGCGCCCGACCGGACCCCATAGCCAAATGCTCAGCCACCAGGCGCTCGACTCTGTGCCCCATCTCCAGGCCTGGCTTCAGACGTGGGCCCCGGTGACCCATGTCCAGGCAAGAGAAACCTGAATCCTTCCTTTTTTAATTTGTTGTTGTTTTTCTTCTTTTTTCATCATAGGGGTCTATTGAGCCACGCTTTGTCTGGTCCCTCCCCTAGAGACCAGTTTGCCATTCTGACCAGGGGCATAAAGCCCTCGACAGCATAGTTTTAAGAATCTTCAGGACACGCAAACTCCTCCACTGCAGTAAGGTGGCAGCTTAGGGAGGAGATATATTAAATATATTAAAAATATATTAAAATAACAACTTAAAAAAAGATTTCATATTTGTAAATATATTTTATTTTAAACATGTATTGTTAATTTGTTTCAGCTCCCAAATATACACACACACACACACACACACACACACACAAGGCAAGGCAAGGCAGTTTATTTGTATAGCACATTTCATGTACAGGACAATTCAAAGTGCTTTACACACACACACACACACACACACACACACACACGTAAAATGCATTGAGCAGAATAGTTTTATTCACAGCTAACAATTTTTTTATATATATTTTGACCCAAAGCAGTTCTATAGAATTCCCAAGGCAAGGTCAGAAAACCGCAAAACAAGCCAAGCAACTTCCAGAAATAAAAACTTAGCACACAGCACAGACTAACCACAAAAGCTGCCCCAGATGCTGAGAAAAGCTCCAGGGGCCCATGCACTTTGCTTATGGGTGATAGTTATTTTCAGACGCAATCATTAGGGTCCATAATGTCAAGATATTTCTCTGCCTCTGCAAAATAACATTTTGTTTCACAACTATTAAATGGTATTACATCAGCTTGAGAAGCTTATTAGTTTAACAACTTAGACGTAACTATTTAAATTTGAATATAAATAATACAAAAGCAGGGCTCCAGACTAACTTTTTTTATGAGGAGCACAGCGGCCCCTAACTTAAATTTTTAGGAGCGCAAGCAGAAAATTTAGGGGTTTTACTGACATCGTTTAAAATCTATCTCCTCCTAGAGATTTCATCGCAAAGTTGCCAAAATGGCTCAGGATGTTCAGAAGACATGTGTCTTTAAAAGTTATCAAAAGTTTTCTAATATGAAATGTTTTCTAATAGGGCATAGAGGGGGCGGGGCCTCAAAGTTTGCTGTCTTGCCATGAAAAACGAAAGTGATATAACTTCCACATAAAACAACATATCTGAACCAAAATGGCCATGTATGATGCCAGTCCCATCATGAACACATCTACATGTCAATATTTAGATTATGAATTGGCCACGCCCCCTGGCAACAGGAAGTCATGGTTTTTACTGGAAGACCCACTCCTCTGACGTTTTGGACACAACCAGGTCCAAACTGGGTCAGACAGCAGAAAACAAGTTGATGATGATATTCAGTGAAAACTGTTGCTCCACGGTGCAGGGTGAGACCGTGGCGCCATGGCAAACTTTGATAAGACGCCATGACATCATAAATCAGTATAAATCCCTTAATTCTCATCCAATCCCCATCAGCCTGGTACGGATTAATCAGGGTCTGGCCCTAAACAGATCCATATGACCAATTCCGGTCTAGCCTTAAGCTCCGCCCACTTTCAGCAGGAAATGCTTTTTGTTAGATGTCAGGGTCCATCTCCTCAGGAATGAAACTTACATACTTGAACGTGCTTCACAACAGGTCAAACCCTTTCATGATACCACAATAAAAAAGTCAAGTTCCTTCGCCAAACGTAACCTTTGTGAATTGTGGTCCGACGCAATGACACAGGAAGTACTTGTAACTGACCCATTGTACTGTTGATCTACACCAAACTTGGCAGGAAGGAGTGCGGTCCAGCCAGGAACTCAGCCAAATTGGCATATGCTGGAAAAATTGCAATATGGCTCTATAGCGCTCCCTAAAAATATTTAATTCATCACAACTGCCCACTACATTGACCAATATGGCTGAAATCCGGCATATTGGAAGGATGTACAAAAAAGCCTCTTGCACCTATATGATAACATCAGCCATTTTTTAAAAAGTGTCATACTTGGGGTCACTTTTGCATGTTTCTTTGCCTTGCATTTAAACTATCTCCTCCCGGAGATTTGATCGTGGTGGCCTCAAAATTGGTCTGAACACTCCAGAGGCATGTGTGATGAAGAGTTATCAAAAACTTTCTAATAGGAGGTGGCGTTCAGCGGCCGTGCCTCATCAAGTTTTCATGTTTCGCCATCAAGCACAGAATCCATTATTTCTGACATTCATCGATCTGCACCAAGCTGCACATGTTTCACTTCAGTTACATACCAACCACATCTACATGTCCAGATGTTGTTATCTGGGCATTGCTCAACGCTGCATGGCGAGACCGTGGCACCATGACAAACTTGAGTGACATAGATTAAATGTGGCATATTGATATAACATGCTAGGACATATACAAAAGACGCTACTTGTCCAGATGTTGTCAACGTCATAGCCCCGCCCCTAGGAACAGGAAGTCCCACCATATTAACCCTTTAATACCTGTAAAACCAATTCAAACTAATTAATGTAATCCTTCATGAACTCATGGTTGAAAAACCTTCTTGCAGCATTATGATCAAAATTGCTTCCTGTGATGGTTATATCATTCGCCATGAAGCAGGAAGTGGCTCTAACCCTGCTGTTAGTTGACCAATGGAGGTGATATTTTCCTGTTTTCATTAGAGTTCCAACCTAAACATGGTTCTACATGAAAAAATGACTATAGCGCCACCCAGTGGCCACGTGGAATTTTCCTCTTGATAAAATCATGCTCCGGTTTGTAAGAATTCAACAGTTGGTAAGAAACAAGGTCATGAACGCTTTAGATGTCATCACAGGTCAGACTGAGGTTCAAGTTGATCCTCTCATAAGGAAAATCACCCCTTAATGCAGACAACTTCTGGAAGAATGGGCATACGGCTGTGGTGAGAGTGGCTGTGCTGCAGGAGGGAGGTTGCCGGCTGATGGGGCGGTGCAATAGGCCGGAGCAGGGCCTTCATCGCTGCTTGCAGCTTTAATTATTATTATTATTATTGTTGTTGTTGTTGTTGTTGTTACAATCATTCCTTTATAGGACACTTTACATTGGTTTTGTATTACTCTAGCGCTTTTGTTTCCTGCATGTTGTGTTTCCGACCCCTTTTATCTCCTAGACCAGGATGGGCTCCTAACAATCATACATGGTAACAATATTACCAACTTTTTTCTTCCCACTTTATTTTGGTTTGTTATTTTTTTTCCTGGGTTATCAATCATTATTATCAGCCTTCTATCAGCTGTGTTATTATTATCCATATTACTTATCATGATTTTTTTTATTGTTATTGTAACCCAACAGGTTATTTATTTTGATTTATTTGCATTTTATTATCGGTGATGGGCCTGTTATTAATAATAATCAAACAGTTTTCATCTGTGGCAGTGCACAAACCCACTCGCACCAAGCAGTTTTCGACTGTTTTCACCATTCTTTGTTATCTAACTTTATTTTGTAATGCTTGTCTTGCACATTAAAGATTTTTAAAATAAAAAAAGGAACACATACCTGACCTTGCTGGAGCTTTCCCTGAAGTTTACGTTCCGGAAATGTCCTGTAGCTAAGTTGTGCATGGTGAGAAACATAAAGTCACGTGGTGAGGACTCTGGGTGACGTTTGTAGGACATAATGTTGCTTTGCAGCATTTATTTTATTAATTCATATTTAATAAATACGGGCTATATGTGGACTTATCCAGAACATAGCAGCATTAAAAATGCATACTGACCAGCCTGCACGCCCCCCAGGACGAGCAGAGGGTGAAACTATTTATAAGAAGCTTCTTGGAGGTCGGGACTGTGTGGATCCATAGAGGTTAACTCTATCCTCCCAGCAGCACCAGCAGCAGCATCCTGGTCTCGTGCAGGTTTCCTCTTCCCGCCGCATCCTTCCGCACTGCTAAAAGGACACGCAGACCGGGCTGCGGCGGCTATGGAGAGACATTCCTGCAGCGGCATTACCGGAGAGCACCGGGCCGTGTTCCTGACGGACTGAAGGTCAGTGTCCAGCTCTAACTGCATCGTTGTGTGTTTAACCTTTAGAGCAGCGACGGTCTGCCTGTCTGCACGAGGCTGGTGGGGATTTTTGGGTGTTACCGCGTGCAGATGTAGAGAAACGTGATGATTATTCAGCCAGAGAACCCCTGAAGGATTTCTGTCCTAGCGTTCACTGAAAGTCATTTATTTCTCTGTTAACTTGAGGCTGATTCACTTCACGCGCACCTCAGGGAGCTGAACGCTGCCAGTCGTCCTCGGTCATTGACGTATTACAAGTCTAATTAAAACGTGATAAACGAGCTCAGTAGATGTTTTATTCATATTTTTGTTTCCGTTTGAGGTCTGGTTTTTGTGACTCCAGCGTACTCCTCATCTGGAGCAGATCTGTGCTCAGCTGCTCAGTTTAAGAACCATTATGTGTTTTTTAAACATTTTGCTGTCCTGGACTGTCCGGCTTTGAGGAAAAACTGCAGTCACAGAGTTCACAGCCTTCCCACAGGAAGTTACTCAAATATTTCTCAGATTGTCCATCTGTTACCAGAGAGCCGGATAAGTTACTGCGGGATGTACAGAGAGGTTTTTCCAACATGAATGAGTCTGAGAATCTGAGTGATACCTGACCTGACAGGATGACTGACAGCAGAAAGGTCAGACTGGTTTGACCTGACAGAAAGCTTCATCTTTCCATCCATACGTGTCTTGTGTATGTCACAATTACTCGATTTTACAATTAATCCCAGTATCAAATGGCGTGACTAACAGTGTTGGGAAAGTTCAGCTCACACATTTTAAGATGAACTAGTTCATAGTTCTTTTTACCCAGTATGTTGCTGTGAGCTATTACCCTCAGAATACTGGTGTTTTGCTGTTGCCACCCATTCAGTCCACGCTCGTAGCCAGCTGCAGCTTTCACCCCTACAGTATAAAAACGAGGAAAAACTTGCTTCAATGGTCTTTTTTTTTTGAGGAATTATTAAACTATCTGAGGTAGAACACAACGGATATACCTAAAACAGCAAAATATTTTAACATTATTTATCTTTTCATTGAGTCACTTTCAATTTTTTGTGAAACAATTTTTTTCTGACTTGTTTATCCAAAGAAAGCTTCTAGAACTTGGGTCATAAAAGTGCAACTTTCAGCCCAAATGTACAGTATAAGTAAAAAACAAAACAAAGAAAGACGTGCCGACCATATGTCTGCATTTGTCAAGTTTCTGAAAGCTGAGGGCTCCTCTTTCCTCAAAGGCTGCAGGTCTCCGACAACATCCTGCAGAGAGTTTTTCCAGCTGCGGCTGGAGATGAAGCCAATGGAGCTGCTGCTACTGGACGCCGTTATTTAGTTTTGGCTGGTAGAGGATCTGGTTTCACACGCCGTTGCAAAGTCTTTAATTGTTTTTAGTGACATTTAGTTCACGTACCGAGGAAGGCTTGCCGGGTACTTTATTTTAATCTGCCATTTCAGGTTTGCTGTTGACGTTGTTGATGTCCGGAGTTGCTTCTTGACACCCGGCTGGCAAAGTTTACAGAAAAAGGCAAGATTTCTCCCTCCTGGATCATCACTGACCTTTTCAAAAGTAATTATTTTAAGTGATCACATGAAGATGCTGTAGTGATCATTAGCAGAGGTGCTGCTGATGCCTTCATTGGACTTTGCCTCCATGTTTCACAATTTGATGACGCATGCGTGGTGCGGCTGGTGTTGCCAGATTTGGTGTTTTTCACCAATATATTAAGGCCTGTTTACAATGTGTTTTAGCTGGGATTTTGCCTGTAAGGCTCCATGGAAATCTGGCAGAGAACGCTGTTCACAAACGCCACAATGAGCTCAGAACGTTCATTTCATGTTCACACAGAATATGAACCAGTTCACGAACCATCGCTCAATGAGGTTGTTACGGAACAATGCTGATGATTAATATCCTGACTTTCCATGTGGGATCATGTCTGAACCATCAGGAAGGAAATCAAAGTTAAGCCTGGTACACATAAGGATTTTTTAAATTTAAAGAAATTTTTTATCTGTTCAAGAACTCACAGATGAATTTAAAAATGCAGGCATGTAACAGTGTTGATGGTACTGTGTGTGGTGGCTTCGATAATCTCATGACAGAACAACACACACATAACGATGCTGTCCTGCAACCGATCTAGAATCTAGTCCTCTGAGCCGGAAATCACTCATGAACAAACGTGATCTAACAAAAACGAAGAACCATGGCAACAACCAGAAAACACAACACCCAGCATGGAAGAGGACATACATGACGAGGGAATGATGGTGGTTGTGACTATTATTAACAGAAAAATCCAGAACTGAAAAAGACAGACTGGAGAAAGCGTGAACACGGACTCGACATCCTTCCTTGTTCCCCAGTCAGCTCGCTCTCTGATTGGCTACATTCCGTTCCACATCACCATCCACAGTCTCAACTCAGGAGTCGTCTGCTTTCCTCACATATGTCAAGACTTTTGGACGTAAATATTGAACATGTTTAATACTTGCGATTGTCGGCAACAACCCATTTCAGAGCCGATTTTCAGGGCAAGTTTGCTCTTAACACACCTCAGACCACAGGATAACTTTATAGGAAAATCTTATAAGACTTAATATAATCTGGCGCTTGCCATCCTTGGTCGGGAAAGGTAAAATCTTTATTTGTGTGCCCAGCTTTAAAGAACATGCGTGTGTTACCGCTTTGTTTTCCTTTGGTGCATACGGCCAAGGAAGAGTCATGCCCTCCAAACTAACAGATTAAATCATCCTGGTGGGATTTCTTTAATCTAGAAAAAACAAGTATGGTGTCATTATGCAGGATGACTCACTTTTTTTTTTTTAACATTTTTCCCCCAAATTTTTACAATTTCTTTAATTTTCGAATTTTCTAACTAAAGTTGTAAATAAATGTTGAAAAGCATTTTTAAAATGTAGTTTCCAGAAAAGCCTCCTAACTCCAGGTAGAGGTCCTCCAGCCTTTCCATCTGTTTTCTCAGAGAGAGAAACATGATTAATATGTTGAATTTAGCAGCAGCAGAGGATTTAGTTGGAGTTTGCTTTATTTTGTTGTTGTATTAGTTTATGCCGGCATCAAAAGATATAAATAAAAGTTTCAAATTTTATCTTTAGTCTTTAAGTGTTCATGTTATGTTATACATTTATAGTGTTGGGAAATTAATTAATGTAGAATAATAGCTCTAATTTCTCTGATATAATCGTACCAAGACGATTTAGACTGATGACAGTGTGGTGATTGTTGGATTCTGGTTCTCTAAGCTGCTGAAGGACATAAATCTGGACATCTGAAGGACGTCTGGTTTGATGACTTTCCATTTCTGCAGAAAATGTAGATGCTAGCAATAAGTGTAGCTCATGAATCCTGCCTGTGAATAGAATTTTGTATATTTATACACACACACACACACACACACACACACACACACACACACACACACACACATATATATATATATATATATATATATATATATATATATATATATATATATATATATATATATATAAATATGTACACTATATATAATCTTTGATCTTTTGATCTGTAATCCAGGTGAGGCTTCATGTGTCTGTTTGAATGTAAAACATTTCCAAGGCAGGTGGAGAACTTCTGCTTGAATTACACACAATGTAAATTACACACATATGTAAATTTAAAATAACTTCTTGACCTGGAAAAGTAACTCTGATCATAATGTGAAATGCTGGATTTTTCACTTCCATGTAGCTGGAATTAAATGTTTAGTGGTGTCATAGATCCATTGTGATCTAGAAGTAGTAAAGCATGTATAAATGAACAGATACGTAAACATGTATTTATCTAACGTGTAACATTACATAATTACATGTGTAAGTGATGAGCCACCAGTCCTCTCTGAGCTGCCACCTTTAAGCGGTATAGGACATTGCGCGTCCTGAGGATCCTAGGAGCTGTGTTGTCAGGGCTTTATACCCCTGGTAGGGTCACCCAGTGGATCCAGGTTTCACTTGCCTGGACATGGGTCACCCGGACCAACCTCTGGAGCCAGGCCTGGAGGTGGGGCACAGAAGTGAGCACCTGGTGGCCGGGCCTTTGCCCATGGGGCCCAGTTGGGCTCAGCCCAAAAGGGTAACATGGCTAGCAGCAGCTAGCTTCAGGTTTAGCGCCCTTCACTTTCTTAGCAGCTAGCAGCAGCTAGCTTCAGGCTTAGCTCCTTCACTTTACCCAGCATCTAGCAGCAGCTAGCTTTAGGTTTAGCTCCCTTCACTTTACCCAGCAGCTAGCAACAGCAAGCTTCAGGTTTAGCTCCCTTCACTTTCTTAGCAGCTAGCTTCAGGCTTAGCTCCTTCACTTTACCCAGCATCTAGCAGCAGCTAGCTTTAGGTTTAGCTCCCTTCACTTTACCCAGCAGCTAGCAACAGCAAGCTTCAGGTTTAGCTTCCTTGACTTTACTCAGCAGCTAGCAGCACCTAGCTTCAGGATTAGCTCCTTCACTTTACCAGCAGCTAGCAGCAGCTAGCTTTAGGTTTAGCTCTCTTCACTTTACCCAGCAGCTAACAACAGCTAGCTTCAGGTTTAGCTCCTTCACCTTCTCAGCAGCTATCAGCAGTTAGCTTCAGGGTTAGCTCCTTCACTTTACCAGCAGCTAGCAGCAGCTAGCTTTAGGTTTAGCTCTCTTCACTTTACCCAGCAGCTAGCAGCAGTTAGCTTCAGGGTTAGCTCCTTCACTTTACCAGCAGCTAGCAGCAGCTAGCTTTAGGTTTAGCTCTCTTCACTTTACCCAGCAGCTAGCAGCAGTTAGCTTCAGGGTTAGCTCCTTCACTTTACCAGCAGCTAGCAGCAGCTAGCTTTAGGTTTAGCTCTCTTCACTTTACCCAGCAGCTAGCATCAGCTAACTTCAGGTTTAGCTCCCTTCACACTTGCCCAGTAGTGTGAAAGAGACTCAGGACTCTACTGGAAGTAGCAGAGTTGTGTGGTGTTTATTGTAGGGATGGACCGATATGAAAAATTTGGCCGATATCGATATCCAATATTAATATTGTTGTTATGACTGATAACCGATATTTACCAATGTCAGTAATAAACTGGTTACCTCCTGCCTTGACTGCCTGCATTTGGGTCCTCACCTCCGCTGCACACGTGACAAATTGTCAAGAACTCGCAGTTTTTACATTCAGCTTCAAACCAGAGGTTTTAGAGAAGAATGAAATGTCAGTAGGAATCTGTGTTGAGTTATAATTTATAAGGTTCCCATCATTTCTTCTAATAAAGTCCAGGAGCTGTCGGCCCGTTACAAAACTAAAACCCCTGAGACCTCTGCATTCAAAGATATTATAAATATGTGCGTACCATTTACAAAGAACAAAATAAAACTAAAAGAATAAAAATAAGAACAATATAGAACAAGAATAAGTTTAGAGTTTACCCATCCAGATAACAGCTAAAACCGGCCCTCATTTACATAAAAGTTCAAGGGTTCAGTTCAGAGTGTTTTCATCCAAGTCTCTTCAGTTGTCCGTTGTGATGCATTGCTGTAGCCATATCTGCTCTATAGGCGGCTTTTTCTCCTGCATTCCTGGCTTGTAACATCTTCGGCCAGATCTTCTCCCTCTCCAAGCCAACCTCCTTCGGCAGGTCCTCAGCAAAGCTAATTTCTCGGTCTCACAGATTGGGAAACTCTTAGACTTTTTCCAGATGCTGTGAGAACTGGGTGCCGGTTGTTCAAACGTAATCCTAGCGGAGTTCGGTTATCAGATAGGGTCAAATTTTGAAAATGTGTTGTAAAAAAAAAAAAAAAATCTGGATTCCGAAATCCACTTGGATCACGTAATCCAATCCTGGTTGTTATCCGGATAAAACCCTCAGTTTGGGTTGTTCAAAACTTTTGAGTAGAATCTGGATAACTTTGATCCAAAAAAAAAAAAACAGGATTATCCTGATCCCAACAGAGGGCAGGATTACAAGGCGGATTTCAGAAAGAAACTGTGGTTCAACCTAACAGCTGATCAAATAATAGAACTCTTTATTCTGTAAATATGCTTATATTTGTATTTTACACACAGTACTTCCACACGGAGCGTCATTAACATGACACAGAGAGGGAGATTCCGCCTGGTTGTAATGTTATGTAGGACAGTACATGCACGTATTACATTACATGCTCCCGGTGGTTCCGCTCTCAAAGCATGAAAACCGTCTCTTCTACCTGCTGTTCTTCACATGGCCGGCAGCGAACACTGATCTACATGCTGGAAATCCAGATTAAGTGATCCTGAAAAACAGGATTTTGGATCAGGGTGATCCAATCCTAATTTGCTTTGAGCAACCGGGAAAAAGTAAGCTGGATTACGTGATCCGCTGTCGTGAAAAAATGGATTTCAAAATCCTGATAGCTTTTATCCAGATTAAATTTTTTTAACAACCGGCCCTGGATGATGACCTGTAGATCTTCCTTCCTTCCCACTCAATGCACAGTGTCCACAAAGTTTTCCATGCCATCCACCCATTCTGAAGGAGTTTAATCATGTCCTCTCTAACGTCTTCACCCATACTTTATTTCATTTCTCAGGTTCCATCTTCTTGAACACTGGTCTCACTTTTAACCATTTTCTCGTCAGCTTCTTTCCGAAGGAAATCCGACTTACTTCTTTCTCCGAACCTTTAATTCTTCCTTTGCAATCTTGTACTTCTGCAGCGTTGAATTCAAGGGATTTTGCGGGTTGGCGATCATCACTGTATTCTCAACGTATTGGTCAGGTCTGCCATCGTGTTCATCAAACCTCATCTGGAAAGCTTGAATAGCTGCCAGTATGTTGCATGCTCGCCTTTAGATGGAGTCGAGAGGAGCAACTAACTGGCTTCATTGAGGCTTCTTTTCTCTCTGGCACCGCTTTCATGTTGGATAAGCAGTAGTCATGATCAACTGCAGTCGAAGACTTCTCATCTTTTTTTCTTTTCACTGGGCTTTTTTTTACTTTTATCTTTCTTCTGCTGTTCTTTGAACTTGGTTTTGAAATGTCCAAAGTTTAAACTAAGAGTTATAAGAACCTTACACCAGAGCAATATTGTAAAGCGGCTGCTCAGCTCACCATCTTGCTTGAAGTCTTTATTGCTAAAGATTGTAGTAAAACATTCCCAACTAAACAGGAAGTTTCTCACAGCCAACTTCCTCTGCTCTGACACCCCCCCCACACACACACCACCACCACCCCACACACACACACCACCACCACCCCACCCACACACACCACCACCACCCCACCCACCCACCTTGTGTCTGCACACTTTGCAGAGAGGTGTCATTGTTGAGGTCATAATGATGCTGAGTCATCCTACTGCCTCCGTCAACTTTGTCTCTTTAAGCTGGAAGGGAGGCAGATGCTGTGAGTGTTGGCATGCCTCCCCCCAACATGACATCCACAGTATCTGTTTCCTCCTGTGTCTGTATCCTAAAGCCCTCCATATCCACCATATGCACATCAGACATTTCTAGTAATCTCCACATCAGTCGCAGCTCTGGAACTGGAAAGTAGTCCATCTGTGCTTGTTCTGACTGGACAGTGCTGTGCCCTGGCTAAATGACAGGATACTGTGTGTTTCAAGAGCAACATGAGGTGTTTGTGCTGATGTGAATATCACTAAAATGAACTAGAACATTTCTGAAAAAAACCTATGGCTGATAATGCAGGTACAGATGCTGACATATACAAATCCAGGCTTTCCTCCAGAATTTCTTTAACTACTGGGGAGGGCTTTGCTATTATTATGCTAACTTAACGCTGTTTTTTATTTTTTTACTTTATTTTTTTTTTTTTTTTGCACATTAACAGTTTTTTTTTTTTTTCTTTTTCCCAAACTTTTTGCTACTGGCTCTGAACCCAGAGAAACCACATACAGAGGCTGCAGTTCAGGCCTCTTCCTCCATGTCTGGTCCTGACTTTTTTTGTTTTTTTTAACTTGATACGTTTTATCCTGGTGGATATAAGTTTTGAGAAAAGACAGCAAAGGTGAAACATTTAATGACTTTTACAAACATGAAGCATAAATTGGGCCTTCTTTTGCCTCTGGTTTGGTGAATCTTGGTCATAGTGAGATGAAACTTAGAGCCGCAAATGTTACGAGACCTTTTGAAAGAACACAACTTATAATTTTTTTTATAAATATCTACAAGAGGAAATATTTAGTCATTTTTGAAGAACCACATTTTTATCTGTATTTTTAGGTTTTAAAATAAAGAAAAACAAAAGTTGGAAAAAGAGGATAGACAGCCTTCCTTCTGTAGATATTTGTGGAAAAGGTTGAAGACCCCTGATTTAGTGTTTGTAAACCAAAATTTACTCAATTTTCTTCATATAGCAGTAGGAATGCTTTTAAAAGGATATTTTGCGCATAACAATTAATCGCAATAAAAAATTTTAATCGTTGCCGAGCACTAGTATATATGAAAAAGTATGAAAATGTTTAAATCACATTTGGCATTTAAAGACGCGGCGGTGTGCACATCTCCGCCCTGCGACAGACGAAGTTTCACATTACAATGAAATAAGCCGGTCAATTGTTCATTGTACATTAAGACACAATAATAAAAATAAAAAACACTAATTAAAGTTTAATTTATATTAACAGGATTTATCACCAGATGACCCCAACAGAACAGAGGGGCAACAAAGCAAAAAAAAAAAATACTCTATTTTAACTTCTTTTAACTCATGAGCTGTCCCATACACTGTGCATTTATCAAAATGATAGTCTCTAACCAGTCCTAACCCTTTACAATCACATGACAATATTTAAAGCAACATTTTTTAATTTAAATGGATTTTGAGGGACAACTGCATAAAAAATAGACACAGACATTAATACTGTAAGCTCAGGTTCTAATAATGTTTGGAAAAATGCATTTAATTTAAATTCAAAACAGTAGAAAAAGAAATTAAAAACTATCCCTGGCCCAAATGAACAGACCTAAAATTTTAAGTCCTCTAACCAGCAGCTCCAGCTGTTCTCTGATTAAGAGTTAACAACATGTTACAGAACTTTAACTTTCTACATGTTTTCCTTCACACGCTTCAGTAATAGGCATTAATATGTGCCGGGACGGGATCAGCCAGCAGCAGCTTCCAGTCTGGTCCAGGAGCAGAGGGGAACGTCTTCGGATCTGGATCTGAAAGCTTGGAGCTGGGACTGCTGCTGCTGCGAGGCTGTTGAGCGCTTTTGATCACCCCGGACCCACACCGAAGGAAGCAGAGGAAGGCCCCAGCCAGAACCCCAGCGGGCTAAGATCGGCGATGTTCACACACAGGTCCATTCACATGTGTGCATTATTCGCACACAAGATGTATGAATAATGCACACATCAAAAATGCTGAGGGCAATTCAAGTTCAAGATGACCGACGCCAGTTTTTATAATGAAAATC
The DNA here is from genome assembly GCF_017639745.1 of Melanotaenia boesemani. NCBI lineage: Eukaryota > Metazoa > Chordata > Actinopteri > Atheriniformes > Melanotaeniidae > Melanotaenia > Melanotaenia boesemani. The sequence continues at coordinate 4,808,372 of NC_055688.1, forward strand.
CACCAGTCTCAGAAAAAAAAAAAACAAAAACAAAAAAAACTTAAAACTAGCAGCAAAGCTCTTTTTGCACTTAAATGTCTTTGTGTCTTTCTCAATTGTCTCAGTCAGAGAGCTTGATTACTAGAAAATTAACAATAGTTATAGAGAGTTTATGTTTACTTTCAATATTTGCAAAGCCAGCAGGTAATTTTACTGGTTTAATTCAAAATGTGTCTGTGCTTTGTGTTAATCGTACATCCAACATAATGTAGTAGAGGAGAATGTGCGTCCCACTGGCTGAAGCTTTTCAACATTTTGGATCATGGAAAAATGTAGTTGAATGTAGTTGAAAAATGTAGTGGGGGGGGGGGGGGGGAGTAATAAAGTTCAGGCTTGGGATTAGTTTTTGCTTTGAACCCTGCAAATGGAAGCAGGATCCATTGATGGGCCAGAGTGGACCAAAAGTCCTCCACAGCCAGGTGAGAGAGAATGAAAAGCATTACTCCTACTTACTTAAGGAGCTTCTAGAAACTGCTGGGTCATCACACTGTGAATTCTAGTTTCTGATCAATAAATAATGACACAATGTGATCTCTCATGATGACAATGTGAGGTGGAGATTCTGAATTCTAACACCTGATGAGGAAAAGATTTGTTTTTTAAATGCCCTGATAAGTAAAACCTCAGAAATAAAAGAGGATGGAGTTTCTCTCTCACATGTCTGTGATAAATTGGCTTAATCTTTGGTGAGTAAGGTTACGAAAATATGTGTTTGAGCAGGTGACGGTTTAACTGTCACGAAAACAACCACTCAATAATGAGTTGGATCAGGATTTACAGATCTCTACCTCCTGGAATTTTTCCTTTGCATCGACTCTGTGCCAAAGCAGCTCTGTTTAATCCATTTGTTGTCCCTTCTTGGATAAGTTCCATTTTAATGAACTTTCACATATGCACTCATGTACGTCTGCCATGTGAGAAAGATATCCTAAAAATCAAGACAGCAATGAGATAAATTGGACAAACACAACAGTTAGCCGGGGTCAGTTCTTCTTCCCATGTTCCCTCTTCCTCCCCAGGGTATTTAGTCCAAACAAAAAATGTTAAGCAGCCTTATATGAGAGGAACTGGGACAGTAGCTAAAGCTGAAGTTTAGGTAAAGAAAAAGAATTTGAGTCCCTGTGGTAGAAACAACACAGATTAAAGCACAGAGCACAAATCCAAGATGGAGTACACAAAATGTAAGACACAGATTTAAAGCTGCAAAACACACATATGGAACACGTGTGGTACATATGTGGAACACGTGTTGTACATATATGGAACACGTGTGGGACATATGTGGAACACGTGTGGTACATATGTGGAATACATGTTGTACATATGTGGAACACGTGTGGGACATATGTGGAATACATGTTGTACATATGTGGAACATGTGTTGTACATATGTGGAATACATGTTGTACATATGTGGAACACGTGTTGTACATATGTGGAACACGTGTGGGACATATGTGGAACACGTGTTGTACATATGTGGAACACGTGTTGAACATATGTGGAACAAATGTGGGACATATGTGAAATACATGTTGTAAATATGTGGAACACGTGTGGTACATATGGGAAACACATGGTACATATGCGGAATACATGTGGTACATAGCTGGAACACGTGTGGGACATATGTGGAACACGTGTGGGACATATGTGGAATACATGTTGTACATATGTGGAACACGTGTTGTACATATGTGGAACACATGTGATACATATGTGGAACACGTGTTGTACATATGTGGAACATGTGTGATACATATGTGAAACACGTGTTGTATATATGTGGAACACGTGTGGTACATATATGGAACACGTGTGGGACATATGCGGAATACATGTGGTACATCAAATCAATTTATATAGCACGTTCACATACCAAGAGGTACCTGAAGTACTGCACAGGTAAATTAACAATGCATAAAAAACTTTAAAACAATAATAAACAATAAAACAATAAAAGGGAAAAGATAGCAACAAGCCTGGCCTAATGATCCTGCTCTCTGGAATTAAAAGCCAATGTAAAAATATGAGTTTTTAAAAGAGATTTAAAATCATTCAAGGTTCTGGCAGACCTCACAGAAAGAGGGAGGCCATTCCAGAGTTTAGGGGCTACCGAGGAAAAAGCTCTATCTCCCTGAGTCATGAGTCAAGTCCTAGGGACTACTAACCTCAAAGGGTCTTCTGACCTCAGAGCTCTACATGGACAGTGATGGTGCAGAAACTCAGACAGATAGGGAGGAGCCAGACCATTTAAACATTTAAAAGTCAAAAGTAAAATTTTAAAAGAAATTTTAAAAGAGACAGGCAGCCAGAGAAGGGAGTGCAGAACTGGAATAATGTGTTCCCACCATCTGGTCCCCATTGATATGAGAGACTGGTCAATCCCAAAATAAAGGGAGTTGCAGTAGTCCAGTCTAGAAAAGATAAAAGCATGAATGACCCTTTCTATAGCATCACCAGGAAGAAAAGACTTGATTTTGCAAAGACAACCCCAAGATTTTTAATAAAAGGATGAGTAAATGAGTCCAGAGAGCCAACAATACTGCTGCATCCTGCCAGCAGGTCAGTTTTCTCAAAAGTAGTGACTTCATTTTTGTTTTCATTTATACAGAGGAAATTCATCTCCATCCATATTTTCACGCCCAGTAAGCAATTCTGTAGATTTTCAATGCATCGATCTTCAGCAGATTGTAATAGCAGATAAATCTGGATGTCATCTGCTAGAAAGAAAAGGAAGCTAAGAAATTAGCCTAAAGTTTGAGAGAACGTTAGTTTCCAAATTAGTCTTTTTAAGAAGAGGTTGCACAGCAGCATGTGTCACGCATGGACCCCTTGGAGACAAGAGCAGGTTAACAGATCTTTATTAAGAAAGACACAGATATAGGATCTTACTGAAGCAGACCAAGGTGGAGCAGACGTGGAACACCAGGGAGCCTGGAAGGGAGAGGGAGAGGGTCCATTTAGTGCAAAGGGTAGGTCCAACCAGGAATGACTGTGGACCAGGAATATGTAAGGACTAATGAGTGAAAGGGAGACAGGTGTGGCTGATCTGGAACAGGTGTGGGCAATCGGGAGTGATCACAGAGGAAAAGGCAGGAACGACTTGGGCAGACCATGTGAGGGCGTGACAGTACAACCAGGAGGATGAGCAGACCAGGGCCGGATCTCCGGAGGCGACTCAGTAGACAGGAACTTAGGAGCCAGAGGCGACAAAGGGGATACAGACATGAAAGCCGGAGGAAACTCTGGAGACACAGGCGTGGAAACCTGAAGAGACCGTTGCTGGGGCGTCGGACGCTGTGGAGCCGGAGACCGTGGCTGTAGTGGCAACTCAGGGGACGTGAGCCTGGGAGCCGGAGGAGACACTGGAGTTGTGAATGGTGATCTCAACCCCACACTCTCCAATTGAGCATCTGACTACACCCCCCATGCCTCTTCCAACAGCTCTGCCAGACCTGGAAAAGTGAGCAGTCCGTACTTTGCAGGTTTGTTCTCAGTCTCATTGCCAGATTTAAATGCAGTGGTGCAAGCATGCAGCATATGACGTACCTGGCTGTTTATCCAGGGCTTCCGGTTGGGGAACTTCCTGACTTGTATGGTGGGCGCGATGTTATCCACACAAGTGCTGACGTACCCAGTCACATAGTCAGCATAGGACTGTACACTGACAGAAGAGTCCTTCAGAGTCGCTGCAGCTTTAAACACACCCCAGTCTGTAGTAGCAAAACAGTCCTGCAGTGTGCCCTCAGTCTCAGGTGTCCAGAGCTTAACCTGTGTGGTGACTGGATTTGATTGAGTCTTTGTCTGTAACCCGGGTACAGGAACAATGTCCGAATGTCTGAAGTGGGGGCAGGGTGCAGCCCTGTATGCACCCTTTATATTAGCTTACACATGATCCAGTGTTCTTATCATGGGTGGGAATGTCTACGTGTTGATGATATTTGGGAAGTACAGTTCATAGGTTACACTGATTAAAGTCCCCTGCAGCAAGAAACACAGCGTCAGGATGAGCGGTCTCTAGAACGCTGATGACGTCATGGAGCTTACTTAGCACTGCTGCAGAGGTGGCTTGTGGAGAGATGTAAACCGCGGCCAGAAGCATAGCGCTGCTGTCGGGTAAAAACCTCCTATCTCCAAAAGTATCAGTTTTCAAAAAATGAAAAAAACTATGGTTTTATAATAACTGGACATAATGTCATCAAACTTTGCATTGTGTTTTAATCATATATCTTTGGTTAAATATTTGTAAAACAACAGACAGACATAAAGGGTGACCAATAGTACTGATTTATGAAGGAAAACAAAAATCACGAATTTTGGACATAGGACGTTTTCGCGCGACAGCAGCGATAGATGGAATCTCCCTTGGTAGATAAAAGGGACAGCACTAAAGCAATAAAAACTCCACATCAGGCAAACAGTGCCAATGAACAGTCTGTACGTCTTCACAGCACGCGTTATTGATAAACACTCACACACCTCCCCCCTTCGCCTTGCCCAAGGCTGCTGTCCTCATAGAAGACTATGAATGGAGTGCGGCGGAATATGTGATGTTATCTGAGAGCCAGGTTTTGTTGAAAATTAGAGCGCAGCATTCTCTTGTGTCTGTTCTGTAATCCTGGCACATATCTCGTCTAGTTTGTTTTCCAGAGACTGCACATTAGACAGTAAGAGGCCGAGTATCATTGTCGGCTAGCAAGGGGTTAGAGCCTAGCATAGAGCCCTCCTCTCTTGCCTCTCTTGTGACGATGTCTCTGAAGCGCTCTACTCGGGTCTGCTGGCTCACCTGAGGTCCCTACTCCAGTGTCTTCCTGGTGGTGGTGGTGGTGTTCATGATTGCAATCATGGGAGCGCACAATGAGTTGCAGATCTATTGATATAAATCTACTAAACTCAGTGCTGTGGGAGTTGCCAATGTCCAACAGTGCCTGTCTGTTGTATGTAAACACTGCATGATATCCGTGCAGTGCAGTATACAAAAAAAAAACAAAAAAAAACACAAAAAGAAGAAAAAGTCGGCATTTGAGAGCGATGCGAGCAAACATGTTCGCCACGGCAGGCGCCATGTTGATTCCACTGTCATACACTGTCTTGTCCAGCATGGTAGCATCAGTAGTCTGACTGCTGTGTTGTCCTGAGCAAATTTGTTTTAAAACAATGTACTGTCGGTGGTGAAAAAAGATGTTTGCATGTTCTCCCTGTGTACACATGGGTTCTCTCCTGGCTTCCTCCAACAGTCCAAAGACATGCATGTTAGCTAAACTGAGTCTCTAAATTCTCGTTAGGAGTGACTGCGAATCTGGTTGAATGTTTGTTTATCTGTGTTGGTTCTGTGATGGACCAAGAGCAGCTCCAGCCCCCTGAATAATCTGTTATCTGGAGATCCGTTATCATTTTCTTGAGATAACCAGATAAATTATCCCGTTATCACGAGAAAACAGTATTTAAAAAACATGCAAGCCCAGTTGCTTTCTGCTTCTGTATATGCCTGTTTCCTTTTATAAATTAGAATTAACTCTAAAGTTTGTGCACGTCAGGGAGCACCTTTCCCCGCCCACATGGTGGCTATAAAAGGTCAGGTGAATGCAAGCGGTTCCCTGTGGAAGGTGCTGGTTGCCAAAAAATGCAGAGGGTTCGTCCTCTGTAAAGCCGGTCCCAAAGCATCACAGAGGTCTGAGACCACCACATAGGTCTGAGAGCACAGCACACAGCAGTTGGAACTGGTTTATGAGACATGCAGTAAATCTTGACGGTCCCTGAAAATCTGCTTGTTCAGGAGTTTTGTGCCATATCGTCCAGCAGAGCCAGATAAGCCGTTGTACATCTTAATGCACTGGAGAGTATAATCCAACCATAATTTTTCTGAACAGCTACAGGTGGGAAAACTCCTGATTGTAGCCAGACTGACGAGCACCTTTGCATGGCGACCATCTTAATTTAATTGCAATTATTATAAAATTGTCTGCCACATGTTGGCCACATGTATTACTTATTGAGCTTCTTATTTATAACATACATCCGTTTCTCTTGTAAATCCTCATTCTGTTTTTTAGTAGTATTAATATCAAATGTGCCTTTATTTTTGCAAATAGCTTTAATATATAATATTAAAGGTAATATTTGATTTTAAATAAATGTCGCACATTTCACATCATCTTTTTGGTTTTGTTCTGTACCGTTGGTGTTGCAGTTTCCCGTTTTTCCAGATTAAGAGTTGTTGTGGAGGTAGAAACATTCTCCTGCCAAGTCTGGTTCTTATAAATCCCAAAAGTTGACTATATTTGGTGTATGCTGGTTTTTGTACGTATGCCAGCTTTAGAAATAAGGCCCCTGGTCTCTGAAAGACAACCACCTCCTGTATGAACGAAGCTGTTTGGAAGACGTGGTGTCTTCTCATGATATGAGCTATCACTGCTCAACCACCCTGAAAAACACTGCAGACGGAACAAGTACTGATAAGTGTGTGTGTGTGTGAGGTGTTATTGAGCACTGATAAGAGCCGAGGGCGGTGCTGATAAGCTCGAGCATGTTTTAACTCATCCACACAATGTGTGTGCATGTTTACATTTTATGAGACGGAAAACCATGAATAAGTAAAAGCTAGAAAAATGTGAGTGTAACTGTATATTAAGCTCTCCAAAAATGTTTTTCTTTGTTGAAATTGGATGCAACAGTTTTTCTCCATTTTCTGCGGCGATAGTCAGAAGTTGGAGCCCTTAGTAGAGGAGAAGGGGCACACTGTTTCTGTCTGGGTTCAGTTTCTTATCCTCTACACACATTTTCACGTTCTGTATCCACCATAACACCAGATTCAGAGCTATTGTACGGTCGTGCTGCACAGTGACCGTGCAGATGTTCACATGAGTGGACATGTCCTCCGCTGACCAGCAGAAACCGGTAAGAAATGTTTATTTATTGCCTTCTTGGAAAAAGAAATTGTGTTTTGTCTTGCACATGTGCATTTGCAGGTTAATTTTATTGCATTGGTAAATAATAAAAATGCAACGGAGACATGAACATCTTTAATCATGATCACTTAAATATTTGATCAATAGATCAGATATAGAAGGTAACAGGTCAAATATCCTGAAGTTGAACTTTTTTTTCTGTTTCCAACGACTTTAGCTTTTCTTTTTCATTTGGCTGTCGTAACGATCAGGGTGGTCTAATACATGGCAGGTTCTGTAAGAAATAAAAGATAAATAAATAAAATATATCACGTACCTATTAGAAGTCATGGTAACTCTTTCACACAGGACATGCTTTGAATAAAATAAATGAATAAAGAAATACATCAAAAGTTAGCAAATCCAAGATTCCATATTTCAGTCAAACAATATTCTATATCAATTTAATTAAATGTATCTGTAATTTGAATCCAATATACAGTCATTTATTTGTCTTTGTAGCAGTTAAAAATGAACATTTCAAGTATTTGCACTTTCATGTTTTTAGTTTTAGTTTCTGAATTTGTATATTTTACAAATTGCTCTTCTGCTTTAAAAATGTTCACATATTTATTTTTTCCCTCTCTTTTCACCATCTGTCAGCTCAGCTGGTCTGAACTTCTTCAGAATATTTCAACATGTCAATCTGTTTAGATTTATTGTCCAGTCCATCTTTAGAAGATAAAATCATCTTCAGAAATTTGCTGACATGATTCTTTCAGTGTTTCTGCTGCTGTGAATTCACTCGTTTTTTTTTTTTTTGTTGTTTGTGTGTGTTTTTGTTTGTTTGTTTTTTTAGCTTTAGAGAAATGCAGGGAGTTTACTGTTTATTTATTCACAGTTGGAATTTTTGATTTGTTTAAACACTGGTTTGCATGATCAGAACTCATGAGTCAATCTGTAAAAGTTGATCAATAAAAGTGGGTGTGGCTTATTGGAACAAATTTAAATGATTAAAGAAGGACGAGGTAATCTATTTTGTCAGATCTACTGAAGTCAACTTTCTAAACATTTCACTGAAACACTTTTATCTGATGTTATATTGACTGGATGGAGTAATGTTATAAGATTTAACCCTGATCAGCATCTTTTCCTAAACTTAACCAACTAGATGGGTCATCTAGAGTGAGAGAAAACACAACTAAATCATGGTCACCTTCATGTAACCCTAATGTTACCTTTCTCCTATATCTAAGACAAAGGAGCGCTGTAGAAACAGCTGCTGCCTCAGTATGCCTGATCCTGTTTGTGTTATATGTTGTTATTGTCTAGTCTTGGATGGGTTGTACTGGAAACACAATTTCCCTGAGGAATTCCAAAGGGATTAATAAAGTATTCTGATTCTGAAAAACTAAGTATCCACACCAGTGTTTCCACAGAACCATCCAGATGGATGGATTTTTACATGTGAGATTTTTTTTTTTATCACTTAATTTAACATAGACATTAACATGAAGATTGCTGTTTTTTATCTTTTATTTTTAGAGACATGTGTTTGGTTTTTTTAAGGATGATTTTCAAACAACAAAAATAAAAACAGATTAAATGTGAAGAATTACACACAATTTCATTGAGATCGTTATCAAAAACATATAAAAGACTAAACTGGTTGTAGTCCCTGAGCCGTTGCGCATCCTGAAGATCCTAGTGGCTATGTTGTTGGGGGCTTTATGCCCCTGGTAGGGTCACCCATGGCAAACAGGTGTGTAGGGGAGGGACCAGACGAAGCACGGCTCAAAGCACCCCTATGACAACGACAAATCATGGACCCAGGTTTCCCTGCCTGGACGTGGGTCATCGGGGCCCCCTCTGGAGCCAGGTCTGGAGGTGGGGCATGTAAATGAGCTCTTGGTGGCCGGGCCTTTGCCCATGGGGCCTGGTCGGGCTCAGCTTGAAATGGTGACATGGGCCTCCCCTCCCGTGGGCTCACCATCTGTAGGAGGGGCCATAGGGGTCGGATGCAGTGTGAGCTGGGCGGCGGCCAAAGGCGAAGACCCTGGCGGTCTGATCCTCGGCTGCAGACGTCGAGCAGGTGTGGACATGCTCATTGCTCCCCGACTTCCCGCCTGTACGTTGGGGTTTACCCCCCGTGAAGGAGAGGGTAGCCTTCAGGTGGGGGAACGAGTCTTGACTGTTGTTTGTGCTTAGAGCACTCCTTCCAGGGACTCCAATTCCCACCTGGGCAATGACAGTGAGACCTGGAGGGGCATGATTAGGAGGAATGGCCCCCTGCTCTGAATCCGAGTGGGGTTTTGTTTTTAGACTTCTGTGCTCATCATGGATTGTCCATAACGAACACCATATTCAGACATATGAGTGTCAACATGTGCACTTGACACCAGGACACTCGCAGTTCAGTGACTTTGTAGTTTTATCATAGGACTTGCAGCTGCATGTTTTGGACACTCAGGTGAAGAGAGGGGCAGAGTGAGTTGATGGTGAGTTGGCTCAGATGGTGGGGGAGGATGCCAGTCAGACCTGGCAGACCCAAGCGTGTTGTAAGGGTCTGCTGGGAACGTCTGGCGGAGTGCCCTGTCAACTCCCATCCGGCAGAGCTTCAACCATGTCCCGGGTGAGGCGGGGGACATTGAGTCCGAGTGGGCTGCGTTCCATCCCTCTATTGTTAAGGCGGGCAGATGGAGCTGTGGCTGTAAGGTCTTCGGTGCCTGTTGTGGCGGTAACCCCTGAACTTGTTGGTGGACACCAGCAGTAAGGGATGCTGTCAAGCTGAAGAAGGAGTCCTATTGGGCCTTTTTGGGCTGTGGGACTCCAGAGGCAGCTGATGGGCATTGGCAGGCAAAGTGGAATGCAGCTTCGGCAGTCGCTAAGGCAAAAACTCATGGGTGGCATGGTTGGAGTTTGGAGAGGCCATGGAGATGACTTCCGGATGGCTTCAAAAAGATTCTGGTCCACCATCTGGCGGCTCCATCAATACTGTGTACAGTGGGGATGCAGGGCTGCTGACCTCAGCTCGTGGACGTTGTGAGGCGGTGGAGGGAATACTTCGAAGACCTTCTCAATCCTACCAACACGTCTTCCAATGAGGAAGCAGAGTCTGGGGACCCTGGTGGTGGCTCTCCCATCTCTGGGGCTGATGTCACTGAGGTGATTAAAAAGCCACTCGGTGTCAGTGCCCCAGGATGGATGAGGGCTGCCCAGAGTTCCTTAAGGCTCCGAATGCTGTAGGGCTGTCTTGGCTGACACGCCTCTGCAGCATCGCATGGACATTGGAGACAGTTCCCCTGGACTGACAGACTGGGGTGGTGGTCCCCCTCTTCAAAAAAGGGGTGTGCTCAAAATACAGGGGGATCACACTCCTCAGCCTCCCTGGTAAGGTCTATTCAGGGGTGCTGGAGAGGATGGTCCGTCAGATAGTTGAATCTTGGCTTGAGGAGGAGCAGTGTGGTTTTTGTCCTGGTAATGGAACAGTGGACCAGCTCTTCACCCTCTTCAGGAGGGGGCAAGGGAGTTAGCTCAACCAGTCTACATGTGCTTTATGGACTTAAAGAAGGTGTTCCGTGTCCTCCCTCCTGTGGGGGGGGGGGGGGGGGGGGTACTCTGTAAGTATGGAGTGCTGGACCCCCTTGTACGAGCTATCCAGTCCCTGTACAACTGGTGTCAGAGCTTGGTCCGCATTGCCGGCAGTAAATCTCCGCCAAGGCTGTCCTTTGTCACCGATTCTGTTCATAACTTTTATGGACAGAATTTCTAGGTGCAGCCGAGGTGTTGAGGGGATCCAGTTTGGTGGCCTCAGGATTGGGTTTCTGTTCTTTGCAGATAATGTGGTTCTGTTGGTTTCATGGGGGCGCTATCTCCAGCTCTCACTGGAGTGATTCGTAGCCGAATGTGATGCGGCCGTGATGAGAATCAGCACCTCCAAATCCGAGACCAGTGTTCCTCAGCCGTAAAAGGGCAGAGCATTTTTGGGAATGAGGTCCTGCCCCAAGTGTAGGAGTTCACGCATCACGGGGTCTTGTTCACAAGTGAGGGATAGATGGAGCGGGAGATCGGCAGATGGATCGGTGCAGTGTCTGCAGTGATGCGGACTCTGCATCGATCTGTCGTGGTAAAGAGGGAGCTAAGCCAAAAGGCAAAGCTCTCAATTTACCGGTCGATCTAAGTTCCTACCATCACCTATGGTCACGAGCTGTGGGTAGTGACTGAAAGAACAAGATCGCGGATACAAGAGGCCCAAATGAGTTTCCTCCGCAGGGTGGCCGGGCTCACCCTTAGAGATAGGTTGAGAAGCTCGGTGATCCGGGAGGGGCTCAGAATAGAGTCGCTGCCCCTCCGCTTTGAGAGGAGCCAGATAAGTTGGCTCAGGCATCTGGTCAGGATGCCTCCAGGATGCCTCCCTGGTGAGGTGTTCTGGGCACGTCCCTTCGGAAGGAGGCCCCGGGGAAGACCCAGAACACACTGGACGCACTACATCTGTCGGCTGGCCTGGGAATGCCTGGGGTTCCCTCCGGATGAGATGGTAAATGTGGCCGGGGAGAGGGAAGTCTGGGTTTCCCTGCTTGGGGAGCTGCACCCGTGACCCTACTCTGGATAAGTGTCAGAAAATGGATGGATGGATGGTTGCAGTGACAGAAATTAATAGTAGAGTAAGATGAAAAAGGACAAAAGAACAGAAAGAGAAAGGATGTTGGTTAGAGGAATTGGAAGTTACCATTACCCCCCGTGCCCCGTGGCCCAGGGACGACGTCGCCCTTGGGGTCACTGGAGCTGGGGACTTCCTCTGCTGTCTTCTAGGCGGCTGTCTGGTCCTGTGGTGGGCTCGTTGGCATTCATGCTCTGATGTGGCGACTGGTCTCCCAGGTCCTGGGGGCTCCCGGGTCAGCTACAGTTACGCTCATGTTTTTCCTGTGTGTTGTTGATGTTTTTTGTTGGTGTGATTCATGATTTTTTTCCAGCTTGTCTGTCACTTTATAGGTGTGCCCAATGATTATCAGCTTTGATTTTCTTAAAGATGTTGCAGGTGGTTTTTCGGTTTAGGTTGAACTGCTGAAGCTGTTGCTTTTTAGCAGGTGTGTCTTTACCAGTATTATTATGTAATTTCAGACTCATTTAAAATAATAAACACTATATCAGCAGGAGCCTCATAAAACTTCTCTCGGCAAAGCAAATTTGTTCAGCACAAACTACTGCTGCTACCATGCTCGACAGGACTAGTTAGAAAACAAAGAATAATTTATTCTGTTCAAACACAGGTCATGATCAGAATAACTTATTCATTATCACTGTAAACAGTACAGGTTGAGTCGGAACTGGAACCAGACTAAAAAGTTTTATGCCGTACATGTAAACTTGGCTGATAAAAATAGAACTGAAGCAGGGTTGGAAATACACCATGGCTTTCAGGGGAGCCTTATTTTGGGTGTGCACAGGCAACACTGGAAGTCACGCATATTCATACACGTAGAGTGGTCAAAAATATGATTAAGGTTAGGGGCAGAAAGTTCTTTTAACAGCCTCAAAAAGAAGCATGTCTATTAGGTGGCCGTTGTATGGAGAGCACAAAGCAAACAGTGCTGCTGTACATGAACAGGTTTAATTTTTTATATTAAATGAATAAATAAACACGCAATGCTAACAAATTAATGCTATTCTTTCAAGAAACATCAGGAACCTTACTGAAAAATTAAATGTAACCTGAAAGTGAACTATTTCTGGGACTCACCCTTAGAGTATCAGCTGAATCCTTTTAGGGGAGCTCCTCTGCCCTTCAGGGGAGCCCAGCTCCCATTAACTTCCTCGTAATTCGGACCCTGAACTGAGTATAGATCCCAGAGATACTCCTACAAACAAACACGTGATTCCAACTGTCTGAATGAAACCTGGTTTAGATTATACTGTTCCAATTTTCATCTAAAATCCTGGAGAAAATAATATATTTACAAACCTTAATCGTTCCTTGATGAACAGGGTATGCTGAAAGTGTCTCAGTCTGGATTTAAATCTTTTCATGGCACAGAGTCAGCACTGTTGAGGGTTTGCAACAACATTCTTTTGATCTGTGACTCAGGTGACCATGTAGTCCTTGTCCTGCTGGACTTAACTGCTGCTTTTGATACGATAGACCATAGTATCTCATGATGAACGAGTGAGGTTGGCATTTATGGCATTGTTCAGCAGCTGTTTAGGTCCTATCTGGCTAATAGAACATTTTCTGTAAAAGTTGCTAGGTATGACTCCTCCCCTGCTCCTCCATCTTGTGGGGTCCCCCCAGGGTCTGTTCTCAGGAAAATTGCATCTCTTTATATTTTAGTGCAGATGACTGCCAAATGTATGTACCATTAAAGTGAGGAGACGCCTGGTCAGTTAAAGCTCTTTTAGCTTTATCCTTGGGGATATTAAAGATGGATGGCCTTAAACTTTTTAAACTTTATTGAAAAGAAGACAGAGGTAATGGGGTTTGGACCTAGTGGCTCAGGTGAGACCCCTCCTGCTGAGCTGGGTCCTCTAGCCATGTATGGAAAACACACAGCTGTAAGACTGGTCTGTGATTTTAAACTGGACAGTAAAATTAACGCAACAGTCAAATCGAGCTTTTATCATTTACGGAAACTGGCAAAAGTAAAGCCTTTTCTTTCCAGGCAGCAGTTGGCGAAAGTATGCCATGCCTTTATTTCATCATGGCTGGGTTACAGTAATTCCCTCTATACTGTATTGGAGTATGTCAGTCCTTACAAGTACAACTGCAGCTGGTTCAGAACGCTGTTGCAAGACTTTTAACAGGAACTCAGAAAAGAGTTAAGTTGTGGAACAACGTACCTTTGCCCATCTGAGGCTCCATCACTCTCCATTTTTAAAACCTGTCTTTAAAACTTACTTTTTCATTGGCCTTCAACCCAACATGAGACTTGATCCTGTTTGTTGTTTTTTTTTAATTGATGTAGTTTTTAATGCCTGGATTTCATTTAGTTTTTTCTATTTTACCACTTTTATTATTATTTTTATGCTTTTATTTTACATGTCTTTGTTGTTTTTTGTTCCAGTGCGGCTGCTGTTAAAGTGCTTTATATAGTGATGATGATGATTACAATGATGATGATGATGGTGATGATGACGATGATGATGATGATGGTGATGGGATTATGATGATGATGGTGATGATGACGATGATGATGATGATGATGTGATGATGGTGATGATGACGATGGCAATGACTGTGATGAAGATGATGACGATGACTATGATGATGATGATTATGTTGATGGTGATGCTGACGATGATGACGATGGTGATGACGATGATGATGATGATGTGATGATGGTGATGATGACGATGATGATGGTGATGATGACGATGATGATGGTGATGATGACGATGATGATGATGGTGATGATGATGGTGATGATGATAGTGATGATGATGAAACGATGAAGATGATGATGATGATGACGATGGCAGTGACTGTGATGATGATGATGACGATGGCGGTGACTGTGATTATGATGATGATGACGATGGTTATGATGACGATGATAATGATGGTGATGATGGTGATGATGACGATAATGATGATGATGATGTGATGATGGTGATGATGATGGTGATGATGATGGTGATGATGATAATGAGACCCATTTGGATCCTTCTCATTTAACTGTTGGAGTTTTTCTTCAAGTTAGGACAGGAACTGTAACGTTCCACAATCTGGGAATAAGAATCTTATATGGACCTTTGTAAGGACGGAGACTTAAACAACCTCTTTTACTCCATGCAGCTTGTTTAAATAAGCTCAGCATCCCTCAGTCAGATGTTTTTAGATGCCTACAGATGCAGAGTTGTATAAAACACATTTACCTGAATAGATGAATGTTTGAACTTGGATCCACTTACAGTGTCTAGGTTATATGATAATATCCAGAGGGGTGTCTCCCCTCACCCCAACAACCTTTGTGTTTACATGTAACACAGTTATGTGTATAAACACACTTATGGGTATGTGTGTGTATAGCTACTGTGTGTAAACAGATTTTTTTTCTTAATATATTTTTTACCACTTTTTAGTAGATATTTATATATTGCGTATCTATATTTTACCTTGCCCGAGTACCACTGTAAGTATATAATGCAGAAAACAATAAAAATATCTGAATAATAATAAGGACCTCATCATAATCTATATGTGGTTTTCTGATGTGGTAATCCGCTGTGGGTTTTTTAATCTCAGGTGGTGGATTGTCATCCAGTAAGGGTAGTGGTTACAATCCTACTTCATTCCAGTTAGTATCTATGTTTACATGGACAATATTTCTCTCTTATCTGACTGAAATGAATCCGATTCCAGTGGACATGTTTACATGGAAGCTGGATCAAGTGTGTGTTTCCATTATAGAAAGATTTAATATGATGGAACACTTTGACATGCGCATGTGGACTATTTCAGAAGAAAAAGAAGAATTTCCTAGAAAACCGTAGTATCCAGCACAGTCCAGTTGTCATGATACCAGCTATGTTTATTTTCCTGAAACCCGTCATGTGTCCTGACCTTCATCTGGTTCTAGTATCCACCACAGGAACCATCAGGATGAGTGTAGACATGCTTATTCTCTCATGTTGATTAGATAATGGACCACAGGTCAGGTCAGCTGAGATGTTCATGTGACAGTTTTATTCTGAATCGATGGTGCTCCATGGAAACAGCTGTTCTGTTGTTGTGTCTTTGGGCTTGACATTTCACCCACTGTTGCATGAACGTTTGGTGATGGCTGAGTGTCGCCAGCTTTGTTTATATCAGCTGTGGTTTCACCTGGAGCAGCTAACTCCTCACCAGAGTGTGAATGAATAACTTGTAAAGCTCTCTGAGTGGCTTGTAAAGGGCCGTATCAATCTAATACATTAAAGGAAAAATGTGATAATTTCAGCTGCACATTAAAGACAGGATTTGCTCACAGGTCTGTTAAAACCTGATCGTTGCTGCTTGTGAATTTATTTTTCTCTTTTTTCTGTCCTCAGTAGGAAATGAGAACCTCTCAGAGCTACTGAGGAATCAGATTACTTCCCTATAGATCTGATCTGATCGTTGTGATATTTGGTGCATATTTGGCTGCATGATGTGCAGTGTTCTTGGTAGACACACAGACTTCATGGTGTCATGTTTCCTCCTTTTCTGGAACAGAGTCATGATTTTCTTTACATTTTATTTTATTCTCAGCCCCGTTGTCGTAATCTTTAGGTATTAATGTTGTTATTGTTGCCTTTTATGGTCAGTTTTCCTCAGTTCATCTGAAATAACAAACGGTGGAAATGGTGTTTGCCTTCATTAACAAATATAAATTCTGTCTTGCTCTCAGGGTGAATCCACATTATGACTGAATTAGAAGCTTCTGGGGTGGGAGAGCCTCCCCCGCCCTACATGATCTTTCTGGTGGTCTTCCTCTTCTTTCTGACCGGACTGCTGGGCTTCCTCATCTGCCATCTACTGAAGAAGAAGGGCTACCGCTGCCGAGCCGGAGACATGGATGATGAAAAGGAGGAGGAGAAGCTCAGAGAAGATGCAGATGGTAAGCTGAGAAGAAAAATGATGTTTGGAAACATGAAACATCCAAGTAAAAACAGCAAATGCAACACAGAAAGACATCAGATACAATAAGAAAAAGTGCCCTTGGAAGTCAAATCATACACTTATTTTTATTTTATTTTTTAAAGGATTTAAATTAGGAAACATTTTTTTTTATTGCCAGTGTATATATTTTGTGTATTTTGTTGATTATTGTCTCTGTTTTTTAAATTGTCCTGTCCAGCATGGTGGCAGCAGAATGATGGTCTGGCTGCTGTGTTGTGTCAAAAAAATTTGCTTTATGGGTATAAAGCTCCTCTTAATAATAATATTGCTGGACCTGATCAGAAGGGACAGAAAAAAAGGAGAAGCATGAACAGAAATGGAAAGGAGAGTAGAGAAAAGAAAGAGACAGAGCTACAGCAGATAGAAACAACGACCTTCAGTCCAACCAAACACCTGTACAGAAACACAACAGAGAATTTCCCACAGCCTTTACAGGAAAGCAAAGATGACAATCATCATGAGCACCTACAAGAGAGGAGCAAGCTGATACAAAGACAAGTGTCGGGCAACAATTGAAATTTTTAATAAGTGATTAATCGCATGAAATCTTGCGATTGATTGCGATTAACTCACATTGTTACGCAAAATGTCCTTGTCCTCTAAAAGAATGCCTACTGCTATATGAAGAAAATGCAGTAAATTTTGGTTTACAAACGCTAAACGAGGGGTGTTCAACCTGCGGCTCCGGAGCAGCAAGTGGCTCGCTGGACCTTCCACAGTGGCTCTAAATACGTGGCTAAAAATGCTAAAGAACTAACTAATGTTTTTAAATATAGATATAATAACACATGCAGGTTTTTAGCAATATTTCA
Source organism: Melanotaenia boesemani (assembly GCF_017639745.1). Classification (NCBI taxonomy): domain Eukaryota; kingdom Metazoa; phylum Chordata; class Actinopteri; order Atheriniformes; family Melanotaeniidae; genus Melanotaenia; species Melanotaenia boesemani. Next base: position 4,825,747 of record NC_055688.1, read on the forward strand.
GTTTCTTTATGGAATAATTGCATTAAATTTCCACAACATAATGACACTAAAAGTACCAGTAATATTTTGAATCTTTTTTTTTTAATTACGATGGAAAGTAAGGACTTTTTTTACTTACATTATTTTCCACAAATATCTACATCCATATAATAAAGTCTGTCTATCCTCATTCTTACAAAATTTTTATGCTTTTTTTAAAACCTAAAAATTAAAATAAAAATGTGGTTCTTCAAAAATAAAAAATTTCCTTTAGTAGATATTTATCATAAATTGTAAGCTGTCTTTTTTTAAAAGGTCTCGTTGTATCTGCGTCTCTAAAGGAGTTTTATTTAGCTGGCTGAGGGAAAAATGACTCTTTGGATTGGAAAGGCTGCAGACCCCTGAACTAAACACATAAACAGGTTTAGCAGCAGTTTTCTCTTTAAACAGCAACAGTTAAAATAATTTTTAATAGTTTTTTAAAACTGGAATCAAACTTTTCACCACAAAGCAGCAAACGTAAGACATGATTTCTGATTCTGGCTGCTAGCTCCAGAGTTTCTGTCCCACAGTGATGAGACGGACGTCTTTGTAACCAGCAGAGTCTCTGCTTTCATGTGTCTCTGAAGCTCTGAAGTGGACAGAGTTGTTTTCGTGGTTTCTACATTCCCAGATAACTGCTTGGAGTTTAAACTGTGTTCGGTTTGGATACCAATGCTTGGTCTTTTTCAGACAGTCTTGAGTCTTTTAACTGAGTTTCTCCCTGTCATGTTGCATCTGTTTCATAGCCTTCATTCTGACTGTTGTGTCATTTAGTTTTAGCCATAATTTAGTCCTCAGGTGACTGTCTAGTGTTTGCCAGCTAAATAAAATAATATAGTTGATATATTAAGGTTTTGCTGTAGATTTAGTCGACTATTATGTGAAGTGTCAGGGTGACGCATTATTTCAAAGATTCCTTATTTTCAGTTGTCATTATTTACTTAAGATGTAACAATCTATTGATCTACATCAATATATCGATTTATTGATCTGAATCAATCATGAATCCAAGAATCATCTGTCAGACATCCTGCAGGAAGAACATGAGGAATGTTTTACTTTTCTTCTTCTAATAAGCAAAATGTCTGATTGTAATGTGATTAGGAAAATGTGGATATCTAAATGTGTGTAAAGTCACACTGTACTATCCTGGTTATTATAACTAAGTAGTAAAATATTTGGCTTGAGAATCTAAACTGGAGACAGGTTTCTCCTGATTTAATGTTGACAAACAGAAATTTATTCGTTCAGTTTTATTTTCCCTGATATGAACATTTTAAAGCTCAACATCCACAATGTGTTTCAGATTGTTTTTGTTCAAAGAACAGATTGTGTTTCATTCAAATATCTGATGATCTGGAAGAAAATTAGATTTTTAGGATTTGCTTTGAATCCTGAATGCAATCCAGATCTGGTAGGGGGCGCGAGACCCGGCTGGTCCCGCCTCCTGCCCGGCCGGTCCTGCCTCCTGGCTCGCAATGGTCTTTACAGGAGAGAATCCCATGCGTGGGAAAGCATGATTGCCCCTCATCACGGCTGACGGTGTTCTTGGATCACCTCATGATTTTTATGGCCTCTTTTATCCAGCGTTTGAATGTGTTGCTCTCCGATCCGATGATTTTTGCGCTGATATGGTTTTTTTCTTTTGCAATGGTTTGATATGGCTAGTTTTAGGCCTTTTCTTTCTGCGAACTTGTGAGTCATCCTGTTGTTTCCTTAAAATCCTGACCTAAAATGTACAGAGCCTACAGCTCCCTGGTGCAGCCGGCCCATGTTCGAGTCCCTGCATGTCGTCCCCCGCTCTCTCACCCCTTTCCTGTCAAGCTACTGTTGAAGAAATGCCACCACGGCCCAAAAAAATCCTAAAAACAAAAGAAAAACAAAAAAAGAATAGATGTGGCATAAGCTATAGAAGGTGGGCTGTATAGGAAACAATGATCTAGTTGTGGGTGTCGCCCTGGTTTGTCTGTGAGAACACAAGGAATCAGAAAGTTTGTGTAGACCAGTACTTTACTTCACACTTTGGCGCTTCACAGCACAGCAGAGCACAGCCAGGTACAAAATGATATTACATCCAGTTATTTTTGTGCGTGGTCTGAAATGAGAATAAAGAAAGAGATAATATTTACATTAATATTAAAATACAAAGATGCTTAATAAACTTGCATCATGTGGTGAAATACAGGTTAAATATATTAACAGGAAAGCACAAATCTGCATCTCAGCCTGACACTGCATCCAGCCAGAAAATAATACAATGCTGCCATCGAGTGGCCGTATATAATCACACCTCAGTAGACAAAGCACCAAACTTGAACAAACTTGTGCAAAATAACAGTACATCTGCATGTTAACATAATATAGATGTCAGCCAAAGTGGACATAAGGAATGAAACAGCGTTATTTACAGGTTACAGATTAAGAAGGTGGAAGTAAACATAGGCGGCCTTGATAAATTATTGACATGTCTCACCATGGTTTCAACAGCACTAACAAATATTAAACAAATAATGAGGCACAGAAGTCTCTTACTCCACTGCAGGATGCAACACAGTTTCAGGATCGGTCTTTCTAACAGATGTCTTCTATAACCGTGGCATTAATGATCTCTCCTTTCGAATTAAACTGAAATCATACTTAAAGTTGGCAAAGCCTGACTAAAGCCCAGATTAGATGGTTGGGATGAAATCACTCCTTGACTAAAGCACGATGCACATGCTCCAAATGTCCATATTTTAGTATCTTTTTGTAAAAACCATAAATCATAAAGTGTATTTCATACCTTATTGATCTGCAGATGGACATGTAGTCTTCTATAAACTTAACAACACATCCCAGCTGATTAGGAGCTGCTTGCATTCTGATTGGTTGAAACTGCCGTTGGTAGGGGCCGACAACTGATTTCATAACAAAGGATACACCACCAAAAATGATGAATAAGAAAGAAGCCCAGGTGGAAAACACGGGTAATAGCATCACTGGACAATCATCATGCAGCTCAGTTTCACTCCAGGACAAAGCAGATCCTTATATGCTGTGTTCACAGCGCAGAGCAAAGCTAAAGCACCAACACAACCAGCAGCAGCTCTCAGTTCAGGTTGCTCCACTTTCGGGTTACTGCCTGAAAGTGTCAACAAAACACATTAAAACACAGCAACGTTCATCTGCAGGAGCATGTCCAGACCTTAAAGGGCATATGGAATGGTTTTCCATGTTTTCTGTCTCATCTCAACAAAACCCCAAAACATCCGCTTGCTAAATTCTTTGGCACTACAGTGTCTTTGGGTTTCCGGGAGGGCTTGCACTTGTATGCTTTCGTCACACGTATCATCCCACCTGGCCAGCAGCGTGGGCGGAGCTAGCTGTATCCAAGGTCAAAGATGGCTAATTGTCTGAGCAACTCCATCGTGTCTCTGAAAGAATTTCCCTTCAGTCGTCGGACTAACAGAGATAAATTGGCAACAGAACAATCAGGACCAACAAGACCAGATCTGAACATCAAGCAAGTTTCTGTAGAAGGTGGGAAATCTGATATTCCAGGATTTTGGCGGTGGTGGTATGAACAGAAAAACTGGCTGTGAGGTAGCCAGTGCGTTGTTCTGCTACCCATGTTCTGTTCCACCCTGAAGGCCATACGGCGGCCTCCATCTCGTGGACGACTACAGGAGTTACTGACATGCACCATCTGTCTGAAAAGCTGGAGGAACACGAGTCATCCAACATTCATGTGGACAGTTGTTTAAAGTTTTTATCTTTTGGCAGTGAGAACATCACTACCGAGTTGGATGAGAGCTACCAGGTAGCAGTTTGCTGTCACCACGATGAGGTGAGCACAAACCAACACATCCTGGCTCAACTCATTGACTGCGTGAAGTTTTGTGGAGTGTCTGAGTTAGCCATGCAGGATAAAGACGACAGCAAAGGCTCAAAGAACCCCGACATTAACCGTGGATTAGTTGACTTGGTGGTGTTGTTGAATGTGGTGCTTAAGGAGCACCTGAAAACCGCGACTGTTTTCAAGGGAACGTCAAAGACCAGAACGAGACTCTGGAGAGCATGCTAGCTGTCATCAGGAGTCGCATCACAGAGGAGGTGAAGTCTGCCAAGTTTTTAACCATCCAAGCTGATAAAACCACCGACGTTTCTACACAGACACTGGTGCTCGTGGTGAGGTACTTCAATGCGCAGAATACGGTGCAGAACGCTTTACGAGTTTCTTCCTGTTGCAGATGCAACATCTAATATGATTACCAGTGTACTGCTGGACAGACTGAACAGACTGTTTTGCGGTGGTGAAGAAGAAACTCAGCAAAAGCATATGATGGAGCCTGTGTGATAGGAGGAGAGCAAGCTGGTGTGCAGCAGAAGGTCCATGAGCATTTAAAAAATGCCCGTTGTGTGCAGTGTTATGCACATCAGCTGAGTTTGATTATGCAGTAGGCCACTTCTCACCTTTTTCTGATCTGGGCGGTATTGCCAGATTTTTACCCGCTCACCCAAACGCACCAGCGTTCTTGACCAGATTGTTGCAAGAAGGTTACGAAGAGCTTCAGCCACAAGATGGAACTTCAGCAGCAGAACTGTCAACACTGTGAGAACCCAGATGAACTCATACAGAGGTCTGAGACCACCACAGCATCAGGTTCTTTCCACAGCAACACCCTGAAGGAGGCATCTGGCTGTGAATCTGGGAAACACTGGATTGTTCCGGTATTTCAGAAATGCATGTAGATGTGTCAGATCAGATTATTACAGTTATCTGATTACTCCCAGATAACTGATTTTAACTGTCATGTAAATGCACTGTGTTTTATAGAGGTTTATCTGAGAATTTCTTTAATATTCAAGAAAAATAGGTGCTGTTACACAGTTAGCTGTGAATGAATTGAAATCGCTAACGCATGTCAGAGTTGGACTGGAAGTCTGAGGAGTGAAGAGAAATGGTGAAAGTACAGTCCCTTGTGGTGCTCCTGGAACTGGGAATTCAGACAATCAATCTAAAAGTATATTTATATTTGATTAATTTGAACCATAAGTATAAAAATGGAAAATGGAGAACAGCGTGATGAACTGGTTTCAGTTGCCAGTAGTTCAATAAAGTAACAAAGCATCTGGTTATAAATCTGTTTTTCTTTCTTTCTTTTGCCTTTCCTCTCCATCCCACAAGTCTTTCATCTGCTGAACTTTAAATACACAAAGCATCCCAACCATATGTGGTCTTTGAAGTGTGTATTACAAGCACTCACACATGTAAACTTACTCAAACACTCACTGGTGCATAAAACTGCATCTCATGTAACAACATCACACACACAGAAACAGATGTACAGCAGAGGACGGCCTCTTCTGAAATTACACTGAGAAAATCACACGAGTGGACGTTTGCAGGTCCTCTTCTTGTACTTGGTTTAAACATTAAAGTGTTTAGAAGAGCGACAGGAAGATGTGTTTATGGACATGAATATCCAGTTCTCTAATGTCCCAGCAGCCACGCTGGCCGATATGTGTGTTTTCTGTTAAACTGGTCGGAGTCGGTCGCTGATGAGATGCCTTCATATGTGCCTGAAGGATTTCAGGCTCTTGGTCCTCAGCTGTGGGTTTAATCTGTTAATGTATGTTTTGTTGTGTTTCAGAGGAGGATGAAGAGAACCAGGACACAGTGGAGCAGATCCTCAAATGCATCATAGAAAATGAAGGTAACAAAAAGCAGATTAATGGTTAACAGCTTCTGGGATTTAATGCTATGTAACTCGATTAAATGTTAGTTTATTCCAATTTACTGATGTCTCCTTATATGTTCTCTTGTCTGTTCTCTTTACTGTTGGTGCTGTGATAAATACTGTGTATTAGTAACATTCTTTAAGTTATACTGTAAAAATATGTAAATATCACACAAGGGTGTTATCAGGGTAAACCAGTATGTACCACTCGCTATATTTATGACTTCTTGCAACCTCCAGCTAATATGGAAGCCTTCAATGAGATGCTGGGGAACCGCAACGTCTGTGAGCGCCATGATCCCAGGTAAACAGATTCACTGCCTCAATGTGACTGAGATGCTTTAGATTGACCGCTGAATATATTTAATGTGATCTGTTAAAAATGTAATCAAAGAACTGATGCTGTAAATATTGATGCTGCTTGTATACAGTATAAACCAGAGATGTTCACAAGTACCTTTTTACAAGTTCAAGTCAAGTCGCAAGTCACTTTCAGTTGTAATGAGTAATCTGGCGTCTGGTCTGCTTAGAAGATGCAGTTTTAGATTAACATGCTGAAGTGAATCTGGAGAAACAGAAAACTACACAGCAACGGTTCCAGAATAAAATCAAGGAAATGACGTGAAATGTGACATTTATGCAAAATCAAATATTACTTTTCATACTACGTTATATATTAAAGCTGTTTGCAAATGGATAAAAAGGCATATTTTATATACTCCTACGGGTGCATGCTCACACACAAAAAAAAAATCAGGATTTAGAAGAGGAAGGGAGATATTATTAACAAGGAAAAAGTATGTGCTGCTGTGGTGGCCTTTTTTCCTTTCCACTCAGCCCAGTATTCGTCTGATGACTGCTCATGTCCTTCCATGGCCTCGTCCAGGTTGCTCTGATCAGTCTCTCCAGGTTTCATCTCTCTCATCTTCAGTCCTCCTTTAGCTTCCACATGTGTCATCTTCTCTTTACTCTCGATACTCGGATGTATAAGTACAGTTGTCTCTGCTTGTCCCTCATAGTCAAACCGCTGGAGAACCACGATATCCATTTGTCGCTTGTCATGGCGTTCCTCATCTAACACACCAGAATAGAATCAAATGGATCCAACAGCTTCTTGTCAACTTCTTCACAATAACCCATTAATTTCAGTCAGGTGTGTTAGATCAGGGAAACAATAAAACCTGCAGGATACCGGCCCTCGAGGACCGGAGTTTGACACCTGTGATCTACAACATGGTAGAGATGATTTAGAACAATATATAGAAGTACATTACATGCTGCATTTACTGACCCTTGGAATCTGACGTTTATCCAAGGGAAGGTCAGTTAACACTAAATATTTGTTGCATTGGCTCATTCTGTTGATGCAATACAGTAAAAATTTCAGGCATAGTGGTGCCAGCAATGGTGAATAATTATGATTAATGTGTCATAATACAACTGTCATAATACTTCCTATCACCTATCGATATTAATATTTTTTAAATAATCTTAGAGATTTTCTGGGATATTAGGTTTAGACTTGCTTACTGTAAAACATTTTGTCATTGTTGATGTCTAGGTTGCGTAAGGAGTCCATTGGTGGTGTTCCTCCACACCTTCATACGGTCCACTCAGGCACCGACCACAATTCCTGCCTCCTTTGTGCCCAGGTTCGGTCTAAAAAGGGCCACAGACACAGCAGAACGCCTCGTTTCAAACAACGTCCTGGAGAGCAGACTGTCTTTTCTGTTGGAAGGTGATGATGTAGAAGTTAGATTGTTAGCAAGCCGTCAGGAAAGGGTTGATGATGCATAATCACTGTATCTTTGTCTTATCAGATTTCGGGTGACTCACACTGATAAGAAGCCTCGTGGAGCTGTCTCCAGGGACCATCTGGACCAGTCCCAGGACAGCGAGGAGAGAAAGGATGGGGAGTACAATCTGAGAAACATGTTTAAAGATGTTCCTTCAGAAAGTGCCAATGGAGTAGCAGCAAACGTGGGGAAGAGAAAGAAGAGCGTGACCATTTTTGGTCTGAGACGGGGCAGTGATCCCATAGGAATAAAAGTAAAAGAGGTGACAGGGAGGGAGGCTGGAGGGATCAGGTTTGCTATCCAGCAGCCATCTATAGTGGTGGAAGAACCTCTCCAGACGGAGAACATTGAAGCTGATCCAAAGCCTGGTTCCAGGCCTGAAACTGAGCCAAAGCAGACTCAGTTTGACCTTAGTCCTGGTCCTGAATCTGAAACTAAGCTCAAATCTTCTACTGGGAGTACAGTAGGCTCTGCTCCCAGTTGTCTTCCTGGTTCATCCGAGAAAACCGTGAACGTTGATGATAAAGTGTTAAAGATCGACGAGTTATCCAATCTAGGTCCACAACAGACTTCAACACCTATAACCCCAATGCCGCCGTCCAGGTCGGGTTTCACTCCTGATACTGGTCCCTCTGAACCTCATTCTAACAAAAGATTCCCAGTAACCCAAACTCCCCCTGACCCAAGCTCCAGCCCAGACCTGGAGCCAGGTTTTGGTGCTGGTCTAGCTTTAATAAGCTTAGGGTCATCCCCACCACCATCCTTCCCCAACAAGACTCTATCTTCAGTCTCTTCCTTAAAAACTCCTACCTTGTCCCCGGCTGAGTCACCTAGCCCCAAAAGTAGCTCAAGAAACAAGCAATCAGAGGAAACAGAAGCTGCCCTCACAACAAACTCGAAACTCCTGCCAGACCTGGAGAAGTCCAGCCCATCTCCTGATCCAGCCTTATCCCTGGGCCAAAGCGCTAGCCCATTACTAAGCCAGTCTCCATGCCTGGATGCTATTGCTAACCCATCACCACCACCAACCTCGTCTTCTTCTCCAGCTGACCAAAATCTCTCCTTCATAAGTTCCCATCATTCTACCCAGAGATCAACGAATGTGACGTCTGAACCGTCTATGACCAAAGAAGATGTTGCTTCTAGCTTGTCGATGCAGGAAGAAACAATCTCAAAGACTGAGGAAAAAAAGGAAATAAAAAGAGCTGGAAACCTAAAAATCACGACGCTTGGAGAACCCAAAGCTTTCCACCTTTCCTCTGCTTCACACCAGCTTTCTAAAGACACACTGAGTAGTTTTCCTCCATCTTCCAGCCCTCAGTCATCATCCTCACCCGAAGGAAGCAGAATCAGCAGTGTGATGATTGTTAAAGCCAGTCCTGACAGCAAGAGAGAATTCTCCGTCATCACCATGGTAGAAGAGGAAGCAGAGACCAATAAACATACATTTAAATTAGAAAAAGCAGAAATAAGTCCAGTTGAAGGAGGAGATGTTTGTCCTCCAGGTGTTAGACGATCTCAGGGTCAGAGCAGTGACAGCTCCGTAACAGAGGTGATGATGGAGATAGAGGATATTAGAGACTGTAAGGTTGAACAGGTGGAAGGAACAAAGAGGCTGGAAGAGGAAGGAGAATCCACCCAAACAGGAAGTCTCCTGCAATGATCCAGACAAAGAGCTACGGGAAACTTACAATAATATTAGCATGCTTTGAAATATTTAACCACAGCAGTGAATATGATGAGACTGGACTGGTTGTAGAAGATGTCCAGCTAAGCATTATTTTTTTATTTATCTTTTTTTTTTTAGGGGTGGGACTCAATTAAAAAAAAATCTCAGTAATCACAGCCTTTGTAATTAATTAATCTCAATTAATCACATTTTAATCACATAACAATATTTTCCCCTAAAAAGCAACATGTTTTAATTTAAACAGATTTTAGTGGAAAACTAAATCAAATAATAGACAGACATTAATATTGTAAATTCAAACTCTAGTAATGTCTGGAAAAATGTGATTAATTGCATTTCAATTCAGAACAATAGAAAATGAAATAGAAAATATCCCTGACCCAAATGAACAGACCTAAAAGTTAAAGTGTCACTTTAAGTACTTTAACTAGCAGCTCCAGCTGTTCTCTGATTAAGAGTCTACAACATGTTACAGAAGTTTTAACTTTCTAAATGTTTTCCTCCACACGCTTCATTAATAGGCATTAATATGTCTGTAAGCCAGGCGGGATCAGCCAGCAGCAGCTTCCAGTCTAGTCCTGGGAACGTCTCCTGCTTTGCAGCTGGCAGCTGGGTGCTGTGTGAGGGCTGAGCCCCCAGTGCATACGTGTCAAACTTAAGGCCCGTGGGCCAAATGAATGGATTATCTTTGGCCCGCATGATCATATCTAATCACTATGAGACCCGGCCCGTTGATAGAGTACATTCACCACCATGATACTACAAGTCTCACAATGCACGGCCAGTGTATTGAATCACGGCCAATCACGGCCCTCGAGCGAATACCCCACTTGTTCCCTAGCAGCTCGACAGAGATACTCACTTTTGTCACAGACCCCTATTCCCAAAAAATGGCTAAAGGAAAAGTAGACTTAGAAAACAGAGAATATGTTTGTGGATGTAAAGCTGAGTGTCTGTGTGGAGACAGTGAGGCTGTAATGAAAGAAGCACCACAACAGATACAAGTGTCTCCAAAAGTCTCCAATAACACCAGAAAAAGTCGCTAGATTTTTCACTAGTTGTTTTTTGTTTTTTAAATAGTCGCTAGTTTGAAAACTTGCTCAATACAGCGCAAAAGAAGCTAAGTTAGCACCACTGTGTTAGCCGAGCCCTGACATGTGCATCAATATAATCGGTGTACCAGTAAACTGTGCACTTAGAAATGTTCCGCGTTGATTCGAACAAAAACTGCAATTGAGGGTGTACATTTTTAACATGTTCATTTTTTTTTTTTTTTTGTAGTTAATTAATTGTAATTAACTCATTACAGTCCCACCCCTATTTTTTTATGTCTCAGCTTATGAATTGACCCCGAAACATCAATGGCTTTGCTGTGAAGACCACCATGATGTCTGGATGTATATACCTGAGTACACTAAGGCCGCCAGGTCAAAGGATTTACTTCTTACAGTGAAATGAAAAGATTTATTCAGGCATCCATGTTCCCCCCTGGATGAATTATAATAAACCCTGGCTTTTCAACTGCTGTAGTGTTTCATAGTCTCTAACTCATAAATATATCCCCTGAGAGGACAAAATCAGCTGAACAGAATAATATATTTAGACATTAGTTTTATCTGGTTAATGATCCCTAAGGCTCATTTATTCTTCCTTACATACGTAAATAGCGACGTCCGTTGCAAACATTGTCTGTCTTACGTCATCGTCCTCATGCTTCCATGCGTCTTTTACGTTGCCATGGTTGTTAAGTCAGTTCCTCCATTAGTGGGCAGTGCTGAGTTAAGAGTTCACTCCCAAGAGCCAACGTTAGTTTCAGACGCCATTTGAAGGCGGTAATGCATCGCTATAAAGTTGTTTCCAACTGCCCAACATGCCCTAAACACTCACACATACAGGTGCTTGTCATAAAATTAGAATATCATGAAAAAGTTAATTTGTTAATTCCATTCAAAAAGTGAAACTTGTATAATGTAGATATTATTTCCTCACAGACATATTTCAGATGTTTATTTCTTTTAATATTGATTATAACTGACCATCCATCCATTATCTGCCGCTTATCCGGAGTCGGTCCCGGGGACAGCTGCCTAAGCAGGGAAACCCAGACTCTCGATATGGTGGAGCAACGACTCTACTCTGAGCCCCTCCCGGATCACCCAGCTCCTCACCCTATTTCTAAGGGAGAGCCCGGCCACCCTGCGGACAAAAGTAATTTCGACTGCTTGTATTCGCAATCTTGTTCTTGTCACTACCCACAGCTCGTGACCATAGGTGAGGGTGGGAACGTAGATCGACCGGTAAATTCAGAGCTTTGCCTTTTGGCTCAGCTCCCTCTTCACCACGACAGACCGATGTAGAGTCCGCATCACTGCAGACGCCGCAACAATCCGCCTGTCCATCTCCCGATCCATCCCTCCCTCACTCGTGAAACTCGTGAAGACCCGAGATACGTGAACTCCTCCACTTGGGGCAGGACCTCATTGCTGACCCGGAGAAGGCAATCCACCCTTTCTGGCTGAGGACCATGGTCTCGGATTTGGAGGTTCTGATTCTCATCCCAGCCGCTTCACATTCGGCTGCAAATCGCTCCAGTGAGAGCTGAAGATCACAGACCGATGAAGCCAACAGAACTACATCATCCACAAAGAGCAGAGACCCAATCCTGAGGCCACCAAACCGTATCCCCTCAACACCTCGGCTGAGCCTAGAAATTCTGTCCATAAAACTTATGTACAGAATCTGTGACAAAAGCAGCCTTGGCGGAGTCCAGCCCTCACCGGAAACGACTCTGATTTACTGCCGGCAATGTGGACCAAGCTCTGACACCGGTCGTACAGAGACCGGACAGCTCATACAAAGGGGTCCGGCACTCCATACTCCTGGAGTACCCCCCACAGGAGTCCCCGGGGGAAACGGTTGAACGCCTTGTCCAAGTCCACAAAGCACATGTAGACCGGTTCAGCGAACTCCCATGCCCCCTCCAAGACCCTGAAGAAAGGGTAGAGCTGGTCCACTGTTTCACGACTTGGACGAAAACCACACTGCTCCTCCTCAATCTGAGGTTCGACTATCCGACGGACCCTCCTCTCCAGCACCCCTGAATAGACCTTAGCAGGGGGGCTGATGAGTGTAATCCCCCTGTAGTTGGAGCACACCCTCCGGTCCCCCTTTTTGAAGAGGGGGACCACCACCTCAGTCTGTCAGTCCAGGGGAATTGTCCTCGATGTCCACGCGATGCTGCAGAGGCGTGTTGGCCAAGACATCCCTACAGCATCCAGAGCCTTAAGGTACTCTGGGCGAACCTCATCCATCCCCGGGGCCCTGCCACCAAGGAGCTTTTTAACCACCTCAGCCCCAGAGATGGGAGAGCCAACAACAGGGTCCCCAGACTCTGCTTCCTCGTCGGAAGACGTGTTGGTGGAATTGAGAAGGTCTTCGAAGTATTTCCTTCACTGCCTCACAATGTCCCGAGTCGAGGTCAGCAGCCACCCATCCCCACTGTACACAGTGTTGATGGAGCACTGCTTTCCCCTCCTGAGCCACCAGATGGTGGACAAGAATCTCCTCAAAGCTGTCCGGAAGTCATTCTCCATGGCCTCTCCAAACTCCTACCATCCCTTACTGCTGGTGTCCACCAACAAGTTTGGGGGTTACCGCCACGATAGGCACTGATAACCTTGTGGCCACAGCTGCGGCTGGACGCCTCAACAATAGAGGCACGGAACACAGCCCACTCAGACTCAATGTCCCCCGCCTCACCCTGGACATGGTTGAAGCTCTGCCAGAGATGGGAGTTGACAGGGGACTCCACCAGACGTTCCCAGCAGACCCTCACAACACGCTTGGGTCTGCCAGGCCTGACCGGCATCCTCCCCCACCATCAGGGCCATTCCTCCCAATCACGCCCTTCCAGGTCTCGCTGTCATTGCCCATATGGGCATTGAAGTCCCCCAAGAGAACGAGGGAGTCCCCGGAAGGAGTGCTCTCCAACACCCCCTCCAAGGGTGTACCCACCCTTTTTGGACTGCTGTTTGGTGCATAAGCACAAACAACATTCAGGACTTGTCCCCCCACCTGAACGCAGAGGGAGGCTACCCTTTCGTCCACCAGTGTAAACCCCAACGCACAGATGCACAGGTGTGGGCAATGAGCATGCCCACACCTGCTCGGCACCTCTCACCGGGAGCAACTCCAGAATGGAAGAGGGTCCAGCCCCTCTCAAGGACAGTGGTTCCAGAGCCCAAGCCATGTGTTGAGATGAGTCTAACGATATCTAGCGATATCAACCTCACGCACCAGCTCAGGCTCCTTCCCCGCCAGAGAGGTGACATTCCACGTCCCTAGAGCTAGTTTCTGCATCCGAGGATCAGACCGCCAGGGTCCCCACCTCTGGCAGCCGCCCAGCTCACACTGCACCCGACCCCTATGGCCCCTTTTGCAGGTGGTGAGCACACGGGAGGGGCTGACAACTAATGAAAACCCCAAATTAAGTATCTTAGAAAATTAGAATTTTGTGGAAAGGTTCAATATTGAAGACACCTGGTGCCACACTCTAATCAGTTAATTAACTCAAAACATTTGCAAGGCCTTTAAATGTTCTCTCAGTCTAGTTCTTTCGGCTACACAATCTTGGGGAAGACTGCTGACCTGACAGTTGTCCAAAAGACGACCACTGACACCTTGCACTAGGACGGCAAGACACAAAAGGTCATTGCTAAAGAGGCTGGCTGTTCACAGAGCTCTATGTCCAAGCACATTTCTAGAGGGGCGAAGGGAAGGAAAAGATGTGGTAGAAAAAGTGTACAAGCAACAGGGATAACCGCACCCTGGAGAGGATTGTGAAACAAAACCCATTCAAAAATGTGGGGGAGATTCACAAAGAGTGGACTGCAGCCGGAGTCAGTGCTTCAGGAACCACCACGCACAGACGTATGCAAGACATGGGTTTCAGCTGTCGCATTCCTTGTGTCCAGCTACTCTTGAACAAGAAACGGCATCAGAAGCGTCTCGCCTGGGCTAAAGACAAAAAGAACTGGACTGCTGCTGAGTGGTCCAAAGTTATGTTCTCTGATGAAAAAAAATGTTGCATGTCCTTAGGTAATCAAGATCCCAGAGTCTGGTGAAAGAGAGAAGGGGCACAGAATCCACGTTGCTTGAGGTGGAGTGTAAAGTTTCCAGTCAGTGAAGGTTTGTGTGCCATGTCATCTGCTGGTGTTGGTCCACTGCGTTTTCTTAGGTCCATGGTCAACGCAGCCGTCTACCAGGAAGTTTTAGAGCACTTCATGCTTCCTGCCGCTGACCAACTTTATGGAGATGCAGATTTTCATTTTCCAACAGGACTTGGAAGATGCGATACACCAGACCCAACAAGGCAGAGCTGAAGGCCACTATCAGAACAACCTGAGCTCTCATAACACCTGAGCAGTGCCACAGACTGATGGACTCCATGCCGCATTGCTGCAGTAACTCAGAAAAAAGGAGCCCCAACTAAGTATTGAGCACTGTACATGCTCATACTTTTGATGTTCATATTTTTCAGTTTGCCAACATTTCTAGAAATCCTTTTTTTGTATCGGTCTTAAGCAATATTCTAATTTTCTGGGATATTGTAATTGGGATTTTCATTAGTTGTCAGTTATAATCATCAAAATTAAAAGAAATAAACATTTGAAATGTGTCAGTCTGTGAGGAATGAATGTCTACTCTATATTATACAAGTTTCACTTTTTGAATGGAATTACTGAAATAAATCAACTTTTTCATGATATTCTAATTTTATGATGAGCACCTGTAGTCTTTCTTCAAAAGCTTGCATTTCTACAGTTGTTGTCCTTGGCTTCATTCTTCTTTTGCTTTTTTGTTCCCTTCCTGATCCTCTTCTTCTCTGGTTTGTTTCTTTCACTGGTAGCATGTCAGCTATTCTACTCAGCACTGCCCCCACGATTTCTAAGGTTATGGCTTCATCTTCTGCGTCAAGGAACAGATAGCTAGCTCCCTGAAAACGGACCAAATTACATACGTAATCAAATGCAGAAGACGGACGAAATTGTCTGTCTGTCTGCGTATATGTCCGTCTGCGTATCCATCGTCTGCCTCCAGCACAAATGGGCCTTTACATGTCACCAAAAGTAAAGTGTGAATCTTTTTTTTCCAGTGTCTGGTTTGATGCACACAATAACAACATTTACATTTTTTGTATGCTTTCATGGATTTTTAACCAAAAATGATTTTTAATCACCAAACAACTCAAAAAATGTGGATCATTTAAACAGCTCGTTTATGGCTTTAACACTCAATAATAAATACTTTATAGATAAATTTATGAATTTTTACTCTTCATTAATACGCTATATAATATCTACAGGGTGTTTAATGATTGTATTTTCAGGCTGTAAATTTTGAATTCAGCATTTAAAAATGTAGTAT
The DNA here is from genome assembly GCF_017639745.1 of Melanotaenia boesemani. Lineage (NCBI taxonomy): Eukaryota > Metazoa > Chordata > Actinopteri > Atheriniformes > Melanotaeniidae > Melanotaenia > Melanotaenia boesemani. The sequence goes on from NC_055688.1 coordinate 4,841,400, forward strand.
TGCATCACTTACAAACCAGTCATGAGTTGTTTTTTTTTTTTATTTATGCTTGCACTTACAGTGTTTAGACATGTACTAATGGTGAGTAAATACTTTATATTATTGCAGGTAATTGCAGGTAGTTACGAAACACATTAATAAAGCTATAGTGTGAGCTCATCTAAAATGTGCACTATCTATGCCTTATAAAGCATTTACAAAAGAGATTTAAAGATTGGCAATGCCTAAAAATTCAGAAAAGTGTCAGTTATTCTAACAAAGAAAGGAGGCCGCACATGGGAATATCAAACAAACTGTGTTAATGTTTATTGCAATTTCTTACAATGAAAAACACAGCTCAGTAAAAAAACTTGCCAACACCAACAGATCAGAAGTTTCAAGTACTAAATAAAAAAAAGTACAAATACAATGCTTGTGTAAAAAATATTATTTTTTTGTATCAAAAAGTGAAAAAATGTCATTGTCATAATTCAAAACTCATTTTTTAAAATTATAAAACAGATAAAATAACTCAACACATAATAAAAAAGAACTATGAAAATGTATGTTCATGACACTACTAAAACAATGCACACTGATTACTTGGAATTCGTCTAAGCCATTTCCTATGGACAGACAAACTTCATAAAAATAAAGTAACACAACAATGAAATAATAATACAGACATTGCACTATTACGGAAACACCTTCCACAAAGTCAAAATGAACTGTCTTTTTAACATTTCCGATCAGTGAGCTAACATCAGCGACTGTTCTTTGGGAAGCAGCTTTCCAGAAACCTTATAGGATTCAACTGTGTCTACTATTCCTGGATCCGCCTGTATGGAAATGGCACACTCTCTCAAAATTCCGTTTTACCAGACTATTGTGTTTTTAAGGAGTTACTTATATTTGCCGGGTGCAGCAAAGAACAGTTCTGCAAATGGAGGTGTGGCAACAACTGTGTTCAGGTCCACCCCAACATGCTTAAACGCAGCCAAAATGGTCAATCCTCGACTGGACAGCTTGAGAATTTTTTTATACCAGGACACCACCTGATCTGGATTTTGGCCTGCAATTCAGAGGACCAAGAATGACTGTTATTCACAGTAAAATGGCTGCATTGTCAAACACATATACACACACACTAACACATGCACTATATTCAATGTAGGTTTGGGAGTCACACACTCACAACCAGTTTCAATCTACAGTATAAGAATTTTGTCAGAGTAATTATATATAGATGGTTCACTAGGCTAATCCCAGTTACTTAACACCAACAACAATCACACACATTATGTCACAACATGCAAAGGACCAAACCAAAAGCCCCGTGAATACTATTATTAATTATTGTAATTATTAAAAATCACCATCAAATAAATATTTTCAAAAGATTTCTAAGTATAAATGGAGAAGGAGAATTTACAGTGACCAGATAACCAGTTCTCTGGACTGTGGGAGGAAGTCGGAACACCCTGAGAGAAACCACACATGCACTGGGATATCATGCAAACTTTACCCATAAAGGTCAGAGTTTTTTAACAAAGTAAATGTATACGGAAAGAAGAATTACATTCTTAAAAACTGTCAATCATAGGGATGTAACGATGCACTCAAGCCACGATTCGATTCAATTCACGATTCTAAAGTCACGATTCAGATTTTTTACGATTTTTCTCAACAAAATTAATTCACGGCAAGTTATTTTTGTTTTTTAGGGTGCGAAATCTGGGGTCAACTGCAGTGCACTCTAACAGATGATGGTATTCCCTTGCATATCTGTCCGATAGGTTGCTCAGGATAGCCGCCTTCATAGAAGTCACTGTGACCGAGTCGTCTTCAAATTGTCCCATGGTCTGCTCAATCATGTGCTTTAGGGGCAATATGAGGGATACTGTGGGGTATGTTCATAACGTGCCTAACGTTATGAACATAACATTAACTTATCTTTATGAACATATTACGTTAACTTCAAAGGAAAATAATACCTGTGAAACCCGTGTAATTAAATTAATTTGTAATGTAATGAAATGTACCTGGGTACTTGCAATCCTGAGGCAGAAAGACATCACTCATACCAGCAGAAGTAACCATACCTGTGTCTTTTTTGGGCAAAAAGTAATGTCAGAAGATATGGTACATAATGGTATACATACTTTATATTTCTTTTTAAGGTTGTCCCTTTTTTTTGTTGTTGTTGTTTGTTTTGCTTGGGCTGGGGTCATCTTCTCCTGAAGGCCCATTTTCTCCAGGGTGGTCCTGATTGGAAACACAGAAATGGGACATACATACACATTTGCACAAACCTGAATAACCATGACATAAGGTTCTGCTTGATGTTCTGTTTAGCTTGTTACTGGAGGATTTGTACAAGATAACTAACTTATAATGTCACTGTACACCCATCACACACTGGGGGAGCTTGTTGACTTACTTCCAGCCAACATTGGCTGGAAACTTTGCTCCACTGAAGAGTCCCTCGTTCTCGGCTATTAGCCTGATGAAACGGGTCGTTTGGTCCTTGGTCCCTGAAGACAAAAATAAAATAATAGTTCATAACATAGCCGGCTTCATTGCCTAAGACACTAAACATTAAATGTCTCTGCCTTTTAGTTATGGAAGTGAAAATCTGAAATGAATATCTTGAAAAATATTACAATTGTGCTTCCTTTAAAGCATTGAAAAAAGATATATATTAATTATAAAATTGTTCTTTACACTGATGCAAATCTGGTCTTTCAGCAGCTATGTAGGGCGATATCAGAAAACAAAAAGCTAATGTTTATCATTGGAATTATGTTAAATTAATCATTTCATTATTTATCGTGACTAATAATAAAATAAATTTACATAAAATATTTGTACTAATTTATGCAAAAATATATTAAATATAGGACGTTGTAATTGCAGTAGCTGAGAATGATTAAATTAAGTTGTATTAATTTCAGCAAAATTATACAATTGCGCAATGCTATTTTATTAATTTAACATTAAATTCATCTTTTACATACATTAACGTGATTGATTACAGCTAAAAAACATTTGAATCAGTTAATCTCTGAAATTCTTAAGTTTTACATATCATAGGACACTTTAATAAATGCTACCACCGACCGAGTTGTTAAAAATGTGGGGGGGGGGGGGGGGGGAAGAAAAAGAAAAAAAATCTCATTTTAATCTTGTTTGACCGCGAATGTTATATTGATCAGTCTCATTTTTAAATTTACCTCTGTTATCTGTTATTTTCTAGCCGTTAGGCACGTTATTAACCCCTTAAAATCCACAAATATCAAATATTACAATATTTTAATACCACAGTTTAAGAAAAAAATACATACATATGTTTTATGTACTCACGTTTCAACTAAAGAAATACTTACATTCAAAAACATACTCATCCACACTTTGAGGCCAAAAACGAAGTGTAGATTCGAAGGGTGGATTCGGAGGGTCCTTCAAAATTTTGTGAATTGGGACAGTACTTCGCACACTGCGAAGACGTATGTGGCTGACGAATCGGCAATTCGAAGTGTGCAGACCCTGAATTGGGACACTGTATGAATATGCTGAGGGAAATCAGTTGGAGCTTCATATTGTTAACCTCCTAGCACAGTTGCCTAAGTCAAGTTTTAAGGTTTTATCAGGAATGATGCACAATCAGCAATAATGAGTACAGTTAGAAAGATATCACAATTTAAATACAACCTAAATATGACTTAGGCAATTATGCTATGAGGCTAATGATATTAAAGAAAGATAGCAGTGGCTCAGCTGGATGACATTAATCAAAAGTATGACTTTCCTGAATGTAGCTAAAAGTTGAGAGGAACCCAACTGCAGTTAAGATGGGGGACAACAGTGTCGCCATACCTCAACTCCGGAATGCAAGGAAACCTCGACACTGGAAATTGTTCTTTTTTGTGTGGCAGCAACACAGACTGTCGAACCTGAAAAAAAAGTTCTTCTACTGGAATCAGGACGTGACGGAGAACGAACGTAATGTTGCCAACCCGGAGTAATAAATCCGTTAAACAAAGAAAGATCGGTTGCATCCTTTGCTGCTAGCACACTAAGAAAGCTGACCTGGGCAGACACTAGTTACCAGTTCACGAGCCAAGCTTTGCCTGGAAACCTGACGTCTCTGTACCACGGTTAGGAGCAATAAGTCGGAAGGTAACAGTAAGTAAAAGAGTGTTTTAATTCTTATCTAACAAGTGGTATAGTCTCTAATATGCATTTTTTGCTATCTGCAAATACAACATTTAGCAGCATTTCTTTTAATCTTAGTTTTTTTATTGCACTTGTATTGCTTTCTGCACCCTGCTGTAATGTTTTATGTACAGCACTTTGAACTGTCTTGTACATGAAATGTGCTATACAAATAATAATTGCCTTGTCTTGCCTTGCCTAGGAGCCAGGATAAGGACAATTTTGGAATATTCTGTTTTATTTGCTCATCATTTTTGTTCAAGCTTTTGCCTTCTTTTTTTTTCTTTCTGTTCTTAAAAGATTTAGTGATGGAAAATAAAGTTAATTACAAATATGAGAACACCTAATTCGGTTTCTTAATGTTACCATTGTGGTGGTGTCTACAAAATACTTGATTAATCCCAAAAAGTAATTTCAATGTTGTGACAGGGTGTTTGTTTTGTTAAGGAAACAATTATGATCATGAATTACTTAATCCAGAGGACGGTGGTTACTGGCTGTAATGATCTCTTATACTTTTCTGCATTGAAGCAATCCCGAAGAAGACTGATTGAACATACTGTTTCCTCAGTGTTGTGTGGAGGGTGTGCAGTTGTCCTTTATCCAACAGCCTATGCAGTATTTTTCTCTGGACAGTCAGATCTCCCTTATTTCCAGAACTAATTGGTTTGATCACTTTCTTTAGGGCTCAGGTTGTGGTTCTGCTGCCCAGACTTACAGAAGACATAAAACAATCAGACATCGAAGGATTTTAGCTTCTTTAAGAAGTACGCTCAGTCCTTTACTCTAGACTACTCTACTCTAGGCTACTCAGTGGGCCCACAAGGGACACAGCCTTGCAGGTTTTCAATGTCTCCTTACGGCAACACACCAGAGTCAAATTTAATGGGTCCAACAGCATATGAGTTCTGCCCAATGACTCATTCGTTTAAGTCAGCTGTTTTGGAGCAGGGAATCCAGGGAGGTATCTTCCTGGAATGTATGGAGCTTCTCACAACAGAGCAGCTGAATTCTACCAAAAGCACTTGAGAAATTGAAGAACATGATCCTCAAAATGCTGCTCAAAATGTCTCATATATATGCATATATATGTAAGGGATAATCCCCGACGAGGTGTCCATTATCATAAATTAATGGACGACATAGAGGCGTGAACTGTCTGACTCGAAGTCGAAGGGCACTTATACCATGGTCGCTTACGAAAGAAAAAATATTAAATTATTAATGCATTAATGTTGTATTTTACCGTTAAAATCGTAAGTTTTCACAAGAAGCGGCTGAGTGGACTATTTCATTGTGACGCGTTGCCAAGGTAGCCGGCTCTGACACACCTGCAGCTCGGTCGGCCGCGGTTATGTTATGTGACACAAACACTTCAGAGGGCGGTTGCAGCTCTTACAGCTTGTGTGTATCCAGAGGATGATGCAACATTTTGTTTCAAACAGTCAAAGTCCACAGATAGTTCCCTACATCGTTCAATAAGCCTGCAGGCTGCTTTCACAGTGGCGCCGGATCAGCCGGTGTCTGAGTTTCTGTTGCCACGGTTACCAACTACCGTTTAGTCAGCGCAATAATTTACAACAAGTCTATTTGACCAGAACTTCTTTCATAGATGTCCATTATCACTTTTTAATGGACACCCTCCAGCCAATCAAAATCGAGTATTCACCCAGACCATGGTATAAATACTATTCACTACTAAGTTAGGAATATTCAACTTTCTGGTGAAACTGACACAAAATGTCCATAGTTCACAATACAGTGATATAACATGAATGTAAGGCATTTAAGTACAATCATGAAATGGTAATTCCTTCAAAACAATTTATAGAAAGAACAGTTAACAACAGTGGTGGGTATATCAATAGTGTCATGGGTTAAGTGTAGCCTGGTCTGATGGTGTATAAACAGAACAGTTTACATACAAACTGTTGTTGACCCAGAATATTTTCTGGGTCATTCATGGTTCAGACACTTCTTTTGGTTTATTTGCAGTTAATAATCTTAATGAAGAGCAGGATGTTGTGCAATAAAAACATAAGTTTATCAATAAAGGATATAGTGAAACACAGATACATTCTGACGTCATACAAAAGCCAAATATCCTTAATTTGTATGTTTATTTGTTATATTTATATTATGTAAATATTGGAATGTTTAAATACTTGAATCAATAAAGATACACATGTTCTTTAAATGTCAGTTTTGAAGTATTTCAACAGTATTAGAGTGATGGCAGTCAACTATAATTGTTTCATGTTTGATTCCAGATGAATTACATTCTCTTATGGGTGTGATGAAAAGTGTGTTTTGCTGCTTAATTTAAGCAAGCTTTTTAAATCTGAGAAATATAATGATTATGATATTATTAAGCCGAATAATAATTATCTTTAGTATTAAACGGACAACCGCATCTACTTTTGACTGAAACATTGATATTTTTTCTATTCGTTATGTAATCAACTTACTGTAAAAAACACTGTTGAACATGTCTATGATTATTATTGAACAATTACGTAGCAATTGTTTCATTTTTCTTTCACCTTAAATTTCAAAATGAAAATGAAAACAACAAACAAACCCAGTCAGCTGCAAAATTCATAATCCCGTTTTAATGCAACAACCGTCCACTGCTCTCTTGCCATGACCAATACGGCGGATGTGTTGATTGTATCCTAGCAACGGGCCGAAGCGGTGTCTGTTTTTTGCCGAAGAAGACTCTTGCCGGTGACAAGGTCACCTGACTTCCGGAATAGAGTTGAGATACGGCGGCGCTGTTGTCCACCATCTTAATTGCAGTTAGGTGCTCTTGAAAAACTTTGGCTCTCCGGTTGATGGACAGCATGTCTCAGTCTGACAGGACTGATGGAGAGTCTTGAATCAAAGACAGCTGGGCTTCTGTTTGTGTCTTGAGAATGTTTTGCCTTTCATCCAGAAATAACATTTATGTACATGGAACTTTTAATCATGAAGCAACACAATGTTAAAAAAAAATATGGCGCACATTTATGATATATCAATTTATTTCAGGTATACATTGATTATATATTCTGTACTGGACGTTCTCACCAGTCAGGTTGTTAAAGTCTGACTTTATGTGGAATTGTTCTGAAACATTAAGCTTAGCTCTTTGTGTAATCAATTAATAACTTATCTCTATCTGTTAATATTACAGACTTGATTATAATTATTAAATTCATCATGTATCAGTCACAGCTTCACATCAATAACCGGTTGAAATAAATATTAAGTGACTTTTGATGATAACTGTATGAAAAACATGAGAAGATTAAGTTGGTTTCTGTTTTATCTCACATGGAAAACATACTTGTAAAAACTAAATATTGTTCTGATGATGGAGATGGTGGAAATAATATGTCCCGACTCCGCTGTGGTAACCCCTCATGATTTTGTCAGATGTTTTATAAATTCTGATTCTGGTTCAGAGTTTGGAGCATTTTCATGATCTTCATGCCTCATCATGGTGGTTATGCCATAAAAGTAGTGTTGTTTGGTGAGACTGAACCCTGAATTCCTCTGAGGCTCCATCCTTCATCCTGAGCATCACTGCTGAGCCGAGGGTTTCTGTTTTGGAGGAGGAGGAGGAGCACGACACTGAAACAACAATATGAAGGTCAGATGGATGTGAAAGTCATCACTGAAATTAATCATTTATTTATTCATAGAAATCAGAAATCCCACACACTGGTCTTATTCGCCCGGGGGGGAGCTCCAGGGGGTTCTGGCTGGCTTCTGATGGAATGACAGAGAATATAAAACAAACATCATATTTCAGAGAGGAAACACCAAAGTCCCGTTCCCACTGACAGGTTGAGACCATAGACTGTTTATACTGTAAAAGATGGACGGAGCCTCCGGGACATCACACTTAGGTTTCTGAAGAGCAAAAGTGAAGCTCGTTGGGCGGTTCCTACCATCGCCATCTTGGTAGCGTCATGCCTGCCGTTGCTCCCGGAAAATACAAAAATGGGCAAAGTGGCGGAGCTGAGCGGAGAGCTGTGAGTGTGGGGGTGGATGATTTATGTCTATCAAACTCCAAGCTGCCTGTAGCTAAGGGCTAACTGAGCCAACTCGAATCTAACGTGAACTAACTGGCTAATGAAGGTAGTTGGGGTAAAGCAAAGTTGGCTGTTAGCCGGCAAAAAACAGGTTGCACTCTCCCTTCTTGTCGCGGATATTGGATACATGTCAATCAAAAGGACACGCCCCTAATTATGCCGAATTTCAGTCATTCAAGATTAAATAACATCCAAACGGATGAGTTAGAAATTTTTTTTTACCCCCCTCACAGTTGTCATGAAGGTAAACTTGACCTATTAACCCTAAAATGGATTTTTGTACCAGGCTTTAAACATGTCTATTTCTGCTATAAAGTTGGTCTTTTTAACATGGGAGTCTATGAGGATTTGCTCTGTTTTGGAGCCAACCCTTGTGGATGAGGGGGGAACTGCAATTTTTTGCACACATAGGCTTCACATTTCATCGTCGGAGGTTGCCGCTTGGTCGGGCCACTGTTTTTCTCTCCTTTTTTTTTTTTTTTTTTGTGTGTGTGTGTGTGTGTTTGTGTGTGTCTTTCCACATGCGAAAACTGGGAAGGGTACCCTAATAGCAGACCTGAGCCGTCCTACTTTGTTGGGACCCTTCGGTTGGGGTACCAATCTAACCACACGGCAATCCGTTGATTGGTTGAGTAAAAAAGTCACTTCCCATGCGACCTGGCATAAAAACAAAGCAGAAACGACTCCTTGTTTAGAGCAACACATTTTCTTTTTGTTTAAAGTGGCGTTGATGCCACCCTCCTCCGTTGTTTCTGAGCCGTGTTCTGGTTCTACTTTAAGCACGAAGCTACCATAGCATAGTCATGCTATTACGTAGCTGAGGCATCTATCTCCGACTGATACTCCACCTCTTAGGTAAGGTTATGGTTGGCTGTGGAAGCGCAGCGAGGTGACAGTTTACAAACCATATCTGCACCCTAACCATCCCGTTGGTGGAAATAAGGCTCAATATGACCTTACCAACATGGAGGGGGAAAAAGAGTCACAATAAAATACATAAATACAGCTTTGAGTGATCAATTGAAAGTCACTAATCTATTAAATTTGAAAATAAATACATTAAACAAATACATTTATCAATAAATACTTAAACTACCCCTCCCTGAGCCATTTTCTTCCCATGGTGGAGGAGTCTGCCCGGATCCTAGAACAGGGCTACTGAACTTCAGCTAGGCCAGATTATCAGACAAGAACAGGGCCAGAAATTGTCTTATTGTTAGTATCAGATAAGAGCAAACATTGTTATGGCAGATGTCACACTCGTTTTAATGTGGAACATTGGACTAGCTCTACACCCTCTTAGGAGTCTTGGAGGGAATGTGGGAGTTTGTTTAGTCATTCTAAATGTACTTGTGGATTCAGACACGACGTTCGACCATGTCCTTCATGGAGTCCTGTGGGAGGTGCTTTGTGAGTTTGGAGTACTGAGCCCACTTTTATGCGCTCTCTGGTCCCTGTATGACCGGTGCCAGAGCTTGGTACACATTGCAGTAAGTTGAATTCATTTCCAGTGAGGGTTGGACTCCTCCAAGGCCGCCCTTTGTCACCGATTCTGTTTAAAACTTTTATGGACAGAATTTCTAGGCTCAGCTGAGGTGTTATGGTTTAGTGGCCTCAGGATTGGGTCTCTGCTTTTTGCAAATGATGTGGTTCTGTTGGCTTCATCAGGCCGTGATCGCCAACTCTCCCTTAGAGGTAGATACGGAAGCTTGATCATCCAGAAGGAGATCAGAATAGAACTCCTGCTCCTCCACATCAAGAGCCAGATGAGTGGGTTCAGACATCTGGTAAGGATGCATCCTGGACGCCTAACTGATGAGGTGCTCTGTGTACGAGGAGGTCCTGGGGAAGACCCAGGACACACTGGTGGGACTATGTCACTCAGCTGGCCTAGGAACACCTCAGGATACCAAGATGAGTTGGAAGATTTGGCTGGGAAGAGGGAATAAGCAGCAGAAGAAAATGGATGGATGGATGGATGGATGGATGGATGGATGGATGGATGGATAATGACACATTTTAATATTTGCTGATACATTTATCTATTTATTTACAGTTTTATTTCCAAGTTTAATAAATGAGTGGCACATTTAATAAAATACCTAATGCTATATTTATTATTTTCTTGTGGCACTTTTCTTCTTCCATAAATCCAACTTTCTTACCTCCCAGCATGGACTCCTCCTGGAGAACAGACTGCTGTTTCTCTTCCACACCACCACTACTGGTTGAACTACCTCTAGAGGGTGAGGGGATCGGAGTGGGGGATGAGGCGGGAGGTGTTGGCTGGAAGAAAAATGAAAGTCAGGAAAAACAGAAACTTGGAAGCTTTTTTTTCTTTCTTTCTTGTTATTGTTTTCATTGTAACCTAAAAGAACGTTTTAAACAAAGAATGTTAAACAATAATCATCTAGCAATAATGAGAGAAAAATAAAATAATGATAAAAGGCAATATTCAGCAAAATTATTTGTATAACAGTTATACATCCATTTGTCTTTTCACATACATTTAATTTATTCCTGTTAGTTCTTGACATACTGATCCATAGTGAGTTCAGAATTCAAACTTTTTGTTAGTAGGATTATAGACAAAAAAAAAAGAAAAAAAAAGAAATTGTGTAATACGGTAAACAGTGAGATAGTAACATCCACTGGCTCACCCCAAGGTTGCGTCCTCTCTCCCCTGCTGTACATTCTGTACACCAACAGCTGTTGTAGCACATTTGACAATCATCACATCCTGAAATTTGCTGATGATACAGTTATTTTAAGCTTGTTGAACAGTACAGAAACCTCTCATGGTCCTGTAGCTGATTACTTCTTAAAGTGGTGCCAGGAGTCATTTTTAACCTTAAATGTAGCCAAGACAAAAGACATGTGCATCGATTTCAGACGAACGCGTCCCTCTCCTGTTGGCACAGTCGTGGATGGTCAAGAGGTAGAAATTGTGGAGTCATATAAGTATTTAGGGACCACAATAGACAGTAAATTGACATTTGAGAGCAACACTGACACGATCTATAAGAAATGTCAGCAGCGTATATTTTGTCTGAGGAAACTCGCAAAATTCCAGGTGGACTCCTCCCTGATGACCATGTTTTACCGTACTTTTATTGAGTCTGTCATGACTTTCTCTTTTATTTGTTGGTTTTCATCTTTGAGTGTAAAACAGAAAAATGTTCTCAGTAAGGTTGTTCATGTCTGTGGAAAAATATCTGGAAGTGCTCAAGAAACTTTGCAGAATCTGTATAACAGACAGCTGCTTAAGAAAGCAGAATCTATCCTGTCTGACAGCTCACATCCATTACATCATCAGTTTCAGTTTCTTCCATCTGGCTCATTGCTTAGACTTCCATTAGCAAAGACTAACAGATATAAACATTCCTTTGTTCCTTCTGCTATCTCTATCCTCAATTCCAGGAGGAAAAGGTAGCTGCCTAGAGTCTTGAATGAATGAAATTTTTATTGTTTTTATTGATTATACTCGTTTTTAACTTTCTTATATATGTTATTTGTGTTGCTTCTCTGCTGTACAACCAATTGCCTCCTCGGGGGACAAATAAAGTGATTGATTGATTGATTGATCTTTACATAAAGAGAGTTTTCTCTGATCCAGAAAAAAATACCATTTCAACCAATACTTATCACATTTAACTTTTATGTGTCTTAAGGAAAAAGTCAATTTTTCAACATCACAGATTTCATGTATAATTTTAATCTACAGTCATTTAGCAGATGCTTCTCTCCAAAGCAACTTACATCTGAGAGTAGGCAGTAGAGTTAAGGGTCTGGCCCAAGGACCCGACTGGAAGGTGTTAATATTCACCCCATTGTAAGACGTCCCCTGTGGGACTCAAGCTCGGGTCTCCCGCATGAAAGACAGATGTCCGAGCACCTGAGCTTTCCAGCCAGCCGTCCAGCTGCAGTTCCTGTCCAATCTTCAATAGTTGGGCCAATTTCACTCAGCCAACTTCTAGTTATTGTTTCTTTTGCTACTTGCCAATCTTTCTTTTTTAGTCCAGATGGTAGATTACCAAAATAAATTACGCTAAAGTCAAGTGCAAAATATCGAGGTGATTTTAGTTACCACTTTGATCCAGTAGGGGGACAGTTTGGGATGGTCACAAAATATGTGGAACAGATTTTCGGACGGTCACAAAATATGTGGAACAGATTTTCGGACGGTCACAAAATATGTGGAACAGGTGGGCAGATTTATTATTAGCATCGCTGTTTAGGGATGCCAGTTTGGGCTTTTTTGGTTCTAATGTACAGAATATTGTTATATTTTCCAGATAAATTCTCTCCATGTTTCAGAACTTGAAGAGTGACAGAGTGTCTTACAAATATTCAACCAATCAGTTTTAGATTTGTATCTTTCTTCCATCTGGACTTAACGTACAAGGTAGATATATTTTTTGCTCCTTGTAGATACCTGTACAGACCGGAAATTACTTTTGTATTTGTTTCACCTTTATATGTGTTCACAAATATTGTGATCAGTTTAGATTCAACTGGTTTTGTAGTTCTACTGTTTTTATTTAAGAGATACCTGAAAAAAATCCTCATTTTCTAAGTTATATTTCTCTGGGAGTTTCTGAAAGGGTTCCAGGCTGTTTTGGGTCGATATAGAATAGTAGACTGGACCGGCCATCAGCCCACTGGGCACTTGTTTGTTTTGTTTTTTACTAATTGTACTAGTATTTGTATTCGTCATGATACCTATTGGTACACAAAACTGGTAGATTGGCCCATTAGTCTGACTAATGGGCCAATGACTACAGCCAAGGGCCCCCTCCCTCTTAGGCCACAGCGGTCAATCAATCAATCATACACAGAGGGAGAACAAAATTAAGAATGGCAAATAGCGGAAGTGATGAACTACAGTCTACCTGCTCAGATATTTTATATTTACTTTTTCAGTGTTCTTTGGGAAGCAGGAAAAGCAATAATCAGAGGGAAAAGACCAGGTCCAGATGGTTACCCAGCAGAATTCTACAAAGAATTCTGGACAACGCTGGCACCCACTTTCTACAATATGATATTAGGAATAAAGGAAAAACAAAAATACCTTAAAATATGAACCTAGCTAATATTACTCTACTATTAAAACCAGGTAAAGACCCGACACTTCCATCCAGTTACCGTCCAATTTCATTAATAAATGTAGATCTCAAAATAATTAGCAAAGCTTTGGCCAGAAGAATAGAAAAAATAACCCCTCTAATAATACATCCTGACCAAACAGGCTTTATTAAAGGTAGACATTCCTCTACTAACATGCGTAGATTAATTAACATCATAGATTATTCTACTCTACATAATCTGGAATCCACAGTCATTTCTTTAGATGCAGAAAAAGCGTTTGACTGAGTAAACTGGAAATTTTTATTTGCAACATTAAACAAATTTGGGTTTGGGTCATCTTTCATAGATTGGATAAAGATATTATATTACAACCTAAATGCATGTGTGAAGACCAATGATCAAACCTCTCCAAGCTTCTGTTTGCAGAGAGGAACCATACAGGGCTGCTCACTTTCTCACTTTTTGCTATTTTTATTGAACCCCTAGCTGCTGCCATAAGACAAAATAAAGAGATTAAAGGAATCTATGCCAAAAATATAGATCACAAGATAAGTCTTTATGCTTTATGTGGATTTGACTTATCCAACTTTAATCACTTTTTCTTAACTAACAAGCTGCAGTATATCTCCAAATGGCTTAAACCTAGCGGTCTGGAGGGAGCATGGTTAGATGTAGAGCAAGCATTGTGTGAGGATGTGTTTATCTCTGACCTGCCATTCATCAGCTCAGCCATCAAACCACATAAATGTTTTAAAAGCATCAATATCAGTTCCTCCTTAGTGGCTTGGTGGAAATTTCTAAAAAATAACCAAGTCTTCACTGTTTCCATGTAAGTTTACACCCCTCTGGAACAACCCTGACATCAAGCAAAACAAAAAAGCTGATCAATTTCACTCAATGGAAAACTAAAGGAATAAAACAGAATATGAAATAGAAAATGGAAACGTCTTGTCATTTAATATTCTCACTTCACAATATGGAATCAGCAGCACAATTTTTTTAGAATATCACCAGTTTAAATCTATTATATGTAAAAAATTTACCATTAACCAATTAAAGTTGCAGCTACCTATCAGACATCAAACATATAGACTATTAAACTACTAGAAGACTCAATCTGTCTTCCAACTTCAAAATGGGAGGCTGACTTATCCAGTAACTTTAATCAAAATGAATGGTGACAAATATGTTTAAACACCTTTAAAAAGACTAAGAACTCAAACATGCAACTAATACAATTCAAAATTCTGCATAGAACTCATTATACAGGACAAAGGATGTTCAGGATGGGTCTTTCACAATCAAACATCTGCTCACACTGCAATGACACTCTGGCTATCCTGGATGGCCTAGTGGGGTCTGCAGCTGCCGATCTTGGCCTGCCGGGGCCTGTGCCATATGACTGCAGGGGGCTCTGGCTGGGGCCTTCTTCTGCCACTCTCGGGGTGGGTTCAGGGTGGTCTTCATGGTAGGGTAGCTTGGGTTCATGCTCCGGGGTTGCTGCTGACGGCCCGGGTCTCTGGGCCTCCCTAGTCTGCCTCTAGCCTCCGTAGAGCTGTGGCCACATTTGGTACTACTTTGGTAATACTAGTCTGATGAATGCACATTCATGCTCTGATGAGCTTTAGCTGTTCCTGACTAAAAGTTACTGCATAGTGCATTTATATTAATTAATAAACACTGAAATATTTAACTACCCAACTAATAAAGGCTATAGTTAACTAAGGTACTGAGTAAAATAAAATTACTTAAGTACTAAGATCAAATCAAATCAATTTTATTTATAAAGTGCTTTTCCTGCCAAAAGCAACACAAAGTTCTGCATAGTTATAGCAAAGTTATGCATATTAAATAAAACAAGCCTTCACATACCCAAGTAGGTAACATAGCAATTAAAAAAACGATATTAAAAGTAATAAATACCTGACTTGAGGCGGCTGTAAGGAAACACTGTCTTGTTTTCAATCACACCAGGAGCCAGCCTACCAATGTCTACAGAGGCTGCCACCACAACCACCCAGATCAGGGCAGGCCAGAGTCCATAGCACTGCAGGACACCCAGCCACCCGGGTGATCATGTGATTGTGCAACAACCCGCTGGCAAAGTTCCCAGCTATCTATCTATCTATCTATCTATCTATCTATCTATCTATCTATCTATCTATCTATCTATCTATCTATCTATCTATCTATCTATCTATCTATGTCTGTCTGTCTGTCTGTCTGTCTGTCAATCAAATCAATCAATCAAACAATGACAAAAATCAACACAAATAAAATAATAAGATAAAGATCTAAACCAAGCTAAAAAGGTCTTGAGCCTCTTTTTAAAAATGTCAACAGTCTCTGCAGCACTGAGGCTGTAATAATGGAAAGAGGCCTCGCTGTAAGTTGTGGTCCTTATTTTTGGAACAACTCAGGGTCCGTGAAGGCTCATAATTTAAAAAGCAAGTACGATGAATAAGAAGGCCCAAGACCATTAAGACATTTATAAACCAGAAGAATCTTAAAATAGATCATGAAATGGACGAGAAGCCAGTGCAGCAATTTTAAAACTGGTGCAATGTGTTCCCACCCTCTGGTCCTCGTCACAACACCTGAATTCTGAATTAATTATCTGAATTACCATCACCACTATGGCCGGTGGCCAGTCCAGCCTTGGGTACAGTGTTTGGTGGCAGAGTCCCTTTTGCTTAAGCTTCCTTCTAATTGTGTTCTCGGCTTTTCTTGTAAGTAAGATTTCCATCAAAAAGTCCTGTTCAAAAAACATTCTGATGCTCGAAGGTAATTTCCTTCTTATTCCACACCAAGCATAGAACCAGCTCCTTATTTGCTTATTCCAGGAAGCATACTATGATGGGTCTTGGATTAGAGCCCTGGGGAGGTTTCTTATCCAGTGAGCGTGGGCAAGGGAGAACTCTCTCAATAAATTCTTCCACAAAAAGCTGTGTGTTGGTCCCTTTTGCCTCATCGCTGATGCTGTGAATCCTGATGTTGTTTTTTGTTAAACGTACCTTCATGTCCGTATCTGTATCTTGGATACTCTTGTAGTTCCAGTGAATGGGAAAGCTGTTAATTCATCTCTGTGCATCTCTTCTCCATTTCCACCACCTCTGTTCTGCCTCCTCCACCCTAGCTCACTGAGGTCTTTTGATACGGAATTTAATTTTTTATTAGCGTTGTTCAGGTCTTTGTAAGCATATCTATGTTTTCCATCAGTGTTTTCTTTTTATATCCGAGTGCACCGCTTTGATTTCTGCAATGATGTTAGCTTCCACTGTTTTTTCGGTCTGTATGCTAGCAGCTTGACTTGTGTCTTCCTCTTCACTTGGTAATTTATCTGTGGTCTTTGGGTTTTGTTGTGTTTTCCCTCCTTTTTTTATTGTTGTTATCCCCCTTTCACACTATTTCATACTACGTTATTAGTCACGAGTCAGTTATACATGTTGGGGAATGTTTGCCATACCGGAATTATAATCAACTGAGAAGTAGTAGGAGAGAATCTCACCTCCTCCCTTTCCTCCTTCTCTTCATCATCATAGAAGAACTCTACCATGGATGAAGGAAAAACGCCGATCCGTCCATTCAGCTCTCCCTCCCAAAAACCATCGTCCACCTAAAAGACATCACGTACAGACTAAACTTATCAGGACCAGTAGCTGTTTTCAGAACTTATCAAACTTATCAAGAAGACTGAGGTTACATATCTCAACCTACAAATACCAAGAAATTAGCAAGGAAAGGAAACCAGAATATTTCTCCCAAAATAAAATCTATCCAAACATTATTGTTTCACAGCAGATCTGTCTCTGTTAGGTTGTGTTCTTTGGTCCAGAGCTGATGGGATATCAAGACTTATTTATCTACGTCATTTTCTGTTCTTTATCTACATCATTTATTTAGTTCAGGTTCCACATTCAGTTGAATCTGGTCTCCTGTGGGTTGGACCAGTTAAATACCCGCATAATAACCTCTAAATAATAAAAACTCTCCCTAGTTTTAGTACAAAGAAGTATAAGTACATATTTTACCTCATTTATGCATTTACATAATCAATATATTTAATTTATTTACATATTTAATTTTATTTATTTCTATGGAGTTATCTATTTCAATTTAGATTTTTATAATAGTTTATATCTATCTATCTATCTACACACACACACACACACATATTTATATATATATATATATATATATATATGTATATATATGTATATATATATATGTATATATATGTATATATATATATATATATATATATATATATATATATATATAAAGGTTCTCCTGATCTCCTGGATCAAATCTTGAGGTGTTTAGAGACTGGATGTTCACAAAAGCAACAACACAGAAGGTTGTGTACATCTGTGCTGATTTTAACATCGACCTATTAAATCCAAAGAATCGAAGCGACAGAGGAGTTTATAAAGTCAATGTTCAGCATAAGCTTATGTCCAACCAAACCAGCAGGATCACATCCTGCTCTATACAATATACAACCAGACTCTTACTAACAGACATCAGGGACCCACACACCTATTTTTGCTTTATATAACTGTGATTATAGAGAGAAAAAGGACACTAATAATTATAGATTTTATTTCCTGTATTATAAAAATAGTCCTATAAGGCAATACAAGAATATACATAAACATAATAATAGTCACTAAGGGGCTACAAAAAGCCCATAGAAAGAAAAATAGATTGAACGGTTTATGCCTCTTCTTTTTGATACCTAATAAATCAGTTGAGCGAAGCATGAACGCAACCTGCAGTGTTAATGCAGCCTTATGTTAACACCTGCTGGTAGACTTGGTTTGCAAGTGCACGTCCTATAGAAAAGACAAGGCACTAATTTAAAGATAAAATATGAAATCTCACGTGGAAACATTTACTTTTCTTACAGTATTACAATTAATATCTTTGTGTTATTTTCACATTTTCCAAAATCATCCCTTGGGCCAGACTGGACCTTCTGGTGAGCCGCACGTTTGTCGTCTCTGCCTTAAACTGTGCATGGCTGTAGAAATAATGTGATTAGTTTTAGAAACCTGTTGAAAGACTTTGTCGTACCTCTCCCTGCTGACAACGTATCAGGTGTATCAGCGCCCCCTCCTGGAAGGAAAGCTCCTCTGCACTCTGAGCTTGGTAGGAGTACAGAGCTCTGACCACACCTGCCACAAATGAAAGTGAATTAGAAACCCTGTCCTCGTCTATGCACGGATCAACTGCTGTGAATAATAAAAAAAAGAAAACAGTTCCTAATATTCACATAAAGGTGGAGTGATGATGCTCATCCCAAATAAACTGCTGCACACCATCCACACATCCTCAGTGCAGGCTTTTCTCTGATTGAAAAGACTACAGAGGACATCAGATCTCTAAATTTAACGCAGTATAGACTCAACAGTACCTATGACAAGAAATTTGTGTCATAATCCCAACAGATGTGTAAAACAGTTTGTAACTACAGCAGCTTACAAAGGTGGTTGAATCTACACAGAAAAATGTAGCTACCAAACCCATCAAGCATCCTTCACTGCACAAACATTCATATTTTACACACAGATTTTTACCTTCAACCTCACAGACATGATCATTTTCAGGAAAAAAAACAAAAAACTGCTGTGCAGAGATCAAATTGCACGTGTGCACATATCAGCCTGTGTGACTTCTTAGACTCCTTTCATGCCCAGACTCGTCACAGTTCTCCAAATATGTTGCATTTAACTGCTGGTGGAAAGCTGGGTCATCTGGATTTTAATCAGATTCAAGTATTATTTTTCCTTGAAGTGATCTGGGAGGGCTCAGAGTACAGTTGCTGCTCCTCCGCAGTGAGAGGAGCCAGATGAAGTGGCTCGGACATCTGGTTAGGATGCCACCTGGATGCCTCCCTGGGGAGGTGTTCTGGTTATGTCCCACTGAGAAAGACCCAGGATGTGCTGATAGGGACTATATCAGCTGGCCCGGGAACACCCCGGGATCCTCCCTCATCCTCTGAAAGTCTGGGTTTCTATGCTTAGGCAGGCCACGACCCTACCCCAGATAAGCGGCAGGAAAATGGATGGATGGTAATTTCAAAGAGGAAAGGATGTTTTTGTTTTAGTTCTTTTTTTTTTTTTTTTTAAGCCTTGTTGAGTTTTTCATGAAAATGCTGAACAACAACATTCTCTTTTGCAGCAAAAAAAAGTTCCTTACTAACTTACTAACCAGTTACTAAGCAGTTGCTGACTGCCTAGATCAGGGCTACTCAATTTGGTCCTACGAGGGCCGCAATCCAGCAGGTTTTCCATGTATCCCTGCACCAACACACCTGAGTCAAATTAAGTGGCTCTAACAGCCAATCAGGTTTTACACAATAACTCATTAATTTGACTCAGGTGTGTTGGTACAGGAATACATGGAAAACCTGCTGGATTGCAGCCCTCGTAGGACCGAATTGAGTAGCCCTGGCCTAGAGTGTCCCCGCTGTGTGGAAAAAACAAAGAGAAGAAAAAAAAAATAGATTTAAATAAATAACAATTTAATGGCGCCCTTTCCTCATATTCTGACTTAAAGATAAAAGAATAAAAGAAAAAGAAAAAGGGAAAAGAGCAGTGTTGCCAACTCAGGAACTTTATTTAATAAGTTTACAGACCCATTTCATGACTTTTTTTCACAAAAGCGACTAACGAGAAACCTAGCGACTTTTTCTGGTATTACTGGAAACTTTTGGAGACTGACGTGAATGAACGTAGTTTACTTTTCTCAACAAGGAGTGGGTGCTGCGCAGACCACTCCCCCTCCAAAAGCACTCCAAAGAGGCTTGGTCCTCACGCCACAGCAGCAGCATTCAGAGCAGGAGATGATCTCTGTTTCATGACCAGACTGAAAATGAAACATACAAAGCTGCTGCTGGCTTACCATCAGATAGTCATGTCTATTAATGCAGAATGGAGGAAAACATTTAAAAAGTTAAAAGTGTTGTGACATGTTGCAAACTCCTAATTAAAAGAAAAAACTACACTAAATGAAATTAAGCAAATATTGACTGAAGAATTTATTTTTGTTTTATTTTATTTTATTTTTTTAGCTATTCTAAACATTTTTAGGTTGTCTTTTTATCAATTTTTGCCTTTTCCATGACATCCCTCTCCATGGCAGCATCCTTTACAAATATATGTACTAGGATGGTTATGCTAATTAGATGATGACAGCCGGAACCAGTCCTGCACAATGCACTCTGCAGGAGGAGGGAGGGGACGAGTTATCAGGGGGCGGATGATAGTGATGGGATGTTCGGCTCTTTTGGCTAAGCTCCCAAAAAAGAACCGACTCTTCTGACTTCTGAGCAGCTCTTAATTTAAGATATTTTGTAGCCCTAAATTTTATCTTACATTTACAAAAATTGCCCGATTATCTGCATTTATTCTTAATATTGATTAAATATTTCAATTAAACGTTTTTATTGCACAAATTAACAGAAAAAAAAAAGTCTGACTTGTAGCTTTCACACAGATCCCAGTTTTCATTTAAATGCAATATGGTGAGGAGCTCGTGATGATCCGTCTCTGAAAGAGGCATACAAAGCGGCTGTGTAGTCAATGGTGATGATCTGTGAGGAAATTTACTATGTTTAAACTTCTTTTTCTTTGTTTCTTACTCCATCTCCTGGTCGGTTTCGTTCTCTTTGCGAACATGGGCTGGACCACTACACTGCCAAGCGTTTTTCTTCTTTCACACAATGGTATGAGCTCAGTCTTCCTAGCATGCAATTGGCTGCATGGGGTGTCCATCAAACTAAAGTCCCGCCTCCTTCCTGCTGAGCAGCAGCAGCAGCTGAACATTCAGTTCTCCCTGACAAAGTTGACTCCTCTTGTTCACTTGAAAGATGGCTCACTAGTTCATCACCCACCAAACTGAACAGGAAGTTTTTATTTTTACCCACCAGACAGGATTTAACTCACATGAGGTGGGCTGGCGA
Source organism: Melanotaenia boesemani (assembly GCF_017639745.1). NCBI lineage: Eukaryota > Metazoa > Chordata > Actinopteri > Atheriniformes > Melanotaeniidae > Melanotaenia > Melanotaenia boesemani. The sequence continues at coordinate 4,862,727 of NC_055688.1, forward strand.
GTGTTATGAGTCCTGGTTATGAGACTAATTTCTCTCCAAGTCTTAAAACTCTACATGCACATGCAAACTGATGCCTGTATGTCAGTCTTTGTGCATGGGTATTAACGGAAATGTTGCATCGACGGTTCTGATGAAAACTAAATGAGCTCAGTTGAATTATTTATTTGCACAAGGACCCTTCTGAACAGACTAATGATCACAATTTTGATCATTACCCACCCCACTACCACATGCACCCTGATGCTTACAAAGAAACATATGAAGAAATGTTCAACAAAAAAGTCTTCAGTTTTTAGCGGCTTCTTTGTTAATTACAGTTAAAACCAAGTCAGTGGCAGAAGGAATCCCTCTGCTACAGTGTGAGGTATTTTAAAACCAGGAAACTGCAAACTGCTTCAGGTAAGTTGAGCTTTCAATGAGACAGATGCTGTTTTAGTAAAACAACTTTGCTATATACAACAGTTGATTTTGTTTCTAAAGTAATCAACAACCTTTTCTTTGTGTTCAGGATGAGGAGTCTCCAAGTAGCATTGTAGCTTGTTTGGCTACAGATATATAACACCGTGGTCTCCCTTCAGCTCTCTTCATTCTCTCACTCTACACTATATTAACAACTGTATAAAACACAATTCCACATGTTTTCTGAATTTTCATGTGTTGTGATGGTAGAAATGAGAAGTTACTCTAAATGCTAAGGTTAAGTCATCGGTCTCAGCTGTTTGTGTCATGTGACCTGTGCTTTATGTTTTATGAAGGGCACGCTGAGCAACATAACACTGACCTCTGTGCTCTACCTTCTCCTTCGCCAAGGAGAGGGTGGAACTGATTGAGTCGTCTGGCTGAGAGGGGTCCTCTGCTTGCAAACACGGGAACTGCACAGGGCACTCAGGAACGTACCCCACCTGACCACAGGAGTTACACACCTGTAGGGACCAGGACATATCCACATCCTTATCATGACCTGCAGCTCACCAAACAATCACTGATCAGATAAAAATACCCTTACCTTCTGCCAGTCCTCCATGTTTCCATCTTCTATCAACTGAAGCTCCTCCCCTTCTGTGATTGACAGCTCATCTGATTTGCTGGCCTACAGGTGGAAACACATTTGTGTCATTTACAGCTGAAATTAGTATTATAAGCAATAGCAAAATATGACTGTTGCATTCACATTTCTTGTTCGGCATCCAGGAATGATTGCTTTACTGTAGACAGCTGTGAGAGAATCAGGAGGGTTTCTTAAAGGGAGCAGAGGAAGCCCAACCAAACAACTACACAAGAAAACAAGTCCAAAATTTACGAGCGACTTTATAGAAAAACAAGCCCAACAAGCGGACTTTACAACACTGCCCATGTTGCTCTTCATCACCGCTGAAAACAGGAAGAAGCTCACAGCTACGTATACACACACATATATATATATATATATATATATATATATATATATATATATCTTCATACTTATATATTCATAGTAAAAGTTATGGAATCTAATACAGATGCCAAACTGTGATGTCACAATATAATTAGAAGAGTACTTTTAGTGCCATCATAAACTGCTCATATTCAACATTTTGTTTCATTTACACTTTGCCTTAAAGGCTTTAAAAACCCCAGCGCCAAAAGGGTTAACCACCTGATAGCTGAAGATAACTCTGCAGGCTGCAGGGTAGACACACACTCCAGAGGCTGAAACTAGATCTGCAAAAATGTCTCCGTTCTCATCATCGTAGACCTCGAAGTCAGTGAGCTCAAACTCATCTTCCTGAAACATGCAACAAGCACCAGAGACGTGTTATCAGACAGAAATACAAGATATCTCAGTCTTACTTAATCTTTTCTTCTCCAAATTACATGTTTAGTCGTATTCTTAATGTGAAAGATGAACTGACACCTCAGCTGAAAAAATACAAACTAAAATGAAATTAGATTTTTAATAATAAAATAACTCCAAATCGTGGTGTATGCAGTGGTTTTCTATCCTGACTGTTACAGACTGTAATTTTCATTCTGCTCGTTTCATAATTAAACTTTACAAAATGGTCCCAACTGGTGAAGTTAAATAAAGTTTAATTCTGCTGCTCATTTTCCCTCCAAATGTGGCTCCATTTAAAAGGTAAAGAACAGACTTTCCAACACTATAAAATTTATAACTAAGAAGCAATATGGGTTCCAGGAGGGCTTACACGTCATACGTATCATCCCACCTGGCCAGTAGCGTAGGTGGAGCTAGCTGCATCCAAGGTCAAAGATGGCTAATTGTCAGAGCAACTCCATCATTTCTCTGAAAGAATTTCCCTTCAGTCGTCGGACCAACGAAGATAAATTGGCAACAGAACAATCAGGACCACCAAGACCAGATCTGAACATCAAGCAAGTTTCTGTAGAAGGTGGGAAATCTGATATTCCAGGATTTTGGCGGTGGTGGTATGAACAGAAAAACTGGCTAAAAGGCTGTGAGGTAGCCAGTGCGTTGTTCTGCTACCCGTGTTCTGTTCCACCCTGAAGGCCGTACGACGGCCTCCATCTCGTAGATGACTACAGGAGTTACTGACATGCACCATCTGTCTGAAAAGGTGGAGAAACACGAGTCATCCAACATTCCTGTGGACAGTTGTTTAAAGTTTTTATCTTTTGGCCGTGAGAACATCGATGAGAGCTACCAGATAGCAGTTTGCTGTCACCACGATGAGGTGAGCACAAACCAACACATCCTGGCTCAACTCATTGACTGTGTGAAGTTTTGTGGAGTGTCTGAGTTAGTCATGCAGGATAAAGACCATAGACCGTATATAAAAGATGGACGGAGTCTCCGTGACGTCACCCATAGGTTTCTGAAGAACAAAAGCTTGTTGGGCGGTTCCCACCATCGCCATCTTGGGAGCGTCATGCATGTTGTTAGTCCCGGAAAATCTAAAAATGGGTGAAGAGGTGGAGTTGAGAGGGGGACTGTGAAGGTGGGGTGGATGATTGACACCCATCAAACTCTGAGCTGCCTGTAGCTAAGAAGTAACCGAGCTAAACCAGAGCTAACGGTAGCTAACCAGCTAACACAGGTAGGCGGTCTAAAGCTAAGGCATGCTGTTAGTCAGCTAAAAACCGTGGTTGTGCTACACACTCCCTTCTTTCTGCAGTTATTGGATACATGTCAATCAAAAGGACACGCCCCTAATTATGCCAAATTTCAGGATTAAATAACAACCGTATGGATGAGTTAGAAAAAATTCACCCCCCTCACAGTTGTCATGAAGGTGAACTTGACCTATTAATCCTAATATGGATTTTTGTACCAGGTTTTAAACATATTTATTTCTGCTGTGAAGTTGGTCTTTTTAACATAGGAGTCTATGGGGATTTGCTCTTTTTTGGAGCCAGACCCTAGTGGGTGAGGGAGCAACTGCAATTTTTTCCACTTCCACATAGGCTTCACATTTTACAGGCAGAGGTTGCCACTTGGTAAAGACGACAACAAAGGCTCTAACAACCCTGGCATTAACCGTGGATTAGTTGACTTGGTGGTGTTGTTGAATGTGGTGCTTGAGGAGCACCTGAAAACCGCGACTGTTTTCAAGGGAACGTCAAAGACCAGAACGAGACTCTGGAGAGCATGCTAGCTGTCGTCAGGAGTCGCATCACAGAGGAGGTGAAGTCTACCAAGTTTGTAACCATCCAAGCTGATAAAACTACCAACGTTTCTACACAGACACTGGTGCTCGTGGTGAAGTACGTCAATGCGCAGAATACGGTGCAGAACGCTTTTCGAGTTTCTTCCTGTTGCAGATGCAACATCTAATATGATTACCAGTGTACTGCTGGACAGACTGAACAGACTGTTTTCCAGTGGTGAAGGAGAAACTCAGCAAAAGCATATGATGGAGCCCATGTGATGGGAGGAGAGCAAGCTGGTGTGCAGCAGAAGGTCCATGAGCATTTAAAAAATGCCCATTATGTGCAGTGTCGTGCACATCAGCTGAGTTTGATTATGGAGTAGGCCACTTCTCACCTTTTTCTGATCTGGGCGGTATTGTCAGATTTTTACCCGCTCACCCAAACGCACCAGCATTCTTGACCAGATTGTTGCAAGAAGGTTACCAAGAACTTCAGCCACAAGATGGAACTTCAGCAGCAGAACTGTCAACACTGTGAGAACCCAGATGAACTCATACAGAGGTCTGAGACCATCACAGCATCAGGTTCTTTCCACAGCAACACACTGAGGGAGGCATCTGGCTTCCTGAGGAAGATGCAGGATGAGGCGTTCCTGTTTTTTCTGCAGCTCCTTCCTCATGTAGACATGTTGTACCAGAAACTGCAGAAGAAGGACATTGATGCAGTTTCATCAGAAATGGCCTCCAGAGCTTCACCAGTCGCGTGAAGCAATAAGGTGAGATCAGGTCATGATTCTTCTCAATAGAAACTTTGTCATAATGATGAAAGCTGCAGAGCTATAATAGTATTGTTGAAAAATAACTTCATTGCAAAGAAAATGCAGCCACATTTTCTAATTTCTGACCCCAGATCCTCTGATATTTAGATGTACTAACAGCAGTAGTTGGTCTGCCCTCAGAGATTCATCTCAACATCAGCAGCAAGAAGCTACAAGACCAAAGATGAGAAGAGATGAGGAGCAGAGACTCTGTAAAGAAGTCTGGGACACAATCCTGACTTCCACCAGAGAGAGCTTCTCCTCCACCAACCACCATGTGAGCGCCTCACTGCTAGAAGCACAGATGTTGGAGCAGCACTGCTGCACATTTCTCTGAATACCACAGACAATCCATTCACTGAGGATGGTACTTTTCATGGTAAACTTTCCATGTGAATGTTTGTTAGTGTTCATGTTTGTTCAGGGTCATTTAATAGATTTTATATGTAGTGATTCAAAGAAATGATGTTCTCCACCTTCTACAATAGTATCCCAAAAAGTTTAACACGATAGAAAAAAGCTTCAAAAACTCATTTAGTGTAAATCTGGCTGTTTCATGTCTTTTGCTATTTAAAATTTAAATTCCAATACAAACACTGACATATGCAACAAGAGGTCCCAGAATTATTTTTCATGTGTGATGGTGGTATCATGATAATGCACCGCTGGAAAACAGTGTGTGAGAGTGTTTGCATACTGAGAAGTCCTCAGTAGATTTCCTCTGTTCGCTCAGATGCCTCTCCCTTTCCAGCTCCTCCTCTGCCTGCCTCATGGCGATTTCAAACCAGCGTTCGGGTCCTGAAATGCTCTCGGACAGCAGAGCCAGGCGAGCCTCAGCCTTCACCCCGCTGAGCTGATGAACACATCAAAACATTAACACTCCAACACATTAACACACCAACACATTAACACACACCAACACATTAACACACATCAACACATTAACACACCAACACATTAACACACACCAACACATTAACACACATCAACACATTAACACTCCAACACATTAACACACCAAGACATTCACACACACTAACACATTAACACACACCAACACATTTACACACCAAGACATTCACACACACTAACACATTAACACACATCAACACATTAACACTCCAACACATTAACACACATCAACACATTAACACACCAAGACATTCACACACACTAACACATCATCACTCATCAACACATTAACACACACTAACACATTAACACTCCAGCACATTAAAACATCATCACTCATCAACACATTAACACACCAACACATTAACACACACTAACACATCAACACATGATCACACACCAACACATTAATACACACAACACATCAACACCCACCAACACATTAACACACACCAACACATTACCACACATCAACACATAAACACACACCAACAAATTAACACACATCAACACACACCAACACATTAACACACACCAACACATCAACACCCACCAACACATTAACACACACCAACACATTACCACACATCAACACATAAACACACACCAACAAATTAACACACATCAACACACACCAACACATTAACACACACCAACACATTAACACACATCAACACATAAACACACACCAACAAATTAACACACATCAACACACACCAACACATTAACACACACCAACACATTAACACACATCAAAACACACCAACACATCAACACACCAAGACATTCACACACACTAACACCTCAACGCACACCAGCACAGTAACACTCATCAACACTCACTAAAACACTTTAAACACTCACATTACAGTAACACACACCAACACATGAACACTCATAACACATTAACACACATCAACACATTAACACACATCAACATATTAACACACATCAACACATCAACACACACTAAAACATGAACACACGACACACACATATGTACATTTATATAGACAGACAGACAGACAGACAGATAGACAGATAGATAGATAGATAGATAGATAGATAGATAGATAGATAGATAGATAGATAGATAGATAGATAGATATGGAAAAATCCCTTTTAAAGTCATCTACCTTGGCTTTTCTGATACTCTCCTGAACTTCTGCCATCTTCTGCTCCACACTCAGCCCGGTCTCGCCCGACAGGAGCTTCAATCGACTCTCCAACATCTGTAGAGCCTGAAGCCCAGAATAAGCAAGACAACTGATTCAAGTTTCTTATTCTAGCAGCAATAATTTTATTATAACTTATAGATTAAAATTAATATTCTTTTATGCAAACAGTTTTAACTAGTATTGGAGTCAAATAGACAAAATAAAAACAAAATACAGAGAAATATAAAAATGAAATCCCACCCTCTCTCCATGAGTGACAATCTTGTAGTCCTTGGCAGCTTTGGTAGCCCACTTCTTGGCCTCCTTCACGAGGCAGCTTTCTCCTTCTATCAGACAGATATCCTGCAAAGCAGACACCTAAATGTGCAGAGGACAGAAAACATTTAAATATTCCTTCTCAGCATGTTTTATCAGTTGGAAATCTGTTTATGAACTCTTGATTGTAAATTTCTCCATGTGGGACTAATAATAAGATCTCATCTTGATTTAAGATACACAGTTATTAAAGCGGACCTGGTGGGATCATTTTCATGCATCTAAGTCTTAAAGCAGCACTACTGAACTTCAGTAGTAGTAGTATCAGATTTTCTAAGTGATGAAAAGTATCCAAAGTGTCTAATCCATCCATCTTCATTCTGTCTCTGACGTTGACTTATGTCTCATCTCTTGCTCGGTCCTGTCCTCCTCCTATAATTATCAGTGGGCTGGTGATGTTCAGGCCAGTTCCCAGCTGCTTCCTCACTCAGCGGTTAACAGCAAACCTGTGGGGAATGGCTGAAGTCCAATGAGTCAGAGCTTTTTCTGGTGGCCCACTTACTGACGTGACATCTGGAGCTTCGTCTCGGCCTGTCCAGTGTGTGCACAGTCCTAAACATCACGCCACTACCATGCTGGTTTTTCTTCATCCATTGTCCATTTCCCCAACGGCCTTGGTCTCATGTTTCCATGGATTTTGTGGACTTTCCCCCTCAGAAGGCAAAACCGTTATCATGACCAGTGTGGACAGGTTTTCCAAAATGGCTCATTTTGTTGCTCTTCCCAAGTTACCCACAGCTAAAGAGATGGCGGATCTCCTGGTAGTCCATGTATTCAGGCAGCACGGTCTCCCTCTGGATGTAGCTTCAGTTCACTTCTAGGTTTCGGTCTTTGTTTTGATGACTTTTGGGGGATCACAGTATTCACTCCTCTGATTTTCACCCTCAGTCTGATGGTCAGTTGGAAAGGATCAACCAAGTTTTGGAAACCAATCTTCGTTGTTTGTGCTCTGGGGACCCGTCCTCTTGGGCTAGGAATCTGTCTTGGGTGGAATATGCACATAACTCCCTGCCTTCTTCAGCCATTAGACTCACCCCTTTTCAGGTGGTTAATAGGTTTCAACCTTTTTTATTCGAGCCACAAGAGGAGATCTGGGTTCCTCCAGCTTACGCAGCTATTCGCCGCTGTCACCGTGCATGGCGCCGGGGAAGAACCGCTCTGTTATGGACTTCCCAGCTTCCCACCCAACTGCCGGAGGTCAGCAGCTCCCACCTACCATGTAGGGCAGCGAATAAGCCGTCAGTAGGGGGAGTGTCATTGGGAAAATGGCAAAAGTAAAGTAGTGCATCTTTAAGAGCATATCACTCCAATGTTCAGGATTTCATTCAGTGGCTGTGGCTGTTTTTAAGGTGGTTTATAAATAAAGTTGGCTGTGCTTAATGTTTTCTTAATGTCCTCAAAGTTCTAGATCAGGGATGCCCAGCTCCAGTCCTCAAGGGCCACAATCCTGCAGGTTTCTGATGTGTCCCTGCTCCAAAACCACCTGACACAAATTGATGAGTCATGGTGCAAAACTTAATAGGTTGTTGAATATATTTCATTTGAGTCAGGTGTGTTGAAGCAGGAAACATTGGAAAATCTGCAGGACAGCGGTCCTCGAGGACCGACTTTGGGCACCCCTGGTCTAGATCAATATCAATGCTAGCAGCAGTTTCACCAGTAAAATTAGAAAATAAAATCTTAATAAAATAACAAAGATACTTCTAGATTAACAATGATACCAAACATTAAATAAATAAATTTACCACCACCATAATAAACCAGAAGCATGTGCAGTCATCAAACATGTCAAAAGCCCAGAAATCGCAAACCTGTGAACAATGATGCGTCTGATTGGCTGTGAGTTAAGGGGGCGGATCTGTTCTGGTTTTCTGTTTGAGCAGCAGATTTTAGTTTTTTTTGTTTTTGTTCTGTTTTTGTCATTTCAGTCTTCAGCAGCCTGTAAAACAAATTATCAACAACATGGATCATGCTTCGCCATACACTATGTTTGACTTTAATTTTAACTTTAAATATGCCGTGACTATGATTAAATTTGATCTTTATCCTCAATCATTGTGCACCCCCTGATGCACATAGTGGAAAAAGCGGGTCTGCCCCCAGCTGTTGTTGTCCCATATTGTCCCACTGAACAGGATAAAGCAGGGGCAGAAAATGATGAATGAAGGAACTGATGGAGTCCAGCATTTTGGTCCTCATAAAAATTTTGTCTCCATAAATACTGGTGACTCCGTGCTACTGGACACCAGAAATGCTGTAAAACAAACACACCTTGTCCCGGGGAGCAGGCTGGAAGGTGAAATCAGGTGATTTGTTGAAGGAAGATGATTCTTGCAGAAACTGCTCAATATTTCTCTCTCTGGTCATCTGAAAACAACACGCAATCCACAATCAAGAAATGAAATATTATTCTGTAGACACAGCAGTGACATTTATCACATGTGTCAAACTCAAAGCACATCCTGCCCGTGAATGAATTATCTTTTGCCCACATGATCATATCTAATCACTATTAGAGCTGACCTGCTGATAGAATGCACACATCACCATAATACTTCAAGTCCCATAATGCACTGCTAGTGTGCTGGCACGTCAATCACAAGCCCATGAGCATGTACCTCACTTGTTCTCTAGCGACTCACTACTAAGCTTTGTCCTTTTTTTTCTTTTTATTCTTTTTTTTCTAACTTGTCCTGTTCAGCATGGTGGCAGCAGAATGATGGCCTGGCTGCTGTGTTGTGCCAAACAATTTTGCTTTGCCAAGGGGAGCTTTATGGGTATAAGGCTCCCCTTGATAATCTGATTCACTTATTGATTTACTGTTATTTATTTAGTTTGAATTATGGAATCTATGTAAACTTTCTGGATCAGACTGGAGGGGACAGAAAAAGGAGGACAGCAAAAAGAAGCAAAAAGGAAAGCAGACAGAAGAAAGAAGAGACAAGGACACAACAGATAGAAGGCAATAAACCAAATTATCACCAGACAACCACCTGCTACACCTGCAGAGAAACACAACAGAGAACTTCCGACAGCTTTTACAGAAAAACAAAGCTGACAATTATCAAGCGTTTCTAAATAATAACCAAATCAACAATCTGCGGCAGGTGTTTGTAGTGGAATACCTGGCTGTGGATAAGGGCTGTCTTTTAGTTTTTCTACATTTGGCATCCTGATGATCCAGACAACAAGATTTCTTCAGAGGAACAGAACTCTTTCCAACAGCGACAGGCAGTTGAAATACCAACTCCAAACAGGTGTGCTATGCTCCTGTACTTGGAGTTTGTGGCCAGTTTCCATCGGGCAACAACAGCTCTCCTTTCAAGCTGTACAGCCAGACGTTAAGTTGTGTTCATCCTCACCAGTGCAGCTTCAGGCACCGACAGATGGATTGAAATGTCTCTCTGGACATACGGAAATTCTCTGTCCACTGTTCATCAGTAAAACTGGGAACATTTTTCCACCAGTCATCAGCTTTGCTCTGGACCAGCCGGATGGTGAGGAGTGTTGTTCAATGAGCCACAGCAATGTCTATCCACATTTTTAAAAAAAAGGAAATGCATTTTTAAGCCAAGTCTGATGTTGCCTTGCACAAAAGAAAGATCTCAATCATTTCCACACAATAAGACATCATTTGCTGGTAATTCAGCCTGTTTTTCTGTATCGTATCAGATCGGTATCGGCTGATACCAAATCTCAGATATCGGTGTCAGAAGTGAAAAAAGTGGATTGGTGCATTTTTTTCCACTTCTAAGTCAGACCACTTGTTTTTATCAGCTCCACCAAGGCAGAGGTCCTGTATTTTGTTAGTGACATAACTCAAGAAGTTATGGACGGATTTTGATTAAATTTGTAGAAAATGTCAAAAATGGAATAAGGAACAAATAATGGATTTTAAGAGATCATCATCTAAATCCAGGAATTTTTAAAGGAATTCTTCACTATGGAGAAATAGGGATAATTTTGCCATTACAGGTCCTAGCTCAAAAATAATGCCCACATTCTTCTGGGATACTGAATTTAGGATTTTCATTAGTTCTCAGTTATAATCTTCAAAACGGAGAGAAATATACATTTGAAATATGTCAGTCTGTGAGGAATGGATGTCTACATTATACAAGTTTCACTTTTTAAATTGAATTACCGAAATAAATTAACTTTTTCATGATAGTCTAATTTTATGACGAGCACCTGTAGAAAGGTGTGTGCCTTTCCAAATCATGCCCAATAAACTGAATTTACCACAGGTAAACCCCAATTAAGCTGTAGGAAGATCTCAAGGATGACCAGTTGAAACAGGATGCACCTGAGCTCACGTTTGAGCTTCATCGCTGTGAAGACTTATGTACATGTGATTTATTAATGTTTATTATTGATAAATTTGCAAACATTTCTGAAAAGAAACTTTTTTACATTGTCATTATGGGGTAATGTGTGTAGAATTTTGAGGACAAAAATGAATTTATTCCACTTTGGAATAAGGCTGTAACATAACAATATGTGGAAGAAGTGAAGCGCTGTGAATACTTTCCAGATGCACTGTAAAGATGGTTTCTTTCATTAATAAGAACAACTAGAATGGTGGTTCCCAACCTGGGGTCTGAGCTAGCAAGTCTTTTATTTGTAAAATGGGGATCATTTACTTTATCAACTTTATCTCTGTTAACTAGCTGGAGTGAGTGATTACTACTTACTTTCATTCTTTAAAAAGACTACCTGTTGGATCATGGACTTACGGTGTGACATGGAGGTCGGCGTGAAGGTGGGAATGGAAACCTGGAGCACTGATAAACAAACTGGATTGGGCTGCCAGGATTTCAAATGGGAAACTTTCCAGTTAGTCCAGACATCGCTGAACACAGCTCAAACGATCACTAACACTGTAGTCATTTAAGCAAAATGTATGATCTTTTTAGGGGCTTAAGAACATTTTAGGGTGGATCAAGACCCCTTAAAATAAAATAGGCTTAAGGCTGTTTATGAAGGCCTGAACAACTTTTTGTCCCAGTCCCGCCCATTACATTGTTTGCATTGATGTTATTCTGTATAAGTGTGCATTTCATATATATATATATATATATATATATATATAAATATATATATATATGTATATATATAGGAAGAACAGCGGGTCTCATTTCTATGATTACACAGTAACAATTTCTGGAGATTACAGACCTTAGCAACGCTGTCCCGTATCTTGTTGTACTGTTTGTGTGAGGCCAGACAAGCGTCCATTTCCGTCCCACACAGCAGGGTGAAGTAGTGTCTTAAATCCCTGTAAATGTCTCTATTGAGCTGCTGCATAGGGAAACAGAGCAGTCACTTTCCACAGATTTAAATGGTTTCACCATTTTCTTTTCAGCACCATAGATGGTTTATGTGAGATGTCATCTCAAAGGTCTTAAGGTGGACATGTTATGATTATGTCCACTCATCTAATCTTAATCTGAGGTTTCTCTAAATTAGCTTTACACCCATAACTCATTTTAACAAATTTAACAAAGACCCAATTTAAAAAGTGTATCTAATTAATTACAGGTTTATAATGAATTAATCTTGATTAATCGCACATTAATTCCATGACTATTTTTTTTTCCCAAAAAGCAACATTTTTTAATTTAAATAGATTTTAGTGGATGACTGATTCAAATAATAGATATTATATATATATATATATATATTATATATATATATATATACACTACCGTTCAAAAGTTTCGGGTCACTTTGCCATGGGATTCCATAGGGAAGTGACCCCAAACTTTTGGATGGTAGTGTATATATATATATATATATATATATATATGGATTTAATTACAATTAATTAGTGCATTAAAAAATTTCTGCATTGTGGAACATTTATCAGTACACAATTTCCTGGTACGCCGAATAAACTGTCAGAGCTCGACAAACAACTTAGCTGCATTGGCTAAGTTGTTTGCCGTGCTCTGATATAAAAAATCACCTGTTTTTTACTCTACTAATTTATCCCAATTCATAATGAAAACTAATGAAAAATAAATTAATATATACATCAAAATGTTAGACTACAAGATTACAATTGTTCTCTACAGTGTAAATTATTTAGATTTAAATCTTTATTTTTCTATTAAGTGATAAAATAAATTTAAATATACAACGCTACTGCTTCACCTGAAATGATGGAAAAATTATTCTTTTATTGTTCACTAGTGTGTGTGTTACCTCCATAATAAGTGGCAGGTCATAACGGTGGTAATGCTGCTGGTGGGCGTTGACTGCTGCTAACATCAGCAGATACTCATTACGGACTTCGGTCAACTGGTCCTCACACGCTTTCAGCCTTGCACTGAGCTGCAAACACACACACAAAAACATAACTGAGCTGGTCTTTGCTTCAAATGAGAAATTAAGTCACAAAACAAACTTTATAAACCTGCTAAAGTGATGCTGATTAGACATAAAACCAGTTAAATTTAAGAACGCTATGTTTTCATGGTTCCTTATAGTACCTTAGCCTCCATCTTATGTACTCCCATTTTGAAGTGGAAAATCCTGTGTTCAGTCTTCTGGGCTCTGGCAACCATAGCAACATATGTGTGTCATTCAAGTTATATGAGATGGTGACACATATCCTGTAGAATATTATCAGACAACCAAATGTTTAGTAGAACCATAATAAACATGATTTAATCTGTTGAATATACAGCTGAATTATGTGTCTTGCTTCCCAGTTTTCAGAGACATTGCAGGATGCAATAAAAAAACTAGCTACCTTAATAAAAGGAAAAACACACTTAACATGAGAAGAGTCCGACTATAATCCAGTGAAATATAATTACAGATGAAGATAATTACTCTTGGCAAGATTTCCTGATATAAGAAAAAATCTACACATTAGACAAGTGAGAAAAATCCTAAAACAAGTGGTGAAACACTCATTCTAAGTCCTTTTATTAGGTAAGAAACCTCCAAAGTATCCTGTCAATGCTTCTTTCAGTGTTGTTTCTTTCTCACACACAACATTTATGATTATTTATTACGGAATAAACTTCAGGAAGAACTCAAATAAAGTCCAAACATCTTTCACTTTAAGAATAAAATAGCATCCAAAAAGAACAACATATGTGAACCTAATAAGTAATAATGTATGTGTGTGTATAGGTACAAACACACATATACAGACCAGAGTTGTAATGGGGATGGTGATTGTACAATATGTACAAAATTATACATATATAGTTACATCTTCCAGTTGGGTCCTTAGCGAGACCCTTAACGCTATTGCTAACGCTAACTACCTCATATCATGAGTGCTATCAGAGACATGCCAGCTCAGTCAGACAAGGTCAGCGCTAGGAGCTGAGGAACCAGGGCGATATATATATATATATATATATATATATATATATATATATATATATATATATATATATATGTATCAAGTGTAGTTGGAAAAATCATAAAATGCTATGTTGAGTCTGACACTCATGAGGACCGCCCTAGGATAGGAAGAGCAAGAGTTACCTCCGCTAGAGAGGATAAGTTCATCAGTCACCAGTCTCAGAAACCACAAAATAATAACACCTCAGGTCAGAGCCAATATAAATGCTTTACAGAATTCAAGTAAGAAATGCATCTCAACAATTAACTGTTCAGAGGACACTGTGTAAATCAGGACTTCATGGTTGAATTGCTGCTAAGAAGCCACTTAGAAGAAGAAGAGACTTATTTGGGCCAAGACACAAGGAATGGATATTAGACCAGTGGAAATCTGACTTTTGGTCTGATGAGTCCAAATGTGAGATTTTTGGTTCTACTCACCCTGTTTTTTGTAAGATACAGAAAAGGTGAGTGGATGGTTTCCACATGTGTGGTTCCCACCGTGAAGCATGGAGGAGGAAGGGTTATGATATGGGGGTGCTTTGCTAGTAAAACTTATTTAACATTCAAGGCACACTTAACCAGCATGGCTACCACAGCATTCTGCAGCGGTATGCCATTCCATCTGAACTGCCCTTAGTGGGACCTTCATTTCTTATTCAACAGGACAATGATCCCAACCTCAGGCTGGGTAAGGGCTATCTACATAAGAAAGAGAGTGGTGGAGTGCGGCATCAGATGACCTGGGCTCCACAATCACCAGACCTAAACTAAAGTCAGATGGTTTGGGATGAGAGTGAAGGCAAAGCTCTAACACATGCTCAACACCTCTGGGAACTCATTCAAGACTGTTGGAAAATCATTCCAGGTGACTTCTTCGTGAAGCTGATTAAGAGAATGCCAATATTGTGCCAAGCTGTCATCAAAGCCAAAGATGGCTACTTTGAAGTATCTAAAGTATTAACATATACTTTTTTGTTTACTACATAATTCCATATGTGTTCCTTCATTGTTTGAATGTGTTTAGTTTTAATCAACAATGTAGAAAATGAAAGAAATAAAGAAAAACCACTGAATGAGAAGGTGAGAGATAAACAACACTGAAAGAAGCCTCAGCTGGGTCCTTCAGTCTGAACTTATCTGATATGCATAAATGGAAACCTATATGCCTCCCATATATACAACTTACACCTTACAAAAGAATGTGTTGATTTGATTCAGGAACATGTCTGGTTCAGGTTTAAGCTGACACAGATTTCATAGTAAGAAATCTGAAGAAGTCTGACTTAGCCTGTCCTCAGATCACCAAGCCCGTTACAGGCAGGAGTTTCACTTTCTTTAACTTCCATTTGATTCATGCCATATAAGAATCCTCATTAAAAAATATAGCCAGGACATTCACCACATTAAGCAAATAACATGGAACAGGAACTGATGCAGCAGGCGATTGGATGTTTAGTGAGAAGTCAAACTCCAGACTCCAGGCTTCACCAGAAACAGTCTCAGAGGATGTAAACACACTCACCTGGTATGAGCACCAGCAGCTTTCTCTCTGGCCACGTTGGTGATGTGACTGAGCTGATGGTATCTCTTCCTCACCTGGTGAAGTTCCTGCAGTGCATCCACCACTTCACTGTGAATCCTCTGCAGTCGATCAAGACCCTGATGCAAACACACACTCCAGGATTTTTCAGTCAGCCATCACTGTCTATGTCATGGCTTCATCAGAAAAAACCCTGGTGGGTTTGATACTTGTGTATTGACTCACCCTCTTAGTCTGAATGTCCTTTGCATCGTGGAGACTTCTGGAAGCTCGTCCAATCAGTTTGTGGTATTCCTCTGCAGCATTGAGTCGTGTGGCGGCGCACTGAGCTGTAACGTCGACCACAGACCGCCACACACCGAACACACTCCTGAAACATTAACACCTTCACCAACAACTGAAAATAACTGATTCTGTCTACTTCACCCTCAAACATTTTCCTGATATTAAATAGCAAAATAAAAATAGGCAGGAAAACGGCATTGTCTTGCTGAAATCTGCAAGGCCTTTCCTGAAAGAGACGTTGTCTGGATGAAGCAGATGTTGCTCTAACACCTCCATGTACTTTTCAGCATTGATGGAGCTTCACAGATGTGGAAGCTGCCCATGTTTAGGCACTAATGCCGCCCCATACCATCAGAGATGCAGCTTTTCACCTGTCCACTGATAACAAGCTGGATGCTCCCTCTCCTTTTTAGTCTGCAGGACACGCCGTCGATGCTTTCCAGAAACTAGTTCACATTTTCATCCAGGTTTCCACTTTGCCTCAGATTATTTTAAATGAGCTTTGGTCCAGAGAAGATGGCGCTGGTTCTGGGTCCTGTTCACATCTGGCTTCTTTTCTGCATGATGGAGCTTTAACCTGCATTTGTTGGTTTCAGGGTGAACTGTGTTCACAGACAGTGGTTTCTGGAAGTCTTCCTGAGTCCATGCAGTGGTTTCCAGTAGAGAATCACGTCTGCTTTTAATGCAGAAGATCACCAGAATGCAATTTGACCTTCATATATTCTTCCTGATTCTCTCAATCTTTTAAACATCTGAAGAACAATTCTGAGTCAGTCTGAGGAACATTTTTCTGAAATTGTTCCACAGTTTTAGAGCCAGTTTGTCTCAGATTGGTGAACCTCTGTCCATCTTTACATCTGAGAGACTCTGCCTCTCTGAAATGCTCCTTTTATATGCCAGTTAACCTTATTAGTTGTCAGATGCTCCTCCAAGTGTTTCTGATTTGTACCAGTTATGAAAAGAACATTGATGGAACAACTCATGGACGTTGCACCTGTTGGGGATGAGGGTTCAATATCTACACTTTAACCACATTTAATCTCTGTGTCTGCGCAGCACAGTGCGACTGCCTCATCATCTCTTCCTCCCTCTCCTGCTGTTCTGCGATTCATGACACTAGCTGTCAGTGATCAGCTGATCAGCTTTTCCATCTCTGTCAATGCATTTGTTTGTTGTTTAGCTGATATGAAGGAAACTCGCGGTTCATGGTTTATACCAGCACATCCAGCCATCCATCCATTTTCTTCCGCTTATCCGGAGTCAGGTCGCGGGGGCAGCTGCCTAAGCAGGGAAACCCAGTCTTCCTTCTCCCCGGCCACATTCACCAGCTCATCCAGAGGGATACCGAGGCGTTCCCAGGCCAGCCGAGAGATGTAGTCCGTCCAGCGTGTCCTGGGTCTTCCCCGGGGCCTCTTTCCGGTGGGATGTGCTCGGAACACTTTACCAGGGAGGCGTCCAGGAGGCATCCTAGCCAGATGCCTGAGCCACCTCATCTGCCTCCACACGATGTGGAGGAGCAGCGGCTCTACTCTGAGCCCCTCCCGGATCACTGAGCTTCTCACCCTATCTCTAAGGGAGAGCCCGGCCACCCTGCGGAGAAAACTCATTTCGGCCTCTTTTATTCGCGATCTTTTTCTTTCGGTCACTACCCACAGCTCATGACCATAGGTGAGGGTAGGAACGTAGATCGACCGGTAAATTGAGAGCTTTGCCTTTTGGCTTAGCTCCCTCTTTACCACGACAGATCGATGCAGAGTCCACATCACTGGAGACGCCGCACCAAGCCACATGTTGATCTCCCGCTCCATCCTTCCCTCACTCATGAACAAGACCCCGAGATACGTAAACTCCTCCACTTGGGGCAGGACCCTATTGCAGACCCGGAGAGAGCACTCCACCCTTTTCCGGCTGAGGACCATGGTCTCAGACTTGGAGGTGCTGATTCTCATCCCAGCCGCTTCACACTCGGCTGCGAATCGCTCCAGTGAGAGCTGAAGATCACGGCCCGATAAAGCCAACAGAACCACATCATCACAAAAAGTAGAGACCCAATCCTGAGGCCACCAAACCGGATCCCCTCGATACCTCGGCTGCACCTAGAAATTCTGTCCATAAAGGTTATGAACAGAGTCAGTGACAAAGGGCAGCCTTGGCGGAGTCCAACCCTCACTGGAAACGATTCTGACTTATTGCCGGCAATGCGGACCAAGCTCTGACACCAGTCGTACAGGGACCGGACAGCTCGTACAAGCAAGTCCGGTACGCCATACTCCCAGAGTAGCCCCCACAGGAGTCCCCGGGGAACATGGTCGAATGCCTTCTCCAAGTCCACATAACACATTGGTAGATTGGTTAGGCAAACTCCCATGCCCCCTCAAAGACCCCGAAGAGGGTGTAGAGCTGGTCCACTGTTCCACGACCGGGACGAAAACCACACTGCTCCTCCTCAATCCGAGGTTCGACTATCCGACGGACCCTCCTTTCAAGCACTCCTGAATAGATCTTACTGGGGAGGCTGAGGAGTGTGATCCCCCTGTAGTTGGAGCACACGCTTCGGTCCCCCTTTTTGAAGAGGGGGACCACCACCCCAGTCTGCCAGTCCAGGGGAACTGTCCCCGATGTCCACACCATGCTGCAGAGGCGTGTTGGCCAAGACAGTCCTACAGCATCCAGAGCCTTAAGGAACTCTGGGCGGACCTCATCCATCCCCGGGGCCCTGCCACTGAGGAGCTTTTTAACCACCTCAGCAACCTCAGCCCCAGAGATGGGAGAGCCAGCACCAGCCACCCCAGACTCTGCTTCCTCATCAGAAGATGTGTTGGTGGAATTGAGAAGGTCTTCGAAGTATTCCCTCCACCACCTCACGTCCCGAGTCAAGGTCAGCAGACCCCCCATCCCCACTGTAGACAGTGTTGACAGAGCACTGCTTCCCCCTCCTGAGCCGCCAGATAGTGGACCAGAATCTCCTCGAAGCCGTCTGGAAGTCATTCTCTATGGCCTCTCCAAACTCCTCCCATGCCTGAGTTTTTGCCTTAGCAACCGCCGAAGCTGCGTTCCGCTTAGCCCGCCGATACCCATCAGCTGCCTCTGGAGTTCCACAGGCCAAAAAGGCCCGATTGGACTCCCTTTTCAGCTTGACGGCATCCCTTACTGCCGGTGTCCACCAACGAGTTTGGGGTTACCGCCACAACAGGCACCAACGACCTTACGGCCACAGCCGCAGCTGGCCGCCTTGACATTAGAGGCACGGAACACAGCCCATTCAGACTCAATGTCCCCCGCCTCACCCGGGACATGGTTGAAGCTCTGCCGGAGATGGGAGTTGAAACTCTTTCTGACAGGGGACTGGATGCCAGCAGACCCTCACAACACACTTGGGTCTGCCAAGCCTGACCGGCATCCTCCCCTATATTAACCTATAAATTTCATAGCTTTTATCCTATAATGGCGATGAAATATTAAATAATCCATCTTTGGTCACTACATTTTAAGCCTTATCCCTGGGTGTAAATTACATTAGTTTATCAACTTTTTAATATGCACCATAATACAGGACAAAGTTTATAATGCTTAACGAAGATCTGGCATCAAATACTTGTGGACACAAATTACACGCCTGTAAACATTTCACCACCCCTTTCTACATTTTTACCTTCATATAAGCTAATTCTGTGTGACTATGGCCTCATAATTCTAAACCATAAGTCAGTCACAACCAACCCTTCAGTGACGGATTACGCTTACTATCTTTATTTTGGGCATAGCAAAAAAATTAAGAAATGATGCCTTTTCTATGGAACATTTTCTCTTTAAATGTGCACATCATGTATACATGTATGTTCTGTCTGTCGAACTTCCAGAACATGATGCTTATTATGAAGAGGTGTGTTGTGATTAGTTGGAAGGCACGAGGTAAAGCATCCAGGCTGTTCTCCATCTCCTTCAGTATCTGCAGCAGGTGGTTGTGTCCATCCTCTCCAATGCAGCTTCAGGCGACGACAGATGTATTGAAATGTCTCCCTGGACATACAGAAATTCTCTATCCACTACTCATCGGTAAAATTGGGAACAACCTTTTGCCACCAGTCATCAGCTTTGCTCCGGACCAGCCAGACGGTGAGGAGTGTTCCTCAATGAGCTGCAGCAACGTCTGAAACGCGGAACACTAGTTACAATGAACCTGCCGTCTGAAATATTCACTTATTATAATCTGCTCAACGCAGACAGAAGAATACCGTCTGAAATATTTACTCATACGACACATATATCGGCGCATGTTTAATAAGTTAAACTTACATGTCGTCTCCTTTGTCTGCGGGGTATCTCCTGCTGCTGGATTCTTCATCTTCTGACTTTCAGGATCCTTCCAGCCTCGATGTGAGACAACTGATTTTATTGTCCATCAGTAACATCTCCGTCAAGCAGAGCACAGCATGAACACGGCAATCTCTTCTTTCTCCATATTAGCTTGCTGGTGTTACTTTGTGCTGTCTTGTTTTTCGCAGGTTTTGTTTTGTTGTTATGTGGCGCTAAAGTCACACGTCACTGTCGCAGGCGTATGAGTCACATCGGTCCCGCTACCGCCCCCAACTCATGTGCGAATGCAACATGAAACAGTTCCCCTGGGGAAGGGCCGTTCATAGAATTAGGGCAGTTATTAGAACTGCGTTCTAGGAACCTCTCTCGCCAAATCCGCCTATTGCTGCCTTCCTAATCCTTTTCTGCTTTAGTACCGACACACCCTCCTTCTCTTTTTTTTTAGTGTAATTGAAAATTACGGTATCACAACACACCGTAATTATCAGTTTGGCCAATTACTGTGGATTTAACCACAACAAGGCACTCATAAGTCTCCAAATTCATGGAGCACCTGCCAGATTCAAGAATATCATTCATTCGATTGAATGATCCTTCCACCAGGGGGCCAGTGAAAATGGAAAGAAGAGCTTTGACCAGCTTACTCAGGTTGAGACATCTCATACCTCTGTCAGGATTTTTCAGCGATACAACTCTGCTCCACCAGGCTACATCCACTCAGCTACCCTCTCCAATGTAGCTCTGGACATGATGTACCAAGCCTGCATCACTCTGGTGAGCCCATATCTCTTCTTCTAGTTGGCCGATCTCTTGCGGTGCAACAACATTTGGCAAGGCCTCTCCTAATATGATGAAAACTCTACAGACAAGAGTCACACTGAATCAGAGATGGAGCCAGGGCAGCAAGTGACTTGATAATTCTGTTTTTAATAACTCATCTCATTTACAATATATTACCATGAGTTTGCCTGCTTACACAGTATACCTCTGAACATGTTGATCATGACTTTTAACCTTTCAAACTTTGTGAAGAACACGAATATCTGAGCCTTTTGATTTTGGTTTGCATGTGTTCCCATCAGAGGCGCTGCCAGGAATTTTGGGCCCCATGAAAAGAAACTGAAGTGCACCCCACCCCCCAAAATTTTGATACACAGAATTAGCCATTTTAATAATATATTGACCATCATACCTATTTGTGAAATGAAAAACATGACAGTTAGGCTACTTGTTAGGGAAAGCACTAAAAATACTATGAAGCTAATTTAGATTCAATTATTTGCTGCAAGATGGATACTTTATTATTCCAAAATCTCTCTTTTTTTAAATACTTAAACAATTAATTATCTTAAGATCAATTACTTAAAATACAAAACCTAAATACAAAATAACCTCTTCAATGAAAGTGAAATGCATTTATAATCTGTGGAGAAACAAATCAAAGGCTCAGAAACAAAAAATAGCGGGACTTCACATGGTTTATTGTATTATATGAACTGAAAGTAAGACGGTCACAAGCAAACCACTGTGGAGATTTACAGCCAAACAATGGCTGGGAGCCGTCTTTAAAAACAAATAATCACATTTTAAAAGGTAGAACTTTGTGTAATAAGATATCAAGGAGTGTTAAAGGTGCATTATTGCTGAGTCAAGCTCTTGCAATCCCATTCACAATCACTGTCCTTGCTCAGTCTTTTTCACCAAGAGCCCAACGTGGAGCTTTCTCCCTGGAAAATCACTTATCAAGTCCTGAGTCCAGCTTTCTATTCTATCCAGATGTTCTATTATATAGTTTCTCCAATCGTGTAATGTCATTTGTAATAGCATCACAATCATTATTTCTGGTGACCTCCCACTATTTTGTTTTACTTAAAGGTGCTTTCAATGATTTCACCAGCAGTATCAAAGGAAATTGATTTGACTACCAATCCTCCACGTCATTATCTCCCTCATGTAGCAACACATGAAGTCTAATTTATCTCCAGATCTGTAGACTCACAGGTGAAGCATTAGATTTGTGAGGAAACATATATGATGATATATGGTTGTTGCCAGTTAATCTTCTGATATCTAGAAAATATAAATATTTCTCTGATTGGAATAGAAAACAGTCAACCAGTCTCTAGAAATGTGACCTGTTCCTACTGCAAGGAAGGAGGATGAGTCCCAAACTACTGACCTAACCTAACATTACAGTGATAGCTGAGGGTTTTCTTTACCATTCAAATCATTCTAAAATAAATACAAGCAATTTTTTATTTATTATTATTAATTCACAATGATTTTTTCTATTATTTGTTTTTTCTCCACAATAATCAGTTAATTCAACTCTCAGCTGCTCACCTCCTTCCTCAGGGGCTACCTGTACATGCAGTGAACTCAGCACTGCCCACCAGTGGAGGAATTCACTTAACATGGCAACGCAAAAGACACATGGAAGTATGAGGACAGTGATATATGACAACGATTGAAACAGACATCGCTATTTACATACGTGAGGGAGCAGAAATAAGTCTTTAGTGATTAATTTTGTGATGTATCCTGCAGAATCCTCTAAATGTAAAGCTGGAAAACTGTCAGAATCTTCATAAATAAGGAGGATAAAGTGGATTTGGGTGGTTCACTGTTCTCATAAGGCAAATTCATGCCCAAAATCAGCTTCTCTCACAAAGATAATGTCAAATTCAGGCTTTTAATATGGCATGTGTACTAACTTTGCTCTTTATGCATTAATGTAATTTAGCTAAATTCAAAGATGTATATCTTCATTAAGGGTTTGATTTTGAAAGCCCTGGTAAAAATCCTAAATTTATTTGATAAATGAAGTATATATATTTTTCACAATTATCTGGCATCCCCCTGAAATCATCTTGCGACCCCCAGTTTGAGAATCACTGATGTAACAGACTTTGAAATTCTGAAAAAATCTCCTTATGTTTAGGTGATTTTTCATTGTCATACATACCATGTCATTATGCAATGTCATTATACATCAGAGCTGAAATCTTCCAGTTCTGAGCTGAACAGGCTCATGAGGGCCTTGGCAGCACTGGACATCATATGGAAAGTATCTTCACATATATCTATGAGGTAAGGGTTTTCTTTCCTAATTTGTGTTTCAAGTCCAGTATTCTTCCTTCTCATGAGAGCACAATTGTCCAGTGGGACACTAGTGACTTGTTCACAGTTAAGTCCATGAGACTGCAGGACATCCTTTAGTTCCAGCAGAAATGTTGAGGCATTGGCAATGTTATCTTTCCTACTACGTTGGCCACATTATCATCATCAAAAAAGCGAACAAGGATATTTAGAAATTTTGTCCATCCTCTGACTATATGCTTCATCAACATTGAGTGAAAATGTACATTTTTGAGCTTCTTGGACTTTTTTTAAATGCAGGTGCTAAGCCATAGTTTTGCCAAAGCATTTTTATCTTTGGCTGTTTTTTACACAGATTAACTTAAGGCTGGGAAATTTTTGAATGACAGATTGTGTTCTGCAATGAACACACACTCTTATTTTTAAGTCACACAGTCAGTCATTGATGCTGGTATGTCAGCTGTTGCCCGGACAGCTGCTGTATGTCCAGGGTCTGATTCATGATGTGATGGCGCTTTCTAGTCGCTAAATTCATATCTCAGTTTTCACTAGCACAACGTACAGAAACAAATACTGGCTCTCTCACTTTCTTGCAGCAGCTACCATCTCTGCCTATTTCTTCCATCCATGCTCAGCACCATTTATTTTGAAATCCGTTACTGGTTAGGATGACTACGACAGGCTGCAATTACAAGATGCTGTTCACCAAAGTCTCAGTTCTATGTGTATACTGGTTAGATCTAGACAGCAGCTAGATCTCAACCAATCATCTTCTAAGACCCACCCCACTCAACTCATGACTGGTTAGTAATGTGTTCTGTCGAGAGCGAAAACTGCATTGCTCTCATATGTTGGTAGATTAATTCAATTGATTCTAACATCATGTTAGCCAATATTTGAGCATAAATAAATTGTTAATGTGTATTTTATATTTTTTCCACAGTCATTAAAACATCACACGCATAGAGAACCAGCAGGGTACCAGAATACTTTAAGCCCTGCAAGGAACACTCTAAGAAAGAGTTTAGTGGATCTGTGCCTTCACACTGACTAATTGTTGCATCAGAGCAGGTAGACAGATTAATCATAAAAATATATTATTAAAATGTGTAACTGAAAGGTGTTTAGAGTTGTGTATAGTACTGTGTGTGTGTTTGTTGTTACCCAGAGGTGATGGCGTCGGTATTTCCTCGTTGCCAGTCTCTCTTTTGGTACTGAACAGCTAATCTCTGAAGAGCCTGAAAAACATCACAATCACCTGATTTCTGATCTAAGATCAGATCAAAGGATGGGTGTAAGCATACTCTGGAGTCAGTACTTCAATATCTGTCAGGCAAAATATTGGATTTAGTACTTATATTAAAATCCAGATACCACTGTGTTTCACCTCTGAGAATTTTAGCAACAAAGTCACATATAAATCCAGCCACAGAGTATTCCTTCTATGTCACATGACTATGTAGCCCATCATAGTGATGCCCAACCTGGGGTTCCAAATGTGCATATGTCCATGCTGCAGCACATCTGACTCAAATAATGGGTCGTTAGGTGGCTGGGCATACCCTGACAACAAACTGTTGTAGACCTATTTCATTTGAACCAGGTGTGTTGCAGCAGTGACACTGTGAAAACCTACAGGACACTGGCTCAAGAGGTCCAGAGTTGGTGATACCTGCCCTAGGGGCTCCCCAAAGACCACAGGAGGTTGGTGAGGTATAACTTTCTAGGTCCTGTGGGATTGTTAAAATGAAATCCATGCCCACACAGAGAGGAGTTGAGGAGTATCTGCTTCAGTTTTTAACATCTGGATATTTCATACACATGGAACTGGCATTTTGGGGCCTGAAAACTTAAAATCAGGTCCCAAAGTAAAAAATGTGGGTCTTTAAAATCCGCTATACAAAATATTCAGAAACATGTATTCTAAGACACATGAAATATGGTGAGACAGAGGAGGAGCAGGACCCGGGGGAACCCCACAGAGTCCAGAGCCCCCAAGCCCCTCTCACTACATCTAGTAACCCATCAGAACATCGCCGGGTCTTATGGCCTGCAGCACGCAACGCATTAGAGTGGCAGCGGTTTGACGAAGATGTTGATTCAGCTCTTGGAGCAGCATCAAAGGGGGGAGTGGACCAGCAACTCCAACTACTGAGTACCTTGATTGTCAACATTGGCGCAGAGATATTTGGCATAAAACAACCAAAAGCCAATGCAAGAGATACTGCAACACCCAGGAAGGAAAGAGCTGAGATCTCTGAAACATCAGCACAAGAGAACAAAAGAGGAGGACAGACCAGCCCTAAGAGAGCTCTGGAGCATCCTTAGGACGAAACGAAAGAGCAGAGTACCACAAGATTAGAGGCTGGGAGAGGGCTCGCAAAAGGGCTGCCTTCATAGCCAGTCCATTCAGATTCACTAAACAGTTGCTTGGGCAGAAACGCAGTGGTCATCTCATGGCCTCAGGAGAGGAGATCAACAAACACCTAAGTAACAGCTATAGTGACAGCAGGAGAGAGGAAGACCTGCCCCCCTGCAGAGAGCTGATTCCACCACCAGAGCCCTCCATCCAGTTTGTCACCAGCGAGCCCACCCTGGCAGAAGTCAGGAAGGTGGTTAGAGCAGCGCAAGCCAGTGCTGCTCCAGGGCCAAGTGGAGTGACATACAAGGTGTATAAACAGTGCCCGAGACTCCTGCAGAGGATTTGGAGGCTCATTAGGGTAATATGGCAAAGGGGGAAGGTAGCCAAGCAGTGGCGTTACGCAGAAGGTGTGTGGATTCCAAAGGAGGACGCAAAGGACATCATCCAGTTCTGGACCATCTCTCTCCTTAACGTGGAACGCAAGATCTTTTTCAGGGTCCTTGCCAACCAGCTGACAGAGTACCTCCTAAGGAATTCATACATCAACACTGCAGTTCAAAAGGGTGGGGCTCCGGGCATACCAGGCTGTATAGAGCATACTGGAGTGGTCACTCAGCTAATCTGTGGAGCAAAGGAAAACCAAGGCTTGACCTCACCAATGCTTACAGATCCATCCCACACAAGCTTGTGTGACAACCCTGATGGCACACCATGTACCCGAGAAGATTTGTGAGCTTATTCGGGACTACTATGGTAGCTTCAGCTTGAGATTCACTTCAAGGGAAATAACATCTGCATGGCATCATTTGGAGAAAGGCATCATCTCTGGCTGTACCATATACCATAAGCTGTTTGCTTTAGTGATGAACATGCTTGTCAAAGCAGCTGAGGCGGAATGTCAAGGGCCCCTGTCCAGATCTGGCATCCGCCAATCCCCAATCCAAGCTTTTGTGGATGATCTCACTGACATCAACATCAGTGGCAGGATGCTGATGGCTCCTCTGTGGATTGGAAAGGCTCTTTACATGGGCAAGGATGTCTTTCAAGCCATCTAAATCAAGATCCCTGGTCCTGAGGAAAGGGAAAGTGGTGGATAAGTTCCGCTTTCAAGTGGATAGAGCCCAAATCCCATCAGTGACTGAAAAGCCTGTGAAAAGTCTGGGGAAGATTTTTGATGGCACACTGAAAGATACAGTGGTAGTTCAGTCCACTTGCAGGGAACTGAAGCTCTGGTTGTCAGCAGTGGACACGTCAGGCTTCCCTGGAAAGTTCAAGGCATGGATCTACCAGCATGGGATTCTGCCTAGACTCCTCTGGCCATTGCTGATTTACAAAGTCTTAGCATCTACTGTAGAGGGCTTAGAGAGAAGCATCAATGAGCTCCTTCGCAGATGGCTTGCCTTACCGAAGAGCCTCAGCAGCATTGCCTTGTATGGCCACACCAACAAGCTCCGGCTCCCCTGCACCAGCATAGTAGAGGAGTTCAAGGTCACCAGAACCAAAGAGGTGCTGCTTGACAGTGATTCATCAGAGTTTCTTCTGCAGGCATTACTGTAAAGAACTGTTGAAAGTGGCAGGCCCATGAAGCAGTCAAGCGAGCAGAGGCAAGACTGAGACACAGTGTCCTGGTAGGCTCCTTGGCAGTTGGACGAGCTGGCCTGGGGATGCACTTAAGACCTCACTTGGACAAGGCTCAGGGGAGCGACAGAAGGCAGCTGATTGAGGAAGAGATCCGAGCAGAGGTGGAGGAGGAGTGTCACAGCAGGACAGGGACCTTGCAGCAACAGGGGGCTTGGACAAACAGGGACCAGGCATTGGCACAGAAGATCACCTGGACAGAGATGTGGAAGTGGGATCCAGCAAGACTTCGATTTCTGATGCAGTCGGTGTACGATGTCCTTCCAAGCCCATCCAATCTGCACAGCTGGGGTCTTGTAGAAACACCAGCATGCCCATTATGCCAAGCAAGGGGTTCCCTGGAGCACATTTTGAGCTGCTATCCAAAGGCCCTGGGAGAGCGGAGGTACATGTGGCGCCACAACCAGTTTCTAAAGGCAGTAGCGGATGCTATCAGCACAGGGATCCAGCAAGCCAAACACTAGCACCAGCAAGGCGCAACATCACTTTTGTCTAGGCAGCAGAGAAGCCTCCCAACTAGCTGAAGACCTTAACAGGCTTACTAGCCTTGGCTCATGACTGGCAGCTGCATGTGGACCTGACAAGACAGTAGGGCTGCAACGAGTAGTTGACGTTGTCGACAATAGTCAACAATAAAAATAGTCAACAATGAATTTACCGTCAACTATTGTTGGAAAAAAAAAAAAAAAAAAACTACAGCTTGAGACATCATCTTATACCTACAGTATATCTGAGAGTTGCCCATGCGCAAAGAAAAAAACTACAGAGTGAGACATTGTCTTTTTTTCCTATCTCTGCTGAGAGTTGCACATGCGCAATAAAGTCCACCAGGGGAAAAATACGGCGACTGACCAGGGAACAAAACAGCGGAAGAGGACATCAAAAGTCTGGGATAACTTCACGTTAAACTTATAAAATAAATTAAATACATGTGAGATTTGTAAAGCGGCCCTTGCATACCACAGAAGTACATCTGCAAAGCTCAAACATTTAAAGAAGACACACGTCGCACTTACATAACAACCTCATGCATGCAGCTGAAAGTGAAATATGGGCCATTTAATAATTATGAGATACACAATCCAATTGGTCGACTAGTCGTTTTAATTGTTAATGATTAATCGACTATCAGAAAGTCATTAGTTGAAGAGGCTCACGAGTGTAAGAAGGCCAAGTACCAGGAGCTGGTTGAGAACAGCAGAGGGAGAGGGTGGAGGGCACGCTGTGAGCCAACTGAGGTGGGTGCTAGGGGATTTCCAGGCCAGTCTCTGCACCGCGCACTCCGGCTCCTTGGTGTCAGAGGGTTGCAGGAGAGGAAAGCCACCAAGAACGTAAGTGAAGTAGCGGAGAGTGCTTCCAGGTGGTTGTGGATCAAAAGAGGGGATCCATGGTGTACAAGCTGCTTGGGTCTCATCACCCCCAGCTGGGTCGCCCAGGTGAGGGTGTCTGAAGATCAAAGACCCGAAACACCCAATGACCCTGGGTACTTCACTGATGATGTGTCCAAGCTGACCATCTATGTAGACGGTGTTTCTTTATTACTTAAAACTAGTACAGAGCAATTGTCAGTGGTGGCCTGTAAGACAATACTTCTTGTGCATTGATTGTCCTTGTTTGCATTTTGCTCGTTTTTTTTATTTTTTTAATTTTTTGGTGTTGTGTTGTTACTCTCCCCGCTAAAATACTTCAAATTTACTAGTTCTTCTACTTACTTCTAGTTTACTTTGAATTGTCTTAGATGTAAAATGGGATGTACAAATAAACTTGCTTTCCCCTAAATTGCCCCTTTGAGAAAAATAAAGATGAATAAAGAGCTATGTCTGCAGCAGTTGTTCACACAGAAGCTGCAGCCACAGATAAACTCTGCAGAATTTCAAATTAAAAGTATAAAAATAACTAGTTGATTTTACTGTTTCTGATATTTTCATTTTCAGTCAGAACTATCTGTTTAGAAAATGAGCTGGGAGTATTTGTACCCATTCTTCCAGCACAGAGCAGGGTTTTTACACGCGCATTCACATTTATCAGATGTTTACACACACACACACACACACACACACACACACACACACACACACACATGGAATTCTCCACCAATGTACAGAAGCACAAAGCTGACAGTTTTCCTGAAAAAGCCTCACTTACAACTGCAGAGAAGTTAAATCACATTTAACCAAAGAATATCTGCCCTGGATCAGCCTGAAAATAAAGCTTGATTCGGGTGTTTTCCACAGCTTTACATTTGGTCACCAGTGTTTCTTGTTTCTAAAATGTCTCCACATGGGTTTTAACCACACAAAACACTCAGGTCCAAATACGGAGCTCAGATCAATAAATTATGAGCATTTCCAGTAGACAGTGGAGGTGTCAGTGACAGTAAGACTGGACTAAAATAGAAAGAATACTCACCTGACCGTACTCTTTCTCTATAGCTGCTCTTTGCTTACTGAAAGACCTGAAAGAAACAAACCATGTTACATGCCTGCAGATTAAGAGCTTTAATCCAGGGTTTCTGATCTGATCAGTCTTTGTCTGATTGGTGCAGATTTCTTCAGCCTGGTGAATCCCAGCTCACCTGATCTCTTCCAGCAGCTCCATGTCCTGATTCTGTTTGTTCTGTAGTTTGCTGAGCTGCTCTGAGAACACCAGCTTCACCTGTTGGTTCTCCTTCACCTGAACACAAATTTTTATCATCAGCAAACTACCTACAACCTGGTACGAGGTGATAATCACATGGTTATTCTTGTACAGAGAGTTTCGTTATGAAATTAAACGAAGCTAGCTAGTCCATTTTTTCCCAAAATCTCAACACTTTTCCTCAAACATTTTAACCCTTTAGGTTAACGAGAAGTAGGTCGTGTTAACCCTATATGTGCCTGAATTTTTAGGTTTTTATAGGCATAATGTAAATGAGAAAAAATACTGAACATGAACCAGTTCATCATGGCAGTAAAATTACTCATCTCATTTCATATTGTGGCATTACAATCTGGCAGCCGTATTAGATTCACGATGAACTATGAACTTATAGAATTTAGAGTGACCAATTAACCTAACACACACACACACCCACCCACACACACACAGCCAAAAAACCTAGGGGAAACACTGATTTGGCTCTGGGCTGGTGGGTGGTGTGGCAGCGGCCGATCGTTGACAGTGGCAGCCCATTTTTGATGACCTGGTCACATGTCATTTAGCAGTGGAAAGGGTGTCATCTCTCTTTCTGGAGGCACTGCCTGGTGCTTGTATCAATTTAGTGACTTTAGCGCCTATGTACACTTTTGACCAATTGTGTGTTTTTGCATTTTAATTTCTAGCACATTTAAACATTTCCAATCACTGATTTGATGAAGATGAGGGATGCAAAAACTGCAAATTTTTTAAGATCTTAATTTTTTTGTGTGTAATTTTATTTTTAGGCTATTGTAAACAACATGATTTTAATTACTCCACACTTGCACCCTAAGCACAAAAATGTTTAAATTAAAACCCATTTAAATTAATATTTTTGATAGTACCTAAATAAAGTATAAAACATGTATTTTCTCATTTATCCACTTCATTGTCACCGCCACTGTCTTGGCAGTCCAAAAGTGGCGACATCCAGTGGTCACCCACAAATTCAGTGGCGCTCCAGTGGAATCCTCCGAGCACAGGAATATCCCCCAGACCCATCCACTATTCCGCTATTCCCTGGCCCGGATTGGAGCACTGGAGCTGGTGGACTCCTTCAGTTTATTTTTCACTGAGCAGCTGACCAACTTGATAGTGAAATATACTAACCTGCACTTTGCAAGGAACACTACATCACAGTTTGCAGCTCCTGCCTCCCCTGAACCGTTTCTCATATGTTGTCGTTGTTGTTATTGTGCAGTTAATTCCTAGATATTGTTGATGTTCTGTTTTCTGTTAGCCTGTATGGTGTTATAAATAACAATAAATGGCTTGGCTTGTTACATGGACAGTAGGTGGAGCCAGGGCTGGACTGGGACAAAAAAATCGGCCCAGGCATTTTTAGCCGAGACTGGCTTGCCACCAGGTGTTGATGGAAAGACGACCACGCCTATGAATGAAAAATAACTTTCTTATGGGACTGCTTATACACTCAAGCTGCTTTCAGGTGTGTGATTTGTGTATGGCATCAAGATTAAAACACTTTAACTTTGTTCGGCTTTGCAATTATTTTTTATATATTATGTTAATTTCTCTCTGAACATTTGGCAAAGAGAAAAAAAAAATCAGCTGTAAATGTTGCTGCCGGCAGGACGAATGTCCGCTGGAGACGGCCTGGACGTGGCGGCTGGATTTCCGCCTCCTTTCCTTGGTAAAGTGAAATCATCGGAGGACTGGCTGAACATCTCTGCTGGTCACTGCTACAATCAAACAGATGGAGGATCTGATGAAAATCTGGTGAGAGAGAGTTTTATTTAAGAATCACTTACAAGTTATTCTGCATATGGTGTCTTTGTTCATGTTTTCCTAATCAATGCCCATGAAAGCAAATAACAGGATCAAATGAGCAGAAACTAGAATCTGGATCAAACTGGCAGTGATGAAAACAACGAGTTACTCATTAATCTGCAGAACAGTTTCAGACATTAAACAGGTTGGACAGAGCTGGAAATGTACACCTGCCTTTTTCTAAACAAATATTTTTTCTACACATAAAACATATACAGATCAGTTCCATCTTAACGCAGAAGCCCTTCTTTACCATCACCGTAACAACTCTCATCCACTGACTGGAAGTCCAGGCAAAGTTTCTGCTTTGGTTCTCCCCTGAAGATTCCAAAATGTCCTCCCAAAGTGTCTGTTTGGACATGTGCTGCTCCCAACCTTCATAGGTCTTCTTCTTAAAGATGCTCCACAGGTTCCAAGGCTCCAGACTGTGACCAAATAGTCGCATTTTGCGACTAAAATGTGAGACAGTGCGAGTGAATTTTCATTTACTTGCGCAATGGCGACCAATACATTTGCCGCTTTTTCTTGTAGCAGTTATAACAAAATGTATTTTGTTGCTAACAAACTTCTGCTCCCCTCTTCAGCCCAGTCGTTCACAATAATGATCAAATTAGCTGCTGGTTTGCCGACTCAAACTAACTTCAGTATGAGAAAAGGAGACAAACACCAACGAAGAAGACGATAGCCAATGTGCGCATGAGCAGGGACGAACGACCACTGTGATTGGCTTATGTGTGGAAAGAGGTGGGTTCTGGGTGAATTTCCTATTCCTCAGTGTTGCCAACTTAGCGACTTTGTCGCTATATTTAGCTTTCAGACCCCTCTAGCAACTTTTTTTTTTTCTTTTAAGCAGCTAACGACAAATCTAGCAACTTTTTCTGGTATTATTGAAGACTTTTGGAGACTGACGTGAATGAAAGTAGTTTACTCTTCCCAATGAGGATTGGGTGCCGCGCAGACCCCTCCGGCATCCAAAAGCACTCATACGAGGCTTGGACTTCTTGGAGCACCACACAGCTCCCAGCTGTATTCAGAGCAGACGACGTTCACCTCTTTTCATGACCAGGCTGAAAATTAAACAAAGCTGCTGCTGGATGATCCCGCGCTGGCTTACCGTCAGAGTAATGTTTATTAATGAAGAATGTGGACAAAAATATTTAAAAAGTTAAAAGTGTTGTGAAATGTGAAAGACTTCCAATTGAAAAACAATAAAAAAAAAAAACATATACAAAATCTGAACTAAAAAATAAAGAAAATATTGACAGACTTATTATTTATTTTATTTTATTTATTTATTTTGCTGTTCTAATCATTTTTAGGTTGTCTTTTTATCCATTTTTGCCTTTCCCACTACTTCCATCTTTATGGCAGCATCCATTACAACTATATTTACCAGGCTGTTTATGCTAATTAGCAACTTTTAGCAACTTTTAGGACAGCCAATAGCTACTTTTCTTACTGAGGAGTTGGGAACAGTGGCTGGAGAAGAGCATCAGTCCCTGAAGCTATTTATTGCCAGGAACTACATGGACACATTTGATTTGACAAGTTCTATGTCTACTTGTTTTGTATTAGTGCAGCCAGTAAGATGGGTTTTTTTTTATGTCAACTGCAAAAAAAAAAAAGTGAATTGTAATTTCTGAATTTATTGTTCAAGTATTTATCTCTAATACACTGAAAATGAGAGTCTGGAGCCCTGGGTTCTCAGGGCTGAGGTCATGGGGATGGTGAAGACCACATCATGAGCTTTTCTCACTTTATATTCATCAAAGATTCAGTGATATTTTTGCAGCTTGGGATGACTCGTTATCTTCACTGTAGAAGAGACAGTTCTTCCGGTTTTATACCATGGCAGGAAATCCAATCCAGTTTATTTATAAAGCACCTTTAAAACAATCATCTTACCAAAGTACCGTAAAGTCACCTGATATAGCTAGAGTAAACAATAAAACATAAAATCCATGGTAAGAATCTATTAGTAGAATTCATCTACAGTACCATTGAAAAGTTTGCACACTTTCCCACAGCATGAGGTGTCCAAACCTTTGACTTGTAGCATTTGTACATCAATGCAAGCATGTCGCATTTGCTCAACCGAACTGTGGTACATAAATAAAATCACCTCCTCACTGCTGGGGCACTACAGAGCAAGGCATGAGAACGAGGTCACAAACACACCTAGAACACACAGGGTTACAGACATTTTAAAACTTCCTCATGGTTGCGTTATTAATGATGAATACATATTATTTGATATTATTTATTTTTTACCATCAAGCTTCTGGAAAGCAGATGTTGGACCAGGCAGTTGTGAATTTTATTATCAAAGACTACCACCCCTTCAGCATTGTTGAGAGTGAGGGGTTCAGGGAACTGCTTCAGATCCTTGAGCCATCATATGTTTTTCCAACCAGAAAGGTTTGTATAGAAAATATCTAGAGATGTAGTTGATATATTTAATTTGTTTAACATTTAATTTAAATATAGGGACTTCCGATATGGTCTTCATGACGTGCTGCCCTGGGTTCCCGTCATATATGTCGCCTTTTGGGGCCTACTCCTTGCTATTAATCCACTTCTATGCGTATTAACCGTATTCGATAAGTTGCTGACTCACTATGTCTCCAAAACCATCTCAAATGAGTGAAAAGACGGAGAACGGAACTGTTGCTAGTATTAGCAAGACTGATTTCATTGCTGCATTAGCTGACCACAGAACTATTCTGCTAGCGGTGCTAAAAATTTCCTTTGATAAAGTTGAAGCTGAACAGACTTCAAGAGACAGTCAAGGACCATAACAATCGCCTGACATCTTTAGAGGGTAATGCAGAGTCTGTGTACGGGCGTTTGGACAAGCTGGAGGCCACCTGTGACAAGCTGCAAATGAATAACCAGAAGCTACGTGCTAAGGTGGTCGACTTGGAGGGAAGGAGTAAGAGGAACAACGTCAGGCTAATCGAGCAATTTTTTGTCGCAGCTTTTACAAGAGGTTTTTGGCCAAGACATTTTCCCTACTACACCTAGGCTAGACTGGGCTCTCCATAGCCTGGCCGCAAAGCCGAGGTCGGGCAGTAGGCCCCGGGCTGTCCTGCTCTGTTTTCATAGCTTTCAAATAACGGAGCTACTGGTACGTGAAGCCCGGAGCAGAAACTCGCTGATATATCGGGGACATATTTTCAGGATTATCCACAGGATGTAGTAAATCAGCGAAGAGCTGATCAGAAGAGAGTATAAAACGGTGATGTCCTCTCTGTACCAATTGGGGTTGAAATCGGCTTTGCGAGGCTCCGCATCACGCATGCAGACGCACATGGTTTGGATCCGTGACGGAGGCGGAGAAATTTGTGGAGGGAGCCGGTGACTCTCGTTCTTGAAAGGGACGTCTGATCGCTGTGGTTTAAAGGACGTATCTGTTACTTTCAGATCTGTTCTTAAGTGGGGACCTATGTTTATTTACTACTGCCTTTCAGCATACAGACGTGCTTCATTTCACCTCTGTATCTGTGTAAAACCTTTGTGATGATGCTTATAATCAATGCTTTTATTTAAGACGCTTCTTTTGCTAGTCTTTATATTAATGACGACGGGACAGGGGCCTCCTAGTTAGATACCTACTAAGTTGGAAGTTATTATGTTAGTTAGGGTAGATGTGCTGTCAGCTAGACTCATCTTTGGGTGGGGTGGTAACGGTTTCCTTCCTTTTCTTTTTTTTTTTTTCCTCTGGGGTGTGGTTTGCTGTCACTTGTATTTTTGTTTCCCATTGCAGCTTTCAGGATACCTACTCTTTATTATGTAAATAAGTATAGATCTTAATATTATAAGTTGGAATGCCAAGGGCCTGAATCACCCTATTAAGAGGAAGAAGGTCCTGTCACATTTGAAACATCTAAAGGTTGGGGTAGCTTTTCTCCAAGAAACCCACCTCAAATGTCCTGACCACTCACGTCTAAGAACTGGATGGGTGGGGCAGCTTTATCACTCTACTTTTCAGGCAAAGGCAAGAGGTGTTGCCATAGTAATTAGCAACGATGTATCGTTCATACACCATGGTTCTCTAGTAGATGTGAACGGGCGCTATGTTATTGTAACAGGACTAGTGTACAATATGAAAGTTGCATTGATAAATGTATATGCGCCCAATTTTGATGACCCATTATTTTCCAGAGTATTATTAAGTTCCTTCCTGATTTATATTCATACTTGCTTATTATGGGGGTGACTTTAACCTGTGTATGGATCCTGGTATGGATAAGTCATCCTCTAGACTTGGTAGTACACCATCCAAATCAGCTTCCTGTGCGCAGTCTTTTTTTAACTGAGTATGGTATTAATGACATATGGCGTTTTCTGCACCCATTTGATAGAGAATACTCTTTTTATTTTTACGTGCATCATACAAATAGTGGGATAGATTACTTTTTTTATCAATATGAAACTTACAGCACATATTCGCGCCTGTAAATACCAGACTATCCTAAATTCAGATCACGCCCCACTTGTTATGTCCTTAAACTTGTCCGAGGCAGAAACTTCTAGGAGACACTGGCGGTTCAACCCTTTATTACTCTTTGATGAGAACTTTGTAAAATTTATGTCTGATCACATTTAATTTTTTCTAGACGTTAATGTGACTCCAGATATCTCTATCTCCACGGTTTGGGAAGCTTTAAAGGCCTTTCTGAGGGGACAAATTATATCTTATGTAGCTGAGAAAAGGAGGAACTTGACAGCACTTCAATAACAACTGGATAAGCAAATATCACAAATTTATGCAAGTAATGCTCAATCCCCATCTTCAGGTCTAGATAAAGAACGACTTAAACTTAAAACTGTATACAATTTAATCACTACTCATACCATAGAAAATTTGCTGTTTAAAAATAGAAGTGAAATGTATGAGCATGGTGACAAATCTGGGGAGATTCTGGCCAGGCAGCTGAGGGGCACGAGAGCTAAACAGTTAATTAATGGTGTACGATCACAAACAGGAGAAGTCATTACTGATCAACAAGGTATAAATGACACTTTTAAGAAATTCTATAGTGAACTTTATACTGCTTGTAAACCAAGCCCCCACCTTATTCACACTTTTTTTTACAGAACTTGGATATGCCCACTCTGTCTCCAGAACAAATTTTCACCTTAGATAAACCGATTTTGCAAGAAGTATGTATGGCTATTAAATCACTTCAAAAGAAGAAATCTACAGGTTCAGACGGCTTTCCCAATGAATTTTTCTCAGTCTTTTGTAAACAATTATCCCCTACTTTAACAAAAATGTATGCTGATTCTATACAGTCATGTTGTCTTCCAGCTACTCTTATTAAAGTATGCATAACACTTTTAGTTAAGAAAAATAAAGACCCATTACTTTGCGGACCCATCTCCCTTTTAAATAGTGACTACAAAACATTGGCTAAAGTTCTTTC
The DNA here is from genome assembly GCF_017639745.1 of Melanotaenia boesemani. NCBI lineage: Eukaryota > Metazoa > Chordata > Actinopteri > Atheriniformes > Melanotaeniidae > Melanotaenia > Melanotaenia boesemani. The sequence goes on from NC_055688.1 coordinate 4,900,060, forward strand.
TCGCCGTTTGGAAAATGTTATGACCAGTATAATCTCTTTAGACCAAACAGGCTTTGTGAAACAGAGACCAATATTTTCTAACATTCGACGTCTGTTTAATATAATATACTCCCCTTCTCAGTCTGCCTCTGAGTGCCTTCTTTTAATGGACGCAGAGAAGGCATTTGACAAGGTGGAATGGGATTTTGTTTTTGAAACTTTGAAAAGATTTTGATTTGGCGCAACTTTTGTATCAATGATCAAGCTGATGTACTCATGCCCCTCGGCTATGGTCTTGACTAACAATCTTTATTCCAGACCTTTCAAACTACAACGTGGTACAAGGCAAGGGTGCCCACTCAGCCCTCTCCTTTTTGTCCTAGCAATCGAACCCCTGGCGAAAGCGATAAGGAGCAACTGTTCAATGGCAGGGATCAAGAGAGGTAATTTAGAGCATAAACTGTCCTTGTATGCTGATGATTTGCTATTGTATGTGTCCAAAGCTGAGACTACCATTCCAAAAATAATTGACTTGTTACATCAACTTGGGAAGGTCTCTGGGTACAAGTTGAACCTGCAGAAGAGTGAGCTGATGCCGCTTAATATGTCCTCCTCCGTATTGAATAGTATTAGTTTGCCTTTTAAAGTGGCTTCAGACTCTTTTACTTATCTTGGGGTTGTGATAACACAGAAGTTTTCAGACTTGTTTGAGCACAATTTTGGAAAACGTTTAATACAAACCAAACAAGATCTTACTACGTGGTCTTTGCTTCCACTTTCTCTTATTGGCAGGGTGATTGCAGTTTCTATGATGGTACTTCCAAAGTGTCTATATCTTTTTCAGTGTCTCCCTGTGTTTATCCCTGAAAACCTCTTCAAAAAGCTCGATTCAGCTATTTCATGGTATGTTTGGAATGGGAAAAAACCCCGTCTACGAAAAGATCTTTTACAGAAAGCAAAATGCTATGGTGGCATGGCTCTTCCAAATTTTAAATTGTACTATTAGGCTGCTAACTTGCACTCATTGACATTTTGGGTGCACCATCATTTGGGTGAGGACTGTCCTGCGTGGTTTAGCATGGAAGACCACTCCTGTGGTTCTGTTTCCCTGTCTGCCCTGTTAGCTTCATTAACATTTAACTTTATGTCAGCTGTGTCTTGTGCAAACCCTGTGGTCACCCACTCACTCAAAATTTATGCACAGATTAGAAACATTATACTCTGCAAACAAGTTGTCTTTTTGGACCAATTGCTGGTAATCATTTCTTCCAGCCCTCAATGCACGACCAAACATTTGTTGACTGGCATAACAAAGGTATCAAATCTCTTGGCTGTCTTTTTATACAGGATAGGTTTGCCTCCTTTGAGCAGCTGTCCCAGAAATTTAAACTTCCACCTACTCACTTCTTTAGGTATCTTCAAGTAAGGCACTATGTCAAGGGTGCAATACCGAATTTAACCAATAAGCTGCAAAGCAATGTCATTGATGATAATATGTCATGTGATCCAAAGAAAAAAGGTGCAATCTCCTTTATAATTCGAAAGATCTCTACCTTTGAGCTCCCCTGTAATTCTAGGATACGGCAAGCATGGGATCAGGATCTCCAGATGGAGATGACCATTTCTATCTGGGCTAATGTTTTGAAGCATGTCCATTCCTCTTCTATGTGTGCACGCCATGCTCTTATTCAGTTTAAAGTTGTACATTGTGCACATATGTCTAAATCAAAACTGGCCAAAATGTCCCCACAGATTGATCCAATATGTGACAGGTGTAAAACCACTGAAGCAACACTGCTACATATGTTTTGGTCATGCTCCAGTTTGGGGGGATATTGGAGGGGGTTTTTTGATGCATTATCAGCGGTGCTAAAAGTTAGGATTCATCCTTGTCCCCATATATCACTCTTTGGGATTGCTCCAGATAACTTACAGCTTTCAGTGGGAAGGCTCAGGGTTATCGCCTTTAGTACTTTATTGGCACGCCTTCTCATCCTTCTCAAGTGGAAGGAGTCTGCCTCACCCTCAGTAACTCAATGGATAAGGAAAGTGATGTTAAACCTTGGGTTGGAAAACATTAGGTACACCTTACAAGGGACTGAACAGAAATTTCTGGAGGTATTGAAATAATTTTTAATTTTTTTTGACCAACACTCCACTCAGTTTTAGATTCAGAGCCCTTGATTAGAGATAGGTTTTTGGTTATGTTAGGATTATGAGTGACTGTAGCTGCTATATTACATTATCTTATTGGTAACGTGCAATATGTTTTATATATTCTTTATTGTGACCATGGTGACAGCAAGGGTTTGGTTGGGTTTTGGGATGTTGTTGTTTTATTTTATGTTTAAGTGTATTTTTCATTATATTTTGAAAATATTAATAAATACATATAAAAAAATAACTCAAAAAAACATTTAATTTAAATATATTTATTTGCTTTTGGTTTAACTTGGTTTACTCTTAAGTTGGCAACACTGGTTCAGACTGGAGCTGAAGAATTAGAAGAGCGGCCACTGACGTCACTGTCCTGCGCCACCTGGGATTGCGAATTCAAATTGAATTTTGCAACATGTTTTGCGGGGCAGACGTGAAAATGAAAAAGCAATGTCCTTTCTTTTTTGTTGTGTCATAAAAAGAGCAGTTTTGAAGTTGAAATTAAAATGCAGTTTGGATGATCTATGATCAATTTTATTTATGAGTCAAATAATGCACCTATGACCTTGAAATGAAAAGTCTTTCTGTTAATGCATTTTAATTTTCAGATTATACATTTCAAATTGAATTTTGGTACCTATTTGCGGGGGCATGTTTGGAAAATTAAATCTTAAATGTCATTTTCTTTATCATTTTTATTAAGTTACAAAATGAGCAGTCTTGGAGAGGATCAGACCGCCAGGGTTCCCGGTCGACCGAGCCCCATGGGCAAAGGCCCGGCCACCAAGCGCTCGCCTTCGTTCCCCACCTCCAGGCCTGGCTACAGTGGAGGGCCCCGGTGACCCATGTCCGGACAAGGGAAACCTGGGTCCATGATTTGTTGTCATCATAGGGGTGTTTTGAGCAGCGCTTCGTCTGGTCCCTCCCCTAGACCTGGGTGACCCTACCAGGGGCATAAAGCCCCTAACAACATAGCTACTAGGATTGTCAGGACACGTGAACTCCACCACGGTAAGGTAGCGGCTCAGGGAGGAGTAATTGTCATATTTTATTTGTAAATTTAATCATTTTTTATTTATATGTGTGTGATGGTGTGTGCGTGTATATAAACATTTTCTTTTTTTGTGTAACTGTAATTATTTTATTGGGTTTTGTTGTATTATTTTACATTCACACACATTGTATGTATGTTTAATCTTTTTGTTGGAGATTTTCATAGATGCTTTATTGTGCTTTAACTTTGTTTTTTTTCACCAAAAATGGCTGTGAACCAGTTTTTTTCCTATTCACTTGATTTTGCCTGTTCCTCTTGTTGTCTTATTTGGGGTTTTTGGCATTAAAAATGAAGGTGATATCAAAAAGAACACGCACAAAAAATAATAAGTACAGTTTAAGGTCTGACAGGTGTTCAAAAGAAATAAAATTACCAAATAAAATGTCTGTATACTGGAACAAATATATAAATAAGGCAGCTTAGCCTCCTTCTTCGCTCCCACAGATAACAAGGTGACCAAAAAAGACATTTTTTAGGTTATTCCTACAGTTTAAAAGTTTGGGGACAGCAGTGGCTCAGGCGGTAGAGCGGGCCGTCCGATGACCGGAAGGTTGGCGGTTCGATCCCCAGTCATCTGTTGTTGTGCCCAAATTTGGCCTGATGGGTTGTGGTAGTCCAAAGCTCAACAATGTAGAGGTTAAAAGGTTAAAAGGTTAAAAATTCATTAAACATTGATATGGATTATTAGAACTGATGCTGGTTTAAAGAATAAAAAAGTAATAAAGAAAATATTTTTATATGACTTTTGTGAAAAACTGGAGTATTTGATACTAAGCAAAAACTAATGATGCATATAAATTAATTTCTTTGCTAATCTTTAACATATCAGGGTGCAATAATCAAACCATAAATAATCCAGTTAACATAAATTATATAGAAAATGTATTAAATTTTGTGTTATTACACCATAAAATAGAGGAGTACAATGACCAAAGGTCGGCAATGAAGAGGTTAAAAAGGTTAAAAATTCAATAAACATTGATATGGATGATTAGAACTGATGCTTGTTTGAAAAATAAAAAAGTAAAAAAGAAAAAGGAAATAAATAAGAAAATGTTTTTATATGACTTTCTTTTACATACACATTTTTGTGTGTTAGGGTGCAAAAGAGAATTTCTTTTAAAGGAATGCATAAGGGTTAAGCCCAGCTACATGTATTCTTAAGCAATAAACTTTCTCGCAATTTTCACTTCTGAATAATTACAACAATATTTGCGACAGTTAAACTTCTTTGTGGTCTTTTTTATCTGACGTAAGACACCAGATGCCAAGAATTAATATTCTATTAGTCTATCAGAACTCTGGTCATCAATTATGGTAGATTTACCATTTTTGTTTTCTTTTGTTTGTTTTCTATTAGATCTTTTTCCATCAGTCAGTCTAATCAGTTACACGGTTGACAGGAAAATAACAGCAGGTATGTGACATTATTGCAAAAAGGAGCACACTAACAATTTCTGTTTTATTTTGTGTTTTTAAAACTGAGCTTGTGCAGAAAATTGTGTCCCTTCTTTATTTTCAATGTCTATTAAAAAGATAGATGCCCGGAAACTAAAAGTAGGTAGGTGTGGCAGGTAAGTGACGCTAATGCTGTAGGTGACGTAGTTCCGGGGGAGACGGCAGATTCAAACTAGGCGCGCCCAAACATTTCTACTTTCATTCGATTGTATTTTGTGCCAACTTAATCAAAAAATATTCTTTAAAGTAGGACTATAGTGTCTTTAAAAGGTACACTCTGGAGCACAGCGGGGAGGATTTGGCCAGCCTGACAGATTTTATAGATCGTTGTTACGACAGAATCGTCATGGGGAAACCAAACAACACGCCCCCCCCCACCCCCCCCCCCCCCCCCCCCCTCCACCGCATCTAAGTCCAAGAGACAGCGAAATGAGGATTCACCTGGAGCTATTTCACCACCGGGGAACGACTCAACAGATGTTCTGATCTCCATAGATAAGAAACTCAGTAGTTTTGATGCGCGTTTGAGTCTGGTAGAAATTCTCCACAAAGAGTTCCAGGCGCTACGTGAATCGTTAGAATTCAGCCAGAAGCAGGTGGAAAGTCTGGCTGCAGAAAATGCCGGTCTCAGAGAGACGGTAAAATCCCTCACCGAGGGCTTGACCCGTCTCTCAGATGAAAATAAGAAGATCAAGGAAACGGTGATCGATCTGCAGGCGCGGAGCATGAGAGAGAACCTGGTATTTGCAGGGATTCCAGAGCAGACGGAGGAGGACCCCGAGACCACGGTGAAAAACTTCATCAAAACCCACCTGAAGCTCCCAGAGGAAACGGTGAAAAACATCTCCTTTCACAGAGTCCATCGGCTCGGTGGGAGGAAACCCGGGTCCAGCAGACCAAGACCCATAGTAGCGAAGTTCGTCAGCTTCAAACAGAAGGAGCAGGTGAAGAACCAGGGCCGCGAACTGAAGGGGACCAACTTCGGAGTAAACGACCAATATCCGAGAGAGATTCTGGACCGACGGAGAGTCCTGTTTCCCATCAGGAGGAAATCGATCGCCAATGGCGCTCGCGCTGTCATCGCGGTGGATAAACTGTTTATTAATGGACAACTGTACCGCGACCCGGACGTCACTCCGTGGCTCTTCTGATCCCAGGTGCTGTATGTCAATCTCTCCAAATGATCACTCTTAACTCGCCATTATAGATCACTGACAGTAGAACACACTGCTCGTCTCACCACAGCCTCTACATCTAGATCGATGTATTTTTTTCTGTTTTGTTTTTATATTTCACACAAATACTTTTCTCACTTTTCACTATCTTTCACGCTTTCACTGTTAATTGTAATCCAGCTCGTAATATCAGCAGCGCACGCGGCCGGTCGAAAAACCGTCAGGACGCACAGCCGCACCATACATGATAAATATAAACACTCGCGTTTTATGTATGAGAGAACACGCATTAAGGTACATATACGGACATTTAACATACGGACAAACGCGCGCAATCAGGCTGCATGCAAACACGCGCGAACACGCAAGAGGGGCGCACAAAGACACACGCGTCAGTAACACGCATGAAGCATTAAACCGTTCACAATAACCATGTTAAAAATCGTCTGTTGGAATGTACATGGAGCCGGTTCCAGGGAGAAGAGGTTGAAGATCTTTAATAAATTACAGGAGCTGCAGGCTGACATTGTCTTACTACAAGAGACTCATTTAACAAACTCAACCATAGATCTTCTTCAAACAGCTCAGTTTCCTCATGTTTACTCAGCTTGTTATAATTCTAGGCAGAGAGGAGTAGCTACTCTTATTAATAAGAGACTAAATTTTGACATAGATAGCACAGTAGTGGATCCGGAAGGCAGATTTCTGATAACTTTATTATCTATTTGTAATATCAAATTATGTATTACCAATGTATATGGCCCCAATGCAGATGATCCCTCCTTTTTCCACTCCCTGTTTGCTACACTCCAGAATTATTCAGATAACAGAATAGTGCTAGCTGGTGATTTTAATGTAGTCTTGACTGAACAAGATCGCTGCAGCACATCAGGTAGTCATCGAGTCTGGCAGTCGTCAGAAACTATCAAACAGTACATGAAGGATTTTGGTCTTTGCGATGCTTGGCGCTCTCACCATCCTAAACTAAGAGAATACACCTTCTTCTCTTCAGTTCACCACTCCTTCTCTAGAATAGATTATATATTAAATAGTAACTCACTAATGGGCGACATTTCAGAGACTCAGATACATCCAATCAGCATCAGCGATCACGCACCAGTTTCATTCACTCTGAGAAACAAAAATAATAAACCGATTGGTAAAAGCTGGAGATCTAACACCTCTTTATTGAAAGATCCTGAGTTTATTGATTATTTTAAAAAAGAATGGTCAATTTATATAGAAAAAAATGACATGCCTGAAACTTCAGCGTGCCTCCTTTGGGAAGCAGGAAAAGCAGTAATGCGAGGGAAAATAATTTCCTTCTCCTCACATAAGAAGAAGAAGGAAACAGCAAGAGTTTTAGAATTAGAACTCAGGATTAAATCATTGGAGGAGGCTTACCGCATTTCCCCCGAAGAGCACACAATGAATAATATAAGGAAAATTAAATTGCAGCTTAAAGAAATTATAGATAAAAAAACACAGTTTTTAGTGCAAAGACTTCGCTTGGAGAACTTTGAACACAGTAACAAATCTGGAAAGTTTTTAGCAAATCAACTAAAAACAAACAAGGAGAAAACAACAATCTCCTCTGTTAAAGATCAAGACGGAAACATCAGCCATGACTCAGACAAGATAAATGACACGTTTAGAAGCTTCTATAAAACATTATATGAATCACAGATTAATCCAACAGATGAACATATTGAACAATTTTTAAACAACATTAATCTACCAAAACTAAAAAATGAAAATAAAATAAATTTAGATGCACCTATTACTGTAGATGAACTCCACGAAGCTCTCCAACATATGCCCAACAATAAAGCCCCGGGTCCAGATGGTTACTCAGCAGAATTTTACAAGGAATTCTGGACAACGCTAGCTCCTACATTTTATAATATGTTGTTAGAAATACAGGAAAAACAAAAAATACCGCAAAATATGAACTTAGCTAATATAACACTATTGCTAAAACCAGGCAAAGACCCCACACTTCCATCCAGTTACCGTCCCATATCTTTAATAAATGTAGACCTGAAAATAATTAGTAAAGCTCTTGCCAGAAGGATAGAAAAAATAACCCCTCTTATAATACATCCGGACCAGACAGGTTTTATAAAAGGTCGACATTCATCTACTAACACACGTAGACTAATTAACCTCATTGATTACTCTACATAATCTAGAATCCACAATCATTTCTCTAGATGCAGAAAAAGCCTTCGACAGGGTAAACTGGAAGTTTCTATTTGCAACACTAGACAAATTTGGGTTTGGACCTTCTTTCATAGAGTGGATTAAAATATTATATAATAACCCAAATGCATGTGTGAAAACCAACGATCAAACTTCTCCAAGCTTCCGCTTACAGAGAGGCACCAGACAGGGCTGCCCACTCTCCCCCTCACTTTTTGCCATTTTCATAGAGCCGTTAGCAGCTGCTATTAGACAAAATATAGAAATTAAAGGAATCCAGGGCAAAAATATAGAACATAAAATAAGTCTTTATGCAGATGATGTATTACTCTTCCTTCAGAACTCACAAACATCACTCTCTGAGACAATCACAGTTATTAATAAGTTCTCATCAATATCTGATTATTCTATTAACTGGTCTAAGACTACAGCCATGTCCATCAACTGTGACCTACAAAACATCCCTAATATCAAAATACAGACAGGAAACATTAGATATTTAGGTATAAATATTTCCCCCAGATTATCAGATTTAACAAAATTAAACTATGTTCAGCTACTAAAAACAATAGAAGATGATCTATTACGGTGGAGGCGCTTACCCATCTCAATAATGGGGAGAGTTGCCACCATTAAGATGATGATCCTACCTAAAGTTAATTATTTATTTTCAATGATACCCACTAAACCCTCCACCAGTTGGTTTAAATCTCTGGACTCTTTCATATCCAAGTTTCTTTGGAAAAACAAGCCGTCACGTATCAGTCTTAAAACCTTACAGCAGACTAAAGATAGAGGAGGACTGGACCTACCAAACTTTAATAACTACTTTATAGCTAACAGGCTGCAGTACATCTCCAAGTGGCTCAAACCCAGTTATCTGGATGAGCCGTGGCTAGATGTGGAGCAGGCTTTGTGTGAGGACTTAGTCATCTCTGACCTGCCGTTCATCAGCTCAACCATTAAACCATATAAGTGCTTTAAAAGCCTTAACATCCGTTTTTCCTTAATGGCTTGGTGGGAATTCTGTAAGATAACCAGATCTTCCCTCTTTCCATGTAGACTTACACCCATCTGGAACAACCCTGACATCCTGCAGAACAAAAAGATGATAAACTTCACTCAATGGAAGACTAAAGGAATACAACAGTTAGGACAGATAATAGAAAATGGAAACTTTGTATCTTTCAACACAATTGTCTCACAGTATGGAATCAACAGCAATAAATTCTTAGAGTACCACCAACTAAAATCAATTATATGTAAGAAGTATACCCCTGTACAGTTAGACTTGCAGCTTCCTGTCAGAATAGCAGAATTCCTGAATCATAATACTCCAAAATTATTATCAAAAATATATAGATTACTTGCAAAGCTAGAAGACAGGATATCTCTCCCAACTTCAAAATGGGAAGATGATTTATCTAATAACTTTGATCAGAAAAGATGGTCACAAATATGTTTAAACACGTTTAAAATGACTCAGAATTCAAATATACAACTAATACAATTCAAAATTCTCCATAGAACTCATTATACAGGACACAGGATGTTCAGGATGGGCCTTTCACCATCAGATATCTGCCCACACTGCTCTGAGAACACCTCTGATAGCTACGTCCATGCGCTGTGGTCCTGCACACCTGTCCAAAGGTTCTGGATTAAGGTGTGTGAAGATCTCTCAAAATGGTTTAAAACTAGTTTTCCTGCAAACCCCACACTTTGCCTACTGGGCGACCTGGGTGACACCAACATAGGAATACACTCCATAAACTTGGTCCTCGCAGTCTTATGCATCGCAAAGAAAACTATTCTTGTGAACTGGAAAGATAAGAATAATTTGTCTATCCAGCAGTTTAGAAATCTCCTGTTAGATCACATCAGCATTGAGACAATGTCTGCCTCCTCCAGGAACCAGTCAGATGACTTTCATTCCCTCTGGTCCCCTGTGACTGGCTACATCACTTAATGTAGGTGGAGGATTGCGGCTTCGCTGGGATGGGGGCGGATGTGGGTGGGGGGTCCCTGGTGGCTTCAGGTCTCCGGTTGTCTCCTGGGTGGGGATCTAGGCTGCTCCGCTGCTGGGTCGGCTGGGGGTTCCGGTCTGGGCGGGCGGCATTGGGTGGGCCCCGGGGTGGGGCTGCCTCATGGCGGTGGGGGGTGGCTGCCGGGGTGCCTGGGTCGGTGTCCGTCGGCCCCTGGCCGGGTGGCCGGTCGGGCCCGGGGTGGGCCGGGTGGGGGCCCCGGGCTCTGGGGCGTCGGGTCTCCCCCCGCTCCTAGGGGTGGGGGGTCTGCCGCTGCTGGGGGGGGCTGGGCCCGTCCGGATGTGCCGTGCCGGGGGTTGGTCCGTGCCCTGGTGCTTGGTCGCAGCCCCGGAACCTGGGTGGGGGTGTGTTTGTGTGTGGGTGTGTGTGTGTGTGTGTCTGTGGGTATGCTGGTGTGTGGGTGGGTGTAGAGGGACGTGTGTGCCGTATGTGTGTGTGGGTGTGTATGAAGGTCTGGGTGTGTGCGTGTATGTGTGTGTGTGAGTAGTGTGCGGGTGTGTGTGTGGAGGTCTATGTGGGATGTGGGTGTGTGTGAAGGTATGTATATATGAGTGTGTGCACGTGGAGGTCGAAGTGTGTGTGGAGGAGTGAAGGAGTGGGTGGAGGCGTGAGTATGTATGGAGGTGCTTGTGTGTATATGCAGGTATGTATGTGAGTGTGTGTGTAGTGGTGTATGTGTATGGAGGGGTATGAGAGTGTGTGTGTATGTGGGCACCGGTGTGTGTGTTTATAGGTATGTGCGTGACGTGTGTGTGTGGAGGTATGTGCACGTATTGAGGTGTTGGTATATAGAGGTGTGTGAGAGTGTGTGTGAGTGGCTGGGGAGAAAAAAAAAAAAAAAAAAAAAGAAGTGTGTGCGTTTGCAGGGGGTTAGGACGTGTCCTCTGGGGGGCGCCCTGGCTGGGTGTTGGGGGCGGGGGCCTGGGGTTCCCTTCCTTCGCCTCGCCCCCCTCCCACTCAGAAAGAGGAAAGTGGCCCCTTGGGCTGGTGGCTGGCCCCTGGGGGGGTTCGTGGCGTGCCTGGGTTGGGGTGCCTGCTCTGGGCCTGTGACGCCCTTTGGGGCCGGCGGGGGACGGGGGCGCCCTAAGCCACTGGCGGGTCGTCTTCCAGGGGGGAGGCTTACCCCCCTCTGGACCTACATCTCCTGACCCCTCCCCTCCCCACTCTTCACTACATACACAGGTAGGGCCGTGGGGGGTGTGCTTGTTGCGCTGGGCGGGGCAGGGGGGGTCATCATAGTGGCCCCGTTGCTTCGCCGAGCGGCAGCATGCCTCCCAGCTTTTAATTCCACTTAGTCACTGAGCACAAATAACATTTGCAACATACAAACACGTTTTGGGGGGTGGAACATGCGAGGTCAGGTGGGTGGGACTGCTCAGGTGGCCCCACCCCCTCCTCAATGCAGTTACTGCCCCCCAATTTTAACCCTCTTTTTTTAATTGCAAACAGCACATAATATATTCCCTCACTAGTGGGGGAGGGAGGGGCGATGGGGTCTTCAAGCGCCCCTGTCTCCATGGATGGCCCGGGGGCGGGGCGGGCCGGGTGGCCTGTCGCGTTGGCCCGGGGCGTGGGCGGGCTGTCCCGGGGGGTTTTGCTGCTGGCCCTGGGGGGAAGGTGCTGTTTTGGGGTGGGGAGTGGGGGACTTGGGGGGGGTGGGGGCCTGGCTCGTGTCTCCTCGCCTCCTGGCTGGGGCTGTCCCCCCGCGGCGTGGGGTGGCGGGAGGATGGTGGTGGGGGGATGGTGTTTGTGTGTGTGTGTGTGTGTGTGGGGGGGAGTGGTGTATGTGGGGGGGGGGAGTGGTGTGGGAGGGTGGGGTGTGTGGAGGTGGATGTGTGGTGTGTGGGAGGGGGGGTGGTGTGGGTGTGGGAGGATGAATGGTGGAGGGATGATGTATGTGGGGGAGGATGGGGTATGTGTGGGAGAATGTATGGTGCAGGGAGGGGGAGTGTGTGGGAGGATGGATGGTGGAAGAATGGTGTGTGTGCAGGAGGATGGATGGTGTATGGGAGGGAGGATGGTGTGTGTGTGGGGGAGTGGTGTATGTTTGGGAGAGTGGGTGATGGAGGGGTGGTGTGTGTGTGTGTGGGAGGTGTGAAGGTGGAGGATGGTGTATGTGTGGGAGGATGAGTGGTGGAGGGATGATGTGTGTGTGGGAGGATGGGGTAGGTGTGGGAGAGTGTATGGTGGAAGGATGGTGAGTGTGTGGGAGGATGGATGGTGGAAGGATGGTGTGTGTGTGGAAGGATGGATGGTGGAAGGATGGTGTGTGTGTGTGGGAGGACAGAGTATGTAAGGGTTGGATGGTGTATGTGTGGGAGGATGAATGGAGGAGTGGAAGGAGAGTGTGTGTGTTTGTGTGTGTTGGTCTGGGGGGGGAGGCAGGACTGGTTCTCGGGGTGTGCGGCTGGGCGCTGGGGTGTGGGGCTGGCCTCTGGCGGTGGCCGTCTGGGCGGGCCGGGTCCCCCCGGGTGGCGTGCTGGCCCTTGGCCTGTGGGGGTGGGGGGTGTCCCTGCGCTCCTGGGCCCGGGCCCTCTGCCCCGTCTGTCCCGGGCGGCCGGTGCCCGGGGGGGTCGGGGACTGCTGGCCTCGGCCTGCCGGGGCCGGTGCCCTGTGTCCGCGGGGCGGCTCCTGCTGGGGTCTCCTGCTGCTGCCTTCCTGGGCGGGCGAGTGGTCGTCTCTGTGGACCGGTCGGGATCTGTAGCCTACGGGGGGGCTGGTGGCCTGGGTCTCGGGACCGCTGGCCTGACTCTGGCCTCTGTTCAAGTGAGGTGGCATCTGCATGATCACTCTGCATGGTCACTCCTTCCTGAACGTCTCCACACAGTCTTTGCGTCGCCATGTGGCCGAGTTCTCCAGCATATCCACACAGGTTTCTCTGCGCGTGTTCTTGAATACAGCAGTTTCACTTATATCTATTATCATATTTTTTTTTCTTTTTTTTTTTATTATTTCTGTTCTTATTATTATTATTATTACTCTTACTCTTATTATTATTACTACTACTATTATTATTATTACTATTATTGTGATTATTATTATTGTTACTATTATCAACTAGTTGTGTAATGACCTACTGGCCAGGATGATCTTAGCTATATATGTTGCAAGTAGTATGGATTACATGGTTTTCTGTATAATGTTTTAAGTCCCCACCCGCACTCCCCACACCCTTTCTGTCCCTCTCTCTCCCCTCCCTCTTCTCTCTACTTTCTTTTCTATCTCTCTCTCTCTCTGTCCCCTCCGGTCGAGTCCAGCATTAAGAGTCTGATTTAATAAAGTTTTTCATGTCATCAAGAGGGACTTTATACATGTAGTATAAATCCCTGCTTGATAGAGTAAAATTGCCCAGCACCAGACAGCAGCCAGACAATCATTCTGTTTGCAACGATGCTGGACAAGACAGGTTAAAAAAAAAAAAAAAAAAAAAAAAAATAGATGCTACGCTGTTGCAACGTGTGACAAGTTAGAGTATAAAGTAAATAAAACATTAACATGTAGCATAATTAGCAGCTTATTATCTCCCACATTTGCAGCTAACACTAAGACCATGAGCACCACCATGTTCAACAAGGATTGGACGCTTTTAAATAATAGGAAGCTGTCACTCCAAAAATACTGCAGCAATGGACTGGAAAATGTAGACCAGGGTATTTAGAATATCACATTTCAGAAGTGGATATAGATGTATCAGATCTGATTACAGTAATCTGATTACTCCCAGATATGTGATTTTGATGGTCATGTAAACAGGCTGAGTGAAAACAAGCCTGCTCACCTCAAGCAAGTCAACACCTTTCAGGACACATTATGGTTTGCTTATTGTAATATTCTTGGGGTTGATGACACCATCATCCGTTATGTTGCTGATAAGAAAAGCAAAGATTCAGTCAGCTTATCAACTTTATAGTCATCACATCATCTGGTTTTGTGGCTTCACATTATAAAATATTAAAAGACAGTGACATGACGCTGTATAAATTCTGCTTTATGACCAACAACTGGGTTAATAGATTTCTTGATTTTCTCTTCACCAAAAAATGAACTCCTTTATTAAAAATGATTAAGTTATCTGTTCTTCAGTATTGTAGTCTATCAGAGCTCCTCCCGCATTGTAAATCCCAGTTTATCCCCAAGTTATATTTCAGACAGTGTTAGCTGAACAGTTTGCTTCTAATACCGTCTTCATGGCACATAGAAAAATGTCTAAAAACTGGCACAAGTAATAGTTTGGACGTCTGAGGACTATCTTCTGTAGGAGTAGCAAAACGACAGTTTGAGGACGTTTACTGCTTTATACACTTTCAATTTCCATCTCACATCTGTTGAAATCCCAAAACATGGTGTTAAATCAGTTTATGTTGCAGATTTTTGTTTTGTTTCCAGATTCCTGCAGCACTGCTGTTTTTAAACAACAATCTGACCTGAAGGATGCTGAAAATCAGCTGCTTTGAATGTCTCCTCTGAATCAAACGCAGCCAGCCATAAAATATTTGAGTTGCAGAAAAAGTTGCCAAAATACCAGATTCTCTGAGTACAATAAGTAATATTGAAAATGTAAAAAAAAAACAAACAAACCTGGGAATATCAAGTCAAACTGTCCTTTTACATCATTTACTAACAGTTTGCTGTAAATATGACACATGCAACCAAAATAAAAGCGAGGATTAAAGGAGGAAGTCCTGTCTGCATGATGATGAGCACATTAGACTCACCTTCCTGGGTGGTGGCTGCATGTTTGCAGGGTCCGACTTCCGTACGTTACTGTTCCACTTTGTTTCAGCTTCCAATTCTTTTCACACATGGACCACCCCTCGCTCTCTCTCTCTCTCTCTCTCTCTCTCTCTCTCTCTTACACACACACACACACACACACACACACTGTGTGTTTATTGGAGGAAAGCATTTAGAGGGCAGCAGACACACGCCTTAACATCAGGTCTGCAGTGCAGAACGTTATTATGGCTCCAGAGGTGCATTTTTTATGGTAAGGAACTTTTTATGATAAATCTATGTACTTTTTACAGCTTAACAAGGAATCATGTGTAGCAGAGACGTTCACAAGTCCTTTTTTAAAAGTCCAAGTCAAGTCCCAAGTCACTTGGTTGTAATGAGTAATCTACCATCTGGTCTGCTTAGAAGATGAATTATAATATCCAATGAATTTAAAATCCAAGCCTCACTAACATAATTTCAGCAAAAATTCAGTGCACTGAAAGTACCCAGATGCTGCCCTAAACTTGGCCAAAAATTTTGTGTGAAACGATGAACACTACACAAACTAAACGGACGCAATCTTGCTGACGTAGCGATAAGGGGAGGGACTTTTCCAGAGCTGAATAATGGTGGCCGATGACTCATTGGTACCGGTGCAGAGGGTATTTTGTACAAATGTAAGTATGAAGTTATTTGATTATAATTCTAATATAAACGGCAGCATGCTACCTATCTCTTCTATCCCTGTTGACAGTTATGGATCTGATCATTTGGTGGAGGCTGCGGTTATACCAACTCAGCAGAGTTAGCACACGTAAATGTTAGCAGTTTTTTTAGCCAGTTTCATGGCTAAAAAATATATAGGCTATACATGTATAGGCCATACATGTTATAAATGATTAATGCTATAGGCCCTGTATGTATTGAACCTCCAGATTAAGCATTGCGGTGTCTGTGGCATAAACGAAATGGTCCTTGATTAGGACTGATTCAGAAACACCAGTTAAAGAACCAACCCGTTTCGATGGTACAGTTGACTAAGCCGTAGCTGCAAAGGTTTACAAGATAATACACTTAGAAAACCCCAAGAAAACTGTTTTGCCATTCAGCTGTCCCTGTGAGGCCGCACAGCCTCCCACCATAAAGTTACACATATTGCCACATTTCAGAGGAGCCTGCTACACAAATATGATAACATATACCTGCTGGCATGTTTCCTTTGGCAGCATGGAAGCAAAATATGCAAAACCATAAGACAAAATAATGTGTTTGCTTGATATGAAGGCCTATACAAGACACATGTTTACTTTAGGAAATTATGACACAATCACAAAATAGTGTAATTTACTCTAAATTGCATTTTTTCTTTTCTTGGCAAGTATAACTAATGTATTTATATTGTACATCACTTTAAATAAAAGAGTCTGCAAAGTAGCCATAAAGTACATATAAACATAAATAATGTTTGTTTTTACATGAAATGCTAATCACCCCTATGATGATGACAAAGCAAGGACCAGGGTTTCCCTTGCCCGGGTCACCCGGGCCCCCCTCTGGAGCCAGGCCTGGAGGTGGGGCACGGAAGCAAGTGCTTGGTGGCCAGGCCTTTGCCCATGGGGCCCGGTCAGGCTCAGCCCAAAAGGGTGACATGGGCTTCCCCTCCCGTGGGCTCACCACCTGCAAGAGGGGCCATAGGGGTGCAGTGTGAGCTGGGCGGCTGCCAGAGACGGGGACCCTGGTGGTCTGATCCTCGGCAGCAAAAAATAGCTCTAGGGACATGGAATGTCACCTCTCTGGTGGAGAAGGAGCCTGAGCTGGTGCACGAGGCTGCTGTCTGGTCCTTGTACGACTGGTGTCAGAGCTTGGTCCGCATTGCCGGCAGTAAATCAGAATCGTTTCCAGTGCGGGTTGGACTCCGCCAAGGCTGTCCTTTGTCACCGATTCTGTTCATAACTTTTATGGACAGAATTTCTAGGTGCAGCCGAGGTGTTAAGGGGATCTGGTTTGGTGGCCTCAGGATTGGGTCTTTTCTCTTTGCGGATGATGTCGTTCTGTTGGCTTCATCTGGCCGTGATCTTCAGCTCTCTCTGGAGCGATTCACAGCTGAGTGTGAAGCGACCTCCAAGTCCGAGACCATGGTCCTCAGCCGGAAAACGGTGGAGTGCTCTCTCCGGGTCTGCAATAGGGTCCTGCCCCAAGTGGAGGAGACCACGTATCCTGGGGTCTTGTTCATGAGTGAGGGAAGGATGGAGCAGGAGATCAACAGGCGGATCGGTGCGGCGTCTGCAGTGATGCGGACTCTGCATCGGTCTGTCATGGTGAAGAAGGAGCTGAGCCAAAAGGCAAAGCTCTCCATTTACCGGCTGATCTACTTTCCTACCCTCACCTATGGTCATGAGTTGTGAGTTGTGGCCAGGACAGGATCATGAATACTAGTGGCTGAAATGAGTTTTCTCCGCAGGGTGGCCGGGCTCTTCCTTAAAAATAGGGTGAGAAGCTCGGTGATCCAGGAGGGGCTCAGAGTAGAGCCGCTGTTTCTCCACATTGAGAGGAGCCAGATGAGGTGGCCTGGGCATCTGGTTAAGATGCCTCCTGGATGCCTCCCTGGTGAAGTGTTCCAGGCACGTCCCACCGGAAAAAGGCCCTGGGGAAGACCCAGGACATGCTGGACGGACTACATCTCTCGGCTGGCCTAAGAACGACTCGGGATCCCTCCGGATGAGCTGGTGAATGTGGCGAGGGAGAGAGAAGTCTGGGTTTCCCTGCTTAGGCAGCTGCCCCCGCAACCTGGATAAGCGGAAGAAAATGGATGGATGGATGGATGAAATGCTAATGTGTGTTCACTGTAGGTCACTGTGGCATCAAACTACTGAGCCAGCAGTGGCACTGAGGCATTTATTTAGCAGTACCACCTGGTGCTAGGACACTGCTGTGGGTAAGAGGAAGAGGCAAGAGAGAAATATTTTAATAAAATATTTCAATAAAAAGTTTTCTGCATCCCTGTGTTTTAGCCTCTTAATTACTGCCATTTCATATACATTTCATATAAACCATAATTTATATGATTGATAATAATTGATAATTGATTTCCTATTGCCAGATGTGAACTGTATCAGTGTAAACACCAACGAGAACAGATGTATAATGTAAAGTACTTTAATTCAGTGAAGATATTTGCATATTTAAAAGCTGTTTGACTAGTGTTTTAAATTGCACTTTATACTAATAGGTATTGGGGAGACATGCAAAGACACACAAACGTGTGTGCTGATGGTGCTTTCTATTGCTATCAGCTGAGTTAGACTAATACAGTGTAGGCCACAGTACTTTGTTGCACAAATGAGGCCTTTAAAGTCATTTAAAGCCATAAAGTATGATGACATGCAAAAGCGTATGTGAACGTTATTTTGGATTTGGATTTTGGAAAAACTCAGTCGGACGGATTGTCCCTGAAAAGGTATTAACAGACATTAGACAGAATTTAGGAGGCTCATATACCTTTTTTCCCCCTTTTTTTTTACCCTGTCCTGTCCAGCATCATAGCAGCAAAATGATAATCTGGTTGCTGTGTCGTGCTGAACAAATTTGCTCTGCCAAGGGGAGGCTTATGGGTATAAGGTTCTTCTTGATAATCTGGTTGATTTATTTATTTACTTTGAATCATGGAATCTATGTAATCTTGCTGTACCTGACCAGAGGGGACAGAAAAAGAAGGAAAACAGCAAAAAGAAGCAAGAGGGAAAACATAAAGAAGAAAGAGTAGACAAAAACACCACAGACAGAAGGCAACGACCCTTCAGTCCACACCATCACCAGACAACAAACTGTTAGATTTGTACATAAACACACCAGAAAATTTCCTACGGCTTTTACTGACAAACAGAGCTGCTAGTCATTAAGAGTTCTTAAATAAAAACTTAAAACAAAAATAAATATCACAAAAGTAGCACAACAACAACCAGATACAAACTCACAGAAAAAAAAGAGAAATTATCTCTTGGTGTATAAACCCACTGGACAACTTGGGGTCATATACCTTATAAATAAATAAATAAGCATACGATCTAACTCATGTTCAGCCAATAGGAGGAGGAACCTAGTTTACAGATGGGGTTAAGTAAAGAGTAAACAAAAGAAAGTAAAGTCAAGAGTTGGAAATTCATTCTGGAAATTAAGGCGGGCAGAAGAATCGCCGTCAAATGCTGGAACGTCATTTTAGCAGCTAATGCTAACTGGCTCAGTCATGTTTAACAACAGGAAGTGATGTCACCATGCACATATGTACTTTGAAATAAATCTGACATGGTCATTTAACTTCACATTTCCTCTAGAACAGGTTTCCACTTCATCCTTTTATCAAACAGGAAGCAGTCTGATCCTATTTATCTGGTTTCCATGACAGCATGTCATAGCTGTTCTCTGTGTCCATGGCAGTGAGCACACACCTCCATTGTTACATTTCTGATTTGTGGAGTAAAATCCAGCTCAGTGTTTAACAGAACACCCAGATTTCTCACACTGAGACTGTTTTGAAATGTTGTTGTTTTGATAAAATGATCTCTTTCTTGCCCTTGGGACCAATAATTAAAAATTCAGTTTTGTCTTGGTTGAGCTGTAAGAAGTTCCCAGCCATCCATGACTTTATATTGAAAATACAGTGTAAAAGGACGTTAACTAGCTCCAGCTCTGGGGTGCAAAAATGGGGTGGAAAGGAGAAGGATTCTAGTGGCCCATGATGTTTACAGCAGCTTGTGACTGAATCCCAAACACATATTAAATTGGCAAGAGGCCGGCATGTTGACATGACGACCATGTTGACATGACGACCATGTTGAATGGCCTCGCCATTTTGTACAGGAACACAATAAAGTTAAAACCCCAACTTAAACCGTCAAGCTAGCATCAAGTAATTTAATTCAGGCTACACTGCCGGGTTTTTCCACATATATAAAGCCCTAACCTGATAAGAAAGGTTAAATAAGTAGAAAGGACAACATTGTGCTGTTGCTGCGGTGACCCATCGTGGAGTGACAAAAAAGCAAACAACTGCACAGAGCCGAGTTCCAGCTGGCTGCCAAGTAGTGTTAATTTTATCAGCCGTTTTTAAATTTAGTCTCAGTTTTAGTCCAGTGTTAGTTTTTATCACATTTAGTCAACCTCATCCCATTTTCAGTCGACTATAAGTTGAGCATTTTAGTCTTTTAGTCAGGACAATCATTTTACCCTTTTACTTTTTTTTGTCAGCAGATAATATTGAACATTGTTAGTATATTACATTGTTAGTATTGTTAGTTAGTATTGTTGAATGAAGTTTAACATTGTTAAACTACATTTAACAATCCATTTAAAACTCATACTTAAAACATAACTATCCTATTCTATGCAGAAATGATTGCAGGCCTTTTTTTTTGTTGTTTACATGAATTTATTTATAATAATATTGATGCCAATTCATAGCATAAATTCAACTTCACACACAGTTCTATCAACAAGTGGCTACTATCCCTACAAGCTACGAAGCTAGTAAGTTAGCCAGCAGGTTTGCGGTTGGTTTAACGTTGTTATTGGAACATTACAGCCGTTGGTTTAATGTTGCGTTATAAACAACCACCACTAAACTTTTTCCACAACGTCTTTGTGGTGAACTGCGACGTGTCTCTTCGGGTTTGTTGTGTTTTTCCCAGCTACCTTGTGACCACACTCCTTCCCTTCAACTAAAATCAAGCATAAAGTTTTTTTTCTTTCAATGTAGCGAAAATGGGTCCATATATCACGTCTTCTCTTTCTCTTGGGTCCCGTGCAAAGCATGGCCATTAATGTTTTATTTTTAACCAGCTCCTGTCTGTCTCATGTGTTTGTGCACCTGCCCGCTGCAGGTTTGAAAGGGGGTGTGTGTGAGTGGCGAAAGAGCCGAGGAGGAAGAGGAGGAGGAGGAGGAGAGAGGATTTGACTAATCATATCATATAATAATATAATTAAATGCATTCTGATTTAGTGCCAGTTAGTGTTTGTTAATGGGGGTTTTAGTCTCGTCTCGTCTAGTTTTCGTCTGGTGACAAATTTCAGTTGACGAAAATATTTTCATTTAGTTTTCGTTAACGAAATAAACACTAGTGGCAAGTGTCCTGCTGCCACCTACTGACGATAATCGATACTACTCCACAAATAAACCAAATCCACTGAGACTAAAATGGGATATGCTGTTTGTTTGTTTTTAATTAATTAATTAATTTATTTACTTTTTTATTTTACTTTTTCTTCTTCCTATTAGATGTTCTCTGTGTTGACATTACACAAAAGCTGTAATATACTGTTTTATCCATAATATCTTAAAAATCCCACATATTTACTATTTCTTTTGATGAAATGTTTAGGTAGAGAGCAATTGTACAGTCTGTTTGAAATATGAAGTGAGCATTTGTTTTCACAAACCTATCTACACTTAAAAATATGGAGGAACCATCAGCCTGTACCCATGTTTCTACAATAAAAACTAAAATATCTGAGATAAACAATTATCTTTACTAACATATATCACATAGAGTAGTAAAATCATTAGTTTGGTTTCACTAGGTACATAATTTAGGTGACATATAGCTTATTACAACCCTACTTTTAAGCTTGTTTCGAAAACCGGAAAAACTACAATCATGGCACTGATTTGTTTTCAGTGGTGAGGCGCTGTTCTCAGGAAGGAAAGTTTTACATGGAATTCAGTTTTTTAAATGTTTAATTAACATACTGGGGAGGTTAAAGGGACGGTAAATTCAACTGTGAATTTAGATGTAATAATCTAATTGTTAAATTAGTGTTAATGTATTTTATGCATATTTAACCGCACCCCCACATGGTGGGTGTCCCATTTATTCCCCCAAAGGTGTCAGTCACGTCCAGGTGAAATTAATTTGCTTATAAAGAAGCTGACGTTTATGAATGGATTGTTGGACTAAACTGGTTTCTGCCAGTTTTTCTAAAGCATATTGACTGTTGGGTTTCAGACAAGACACGGCAGGTAAAAATACACTGTTTTGTCTATTTTAATGTTTTTCAGGTTTATGGAAGAAATGAATTTTATTCCACCTCAAATTTAGACGATAATGCTTCTTTTAGCTATTTGTAAAGGATTTTGACAATGAATAACTCCAAAAGTACACAGTAAAAGTGTTTCATATTATTTGTGTAAATAGTAGAGGAAGTACCTAGTCTAACAGTACAAGTTTTCTGAACTACTCATGGAAGAAAGTAATTTTACTTGAACTCAGATTTAGACAATAATGCTTCTATTAGCTATCTGTAAAGGAATTTGACAACGAATACCTCCAAAAGTACAGAGTAAAAGTGTTTCATATTATTTGTCCAAGTAGTAGAGGAAGAACTTACTCCAACAGTACAAATTTTGTTAACTACTCATGGAAAAATATAATTTTTTTTCTCAACACAGTAAATTGGTTTCACATTATTTGTGTAAGTAGTATAGGAAGTACTTACTCCAACAGTACAGGTTCTGGGAACAACTTAGTGAAGAAAGTGATTTTATTTTACCTCAAATTTAGATGATAAAGCTTCTTTTAGCTATCTACAACGGACCAACTACAAGCTTTGTAAAACATCAGGTGGTTTTTTTTCCAACACTTTTCCTTCATCATGCTAAGTGTTGTCCAATCAGTGTAACTCTGCAAGCCATCGCCCAAAATGAGCTCCACTGTTGGAGCACATTTCTGCCAACGGCTGGCTGAAAAAGCAGAAGCCAGTACTTTTGTCTGCAGGTGATAAAAGATTCCAACTACAGGACTTGCAGGATATTTAAATCAACAGGCAGAAAGTGCTTTTCTTCATCAGAATAAGTGTTGTCACACCAGTGTGACGAAACACACTTCCGCCAAAGGCTGACTGAAAATGAAGAAGCCGTTACCTTTGTTTAACCAGTTAGCAGAGGTCCCTGAAAAATAACAGTAAACTATTTAGATATAAAATATAAAATTGTGAACGACAGAGAAAAGCCAAGTTGTGATGTCCTCACTTTTGAATGGTTCTGTTCAGCCTTTCTACCAGACCTGGTAGTAAAATTCACTACCTTGGTCAGTGAGGATTCTCCTCGGTGCCTCAAACTGACTAAATTAACCCGTTAAGGCCCGACCCATGAAAAAATGGTAAGAAAAGTCCAATTTTTTAAATATGAGGTCTTTATTTGGCCCTTTAAGAAAATGTAACAAAAAAAAATAACTTTTTTTCTTAGGGGGGATATCTACCATTTATTACCATGTGATATATTAAAAATATTATAATATGGTTTTCTGCTTCTGGGTATCTATTAGGGGACAGAAGACAAATATCAGATCATGTTCAACAGGATTTTGAGCTTGAGTTTATACCATAAACTGAAGCAAAATGTCTCAGAAACTCTATAAAGCACTCTATAAATAAAATGTCCCTGCCTGGGACCACTGTAATGAGTAGTCCCTGCCACTACAGGGCGACTACATTGATGGTCCGGACCACTATAATGAAAGTTAAAGTTAGACTACAATGATCTGAGGATTGTGGATTGAGGTCATGGTTCTTAGAGATAGGCCAAAATACTTTTTTTTTTTAAGAGTAAAAATTGATTTAATCTTGTTCTAATCACAACATACAACCCCTGGCAAAAAGTATGGAATCACCAGTCTTGGAAGAGCGCTCATGCAGTTGTTTTGTTGTGTAGAACAAAATCAGAAGACAAACATGACACACAACTCTAGTCATTCCAAATCGCAACTTTCTGGCTTTAAGAAACAATAAAAGAAACGACGAAAAAACATTATGGTAGTCAGAAAAGGTTACTTTTACTGACCAAGCACAGGGAAAAAAATATGGAATCACTCAATTCTGAGGAAAAAATATGGAATCAGTCTGTTTTTTGGGGGGGGGAGGGGCTCACCCAGTCAATTTCCTTTCCCTAAATGAGCACCTGCTTCAGATTAGATCTGCTTGTTTGTCTGCAGTTAAAACCACACCTGTGACCACACCTTGGAGACCTGTTTCACCAAGGGGACTGGCATGAATCATGGCTCCCACACAGGAGATGTCGCTTGAAACAAAACAGAGGATAATAAAACTTCTTGAAGAAGGTAAATCTACACGCAATGTTGCCAAAGATGTGAGCTGTTCACAGTCAGCTGTGTCTAAGATATGGACCAAGTACAAGGAACATGGGAAGGTTGTTCAAGCTAAGCGTACTGGTAGACCAAGGAAGACATCCAAGCGTCAAGACAGAAAACTTAAGGAAATATGTCTTAAAAACAGAAAATGCACAACAAATGAAAAACAAATGGGAGGAAATTGGAGTCAATGTATGTGACCGCACTGTGAGGAATCGCCTACAGGAAACGGGATTTTCATACAGGAAAGCAAAACGAAAACCATCATTGACACCTAAACAGAAAAGAACAAGACTACAATGGGCTATGGAGAAGCAGTCATGGACTGTGGAGGACTGGATAAAGGTTATCTTCAGTCATGAATCACGGATCTGCATTGGACAAGGTGATGATGCTGGAACTTTTGTTTGGTGCCGTTCCAATGAGATTTATGAAGAGGGCTGCTTGAAGAAAACATTAAAATTTCCACAGTCCTTGATGATATGGGGCTGCATGTCAGGTAAAGGCACCGGGGAAATGACCGTTGTCACTTCCTCAATAAATGCACATGTTTACACTGACATTTTGGACAGTTTTCTTATCCCATCAATTGAAAAGATGTTTGGGGATGATGATATCATTTTCCAGGATGACAATGCATCTTGCCATAGAGCAGAAACTGAAGGCATTCCTTGAAGAAAGACGCATAAAGTCAATGTCATGGCCTGCAAATAGTCCGGATCTCAATCCAATTGAGAATCTGTGGTGGAAATTGAAAAAAATGGTCCATACCAAGGCTCCAACCTGCAAAGCTGATCTGGCAGCAGCAATCAAAGAGAGTTGGAGCCAAATTAATGATGAATACTGTTCGTCACTCGTCAAATCCATGCCTCAGAGACTGAAAGCTGTTATCAAAGCCAGAGGTGGTGCAACTAAGTATTAATGGTGTTAGAATTTTGTTTTTGTTTGTGAAAATAGACTGATTCCATATTTTTTTCCTCAGAATTGAGTGATTCCATATTTTTTTCCCTGTGTTTGGTCAGTAAAAGTAACCTTTTCTGAC
Organism: Melanotaenia boesemani; assembly: GCF_017639745.1. NCBI lineage: Eukaryota > Metazoa > Chordata > Actinopteri > Atheriniformes > Melanotaeniidae > Melanotaenia > Melanotaenia boesemani. Next base: position 4,925,025 of record NC_055688.1, read on the forward strand.
TACCACAATGTTTTTTTGTTGTTTCTTTTATTGTTTCTTAAAGCCAGAAAGTTGCCATTTGGAATGATTAGAGTTGTGTGTCATGTTTGTCTTCTGATTTTGTTCTACACAACAAAACAACTGCATGAGCGCTCTTCCAAGACTGGTGATTCCATACTTTTTGCCAGGGGTTGTATATTGACCATCGATGTAGTCGCCCCTTAGTGGGAGGGACCACTCATTAGTGGTTCGGACCATCGACGGACTATGGTCTGGACCAGACCACTATTGCTGCGACAACCCCTACATTCGGTTCAGTTGGTTTGGCACACCATGTCAAAACAGCTTAACATAGTCTTGTCTTCACAACTGTCTTGAATGCCGTTGACAGGTGGAATACACAGAACAGTTTTCAAAGAATTATGATGTTTTGATAGATGGGTTTTAATGCTCTTTTATATTTAAGGATGAAAAGCTACAACAAAATGCCCCAATTACTAGAGAGGAAGAGCTACTTGACAGTCTGGTAAGGCCACAGGGCCAGGCAGATTTGGATGCGAGTTCTTATCAAAGGCCGGCTCCTGATACCTGTGCAAATTTCGTATCGACCACCTATGTTTACAAGAAGAAATGCAGGTCTGCCCTGATTAATCTGCACTGTCAAGTGTGGAAATAGCCTCTACCATCACACCCCCACTGGCTTTGTCCTGATAAATCCTGTCTGTCTTGAGCTGCCGTGAGATTGAAGCTGAAATTGAGCCCTGCTGGTTCAGACACTGATGGAAGTTCTCTGGCAACAAAAATGCACATTATTTTTACAAAGTATCAGAACATCACCTCAGTTTTACGACAAGATGGGACAAGAGCCTCTTTTCCGTCATTATCTCTCTGTTTTGTCCACAATCTTTGTCACAGTCTAAGAACCAAAGATATACGATTCATAAATCTCCGTCTCATCTTCTTATCCTGACACACAACCACATTTTCTTAAGGTCACAGGTTATTGTAGTGACTGCAGCATTTAGCCACTCAGCCGGGTGGAGATCTGTTTATATCGCGCTTCAAGAATCAACCCAAAGCCACTGTCCATGTGCACAACATGAAAATGTAGAGGATAGGTAGGATGCCCGGATGGATAAATGAAATTTTAGAACACCCCGATGGTGTTCAACACTCCGTAGAGAGAAGAAAACAAAAAGAAAAAATTTCCTGTCAATAAAAGATGTGCTATTTTTGCTTCTTCTACATTTCAATTATGTTTCATCCTCACAGATAGTCTGGACAGGACTCAACAAAAAGTGACACGACCACCGAAAATCTGTAAAGACGGGACTTTTGGGAAGTCACTATGAATGAAATCAATAATGAAAAAGTAAAAAGAGAAAATGACATTTACATTCTGACAACACTTGCTTACAGTTCTGTTGTCAGTATCTAAAACTGATGAATCTGATTTAATCAAGTTAAGAAAGTAAATTAAAAAAAAAGGCCTTTAATAATGGCAGTGTATAGGATTGAAGTCATGGACAGGCATGGACCCGAAAGACCGTGTGGAAATAAAACACCAAATAAATCTGAGTGGACGAAGGTCAGAGAAATATTTGATCCTCTGAACTGGATCAACAGTTCTGTTGAAAAGAACAGAAAGTTTTTTAAACTCTGCAGGCATTGTCACTAAAATCTAAACAGAAACAGGGAACTTATTTAAAATAAAGAAAAATAAGAAAACAAATTAGGACAGATAAATCCTGCTGTTCTCTGTAGTTCATACAAATGAAGTCTTTAGCCTGTAAAGTAGTTAGAATTTCTTTTTAACTCAAATACATCACACAACAGTTTTTTTCATGATTTATTTAACGTGACATATTCACACATATACACATATAAGTTAGTCAGCGTGACGTGAACATGACATGGCTAAGAAACGAACTTTGAAGCTGAAGGAAAAATAATTTTTTATGTTTAAAGTGTGGAGCATCGTCACCATCCATCACCAGGTCAACTTAAAGAAAAGCCTTCCACAACCACCACTTCTACCTCTCCAGTCTGACTTAGAAACTTTCCATGTATCCCTTTAAGGTTTTCCTGGTCCAGCTGCCTGTCTATGGAACTTGAGTGGTCCCTAAGCCCACAGCGTTTGCATAAGCAGTAAGCAAACTGACCACCTGCTGGGTTTCCAAAGTGAGTCTGGCTTCGGTCAGCCAGTCCTCCACCACCCTCCTGGCCTCCCCTCTCAACTGGTTTACCATTTTAGCGGCCAACTCTAGATCCCCGTGCTCTAAGCAATAACTAGCGTATGAAAGGAGTTTGAATGGGTCTAAATCCTCGCCGCTCAACTGGGTGGGCGGGGCTTCCTGCTGACCCTCAAAAAGCAGTGCAGCCTGAAGGTAGGACAGGAAATACTGGTACAGAGAGTTGTGGGACTCATCGATAAGAGCCACCTTCCGTGCCAGTGATCGCAGGGTGTTAAAACGTGCACGGAGAGACGCTTCACTGTACACGCCACGCTGCAGGGATTCTTCAGGAAGAGCTGATGCCAGGGCCAGGGCAAAGTCGTTGTCATGGCAGCTGTCTCGCACGGCCTGAGCGGCGGTCTCCAGAGGAGCTGTGGGCGTATCGGCACCTGCCGTCTTCATGGTGTAGCTGAGAGCTTCCACAGAAAGCCACAGCTGATGAGCCTTCCGGGCCTCCTCCTCAGCCACCACATGGCCTGCAGTCCGGAGAAAAGAGACATTTCATTATGTCTTCAAACATCTGCCATGAACACACAAAACTCCCCTTAAGGCTGCTGCAGACACACACACACACAGTCATTCCAGATGTTAAACATTTATATTCACACAATGAACAACACTAAATCTGAAACAACATATTTAGACTAATTTACGGAAACAAATATTAAGAGAATCTTTATTAATCCAGAAACAGGAATTAATTTTGTTCAGTTAAAATTTATTTGGTCTTTGTCTTCATAAACAACCGCTGCTGTGGTTGGAAACGACCTCGCTAAAAACCAGAACTTCTCTGTACATCACACATTAAAAGATGAAGACGGATTCGTCACATTTACTCTTGACAGACCTAAAAACCTTTTTGTGATCGTTTATTTCCAAGTCTGAGATTTTTGGATGTTTGGAAATTAAATCCATGAAAGCGTTAAAACTGTGATCTTCAGTGTGAAGAGAGAAAATGTGACTATAGTAAGAGGGCCTGAAATTCCATCCATCCTTCCATTTTCTGCAGCTTATCCAGGGTCGGGTCAAAGGGCAACTGCCTAAGCAGGGAAACCCAGGTGAACACGATTTACGCACAAAAACAGACAACAGAGCAAACCAAACACCACAGCAACCATCTTAAAAAAAAGATCAAGAGCTGAAGATCACAGCCTGATGAAGCCAACAGAACCACATCATCCGCATAGAGCAGAGACCCGATCCTGAGGCCACTAAACCGGATCCCCTCAACACCTTGACTGTGCATAGAAATTATGAACAGAATTGGTGACAAAGGGCAGCCTTGGTGGAGTCCAACCATCACTGGAAACAAATCTGATTTACTCTCAATGATGAGGACCAAGCTCTGACACCGGTCGTACAGCTCGGGGGTCCAGCACTCCATACTCCCGCAGCACCCCCCACAGGAGCCCCCAGGGAAACACGGTCGAACGCCTTCTCCAAGTCCACAAAGCACATGTAGACTGGTTGAGCAAACTCCCATGCCCCCTCCAAGACCCTGAAGAGTGTGTAGAGCTGGTCCACTGTTCCACGACTGGGACAAAAATCACACTGTTCCTCCTCAATCCAAGGTTGGACTACCAGACAGACCCTCCTCTCCAGGACCCCTGAATAAACCTTACCAGGGATGCTGAAGAGTGTGATCCCCTATATTTGGAGAACACCTTCCGGTCCCCCTTTTTGAAGAAGGGGACCACCACCCCAGTCTGCCAGTCCTGGGAAACTGTCCCCAATGTCCATGCCATACTGCAGAGGTATGTCAGCCAATGCAGCCCTACAGCATCCAGAGCCTTAAAGAATTCCGGGTGGACCTCATCCACCTCGTGGCCCTGCCACTGAGGAGCTTTTTAACCACCTCAGCGACCTCAGCCCCAGAAATAGGAGAGACCAGGATCCCCGGATTCAGCTTCCTCGTTGAAAGGCATGTTGGTGGGTCTTTGAAGTATTGCCTCCACCGACCCATAACGTCCCAAGTTGAGGTCAGCAGCCCCCAATCCCCACTGTACACAGCGTTGACGGAGCACTGCTTCCCCCTCCTGAGCCGCCAGATGGTGGACCAGAATCTTCTCAAAGCCGTCTGGAGTGTCATTCTCCATGGCCTCTCCAAGCTCCTCCCATGCCCGAATTTTTGCCTTAGCGACCACCAAAGCTGCGCTCCGCTTAGCCCACTGATACCCATCAGCTGCTTCTGGAGTCCTACAGCCCAAAAAGGCCTGACAGGACTCCTTCAGCTTGACGGCATCCGTCACTGCTGGTGTCCACCAACGAGTTCAGGGTTTACCGCTGCAACAGGCACCAACGACTTTACGGCCACAGCTCCAGCTGGCCGGCTCAACAATAGAGGTGTGGAACACAGCCCACTCGGACTCAATGCCCCCCGCCTCACCCGGGACATGGTTGAAGCTCTGCCGGAGATGGGAGTTGAAACTGTTTCTGACAGGGGATTCCGACAGACATTCCCAGCCCGACTTTCATCTGACCGGTATCATCCGCCACCATCTGTGCCATTTCACCACCAGGTGGTGAGCAGTTGGCAGCGCCGCCCCTCTCTTCACCCAAGTGTTCAGAACATGCGGCCGCAAGTCCGATGATACGACTACAAAGTCGATCATCGAACTGCGGCCTAGTCTGTTCTGGTGCCAGGTGCACATGTGGACACTCTTATGCCTGAATATGGTGTTCGTTATGGACAATCCATAACAAGCACAGAAGTCCAATAACAAAACACCACTCGAATTCAGGGGTGGGGCTCATGGGGCCTTTCGGGCTGAGCCCATCTGGGCCCCATGGGCAAAGGCCCGGCCACCAGGCGCTCGCCTCCGTGCCCCACCTCCAGGTCTGGCTTCAGAGGAGGGCCCAGGGACCCACGTCCAGTACAAGGGAAACCCGGGTCCACTGATTTGACTCATCATAGGGATCTATTGAATTATGAATTGGTTAATGCAAAATTTAAAAGGCCTGTAGCTACCACAGCTTGGTGTTTCTAGAAGGAACTCCATCTCTTTCAAGAATCCAGCAAGTGGACTTTTCATGAATTTTCCTTGACAAACACTGATTGATCAGAACGATGAACTGGAGCATCTTTTCTGAAGACTAATCCCTTCTATTTTCACCTTGTCTGCTGAAAGTTTACCTGGAACGCTTCAGGAGAGGTTGCTTAGCTGAACAATGTTTTACCCTAGAAACCTAGAACCCTGGATCCCTGGAAGCCTGGACACACATTCCAAGTTGCTGTCTTGCTTTTTTATGTTTCCAGACTAAAATAAATCCAAATTATTGACATGCCTCATTAGGAAAGGCAGCTCATTCCCCATCAGACTAGGTGCAGATTTTCACTAATGCTGCATCTGAACTAGAAACTAAAACTAAAAACTAAATCACATTTCATGAGTTGATTCTGATCAAACATATTTTGTTAGACTTAAACTTGCATAATATGTATAATCTATAAATACGGAACTAGAAGGGTTCCTCTGTGGATTAGTAAGGTGGATCAGAACCAGAATCACGTTTCTCACATATGGATTTGGTCCAATATCTGTATCAAAGCCAGATACTAATATTGGATCAGATCCGTCTATAAACACGCTAGAAACTCTGATGTCTATAAACAGTAGTGTATATTTCTGGTTAAAAAATAAATCTAATTATTAAAGGCCTATGAGTCTGAAGCTAACGAACATGGTGAAAAATGTTATTTGAGGAGAAATCTTCAGCAGAAACTGGGAGAAACCTGTAAACCTTTTCCAGGTGTAGATTATTACCTACAACCTTTTCTGTCTACAGTTCAGGTCCATATTTTAATGCATTCTTTTTCCTCCTTTCTAATCCTCCTGTAAGGAACAGAAACACTGAAGACAGACAGAGAAACAGAAATATATTTATGTATCTTACTGTCAATGGCCTCCTCCATCCCCTTCAGCCTTGCATAGGCAGAGTTCATATCCAGAGTGAAGTTATCCAGCTGTTCCTGACTCAGCTGACGATAGCGGGTTTCCTGTTCCAGCATCTTACTGCTCAGCATCTGAAAATAATCCCAACACATCAGTTTTTAATGCTCAGATATCAACTTCTATTGAAAATTATATAATTCCTTGACAATGTCACTGCATCAAATAAATAGAAGAACTGAATAAATTGACTTTTTTTGTTTTAATGTGTCCTGTCCAGCATGTTAGCAGCAGTTGTTGTGTTGTGCCGCACAAATTGATTGGCCAAGGGGAGCATTATAGGATAATCTGACTTTTTATTTAAATTCTGGTTCACTTATTTTTTTAGAATGAATAATTTACATAACATTGCTGGACCCAACCTAAGGGGGCAGAAAAAAAAGGGAAGAGATTACAGAAATGAAAAAGAGAGTAGAGAAAACAAGGAGGAGACAGAGACACCAAATTAATCATCCCTGAATGTCCTTTATCCTGTATAATGAGTTCTATGAAGAATTTTGAATTGTATTAGTTGCACGTTTGAATTCTTATTCATTGTAAAGGTGTTTAAACATATTTGTGACCATCCATTTTGATTAGGGTTAGGTCTGAAGTTGGAAGAGAGATTGAATCTTCTAGTTTAGATAATAGTCTATATATTTTTGATAATAGCTTTGGGGCATCGAGATTGAAGAATTCTGCTACCCTGATAGGTAGCTGCAAGTTTAATTGGTTAATGGTATATTCTTTATATATAACAGATTTAAGCTGGTGGTATTCTAAAAAAATTATGTGGCTTATTCCATGATGTGAAGTGAGAATATTAAATGAGAAGTTTCTTTTTTTTTTTTTTATTACATATTCTGTTTTATTCCTTTATTTTTCCATAGAATGAGGTTAATAATCTTTTTGTTTGCAGGATGTCAGGGTTGTAAGCTTACATGGAAAAAGTGAAGACTTAGTTATTTTTATTTGTGTTTTTTTTTTTTTATATTTGTGGTTTTATTGCTGAGCTGATGAATGGCAGGTCAGAGATAACTAGATCCTCACACAATGCTTGCTCTACATCTAACCATGGTTCATCTAGACTGCTGGGTTTAAGCCATTTGACTCTTATTGTCCCCAAGGGGGAATTCTTTTCCACAGACTGAGCCCCTGGACTACGATCACCAAATAGAGGTAGTATTGCACAGAACACAACATAACTCAGCGGGGCCTGTTGTTTAGGGCAGATATAACAGCGGGCATCAGACTTTTTCCAAAACGAGCCTTCCTGCACTGCACCTACGCCCTGAGGGCAGTGGGGTGAGGAGGTATGTGTAGAGTCCGGTGCTATTGAGACTGCAACACGTGTGGTGGTGTTGTCATTGAGTTTAGTAAGATTGGGTGTGATTATTAGATTTTTATTTTATTTTTTATTTTATTTTTATTAGATGATTATTGCAGCAGTGCTGGTTATGCGTGAGTTTAGTCGGGTTCCTAACAGAGAGTATACTTTAAAAACAGGAGCAGCACAGTACGATGGATTAGATTATGTTTTGGTACTGGATTTGGGACTCACTCTGGTCTGCCGGGGATGTCGCCCACAGGGGATGGTGGGGGGGTTAAGTGTGTGTGAAAGTGAGTGTTCAAAACGGTCATACAGACACACATTTACAAGGTCCCCCGGTGATCACATGCCATTTTAGTGATGGCATGTTTTGTTCTATTCTACAGTCATTTAGCAGACGCTTTTCTCCAAAGCGACTTACATCTGAGAGTAAGAACAACACAAGCAGAAACCATTAACTGGTAGACTGCTGTGAGTCCAGTTGGACCCAGGTGCTGTCGTGTAGTGCTAGAGGCAGTTTTTTTTATTATTATTTATTTCCCTTCTCCTCCCTACAGTAGTCCATTGTTTAATTACAAGATCAGGATTTCATCACACAACATCATCTTGGGTGTAAGTGCACGCAGCTTATTATTAGTTGAGCCAAAGAGCTGGACAAATCTTTCTAACTCATTCTGTTAAGTAGAAGAGTTAAGCTAAGTGCGGAAATGCTACTTAAACAGGTCAGTCTTTAGGTTGCTTTTAAAAGTGGGTAAGGACCCTGTGGATTGGACAGAGTTTGGTAGATCGTTCCACCACTGGGGAACAACAGAGAAGAGTCTAGCTACTGATGTGGTGCCACCTTGTGGTGGCAGCACTAGGCATCTTTCACTGGCAGAGCGTAACTGTGGAGAGGGAGTGTAGCTCTGGATTAAGGAGTGGAGGTAGACCGGAGCCGTTTGGGTTATTGTTTTGTAAGCCAGAAGCAGAGAGTTGAATTTGATGCACTGAAACTGGAAGCCAGTGAAGAGCAATTAGCAGTAGAGTGAGATGAGCTCTTTTTAAATGAGCATGCAGGCAGGCCAGCCAGTAAGGAGTTGCAGTAGTCAATGCGTGAAATGACCAGAGCCTGGACCAGGAGCTGGGCTGTGTGTTCTGTCAGTCCGATCCTCCTGATGTTGTAGAGAGCAAATCTGCAAGACCGGGCAACCGAGGCAACATGGTCCTTAAAAGTCAGCTGATTGTCTACCATGACACCAAGATTCCTGGTAAAAGACGTAGGCACAAGTGTTATAGAGTTTAACTGCATGCTTATCTGTGGCGGTAAAGAAGGACTGGCTGGATAGACAATAAGCTCAGTCTTGGACAGATTTAGCTGAAGGTGGCGATTCTTCATCCATGCGGAGATATCAGCAACATGCTGATATTTGCATTGAGACGGGTTTGTCATCAGGTGGGAAAGAAAGGAAAAGCTGAGTGTCGTCTGCATAGCAGTCGTAGGAGAAACCATGAGAGCTAATGACTGCACCGAGTGAGGAGGTCTATAGTGAAAAGAGAAGCGGGCCAAGCACCGAGCCCTGAGGCACCCCTGTTGTCAGTGATCTGGACACTCCCCCTTGCCAAGATACTCTGAAGGATCTTCCTGTGAGAAAGGACATGAACCATGAGAGGACAGATCCTGAGATGCTAAGCTCAGAGTGTGGAGGAGGATCTGGTAGTTGAGCAGCATGTACTGCGTCGGTCATGGACATAATATGCTCTGTTTTCAGGGAGCTTAGCTATCCATCACTTGACGCAGAAGATGGAGCATTACTACTGGAAATCACGGCGGCAGTACTGAGCAGAATAGCCGACATGTGACAAGCGAATGAAACAAACCAGAGAAGAGGAGGAAAGGAACAAAAAAGCAGAAGAAGAATGAAGATGAGGACAAAAACTGTAGAAATTGTGTGAGCATTTGTAGAAAGACTGGATATCTAAGTGTTAAAGGTGTGTTAGACGATTGAAAACAACTTTATAGCGATGCATTACCGCTGCCAAATGTCTGAAATGGACGTTGGCTCACACGAGTAAACTCTGAACTCAGCACTGTCCACTAGTGGCGGAACTGACTCAACAACCATGGCAACATAAAAGACACATGGAAGTATGACAATGGCGATGTGTGGCATTTGAAACTGACGTCGCATTTTACCCTGGTCTGTGATTTGTTGATGGTTCTAGTCTGTGATCACACAGCATCATCTTCTAGTAAATCAGAATCAAATTTAAAGCGGGCGCACGTCATGGAACGCCTTCCCACGCCCACGTGGTGGCTATAAATGGTCAGGTGGACACCTATGATACATATTCATCACATCACTTGCATGATGTCTCAGGAGGGAAAAAGAGTTAATAAGTGTAATTTTTCAGGATGCTGGACTGAGATCCTGATGGACCACACTGACAAACGTAAAAATGTTTAATTGGTGGGCATGGCCATTACTTGTGTCAGAAAGCTAGAATAGTGGCATTCTTATTGTAGAGCATGAAATTATTTTAATTCATGAGGATTTTTGCCTTTTCCTGTCTTGTTCAATGTCTTTTTTTATTGCTGCTCATCCACATTAGCTTTTCTCAGTCTTATGAATGAGTACAGTAACCCTAGGAAATAAGCCCTAGGAATCATTAAAGTAATTCTAGAAATTAGTAAAGTAGTCTTAGGAATTTGTAAAATACTCATGTGATTAGTAAAGTACTACAGGAATTAGTACCACGTGGGATTTTCATATAATTAAATTCATGGACACGTTTGTATCGGTCTTACGCTTGTTGGTACTTGTTGCCGCACAGCTGGCGCACCGAGGGCGGCGGTGCAACAGGTGCATTGGCACCCAGCAAAATTTCTTCAAATTTTCTAGTTTGGCTTATTATGCGTGCCAATGCAACGCATTGCACACATATCACTATCGTTTTTTCTGTTTCCACTCAAAACTTTGGCACATATCTCCTCCTACAGCTTTGACTGTACCCCCACAAAAGTTTTTTCATATCTTTTATGGTTTGGACACAATTGCAGTTTACGTTTTGTGAAAAATCCCCAAATCCCCAAACTCTGCCCACACTGCCCACAAGAAAGAAGTTGTCTCACGGCCTGAGTTTTTGGTCTACAGACAATTTATATATCAAAACATGGCTTCAAATGGACAGGAGCTCATTTTGAGCTAGGATGTACAGATTTTGAGCTACAGAGCTCCAAAAGTCACAGAGTCTCCCACTGACTTCAGTTAGAGGCTGTCTAGTGATGGGATGTTTGGCTCTTTTCAGAGGCCTCGGCTCCCAAAGAAGAGCTGGCTTGTTTGACTCCTGAACGGCTTTTATTTTAGCATCTTTTTTTTGCCCCAAGCTCCAGAAGTCAGAGTTGACTTTTTCTCCCATTGAAGTCCCATTATATCCACTGTTTTCCTTCACTGACTTGTCGTGTTTTAAAATCGCTGGCGTTTTTGGGGTAAAATAAATTACATCTCTGTGTTCCTGAAAGACTTTGTGTGCGGTTTTAACCCTTCGCTATCAAACAAGAAGTACCTCTAACGCTGCACTCAGTTGACCAAATTACATGAAATTTGCCAATTGTAATTACTGTTCCAACCTCAACATGTTGGTATATGAAAAACAACTATAGCGCCACCTAGTGGCCACCTTAAATTCTGCAGATTTTTATTCATGCTGCTGAGATTAACAAACTAAACATGGTTCACTCCAGTCGCAGGCTGAACACATCTGGATGTCCCAATGTTGTCAGCGTCATTGCTCCACCCTGTGGCAACAGGAAGTCCCCTCGCCATCAAAAAGAAAGTGCGTCTAACTCAGAACTCTGTCAAATGCCAGGAAAATTTACTAATTTTAATCAGAGTCCCAATTTGAACATCTTTGTACATGAAAAACTACAGTGCCACCTAGTGGCCACTTTGATTTCTGCAGGTTTTCAAATTATGATGATATTTGGCAGTTTTAATCAGAGTACCAATCTAAACATGTTTGTACATGAAAAACGACTACAGTGCCACCTAGTGGCCACCTTAAATTCTGTAGGTTTTCCAATCATGCTGAGATTTGCCATCTTTTTCTTTATTAGCTTTCAATCGTCTTCCTGCACTCGACGGAGGCGGATGCTTTTTCCTCCCTCCGTACTCTGGACTTGTCCTGTTATCTCTGAGCATCTCTCTGCATTACAGTTCTGAATTTAGAACCATGGATCTGATCAGCTGGTTTCTCAATGCAACTGACCAAATGTATTCGAACCGCAAAACGGGCGTAGGGGAGCCCGCTTGTCCTGGTGGAACGTTCGCAGCTGGATACGTGATGGACTCCTGGGGGGTGTGGAAGGTCATGTGTCTGTCGCTTCTTTCTGTCAAGGATGTTGAGGACATCTACACATTCGGATTTATGATAATTGGGTTTCTGCTGTTTGGAGCGGGCGGTTTCCTGGTGTATTGCAAAATTCGGGCCCTGTTGGCGGCCACTGGCAAGCTGTTGAACTTTTGTGTAGGTGTGCTGTGCTGAGCTTTGAACAATCAAACTATGGCATTACAAGAGCTTAATCGTAAACTGAATGGCATCGTAGCTCAGAATGGCAAGCTGGTTGGGTTTCCGGAGCTTGTACGTGGGGTGGACACCAACTTGGAGAAGTTGTCGGCTTGACTGGGTGAAAACTGACCCAAAATTCGGATGATTAGAGAGTCGCCAGTGAGACCACTGAGAGATTTAAGGCAGACGAAACAAGCTCTAGCCTGGAAACAAAACAAATGATGTTATCTTAAGGCTCTTTTCGACTGTAGGAACCTTTTGCAGTTCCTATAACCTTTTCAGGAACCAGGCCGTTTTTTCGCGCATTCCGACATATAGGAACTAGGGACCAAAGCCCTCAGTTCCTATAACCATTTTAGCTCCTGCTCCGAGGCAGGGTCTGAGCGGGGTTCTATAGGAACCCTCATGACGTAGGTGTTTGGTGACTGGTAGCTATGCCCCTTGCCAGATTTCCGCATTTTGTGTCCCCGCCACATTTAAAAAACACGGTTGCACATACGGACAAAAACAACAACAGAGCAAGCGATAAATGGACCGACGAGGAGGTCGAAGCTCTTCTGACCGTCTACGCCACAGAGGATTTTCAGAGAGGTTTTGAAGGTTCGCAGCAAAATATAAAAATATTCCTGACGATCAGCTCTCAGTCAGAGAACGCGGGATAACGCGAAGCAGCGCACGTAGAAAACTCACACAAGACTACAAATAAATTAAGGACCACGACAACCAGAGTGGTACGAACCGAAAAAACAGTAAATTGGACAGCTTGTACCACCGACATGTTTACTCGGTCAACGCCGCAGCAAATGACTCCTGCGTGCGGCAGGAAAAGCCGGTGTGATATACAGAGCATATACACACATGTAAATAGTTATTTTTGCTCTGCTGTATTCACTATAAAAAAAATAAACGACTTTGTAAAGAGTCTGAAGTTTTCTGTTTGTGTCTGTTAGATGTGCTTTGGCCACATCTATAAATTAGCTAATAAAAATATTGAGTAGTTATTAACTTATCACAGATATGAAATATTAAATAATCCATCTTTGGTCGCTACATTTTAAGTCTTATCCCTGGGTGTAAATTAAATTAGTTTATCAACTTTATAATATGCTCCATATCACAGAACGAAGTTTATCATGTTTAACCAAGATCTGGCACAAATTACACACCTGTAAACATTTCACCACCCTTTTTATATTTTTACCTTCATATACGCTAAATCTGTGTGACTATGTCCTCATAATTCTAAACCATAACTCAGTCACAACCAACCCTTCAGTGACGGATTACTCCTCCACATTTCTACTGATGATTCCATAAAACACACAAAGCTTAATAGCAGATGATGAGATCTTTATTTTACACACACAAAAATATATAATAAATGATGCATTTTCTATGGAACATTTTCTCTTTAAATGTGTACATCATGTATACATGTATGTTCTGTCTGTCGAACTTCCAGAACATGATGCTTATTATGAAGAGGTGTGTAGTGATTAGCTGGAAGGCAGGAGGTAAAGCATCCAGGCTGTTCTCCATCTCCTTCAGTATCTGCAGCAGGTGGTTGTGTCCATCCTCTCCAGTGCAGCTTCAGGCGGCCACAGATGTATTGAAATGTCTCCCTGGACATACAGAAATTCTCTATCTACTGCTCATCGGTAAAATTGAGAACAACATTTTCCCACTAGTTATCAGCTTTGCTCCGCACCAGCCGGACGGTGAGGAGTTCAATGAGCTGCAGCAACGTCTGAAACGCAGAACACGAGTTACAATAAACCCACCGTCTGAAATATTTACTCATAAGACACGTATACAATCGGCGCATGTTTAATAAGTTAAACTTACACGTCGTCTCCTTTGTCTGCGGCGTATCTCCTGCCGCTGGATTCTTCATCTTCTGGCTTTCAGGAGCCTTCCAGCCTTGACGTGAGACGCCTGGTTGTATCGTCCATCAGTAACATCTCCATCAAGCAGAGCATGAACACTACGATCTCTTCGTTCTCCATATTAGCTTGCCGTGTTGTTTTGTTTTTAGCGGGTTTTGTTTTGTTGTTATGTGGGGCTAAAGTCACACATCACTGTCGCAGACGTATGCGTCACATTGGTCCCGCTACCACCCCCAACTCATGTGCGAATGCAACATGAAACAGTTCCCCTGGAGAAGAGCCGTTCTTAGAACTAAGACAGTTATTAGAACTGCGTTCTTAGAACTTCTCTGTCGGAATGCGTCTTTAATCCGGCTCCCTAAACTGGCCTTGTATGGCTGGTTATCAAGTTGCCCTAGAATGTTATGCAGACTGATGCTCTGCCCTCTTCCTCCCTGTTTTTGCAGCAGCTGCTTCCTCCCTCTCCTCTCATGTTGTTCAGTGAATCATGATGGCTGTCTGTGATCAGCTGATTGGCTTTTCTCTCTTCTTGCTTGTGTTTGTGGTTCAGCTGAGGAGGAAACTAGTGGTTCATGGTTCACACCGTCACATATTTACCCCAAAATATTCTTTTTGGGAAGACCTTCTCTAACACAGTAGCTGACTGGTGGTAGACAGGGTTTATACTTCAGCAATGCAGGGGCGCGCCTAGAAAAGTTCTGATGGGGGGCCAAGCAGGAGCACTGACCAGATAAAGGAGGGCACAAATGAGACTTTTTTTAGGTTTCGATTTCATGAAATATTGAACTGATTATCACAACTAAAGTGATCATCTAATGTAAAAAAGTGAAGAAAAACTAGTAAAAACAGCCAATGATGTGTTTTATAAGCAGGTGTTTACTTTGGGTGATGCTACTGTAGGACTTTTATCACTGCTGCACAAACACTCACGCTTCAATGATAAAAGGAAAATCCTGTTTTTATCCTGATCATCAGTTTTATCAGATTTTCTTCATTAATTTTGGCTGTTTAACCCCTTACGATGCAGACGTACCTGTCCCGGTACATGACTACTAATCAACAACATTGCAGCCATATGTGCAAGCACCTCTGTCATGAATGCCCACAATATACACATCAAATGAAAGTTCAAAGTCTCGTCTTTCCGATGATATAAACCATTTTGACACGCAAGAACCACAGCGCTAACACTAAAGCCTTTTTTACAGAAAAGCAGAAAGTTTAAATATTGACTTTCCTTACCTTTGAGGGCTCTCTATAGGCCAAACATCAATATTTCCCATCAAGATTGGTCTCATTGGACAAAAAAAATATTTTTTTCTGTGTGTTCTAAAGTGTATAACTTTTTATCAGTAATACTTACAGTGATTCTGATTGCTGTGGGTGAAACTAGAGAGTGTTACCTTTACAAAGAGCCCAAGCCTGTACTTAAAATCCAGAGGGTTCAATAACAGCAGTAATTCTAATTTGGAGAGGTCATATTACAGGCGTTTTTGCCAAAATGACCCCGCTAGATAAGGGGTTAACTTCAGTCGTCACATCTGCTGGTTTTATGGCAGAAATTATCGCCATGGAGACGGTTGGTGAGATGATATATGATTTCTGCATTATGATCTAGAACATGGTAGAGATGATGTAGAACAACATATAGAAGTACATTACATGCTGCATTTACTGACCCTTGGACATCTGACGTTTACCCAAAGAAAGGTCAGTTAAAACTAAATATTTGTAGAATTGTCTCATTTTGTTGATATAATATAGTAAAAACAGGCAGATTTCAGGCATAGTCGCAAATAGTGATTAATCATGATCAATTTGAGATGTGATTAATCATGATCAATTTTAAAGCCAGTTAATCATAAATAATTCATTTGAAAGCTGTGATTAATCTGATTAAAATGTTAATTTGACAGTCCTACTTATTTTATATTTAGAAGTGGGACTTTAATGTATTAATTCCAATTAATTACAAAAGAATTAACACATTAAAAAACGCAACGCATTTAATCACAATTTGAATTCCAAATTGCGGTTTAGTCCAGAAGAGGTCAATAATATCAAAAAATGATTTCTTTCTCCTCAATCTCAGCAGTGATGTTGGAATTTGACAATCATTGGACGTTTTCTTGCATATATTACATTATTTTCCTTCTTTTCAAATCACCTGATCAACTATTTTCTGAGGCAGACCGCCTAGGAACACGATGGTTTACTCTGATTCTTGCTTGTTTCTCTGCTGGAAGTCCTTATGATAACACATTCAAGTACATGTCCAGGGTTTGGCTGAACAGTGACGTTCCAATAAACAACTGAAGGGGAAGCTGAAGGACATACACTGTTAGAAAAAAAAAAAGCTAGATGTGATTAAAAACTGTATTAATAAACCTGATAAAAAATTTTTTTCCCTGTCTGTGTTGCAATCCAAGACCAAAATCAGTCATGTGGATGAAATTTAAATAAGTTCAGATCATTTCAGTCAACAGATCATCGGTCTGATGAACTGAGGGAGTGTTTGAAAAGGTTTTTGTTCATTTATTTTATTTTTCTGAAGTGTCTCTGTACTTCAGATATATAATTAAAGGATGTTGACGTCAGATGTTGATAAATGTGAAATGTGTGGTTGTGTTGCTGTATGCTTACCTGCTCAGCCTCAGTTCTGAGCTCCTGCTCCTGGACTTTGAGGACGTCTCGGACGTGGTCTGTGTGAGCGGCAGCCTGACGACGAAGCTGGGTCCTCATCTCCACCTCCATCACTTCCCTTAACTCAGCCAGCTGCCGACACGGAACACAGAAACAGTGTGTGTGTGTGTGAGTGTGATAGACACACAGTGATATATATATATATATATATATATATATATATATATATGTATTTATATGTGGTTACAGAGGTGGGCTTGGGTCTGGAGAACCTGGGTTCAAGTCATCGGGCTGGTAACTAAGGTAAAACACTGTGGGCCCATGAGCAAGGCCCTCAACCTCTAACTGCTGCCTAGCTGCCTACTGCTCCTAGCAACTAGGGTGGGTTTAATGCCAGCTAGGGATTATAAAGTATAAATATTTATAGGCCTGTCGCGATAACAATTTTGCTGTTACATTTTCTCAGAAATTATTGCGATAGGCAATAATATTACCAAAGCTGTCATGTGTTGTCATTTTGAGACCGTTCTCAACTAATATAATGACAATGCCATAATAACACAAACACACCCTTTCAAAGATCAAACTTTCATTTCTAAAGAACATTTTACACTGGAATTGGAAGAAATTTTAAATAAAACAAAAACAATAATTAGAAAGGACTCTCAGTCTCATTAACAATGAATGAAAACCAAACACAACCAAAAACAATTTGATAGATAATAAAGTCTGTTCTGTAAACAAAACTGCCCTTCAGAAAATATATTTAAAAATGTTTAACATGGAGCTCTGACAAGGAAAACCAGTAAAACTGCCAGTTAGTACCATTTTATTAAAAAACTAGAAAAAAAAGATTTACTGCGCATCGTTGCTGTTTGTGAAGCTGAAATATCTCCCCTCATCACTGCGTGTCAGACTGAGAACCGAGCTGCTGCGACGCCACGCTGTGCCTTTTTTACATCAACACCGGGACACCGGCCCAGAAGTAACGTGGCTCACTGAGAATCCTTCCAAACCTCTCGATTAGACGGTGTTCTGTCAGTTTAGCATACGCATCAGAGTAGCATACATTACGTTAATGCACATTCGGGTTAAGGTCAGGTGCAGTCATCAGTCAACTGACAAACTATGATAAACTGACAGAGCACCGGCATTGCTCTTGATGTGTATTTCAGCGTGAGAAACCAGAGGTTTATTGTGAGAGCGTGAGAAACCACTTAGTTGCGCAAGTCTCACGGCCAGTGTGTATGAGCTGGCAGTCCCGTAAAACCAATGCAGCGTACCGGCTTGCACAGGTTAAGTGGTTCACTACGGTCTCGTGCTGCAACATGATGCTGTCAAGTATGACACGAGAGCTCACTCCGCAAGAAACGAGAACATTCAGTCGAAATACTCCATAGTTAAACCTGTTGTCATACACAGTCTATGGTAACGTAAGATAGAAAGAAAAAAAAAAAGAATATTATCGTGGCTGGCAAACTCATCGTGCTTATTTTTCTTACAGTGCAATTAATTGACTTATTGCATATTGCGACAGACCTATAAATATATGTGTGTGTGTGTGTGTGTGTAGACAGGACTGTATGCAACACAGAACTAATAAAAAAATAAAGCACCTTTCTCTCCTGCTCCAGCCGGGTCTCCTCCGTCACATGCTGCAGTGCTGTGTTAACTGCATTTTCCAGCGTTTTCTGGTCCTCCAGTTTCTGCTGTTCCAGAGCTGAACTGATGTGGATTTGTTCCCGGACTCGTTGCTCTGCTAGCTCCCGGTTCAACTGGTCAATGCGGCGATGGGCATGAGCAATCAGAGCGTTCAGGTCATCCGTTGATAGTTTACCAGCTAAACACAAAGACATTAAAAAAACAAGATTTTACAACCACAGTTCCAACAACATCAGGCGCTGTGTAGAATTTAGTTGAAACCAGAATCTCATCAAGCAATATTTCATTCCCAGTAGAAGAGCAACATATTTCAGATGGTCAGAACGAGACATTTCACCAATAGATGGAAAAAACAGAAGGAAAATATGAGCTCACTGCGAATCTAATGGCAGCAACATTAAGGATCAACTGGAGTAGTTTTTTCACGCCTGATGCCGATACAGGCTGCTGATGTTCTTGAGCCGATATTTGGAGCCGATACTGCTCTTGTTCCCTCCCTCCTCAATTTACACCATAGAAATTACAACAATGGCGTTACAAGTCTTGTTTTTTTTTTTTAAGAAACTTTTATTAAAATGAAAGTTCTGAAAGTTCTTAATCCTCCCAGTTTAGGAGCTGCTGGTTATAATGGAGGAAACAGAGACATTTTCTCCTGAAGGTAATGATCCAGCTTCGGAACAACTCTGTAATGTTTGGTATTATACCACTAACTTCACAGGAGGACTGAGTTGTTCACCAACAGCTAGTCAATCATTTACTTTACTCCCTGGCCATACAGGAAGTACTGTTTCTTCCGGTATTCCCTCACAATTAAACAGCAATACATTACATACCCCTTCTTAATATTTATTTATTTTTTCTCCCCTTAGGAGCAAACTGGAAGAGAGTAACAACTAACATCACAACAGCACTGACAAAGTTGATAATGCTGACTTGAATTCAATACCACTCTGATAAACAAGATAGACCTGTGCAGTAAGCTAAACAGAACAAAATCTTACCATTCGTAACCTCAGTTGCATCACATACATCCTCAAATGTTAACATTGTAAACTTAAACTCAATAATGTCGATTTTACACAAGTTACTCCTCCCAGTGCCATTTGGTTTCTTCCTGCAGCAGCTTTGGAAGTGGAGGAGCGATCTCAGAGAGGTTGGGGATGAATTTGGATAGATATTGGACCATTCCCATGACCTGCATCAATGCTTGTTTGTCAACAGGAGGCGGCAGCTGAATAATGGCTCAAAACTTATCAGGCCGCAGTCCGTCTGCACTAAGTGTGTGACCAATGTACTTAACTTCCATCATTCTGAACATTTGTTCTTGTTGAATCTCAGGCCGTTTTCATCAGCTCTTTGCAGTAGCTTTCATAGCCTCTGATCATGCTGCGCTAGCGAGTTTTCCCAGACCAACAGGTCATCAATAATGTTTACGACACCATCCAACCCTTCGATCATCTGGGCCACTGCTCTCTGGAACACTTCCCTGGCAGATAAGATGCCAAAGAGAAGGCGCTTGAAGCGGTATTTGCCAATGTGTGTGTTAAATGTGCAGTTTGGAGCTCTGTTCATCCAGTTTTATTTGATAAAACCCTTGGTTTGCGTCCAGCACAGAGAA
The DNA here is from genome assembly GCF_017639745.1 of Melanotaenia boesemani. Taxonomy (NCBI): domain Eukaryota; kingdom Metazoa; phylum Chordata; class Actinopteri; order Atheriniformes; family Melanotaeniidae; genus Melanotaenia; species Melanotaenia boesemani. Next base: position 4,944,851 of record NC_055688.1, read on the forward strand.
ATACTGTGCATTAGGCATGCGTGACACCACCTCTTCCACTGTATGAAGTGGATAATGTTCTCTTCTAATCGCAGTGTTCAAATCTTTAGGATCCATACAAATCCTAATCTTTTTTTCTCTAACTGTCACCATGCTGTTCACCCACTGAGTTGGCTCATCCTGTTTTGTGATCACATCTAACTGTTCCATCTTGTGAAGCTGCTCAATGACTCTATCCCTAAGAGCAACTGGGTGCGTGAATCACTGCTTTCATGTTAGGGTCAAGTTTTTTGGTGTGTTTACCTGGCAAACATCCAAGTCTTATGAAGAGATGTCCATAATCTTTTAGCGTGTCTTCTGTTTTTGTCATGCTGTACAACCGTTTCACCACAACAACTGCAATCAAAGCTAAACAGAGAAACTAAACAGCTGCTACACCTGGAAAAAAGCAGGAAAGGTTCTAAAGACATGGCTATCTCACCCTCCAGACCCCTAATCCCATCCAGTCCCCAGGCTCAACCCCCACCATCACTGACGAAGCAGGCCAAGTGGGCCAGAGGGCAGTGAGCCCCAGACAACCACATCAACAGACCAACGTCCATCCATACCTACATCCAGCTACATTCACCCCTCACCAGTGTTCAGACACCCATACAGACACGCATTCACAGGGTCCCCCGGAGGTTGCATGCCACTCAAGTATGTACTCGCCCTCTCTGAGAAGCATAGCACAGTGGGAACCCCAGGGGGGCAACAGGACCCCAGCCCCAAGCCAGCAGACCAAACCATCCCCGCCCCGGGCAGCGCCCGGGAAACAGGGGTCATTTGTTTTATTTTATATGTATATTTGATACTTTCAACTATTTGCAAGGTTTGACACAGTTTATGATTTTGTAATACAAATAACCAGCCATCAATCTTTTCAGGGCAGGTTTATATTATATATAAAACAGTATGTTTATATCACCAGTATGTTATATAGCACCTCAGCCTCACAGCAAGAAGGTTGCTGGTTCAAGCTTCGGCTGGGGGGGAGGTTCAAACCTGGGGGGAGGTGGCCTTTCTGTGTGGAGTTTGCATGTTCTCCCTGTGTATGCGTGGGTTCTCGCTGGGTTCTCCAGCTTTCTCCCACCGTCCAAAGACATGCATGTTAGGTTAACTGGCCACTCTAAATTCTCCCTGGGAGTGAGTGTGTGCGTGAATATTTGTTTATGTGTTGGCCTTGCAATGGACTGGTGACCTGTCCAGGGTGTACCTGCCTCTCACCTGCTAAATGCTGAGATAGGCTCCAGCTGACCTGCAACCCATAATGGACAAAGCGGTACAGATAATAAATGAATGAATAAAACAGTATGTGATGTTCTTACAAAAGTTAAAAGAAAAGTTTGGGCGAATTTCAGGCTCACAGGTATCTGCTGTGCAAAGACCTGCCCTGCTCTTTTTCTGATTGGCTAGTAACAATGGGTCTGCCAAGCTTTATTGGTTGAGAGTAGGAAGGCACCAATACCACATTTTTACAAATTGAGTACAAGTACTTACATCTGAGTACTTGCCAATACAGAGTACTGAAACAAGTACTAATAAATCCCACAGTTCACTGGTAAGGAGTGTGGACCACATGCGACAACTGATTGGTTAATGGTCTGATGTATCAGACGGGTCGTCCTGCAGCATCATCGACATGTGAGGCTGGAAAATGGTCCGAATCTTCAGAAATAAGGAGGATAAACCGGTTTTTGGTGGATTCTGTTCACAGCTGTGAGAAAGCTAAATTGCTAAATTCAGATGTTAATATGGCATGAATAATAACTTTGATAAGTAGAATTAAATAAAAGGGTAAACACGGATCATCTTCAGGTCCGATCTTCAGGTTTACCGCATGCTGTGATGAACTGCTCTGTCTCAGTCCCTGACCGGAGTCCTGCTGGGTGATGACAAGTCTGGGGGGTCCAGGAGAGATGGTTTCAAACTTGTAAAGGGAGGACATCAGTTTTTTATATTCCTTCCTCTGGTCGAGCACCTCTGAGTACCTCCAGGAGAAGTCTTCATAAACTCTGGATGAATGACCCTGGTAAAGTGGTGTACCTCTCCTCTGAGCCTACTGGACCAGCATTTCCCTTCTCTGGAAGTGGTGGAAGCAGAGGAAAACAAGTCCTGGCTTTGGTTTGAGGGTCGCGCTGCGGTGAGCCTGGTTCAGTTCAGGTGTGGAACAGAAAATTTCCTCAGGGCCTCTTGCAAAAAGTTTAGAAAAGAACTGCGTAGGTGGAAGGGCACACAATCCGCTTGGGGAGCCTGATCAGCCAAACGTTGCAGCATCTGCTTCTCCCCTCCAGGTCAGTTAGCTTAGCCTTTAGCTTCTTGTTATCAGTTTGAAGCTGAGTGCATAAAGTTTCTATGTTCTCCAGCCAGGGAACAGTGTCAGCCTTTTCTTCTAGTGACAACAGTCTGTTGGTGGTTACCGACGGCTTTTTGGACTATGTCAAATTAGTCATTAAGTTATTGGAAGGACGTCTTGAGCTCGGAGAGAAGACTGATCTGTGGTCAGCTAGGAGTGCTATAATGTCGCGTTTGCAACATTACAGCACAGAGTACACGAGGATATGGTTTATTTTCTTTCATTTTTCTAATTGACGGAAATCTATCGTAGCAATGGAAAACTTTAATCCCTGCAAACCACAGCTCTTCCACCAGATTAACAGGTTTGTTATGATTATTAAATCTAAATGTACAGGTTAATTATCCATAGTTGCATTTTCTATCAGTAAATGAGATATTTAGGCCCGAGCACATTCTTCTGTCATACCCCCTTATGAGAATGTGAAAATTCACATATTTCAGGGAGCTTGGGCATGTTGGGCCAAACTTACCTGACAGCGCCACCTATTGTGGTAGTCCCGTCAATGAACCTAATCAACCTTCATAAAATTGGTATATACTGTAACTGTTTACTGTAAGTAAATGTTTATTGTATTACTTGTCTTTTCAGTTGTTGTTGCTGCTGCAACAATTCAATTAAACTGATTTCACAGTCCTGCTTACGATAATGTCCATGATGTGGCTGCCTTCAATAAAAGCACCTCAACATGACATTCTAACAAAGACCGCTGCATGTGTGTGTGTTCTTACACTCACCGAGTCCTTTCCAGTTGGCCTGGATCTCTGGAGTGAGACTACTGATTTCCCTCTGAAACTGCTGCTTGGCTTCATTAACCAGTTCACAGTACTGGGAGACAACCTTTGCTTCAGACTCTGCTGACTGAAGCTAAAAAATATGAAACAGCATAAAAAAATAAGAAAACAAAACAAAACAAAAAAACATCATTAAACAAATCACAGCTCATTAAATCATGACTATTGTTCCCTTAAACTGCAGCTCCATGGGGCTGGATCCTGACTCCCAAACTCAGATAAATGGATGTGTGAGGAAACGTATCCATCATTTGCCAAATCAATGACCGAGTCAAAAGCAAAAGATTTTTCTTTTAATGGCCTGAATGTTTCCCATCTCACCTCACCTGACAATGATAGTCAAAACTTACTCACGGTGGGACTTTTGTTTTTTTATGTTTTTTAACTTTTTAAACAGAGAAGAAAATCAGCCAGAAAACTGAATCGTATAAATGTGGTGTTTAAAAACATTAACCCTTAAAACTCCAAACCATTTTCATTTTACTATTGTAGTTCTGTTTGTTTAATGTAGACCAGTCCGTAGTAGCTGAAGCTATTAATCCCAGTATAAACCAGTCTGTAGCAGCTTTTAATCCCAGTATAAACCAGTCTGTAGCAGCTGAAGCTTTTAATCCCAGTCAGCAGATTATGAGGCTAAAATGATGTAAAATAAATATCAAAAGATAGTTACTTAATCACTTAAATAAGGAAAATACTGAAATAGTAGTTTTTGGAAGTTCTGAGCTTCTAAATGGTACCCTAAGTGTTCACGGTCCTTTTACTTCGCATTGTGGAACCTATGTTAAAAATCTTGGTGTGATAATTGACAGCTCCTTTAACTTCCACCAGTCAGTTCTGTAGTCAAAAGCATTTCTTCCATTTGAGGCTGCTTGGCAAGTTAAAGCCCTATTTGTCCAAGCATGACCTAAAAAAGTCCTCCACCTGCTCATCATGTCCCGCATAGATTGTTGCAACTTTCTGTATTGTGGCATTGACCAGTCATCTCTGCACTGACTACAGCTTGCTCCAAATGCTGCTGCTCGGTTGCTTACAGTGAAGAGACAACGTGATCACATCACCCCTGTGCTTCCCTCTTTGCATTGGCTTCCTGTTAGTATTAGAACCCAGTACAAGATTTTATTACTTGTTTGTAAAGCCTTAAATGGTTTAGCTCCCCCGTATTTGTCGGACCAGCATGCTCCAGCCAGGACTTTGAGGTCCTCTTCACCGCTCTTTTTGAAGGTCCCATCTGCTAGATTTAAATCCAGGGGTGACAGAGCTTTCTCAGGTGCCGCTTCAAAGCTGTGGAACAGCTTGCCTCTTCACATCAGAGCTGCTCAGTCTATTTCTGGTTTAGTCTAGGTGTTTGAACAAAATTGAGCTTGGCATTCGCGTTTTTACTTTATATTCCAGTTTTATCATTTTATTTTTATTGATTTTTATTATGGGTGCATTGTGAGCTGGGCGGCTGCCAGAGGCAGGGACCCTGGCGGTCTGATCCTGGGCTGCAAAAGCTAGCTCTAGGGACGTGGAATGTCACCTCTCTGGCGGTGAAGGAGCCTGAGCTGGTGCACGAGGTTGAGCGGTTCCGGCTAGGTATAGTTGGACTCACCTCGACGCACGGCTTGGGCTCTGGAACCACTGCCCTCGAGAGGGGCTGGACCCTCTTCCATTCTGGAGGTGCTCCCGGTGAGAGGCGCCGAGCAGGTGTGGGCATGCTTATTGCTCCCCGACTTGGCGCCTGTACGTTGGGGTTTACCCCGGTGGACGAAAGGGTAGCCTCCATCCGCCTTCGAGTGGGGGGACGGGTCCTGACTGTTGTTTGTGCTTATGCACCAAATAGCAGTTCAGAGTACCCACCCTTTTTGGAGTCCTTGGAAGGGGGTGTTGGAGAGCACTCCTTCCGGGGACTCCCTCATTCTGCTGGGGGACTTCAATCACATGGGCAATGACAGCGAGACCTGGAGGGGCATGACTGGGAGGAACAGCCCCCCTCATCTTAATCCAAGTGGTGTTTTGTTGTTGGACTTCTGCTGTCGTCATGGACTGTCCATAACGAACACCTTGTTCAGACATAAGAGTGTCCACATGCACTTGGCACCAGGACACTCTAGGCTGCAGTTTGAATATCGACTTTGTAGTCGTGTCGTCGGACATTGCGGCCGCATGTTCTGGACACTCGGGTGAAGAGAGGGGCGGAGCTGTCAACTGACCACCACCTGGTGGAGAGTTGGCTCAGATGATGGGGGAGGATGCCGGTCAGGCCTGGCAGACCCAAGCGTGTTGTGAGGGTCTGCTGGGAACGTCTGGCAGAGTCCCCTGTCAGAAAGAGCTTCAACTCCCATCTCCGGCGGAGCTTCAACCATGTCCCAGGTGAGGCGGGGGACATTGAGTCCGAATGGGCTGTGTTCCGTGCCTCTATTGTCGAGGCGGTTGGGAACCCTGGGTCTAGGATGAAGCCTATTGATATTTATCAAACTAGGCTGTGATAGAGGTTAACAGTCTTTTCTGGACTGTCTGCCTGGCATCCATCTTGATTTGCAGTTTGAGCATCTTTGTTACTACTTCATCATTCGAGTTTAAACCTCCACAATCCATTTCTCCAATCCCTTCTTTATTTCTTCTAAACATTCCCTCCATTCTCTGAGTATGAGTTCCAGGCTCACCACACCATGTTATGCCCATCTTCAGATTAAATACCATATGGTATCTCAACTCAACTTTATTTATAAAGCCCTTTAAACAACCACAGTTGAAAAAAGTGCTGTACATAAATGGACAAAGCAACAAAGAAAATACAAGAATCAACAGGGAAATAAATAATATAATATCAGGTATATATGTATCAGCCTGAATTTTAACCCCTCACTAAAAAATCCTGTGTCCCAAAATGCTTGACTAAACACCTGTGAACATATTCTTTCTAATGACCTTACCTTAGCCACCACTTTGTCCAAATCCACAACCATTTTATGGAGATTCTCCTCTGCTGCTAAGATCAGGGGGCGTGCAGCAGGAACCTTCAGCTCTTTAGAGCCGTCGATCACCGACTTCAGACCATCCAGGGCTTCACTGCATGAAGCAGCACATGGAAGAGGAAGAAGACGATTGTTTGAGGGGAGCAGACATATAGATCCATCAGTCCTTCCTCAGACGTTCACATCACCAACCACTACATACACACCCTCAAACCATGACATTAGGACGACTTCCCGACTACGTCCCTCCACCAATGCCCTGACCCCAATAGAGGGAACAAAACATCTTAGATCCTGGTGGATGAAATATTCCAGATAAAAATATTTATTCATTGTTATAAAGGATAAACCTGATGTTTCAACTCATGCTGTTCTGTCCTCGACAGAACATCAGAATAATCGGCAGGAGTCAGATTCATGAACCCACGGAAGTCTGGATTCAAACTAAATAAAAGTGTAAAGATCAGATTCCAGTTCTGTGGAAATCCCTCCAGATGATTCAGAATGAGGCTCAGCAGTGGGCGTGACCTCCACCTGCCTGTATGCACTCCCTACAACATCAGGACTCCTGATCACCACAGAGGTACTCCTGAGGGATTTCTTTCCAGACCTGGATCATCAGTCAACCTCTGGACAGTGTGGTGGACATGGTGGCGGTGGATGGAACTAAACATAATGTCCCAGAGGTGCAGGACTGGTTTCAGGTCTAATGAACAGGTAGGCCAGTCCATAGCATCAATGCCTTCATCATGCAGGAACTGCTGACTCATTCCAGCTACACTGGCATTTCACAAAAAAATAATAAATAAATAAGTTTATATATATATATATATATATATATATATATATATATATATATATATATATATATATATATATATATATATATATATATATACAGTCAAGCCCAAAATTATTCATACCTCTGGCAAATTCTGATTTAAAGTTACTTTTATGCAACCAGAAACTTCTGCCTTGACTGGAAATGACAGTCTGCCCTAAACCCAGAAGCATACTAGCAAAAACTTTATTTAAAAGAACTGAAGAGGAAAGAACAAAGAAAACCCATGGAGTAATAACACTATAATGTTTTAGTCTGTTTTTGTTGGCGCTATGTCCTTATTGCTCATCTTCGTTTTTCGTTTGTAAGTTTTATTTTTGCTCACCATGTAAACAGAGGAAGCGTTGCCAAGCAACGAGTACAAACCTTTTCTTCATTCAGATATATCCTGTTTTTCTTTCTATACATAAAAAATTCAAATGACCTCATCCAGAGATTAAATAACTAGATTAAATAATCTGTTGGCTTCAACCTAGCAGTCCTTACTTGGCCTTCACATAAGCAGTTCTGGCGTCGTTCATGGCTGCGGTTCTTTCAGCAAGAGCAGCTTCCAGATCCTTCCACTGGGCCGACTTCTCCTCAGACGGAGCCTGCAGTTTACAGAAAAGTCTTAAACACTGAAGAAAATCAATATTATCAAGAAAAATAACCAATATTTAATCTGAATTAAAAATATATTTAAAAGTACCTGTATTATTTTTAATAAAATACACTAATATTAAAATAAAAGTACCTTATAAAAATACCTAATATATTACAGAAAAGTAGCGACTGTTATGGACTTGTTCAAAAGTACCTGTAATAAAGAAATAAAAGTAGCTGTAAAATTATAATAAAAGTAACTAGAAGTGTATTAAAAGTAAATATAATATTGTAAGAAAAGTAATTTTGTAATAAAAGTACTAATACTCTAATAAAAGAAATTAATACTTTAATAAAAGTAACTGTGAATGAAATAAACAGTAAACAGTAAATGTAATATCGTACTAAAAGTAGCCAATATAATAAAAGTAACTAATATGTTAAAAGTAACTAATGGCAAAATAAAACTGATATTATAATAAAACTAACTAATGTTGTAATTAAAGTAAATGTAATATTGCAATTAAGGTAAAAGTAATATTGTAATAGTAACAGTAGCAGTAAAATAATACTAATAAAAACCACTTGTTATATACTAAAAGTTACTGTAACATTGTAATAAAAGTAATATTGGAAAAAAGTAACTAATATTTTAATAAAACTGTAATAATAAAAGAAAATTAATATTCTAATGAAAGTAACTATATTTTAAGAAAAGTGACAATTGAATGTTAAAATATAATAAAAGTAACTGTAATGTACTAAAAGTAACTAATAACAGAAGTTTAATAAAGAAATAAAAGTAACTAATATAGTAAAGTAACAGTAATATTGTAATAAAAGTAACTAATCTTGTAATAAAAGTAACTAAAATAATCAAATATAATAAAAGCAACTAATATTGTAATAAAAGTAACTAATTGCAGAATAAAGTAATTAACATAAAAAAGCAACCAATATGCTGATAAAACTAACATTGTAACAAAAGTAACTAATACTGTATTACATGTAACTGTAATATAATAAACGTAACTAATATTATGAAAAAGTAACTAATAAAGTAAGTTACTTTATTAGGTATTGATCAGGAAGGAACAGTCTGTTATTGGCTATAAACTGATCGTCCTGGAGGAGGTGGTGGAGGAGAGGATGCTGGCAAAGCTGCTGGCAATCATGGACAATCCCTCTCACTTCCTCCACAAAACCCTCCACAAAACACTGGACAAACTTAAGAGCATCTTCAGAAACACTCATTCAACCCGCTGCTCTAAGGAACGATACAGGAAATCAGACTTTACTACTCCACTACCTCTGTCAGAGCCACAATTACACACCTGGTCTAATACTAACACTCACTTCTTGCACTCTAAATTCCATTGCAGTTATGTATCTTTGCATATGCTGCACATGCTAAACATATGTACTGTATATACAGAAAACATTTATATGTACACATATATTATTATTATTATTTTTATTATTATTATTAATAATGTGGTGTTTTTGTCTCTTTCTTCTTTCTGCTTTCCCTTTTGCTTCTTTTTGCTGTCTTCCTGTTTTTTCTGTCCCCTCCAGTCAGGTCCAGCAAGATTACATAGATTCCATAATTCAATTCAACAGTAAATAAATCAGATTATCAAGAGGAGCCTTATATCCATTATGCTCCCCTTGGCAAAGCAAATTTGTTCGGCACAATACAACAACCAGACCATCATTCAGCTTGCTATGATGCTGGACAGGATAGGTTAATAAAAAAAATTAAGATATATGGATTCTGAATTATAAAGCTGTTATTAATCTGATTAAAATTGTTAATCATTTGACAGTCCTAGATAAAACACAAAATAATATTGTAACATTAGTTACAGTTCATCTGAGCCTGTGACAACAGGGCAGCACGAGGCTTCGGCTCCTTCCTGTCTAAATACCTCTGCTTCCATGGCCTCCTTCAGTCGCTGGGTGTGCTGTATGATAGCCTGTAGGGCTGCTTCCTTAGCTCCAATAGCCTGCAGCGTCGCCTTTGCTGAACTTGCCAGGGATTCCTCAATTCTGGTGGACAGAGCTGAAAAACAGAAACCAGGAGGAGTCTGACAAAGACAGGAGGGAACATAGGTGTACGGGCCTGAAGAGGCGGGATGCTCACCCACTTCTCCTTTACAAGTGAACAGACATTTTTAAACTAGCCATTTTTAATCCACATTGTTCTTCATCTCTGCTACAATTTCAGGTGTCCACAGGGCATAAACAATCACAGGGTGAAAGCCAGGTTGGGCCACATACTGTATATCCGGACCTGGACACCTGCCACAATCAAAGGAACGACCCTGAGGCCCCTGATAAACACATAAACCTGCCATACTTCAGAAACGTTCAGGACAGAGGATATCCAAACACTTTTTAAATTTACTTTTTTCTGTTTGGAGTTCTTTTCAATTTCCCTAAAATCTCAATGAAAATGTTATGTGTGAAAAAAAAGCTAACAGATGGATAACAGGACTCATAATTATGTGATTGTCTCACAGAGGAAGTTTTCATGCATCATCAGTATGTGGGACGTACAGCAGCATAACATCTGCAGGAGGTAGAAATCAGAGAAAACTAACGCTGACACAGACACACAACTAACAGCCCATGTAGTTAGTTAGTAAAGCTGGTTGTTTAGATGATCTATGGGTTGCTTGGCAGAATGTTAATAAAACATGTAAACCTGAGCCGTGTACAAGTTATAACTCACATGCTACGACGTCCTGTTCGTCCTGGTCCTGCTGAGCTAACCGAGCTGCCACTTCCTCTACAGGACGCTCTCTCAGTGGTTCTGAAAGACCAGCTGACATAGGATGGACCGATGGGGTCTCCGTCAGGACGCCGTGTTCGTGACACTCCTTACAGTCCTCTGGAGAAAACACACAACCAAACTTCACTTATAAACTAGAAGCACACACCTCTGCCAAGCCATTGTAATCTTTTGCGAATGTAAAAAATGTCAGTTTTTGAGTTAAAAGCTCTAAAAGGTAAAATGATCTCTATCTACCCGTGGGCATGCGCAATCCTGCGTCATAACCAGCTAGTCAGATGACCACGAACAGCTTGCCCGTGAAACCAAACCCCACATCATACTATCGTGCAACTTCTCATAGTTTTAAGTTTTCTCTGTGGGTTTCTGATCCATAATGTCATCCAGTTATATTGATCCCCACACTGTCAAGGCTAGAAAAATATATGAGGTGAAGCTAGTGTCCATAGGACTGAACAAATCTGAACCAACAGTCGAGTTTCCACCTGTGTACTCAGGTTGTTATAATTTTAGGCAAAGAGGAGTAGCAGCTCTCATTAATAGAAGGTTAAACTTTGACATTATCACAGATCCAGAAGGCAGATTTATACTAAACACTAAACCCGGTTGCCTGAACCCGCTGACTGAATCAGTCCCTCTTTTGGCAAAACCATCAGCACTTTTCACGTGTTTAGACACAACTTGCCAACACATTTTCATTGTCATGCACCTGTGTTGCATAATGGTGAGCACAGGTGGGAAAAGTCAAACACAATTAAAGCACAGGTGTCACCAGTGGAACACAACTCAAAACTGATCACACTCGTGGCTAATGATGTGAGGGAACATAAAGCCAGTTCAGAGAGCACTGGTTTGTGAGGCACTACAATGGATAGAAATCAGAGAGGAGGAGGAGTTCATGCGAGAGGTGGTCGAGGTGGTCAGCGAAGACAAAGAACATTAATATCTGATGAAGTCAGAGCTGCTGTGATTGACCATGTTCTTGTCCATGGTATGAGCATGAGGCAGGCCAGACAAAGGGTACAACTACACATCAGAAGATTCACGGTGTCCACCATACTACAAAGATTCTAAGAACAGGTAATTACTCATTTACAGTACGTAAATGTTGACAGCAATTATTGTATGACTATATACTGTACCACAGTATAATGTAAGTAAATATATGTTTCAGTACATCACTGTAGCAAGGTACTGTAGGATTTAGGGATGCAAGATATTTATCGGACCGATAAAATATCGGCCAATATGGGGATTTTTTTGATCAGTCTGATTTTTTTCGATAAAAAAAACACTGATAAATGAATGAAATTTGGTGTATTTTATTCAGGCAGAGTAGCCGTAAAGCAGGCCAAGATGGGGAAGACACGCAGGTTATGTGCGCCTTACTAGCAGGACCCAAGCTTGGACCAATTACTGCCTGACTAATAATGAGAAAGCATGTCTTCACCAGTATGGTCATATTTCTTGTCGTTAGCAAAACCTGTTCAGCAAGAATTCTGAGAGGAGGATCGAAGGCTTCAAGTTTTAACACAACGACTCTAATATCTAACCTGAAAAATCGTCATTGCAGCGAAGCAGCATGGAAAGAATGTGAAGTAGCCGCGACAGCAGCTAGCAGTACTAAAGCTAAAACAACACAGAGGATCGATGCATCCATTCAGCAGGTGTAAAAACTTTTCAAACAACAGTGAAGAGGCTAAAGCATCACGCTGTTACGTAGCTGAGGCAACTATCAGTATCCCACTAATACTCCGTCTCTCAGGTAAGGTTATGGTTGGCTGTGAAAACACAACGAGGTTACAGTTTAAAGACCATGTGGGCATCCTAACCGTCCCATCCCGAGCCGCTGGTGGAAATGAGGCTTTAGTTTTTTCATTTATTATCTTTCAGCTGCTGTCTTGTGAATCAGAGCGGGGGAAGATCATGTAAAATGACGGCTGATAAAGAAGCTGAACTTTCACAAGAACGTTACCAGACATTTTAATAGAAAGGAATAAATCTAAGTGGAATCAACACAGAAAACATGAAGGGAAGGAATAAATTATCACAAACTGGAAGAAAATATTAAATTCTGAGATGGCATGTCTTAAGATGGACAATTGATTTAAACTCTGGATTAAAACAGGAATAAAATCTTATATGGAAATATTTAATCAATTTAAAGGGTCTCTCAACAAACCGGTTGGTGAGGGAAGGACTGATGATGCATGGTCAGGACATACTTTACTAACCCTAAATGAAGTGCGCCATCCTAACATAGAACCCGTGTCAGAGGGAACATGGCTGATTGATGGTGAACTGCCATCATCGATTCTCTAAACAAAGAATTAATGGAAATGAAATTCCTAAAGTAGGATGTGTTTCCAGGTGGATAGTGCTGGAGGGATGATGATGATGAGGATGTAGAAGGTTTACCTTTGATTGCCTCGGTGTCACATGGAGCAGGAACTGATGGGATTTCACTGATGGCTGAGATGATCTGAGTGGCCTCGGCTGAAGCTTCTGGTTAAAACAGAGAGCATCACAACACATTAATCACCTTAACACCAGAGCTGCGAGGTCTGAAACAGGAAATATTTATAATTACATAGTTGAATGTGCTGACAAGAAAACACACAATGAAATCAAATTTATTAACCGATGGAGGTCAGGATTTGGAGTCACATTCAAAATTAAAGTGGAAAAACACTACAGGCTGATCCAGCTTTGATGTAATGTCCTTAAAACACGTCTAAACGAGGCTCAGTAGTGCGTGTGGCTTCCACGTGCCTTTATGACCTCCCTACAACGCCTGGACATGCTCCTGATGAGGTGGTGGATGGTCTCCTGAGGGATCTCCTCCCAGACTGGGACGAAAGCATCCGCCAACTCCTGGTTGGTGGATGGAGCGAGACATGATGTCCCAGATGTGCTCAACTGGATTCAGGTCTGGGGAACGGGCGGGCCAGTCCATAGCATCAATGCTTCGTCTTGCAGGAACTGCTGACACACTCCAGCCACATGCGGTCTAGCCTTGTCTTGCATTAGGAGGAACCCAGGACCAACCGCACCAGTATATGGTCTCACAAGTGGTCTGAGAATCTCATCTTGGTACCTAATGGCAGTCAGGCTACCTCTGGCGAGCACATGGAGGGCTGTGCGGCCCCCCAAAGAAATACCACCCACACCATTACTAACCCACTGCCAAACCGGTCATGCTGGAGGATGTTGTCTGTCACATGTACTCAGTGTGAACCTGCTTTCCTCTGTGAAGAGCACAGGGCACCAGTGGTGAAGTTGCCAATCTTGGTGTTTTCTGGCAAATGCCAAACGTCCTGCACGGTGTTGGGCTGTAAGCACAACCCCACCTGTGGACATCGGGCCCTCATGGAGTCTGTTTCTGACCTTTTGAGCAAACACATACACATTTGTGGCCTGCTGGAGGTCTTTTTGCAGGGCTCTGGCAGTGTTCCTCCTGTTCCTAGCAGTCCTACTGCTTAGTTGTTGCCCTCCTACAGCCTCCTCCACGTCTCCTGATGTACTGGCTGTCTCCTGGTAGCGCCTCCATGCTCTGGACACCACGCTGACAGACACAGCAAACCTTCTTGCCACAGCTTGCATTGATGTGCCATCCAGGATGAGCTGCACTACCAGAACCACTTGTGTGGGTTGTAGACTCCGCCTCATGCTACCACTAGAGTGAAGGCACCGCCGGCATTCAAAAGTGACCAAAACATCAGCCAGAAAGCAGGAACTGAGAAGTGGTCTGTGGTCACCACCTGCAGAACCTCCTTTATTGGAGGTGTCTTGCTAGTTGTCTATAATTTCTATCTGTTGTCTGTTCCATTTACACAGCAGCATGTGGAACTGATTGTCAATCAGTGTTGTTTCCTAAGTGGACAGTTTGATTTCACAGAAGTGTGATTGACTTCGATTTACATTGTGTTGTTTACATGTTTCCTTTATTTTTTTGAGCAGTGAAGAAAGAGGATATTGTTTATAGAGAGATAGCTTAGTTTATATAGAGATATCTTATCTTTTGCATAAACTGAATTTTTTGTTATGGTCAATGAGGGTTTTCATTAATTTTAAGAGCATGGATATTCCAGAGCTCCAAAAATAATCAAAAGGCTGAAGTCCTCGCAGCTCAGCAACATGCTCTCATGTAAATTAGCGCTATTAACGCGTTCCTAAAAGAACCACACCCTCCTTTAGTTCTAACTTCCAGCTCAGTTGTCTGTTGTAGTTTGCTTTCTTGTATGCCATCAGCATTTTCAGATCTCTGACAGTGGAATGATTTCATGCAACAGCTGATCGATCAGAGTGATCAGCTGATAGACAACAGCTACCCTCCACTCATCTGTAAAGTCAAAAGAGTTTCGGTTAAAAACTCCAATGAGTTCTAAACCATCTTGTTTTATTCTATGAAGTCTAGAAGTGGTTGCACAAAGCTGGGGAGAAGAAAAAGACACCTGCAGCAGGAGCAGAGACCTGGTCTGCTCTGGCTTGGACTTCTAAACACTGGTTTTGGCCTCATAGGAAACAGTGGAGATTATCATGACAGTATAAATATTCCTGTCTTCTTTCCATGTGCACGTGCTTCTTCGGGTATGATGGCAGCGTGCACAGGGTTGATATGACTGTAGTGCAAAGAAGAATCACTGTTTCTTCTTCTACTGCTGTTTCTACTAAGTCAGACATCCGTACAATTCTGCATGTCTAAATGATTCATTCAGTTCAAACATGCGATTCTTGAAAAGCACGTCATGATCGGAATAACAGGACAGGTCTGATCGGGACTGTTTTTTTCTTATCTGACTTTAAAGACTACCTGAACAATTAGTAGTTATAAAAATCAGTAATTTTGGAGACGTACCCTCCATGCTCTGTACTGGTACAGGACTGGACTCCTCAGCTGGACTTTCCTCCTTCACTTTTTTCTCCGACTCCACTTTGGTTTTCTTCACCTGTTTTTCCATCATGGATGGCGGTTGGACCAGCTCCTTCTGAACAGGGCGGCAAAAATGGTGATTATTAAAACCTAGGAAAGGATTCAGAAATCTGCTGGTCAAATTGAAGATCTGTAAATCTCTCTCTGCAGATACTTCTGGAACCTCCTCCTCTCAGGTCAGATTCTCCTGTTAACGGAGTTAATGCTGATCAGAACTCATGACCACATGTCTGTGATGTGAACACATCTCTCATATGGATGTCAACCTCCTGACAGAGAGCTGTACAGTCTGAGTTAGCCATATGTTAGCTAGCATGAGACTAACACTACCCTAACCCGACCCTCCGCTCCATACAGAAGAGGACCGTCGCATCCTCCCCGACCCTCCGTTCCATACAGAAGAGGACCGTCGCATCCTCCCCGACCCTCCGCTCCATACAGAAGAGGACCGTCGCATCCTCCCCGACCCTCCGTTCCATACAGAAGGGGACCGACACGACCCTCCGTTCCATACAGAAGGGGAGTGTTGCATCTTCCCCGAGCCCCCGTCCCATACAGAAAGGGGCCGTCGTGTCCTCCCCGACCCTCCGTTCCATACAGGAGGGGACCATCACATCCTCATCGACCCTCTGTCCCATACATAAGGGGACCGTTGTGTCCTCCCTGACCCTCCGTTCCATACAGAAGGGGACAGTCGTGTCCTCCCCGACCCTCCGTTCCATACAGAAGGGGACCGTTGTGTCCTCCCCGACCCTCCGTCCCATACAGAAGGGGACCGTCACGTCTTCCCTGTCCCTCCGTCCCATACAGAAGGGGACCACTGCGTCATCCCCGGCCCTCCGTTCCATACAGAAGGGGACTGTTGTGTCCTCCCCGACCCTCCGTCCCATACAGAAGGGGACCGTCGCTTGATGTGGTCACATGCACTATATAAGTGAATCAAACATTGGGACATTGGGCTTCATTCACAATTATCTTATTTCCTGATTTTTCCTGAAATTCTCTGAAAATTCGGCCATGACTTTCAGTTATGTTTCTAAGAGACAGACAGGCAGAGAGAAGCACAGTGAAATATCTATTCTTTACTCCTAGAAAGTACACTTTTGGTCCCAGCTTCAGGTCATGCATCAAAGTTCTCCTCTCCTCCCCAATGACTCAAGTGCACACCATTAATAATGTCTCCCCCTTTATCAAACTTTAAATGGGTACTAGACAAGACCGCCCTCTGCCTCTGTGCTGTTTATAATTGGCATTGAACCACTTGCTCTGCCTTACAACATGATGTTAATATCCAAGGAGTCACCAGAGAAGGCCAGGTGTCCAAAGTGTCACTTTATGCGGACGATTTATTACTTCATCTTTCAAATCCACAATATTTTACAATGATTTGGCAAAGTATCTGTCTATAAAAAAAAAACCTTCATAAAAGTGAGCTGACTCCAATCAATGTAGCCTACAAAAATATCCTGCCCAACTCAACACACCCTTCACAATTAACACGGACAAATTTAAATATCTGGATTACATGTAGTTTTAACCCTCTGGGTTATAAACGGGCATTACTGACTAAATTATCACACAAAATCAAAAGAACCCTCTAACAATGTTAAACCAGAAATGATTTATCACAGGGACAGAAGTCACCAGCTGCAACCTTTAGACTGCTATTAGTTATTTTCCCAGTCTGACAGTGAGAATGTAACTTGGTTAACTTGATCAGCCTGATTGCTGATGTTTATCATATAGAACAATCACTGAAACTTCAGCCACTGAAACACAGACTGTCCGAACTTTTCATTTCTGAATGTTTAGAAACTCTTCTTGTGTTTACTGTGATGGAAACTAGCTAACCAGATAAATAGGGGGCAATAAATCACACGCAAGTCAATCACTGTGAGGTATTAAACCCCACTTCACCTAAAGAACAAGACTTCACCTGAAGAACCCGACTTCACCTGAAGAACCCGACTTCACCTGAAGAACCCGACTTCACCTGAAGAACCTGACTTCACCTGAAGAACAAGACTTCACCTAAAGAACAAGACTTCACCTAAAGAACAAGACTTCACCTAAAGAACCTGACTTCACCTGAAGAACCTGACTTCACCTCAAGAACCCGACTTCACCTGAAGAACCTGACTTCACCTCAAGAACCTGACTTCACCTGAAGAACCCGACTTCACCTGAAGAACCTGACTTCACCTGAAGAACAAGACTTAACCTGAAGAACCTGACTTCACCTCAAGAACCCGACTTCACCTGAAGAACCTGACTTCACCTGAAGAACAAGACTTCACCTGAAGAACCTGACTTCACCTGAAGAACCTGACTTCACCTCAAGAACCCGACTTCACCTGAAGAACCTGACTTCACCTGAAGAACAAGACTTCACCTGAAGAAGCCTGCCTCTGTGGTGTGGGGGGCACGGCAGGTCTTCCCTTCCTGCTGCTGTCAAACTGGACAACCGGCAATATCAGTCATGTAAAAGAATATAAGACTGTTTACTAAATAGTCAGAAGTAGTGGAGGAGACTAGCGGGAAAGAGAAAGGTGGAGGCAGAGAAGCAGGGAAGCTCTAGCCGACTTTCTGTACTCTTTTTTAAGAACAAGAAAAATCAGGTTTTCTCAGCCTGGCTGCAAACTGTCTCAATAGATAAGCTATGTTGGATTAAATTATTTATTTATTTCACCTGCTGTTTGTACATAACTTTGCAATTTTTATCTGTGAAATCTGTCTGCTTTATAAATAAACTTTTACTTCTTTTACTTTTATTTATAAAAGTTGTAAGTTTATTATGTAAAAGCAAAAACAAAATCCTGGAGGAAACCATGAAGGCATTAAAGAGAAGTGGTTGAATATTTTTTGCAGGATAAAAGCAGCAGCAGAACCAGCAAAAACTACGACTGGACCACCACTGACATAAAAACAAAGGACGAGCTGACACCAGTAAACATCCATCCTGACCTGTTTCCTGACAGAAAGGCCAGGATCCTGAGGAGCCGGTCCCAGAGCCAGACCCAGGAGGCGGTCAGAGTACGGGACGTTTTTCTCCACGGCCGCTCGGAACTTCTGGTCCCATTTAGCATACAGTACGGTTCCTCCCACTCCACCGCTGACCATCAGCAGCCCGGCCACCACCACTTTAGCTGTACCACCACTGAGAGGAAGACGTTGTCATGGAAAAGTCAGAAAGATTAATCAATGTCATCGTTGGTGTGTCTGTGTGTGTGTTACCTGCTCTCTCCAGTAGAGTAGAGTCTGCTGAGTCTTGGATCAGTCAGAGGAGTTCTCCCACAGGTCCTCTACGAAACACAGAAACACATCTGAGACAACGATTCCCGAACACACCACGATGACCCACTGAGGGCCAAACACACCACGATGACCCACTGAGGGCCAAACACACCACGACGTCCCACCACGATGTCCCACTGAGGGCCAAACACACCACGATGACCCACTGAGGGCCGAACACGCCACGATGTCCCACTGAGGGCCAAACACACCACGGTGACCCACTGAGGGCCAAACACACCACGATGTTCCACTGAGGGCTGAAGACTAGGGCTACTGCATTGCTAAAGTTGTGCTAAATTATCTTAAGGTGCTCCTCGACTGTTAGCTATAACATCGCTGTTGTTATCCCAACCTAGCATAGCATTAGCTAAGTAGCTAGTAACTGCAGAAATAAGATAAGTGTACAAAATATCTGAGAGTACAGAACGATCGTTCATCACTCTGTCAGCTGCAGGTTGAGGCGTATTTTAGGAGGAGGGTTGTGAATGCAGAGGGGAGGAGGTTTATTCACTGCAACACCGAAAACTTATTAATATTACAGTCTGTCTTTAGCCACCGTCATGTCTGTCTTAGTTTTACTTTGTCAGAAAATACTAACATGACCGGCTGTATCAGCAAATCAGTATGTGTTACAATTAGTGCCAGACCATCTCTGATGATTATATATATAAAATACATCTCTATTAGTGATGCGCGGGTCGGGTTTTTTTCCGACCCGCGGGTCCTGCTTTTTTAAAAAAATTTGACCGCACCAAACCGCCCCGCACCTCCACTTCTATTTTTGTTAACCCGACCCGCCCCACTAAAACACGTATACTTTTACTTAGTCTGAGAAAGGTGCATATGGTCTCCTAAATTGACACTGGAAACTGGCAACACAAAATGTATTTTCATTTGAACGTTAAGCCTATAAACATAAATAGGCAAATAAAGTGTTTTAAAGCGTTTAAGTGTTATAAAGCACATAGCCAATGCTACTTCTTCTTCCATCTTTTGTTGCTTGTCTGCTTGGCGCTTTCTGCACCTGCATAGCCTACTACGCGCCTACGTGGACATTACGTTATAAAACGTGACCTGTGTTTAAATAACTGATAAATATTTTGTCTTACATATTATAGTAACAAAATGTAGACACTGATTAAGGTCTTTATTTTCAGTTTGACAAAAAATAAAATTAATAGATAGAACTAGATATTTCAGAATAGTAAACCACACCAACCCGCCCCGTAGTGAAGCGAAAATTCTTTGACTCGCCCCAACCCGACCCGCGGGTAACCCAAACCGCGGGTAACCCGAACCGCGGGTAACCCGCGGGTCGCGCATCACTAAACTCTATCAAAGATGTCATCTTTTTGACATTTGAGAAAAGCATATCTGGTTTTATTTTGGCTCATATGTGATATATGCCACGATATATTTCATGGCAAAGAAAATATTGGAGTAAAGAAAATGTAATTTAACATTAAAGGGCATCAGAAGGCTGCATAAATAATGTTTTTCCACCTTCACTCATGCTGGTTATATAAGGCATACACCTTATATATATTTTCATTTTTAAGTTATTAAATGCTTTGTTGCATGTTTTTGGAAATTCTTCTGTGGTAAAGTTAAACATATATTTAGACAAAATACTGTGAAACAGTAAAATGCCTCTAATTCATATTTTTGTTGGTGCAAGCCTTAATGAACCAAAAATTAAGTTAATTTATTCATTATATATTGAAGAAAAAAAAAAATCGGTAATCAGAAATTTCTTCTGCCAAATATCGGAAGCAGCATCAGCCTAATGAAGATGAAAGAGAAAAGTTCAGGAAGAGACTGGCTGTGCTCGTAGGGGATCTGTTGGCCTTGACTGACTGCTTCTTTCCTGACTGTTAGCTCATGCCACTTTTACATAGAACAAAACAAACCAGAGCACATATTGTTGGTTCTTGAACTAGTAGCTCACACACGTTCTCTGTGCCAGGAGGAGATTTTTATGCCCATTCACACACGGGTGATGTTTAGTATTTGTGGTGAAAATGTTATACTGGAAAAACTGACTGACTGCACATCACTACCTTTTGGTAAATGTTTTTGATATGGGTGGATATTTCTTATTTTATTTTTAAATACCTGATGGAAATATGATTTATTTTTATGTATTTGAGGATTTAAGCAGAAACATTTAATACTGATTTGCAGAAACAACATCGACTTATTTTTATTTGAACGTGTTGCATTGATTATCCAGGAAGTGATGTCTGATGACAGCATAGCATGGACACTTTTTCTTTTAATGTCTTTAAGAGTTTTAGTTTATTAAATAGTTAGAAATCAAGACTACATATGACACTAGAAGTCTGGGTTTGTTTTTGAACCAGTGGTCCTATTGCTTTCACCGTATTAATTTATGTGAAGAACGTCAGGTGATGTCCTGATTCTGCAAGATCCCCCCAAAGGGAACAGTTCCATCCAACTATCGGCCAAAAACCTGTCTCTCCGCAACATGGAAGATCCTGTCGGGCATCATAGCGGCTAAGATAAGAGGGCACATGGATCAATACATGACAGAGACACAGAAAGGCTTTGGTAAAGGTACCAGAGGAGCAAAACACCAGCTGCTGGCTGACAGAACTGTCGCCTGCAAAACCAGACAGTCCAACCTGTGCACTGCCTGGACTGATTACCAGAAAGCCTCTGACTCAATGTCGTATACATGGATCCTGGAAAGCCTGAAGCTGTACAAAATAAAAAAAACACTAAGAGCAAGAAACTAGTGTGTATCACCACACACAAACAGACAGTAAATAACCCCCCCCCCCTTTCTCTAAGTGTTCTAAATAATCTCAATCAAAATAATCGCAATGATCTTTTTTTTTCCCATAATCGAGCAGCCCTAATACATACACGTGTGTGTGTGTATATATATATATATTTACATATATATATGTGTGTGTGTGCGCTACAAACTGGTTTAAACTCGAATTAAAAGCTTCAGCTTCTTCAAACTGGTTTCTACTGGGGTTAGATATATAACAATTGGTTAGTTTTAAAGAGTAAACTGGGGACCAAAATTGTGAAACAGGAACTAAATGTGAATATTTGGCTTCAGGTTACAGGGATTAAATCAGGGAATAAATTAGTGGGATTAGTGTTTAGAGAAAATACATCAGAACCAGGAGCCATCCCCTCAAGAACAAAACCTGAACATCGTTTATTAACCAGTTCTGGTTCTGAGTTCTGGTTCAGTCAGTAACTCCACAGAGGAGTTACTGACTGGTGGTTTGAAGAAACTTTATTAATACAAACATGTTCAGACACTGTCAAAAACTCATCTGGATCTCAGTGGGTGTGAGAAACCAGAACCTCCAATGTCACACCAACATGTTTACTGATCAGAGAGTAAGAGTCAGAACCGAATCAGAAGCAGTCCGAACCGATCCAGTTTACAGTTACATGGAACCGTGGGGCGGCAGCGGTAGGACATGTCTGCCATGACCTTCCGTTAACACTGCTCCACTAACCGGTTAGCGGGTTAACATTAACCACCAGAACCAGTGGCTTTATGGGTCGGTACCGTGGGCTGCTGTGGTCGGGCTCACCGGCCTGAATCCCCGCTGACAGCTGACCACCTTGGACCGGACCGCAGTCGCTGAATGACACCGGACTAAAACATGGAGGTTTGGAAACTTACCGGAACCATGACCTTGGCTCCCCTCAGACAAACCCGAAACATGGTCCTTAATTAATGTTTCTCAGTCCAGAACCAGGCCCACATGCACGGTGTCAGTTTGATCCAATCTGACCCGAAATGACGGAAGTCCCTTCTTCTGGTCCTGATCTGCCCCGGACCATCCTCAGTGCCCCCTGCTGGACTGGAGGTTTGCTAGGAACCTTTATCTTCAGAAACAGCTTAACAAACAGCAGCAAATCATCCCAACACAAGAACAGAAAAGATGACCACACACACACACACACACACACACACACACACACACACACACACACACACACACACACAGACAGACAGACAGACAGACAGACAGACACAGAGATAGATAGATAGATAGATAGATAGATAGATAGATAGATAGACAGACAGACAGACAGACAGACAGACAGACAGACAGACAGACAGACAGACAGATAGATAGATAGATAGATAGATAGATAGATAGATAGATAGACAGACAGACAGACAGACAGACAGACAGACAGATAGATAGATAGATAGATAATAACTCCTCATTCCTCATCCTCTGCATGCTGACACAGTCACTGAGTGACTAAGAGACAGTTTGATTCGGGGTTTTTTTTGTTATGTGTGTGTTTCTGGTACTTTGGCTGTTGTTGTCTTGGTTATTTTTTAGGAAATCCTGATGAATGTCAGCTTAGTTTACCTGTAAAAGCTGTGGGAAAGTTGATTGTCTGGTGTTATGTTGGATTGAAGCTCGTTTCTATCTACTGTATCTTTGTCTCTACTTCCCTTTTTACTTCTCTTCATTACTGTCCTTTTTTTCTGTCCCCTCTGATCAGGTCCAGCAAGATTATATACATTTCATAATACCAAATGAATAAGATAAAACTATACATTTAAATAGGGCAGAGTGACAGGACAGTTGAGCTCACCAGGGTCTCCCTAACTACTGGTGAGCAGTGTCCTGCTGCCCCACAATAGAGGCAGAGATTTGAATTTGCAGCAATGCTCCTTCTCTTCCAGGGTGAGGGAGGTGCAACCCAACTGCATGCACTCAGGATGGGGGGGGGGGGCAGCACTACCACAGGAGCGAGGTGAAAGAGAATGTTGGGTTCCTCCTTAATGCTTCTCTCGACGACTAGTCTGGATTCGATGGTTGACATGTATGGCTAATTCAATCACCCCAACCAAGGTAATGGGGGTGTCATGTGAAACCAGTTCATCTTTGATATAATCAGACAAACCATGGAGAGGGCTGAGCTGTTCCAACTGCTTTGGTTTGCTCTGACGCAGAAACAATCTGCCATTGTTTGCTCGACTTGTTTCAGTCCCATCAGTCCCCTTGCAGTCTCAGAAACATTCTTCTCAAAACCAAAAACCTTGCAAAGCTCAGTTGCAAACAGGTCAAAGAAAGCACAGGCCTCTCCTACTCAGCTGTTTCCCATAGTCGAGCTCTGCCTGTCAGGTGGTCGATGACAAACTGTCGGGGGCTAAAGGGCTTAAGGGCAAACAGAAGAGCAGTTAGTGAGGAAGGGGGCCATAAGTATCTCCATCACCCTCATAATGCTTCAGAGTTCCCACACGGGGCTCAGGAGAATCTCTAGGCAGGTGTCAAAGCTGATACTCCAGAAGAGGGAGCTGGGAAAGTTGGGCTGTGAGGTGTTGCGTCTTTTCGGTTAGCACTGCTGGTAGCCCAATAGCATCACAATCACCTTTAAACAATCTGTGTTAAAGCAGGTTGAGAAGGATCAGATGTATCAGAAATTGTAGCAGAGGGACTATGGCTGGATTCTGTGTGCCAGGCAAACACATAACCACAGGACCTAAAGAGAATTGTGAGTAAATGATTGTCCAAGTGTTCTCAACAGGCTCTACAAGTGCAGTAGAGGAGAAAGCAGTGGTCGGTAGAGATGTGACTTGCAGTTTCGAGGCACCGGAACATGTGCAGAGTAATCCCAGAAAAATCTTGTGGAGCGTCTGTCAGAGCGTGATTCAGTAACGTAGACGTCCCCCACTGGGACCTGTGTCCCACCGTGGGGGGCTCTTGCTGGGGCTCTCCTCTGCCGCCCTTCGGGTGGGGCTGGAGTTGTCTTCATGGTGGGGTAGCTTGGGTTAGTGCTCCGGGGCTGCTGATGAGGGCCCGGGTCTCTGGGCTGCCCTGGTCTGCCTCTGACCTCCGTGGAGGCGTGGTCACATTTGCACAATCTCATACACCACTCTTCATCACTGATCACTCCTTATTCCTCATCCTCTGCATGCTGACACAGTCACTGAGTTGTTCAGTGGGTTTTTATACTAAGAGATAATTCTTTTTTTTATTTATTTTTTTTAGTTAGTATCTGGTCGCTGTTATGTCTTTTTGATTTGGTTATTATTTAAAAACTCTTAATGACTGGCAGCTCTGTTTTGTGTGTGTGTGTGTGTGGGTGTTTCTGTTTTTGTTTTCGTAAAAGTTGTAGGAAATTTTCTGGTGTGTTCATGTACAGGTGTAACAGTTTGTTGTCTGGTGATGGTGTGGATTGAAGGGTCGTTTCCTTCTGTCTGTGATCTTTTTGTCTCCTTTCTTCTTTTGCTCTTTTTGCTATTTTCCATCTTTTTCTGTCCCCTCCGGTCAGGTCCAGCAAGATTACATAGATTCCATGATTCAAAGTAAATAAATAAATAAATTAATCAGATTATCAAGAGGAGCCTTACCCATAGGCCTCCCCTTGGCAGAGCAAATTTGTTCAGCACGATACAGCAAACAGATTATCATTTTGCTGCTATGATGCTGGACAGGACAAGTTAAAAAAAAAAAAAATCCTGCTGGACCTGACCGGAGGGAACAGAAAAAAAAGAAGTAAAAAGGAAAGTAGAAAAAAGGAAGAGGAGACGAAGATAGAGGCAACGACCTTCAATCCAATCTAACACCAGACAACCAGCTGCTACACCTGTACAGAAACATAACAGACAATTTCCTAAAGCTTTTATGGATAAAATACGCTGACAGTAATTAGGAGTTCCTAAAAAAATAACCGAGACAGCAACAACAACGTGTATCACAAGGAATGAGGAGTGATCAGAGATGAGTGTGATCCTGCAAATGTGACCACAAATCTACGGAGGCTAGAGGCAGACTAGGGCGGCTCAGAGACCCTGGCTGTCCAGCAGGCCCAGAGACCCCCACAGTCATGGGGCACAGGCCCCACCAGGCAGCCACTGACCCTGCCAGTCACAGTCCATCCAGGACAGCTGGAGTAAAGGGCCCAGGGCCCCAAGATCCCAGAGCCCCCGCTCCTCGGCTCACCTAGACGTGGGCCAGCACCCCCCTTAATGTTCCAGCTGCACACACTGGGAACCAGGCCACCATCGACCACTCTCTCATCCTGTAATACCCTCCCACCTTCCTCCTACCCCCACCCACCGGGTACCCCCATCTATCCACCCCGTAACCGTTCACTCATACCCTCCCCCACTCTTTACCCACAAACACTCCCTTTCACACATCCACATGACATTTAACCCTCCCACCATGCCCTGTGGGAGACATCCCCAGGAGACAAGAGGATAGCGAGCCCCAAATCCAGCCCGTGAATGTCTACTTTCTTCGGACACCTCATGAAGTTTCAAATATTCCAATTTTTGGATTATATGAAGTCTAAAGACAATGCAAAAATGAGTTGTAAGAAAGCAGAGCTCACAGTAAATCATTATCTACACTGGCTACACACAAGCTCTTTGGGACAAGAGTCCATCCATCCACTTTCTTGCCCGTTATCCAGGCAGCTGCCTAAACAGGGAAGCCCGGACTTCTCTCTCCCTGGCCACATTTTCCAGCTCATCACAGAGAATCCCGAGACATTCCCATTCCCAGGCTTGGGTCTTCCCCAGGCTCCCCTCCCAGAGGGATGTTTGAACGTGCAAAATGCAAATGAAGAGTAAAAAAAAAATTAATTGTCTAAAACAGGCCTGAACCTGAAAGGAAATTCTTAGTGGAATTTAAACTTCATACAGGAAAAAATCTGGTGTTTTTAATAATCGTGGAAAAGCGTCTGGAATCTCTATTTCCAGGTGTTTTGTGGAAATCAGCGGATAAACGGATCTTTTCTAGGAACACTCCAGTCCAGAAGGGGGCATGTATGCGCCGTCTTACCGATTCACCAACCACCCTCATGAGGCTTAAAAACCGGAGAAGAAGTCACTGTTTCCAGTCACGTGATCTGTCTGATTGTTTGGGGGCGCGCGTCTTTCTTATTTGGCGGTTATTGTCGTTTGAGGACGGAACCGGCGACTTTCAGAAGACACAAAAAGAACTGGAGAAGATGAGCGACTTTCACCGCAGTGGACAGAACTACAGGTTGGCTCAGAACTTCTTGACTTATCAGGTTATTTATTTCCAGTTGTTCTGGGTTTGTGGTCCCGAGTCGAAAAATAATTTGGTCCTGGATCAGTATGCAGGTTCGTTAAAGTGGAAGAGGAGCTGGTTCTGGCTAAGTCTATGTAAAAACACAGGTCTAGTTAACTGGTTAACTGTTTCTGTGGCCTCAGATATGATAAAGATGATGGTAAATAGGAGGCAGATGGCGGGAGAAGAATCGTCTCATCCCGTTGACTTTCTTCTATTGTCAAACTGAATAGATCCGAAACAAATTGTTCTTTAGAGGAATAACCTTCTTCTAAGCTTGACGTCTAAAAAGGTGCTGTCTCTTGTATAGATCGCCGGAAAGCTGTGTGACTCAATGTGATTATTCAGACTGGAAAACTTAATTTACATGCTGGGCTTATTTTTTATGTTCTTTGTCTGATCTGTTCCTCCACTTCAGCAGCAGCGGCCCGTCTAGGTGGTCCCACTGCAGGAAGAGGGGGAACGATGGCAGCCTGAGGACACACGGAGGAGGTGATGATGAGTGGGGAGCACACAGACCCTCTGACAGCAGGCACTCCAGGTAACAAGTCAGATTTTATTGATGAAAGTTTCTCAACCCATTGCCTTTTGATCTGTGCAGGACTGTGTGTGTGTTTCTTAATCCTACTTTGGACATCACACACAGTGTAAAGCTGTTCTACTGATGATAATCTTAAAGGAGTTCACTGAAAACTTGGATAAACAGTTAGCTATTGTCAGTAACTTTCACATGTTTTAAGCTAATGTAATGTAGCCGCTGTTAGCAGCTTTAAAGAATGGTTCACAGCTGCTAACAGTTAGCAGCTGCTAACTGTTAGCAGCTGGTAACTGCTGTTAGTAGCTGGTAATCACTGTTACCAGCTAGCAGCTTTTGGCTGCTGTTAGGAGCTGTGAACCATTCTTTAAAGCGGTTAGCTACCATTAAGCATTGTTAAAAGTGGTTAGCAACTTTGTAAAATGCTGTTAACAGCTGTTGACTGCTTTTAAAACTGCTATAAATCTTAGCATGCAGCTCACCAAAATGACAAGAAGAAATCCAGGTGACAGCCTTTACTAAGCAATGCCACCCAAACAAAGCACAATTAAAACCACAACACTTGGACTGTCTGCCATTGCTGCTTTGTGGTAAAAATATATATTTCAGCTGGTGTATGTCTGGATCTGCACTGATGTCGTGATGTACAGAATAACCAACAAACCTTCTGGTTCAGTGGTTCCCAGCCCTTTCCCTTGGAGGCCCCCTTCATGAAATATTAAAAAGCCATAGACCCCCTGTCCCACCCTGGGCTGAAACCATCCTTGGTTTTATGCTTTCAAAAGTGAGATTCTCACCATAAATCATTTATTCTGGCTGAGTCCTGTCCTTAGATAAAGCCAAAGTTTAATGAAAGCATATAGCCTTACTTTTTTTTCTTAAAATAGGGACTGTGTGGACATTGATCGCAATAGCTCTGTTCAAAGCCTCCCGGACCCCCTTTGCTATTTGGAGGACCCTAGTTTGGGAACCACTACTCTAGTGGATTTAGTTTTTACTCGTTTCCATCACTCTGAGAATATTGTTTCCTCCAGTCAGAACTGTAGCTAATCGCCTAAAACACTAACCACCGTCATGTGACTGCAACACCTACAGGTGCCATGGTAACTATGTGCTTATGTACGTACACTTTGTGTTTGCTCTGTAGTTTCACCACTCCAGAGAGCGCGGGTCCAGTTTCACGTTGTGGACAATCTGATTGGGGCAGCCAGGTGGAGGAGGATGATATGAGGAGGGACGTCCACAGAGACATGCAGCGGTAAGTCTGTGGCCCAAATGTTCTGGTTGGTTTTCATGGTTGTAATCAGTTTCCACTAGTGATATGTATGTTCAGTTACAGGAGGAGGATCCTGGGCTCAGATGCCACACAGAGAGAGAGGAGGACCTCCTCCGGATCATCTGGGAGGTAATCCATCTTCCGTCATATGCTGTCAACATTGTAGAGAGCGTTTTGTCCTGAGAGGCCTCCGTACTTTTATTGAAATTTTCAATACAACAGATTCAGTCTAATCGTAGGGAACGTGCCACTCGGCCCGATCGTAGGGAACGTGCCACCGATCGTAGGGAACGTGCCACTCGGCCCGATCGTAGGGAACGTGCCACTCGGCCCGATCGTAGGGAACGTGCCACCGATCGTAGGGAGCGTGCCACCGATCATAGGGAGCGTGCCACTCAGCCCGATCATAGGGAGCGTGCCACTCAGCCCGATCGTAGGGAGCGTGCCACTCAGCCCGATCGTAGGGAACGTGCCACTCAGCCCGATCGTAGGGAGCGTGCCACCGATCGTAGGGAACGTGCCACTCAGCCCGATCGTAGGGAGCGTGCCACTCAGCCCGATCGTAGGGAACATGCCACTCAGCCCGATCGTAGGGAGCGTGCCACCGATCGTAGGGAACGTGCCACTCAGCCCGATCATAGAGAGCGTGCCACCGATCGTAGGGAGCGTGCCACTCGGCCCGATCGTAGGGAGTGTGCCACTTGGCCCGATCGTAGGGAGCGTGCCACTCGGCCCGATCGTAGGGAACGTGCCACCGATCGTAGGGAACGTGCCACTCGGCCCGATCGTAGGGAACGTGCCACTCGGCCCGATCGTAGGGAACGTGCCACCGATCGTAGGGAGCGTGCCACCGATCATAGGGAGCGTGCCACTCAGCCCGATCATAGGGAGCGTGCCACTCAGCCCGATCGTAGGGAGCGTGCCACTCAGCCCGATCGTAGGGAGCGTGCCACTCAGCCCGATCGTAGGGAACGTGCCACCGATCGTAGGGAACGTGCCACTCGGCCCGATCGTAGGGAACGTGCCACCGATCGTAGGGAACGTGCCACTCGGCCCGATCGTAGGGAACGTGCCACTCGGCCCGATCGTAGGGAGCGTGCCACCGATCATAGGGAGCGTGCCACTCAGCCCGATCATAGGGAGCGTGCCACTCAGCCCGATCGTAGGGAGCGTGCCACTCAGCCCGATCGTAGGGAGCGTGCCACTCAGCCCGATCGTAGGGAACGTGCCACTCAGCCCGATCGTAGGGAGCGTGCCACCGATCGTAGGGAACGTGCCACTCAGCCCGATCGTAGGGAGCGTGCCACTCAGCCCGATCGTAGGGAACATGCCACTCAGCCCGATCGTAGGGAGCGTGCCACCGATCGTAGGGAACGTGCCACTCAGCCCGATCATAGAGAGCGTGCCACCGATCGTAGGGAGCGTGCCACTCGGCCCGATCGTAGGGAGTGTGCCACTTGGCCCGATCGTAGGGAGCGTGCCACTCGGCCCGATCGTAGGGAACGTGCCACTCGGCCTGAGGGAGCATGCCACTCGGCCTGATCGTAGGGAGCGTGCCACTTAGCCTGATCGTAGGACTGTACATCTTAAAAACAGGACAGCCTTTTATACCTGTCTCCGGTATAAAACAGTTATTACCCCATATCGGGGAAAACTATGATGATCCTGGCGCCTCTCCAACATGTTGATTTGGAGAATTCTACACTGAGATGGAATTTCAGAGAAAACTATTAGCATTTCCACAGAGCTGTTAAAATCTACACATTAGCATCTACACACACTGAACCGTTAGCATCTACACATGAGGAGGATCTATAGATCTACACTCCTTCTGTCTGGACTTCTGCCAGTCCTGCGGTGGGTGGTCTCGGTTCTAGTCTCTGTGGTGGTCCGGGGCTTAGGGCCCTGTCTGTCTGCCTCTGATCCTTGGATGGTTGCATTTGCATTATCACTTTACACTAAATGTAAAATAAATAAATAAATCCCCTGCTTCAATCATCGGTTTTCTGTGTATGACATGGGTGCAACAAGGCTGTGCCGTTCCATGGGAATACTAGGTCATCAGAAAGCTGGACCTGCTGCAGTTAAACCATCTGAATGTATGAACAAACTTAATCTGAAATTATCTTTGTCTGCTGCAGCTGTGACTCCAGAGAAGGAGAAAACATGGAGACGGATGAAGCTGTGCTGCTGCGCCGACAAAAACAGATTAACTACGGAAAGAACACCCTGGCCTACGACCGATATATCCAGGAAGTTCCTAGGTGAGTTGATTCCAAATAAAAGGTTAGAGGAGGTGGAGATCTGTCCAGTTAAAGGTGTCTCTGATCTGTTTTCAGACACATGCGTCAGCCTGGTATTCACCCCAAGACTCCTAACAAGTTCAGGAAATACAGCCGGCGCTCCTGGGACCAACAGATCAAACTGTGGAAGGTCCGGCTGCACGCCTGGGACCCCCCAGCTGATGATTGCAACGGAAAGTCCACCAATGATGATACGTAAGACAACCTGTGACCTTCAGTAACATTCAGATGTTACAGAGCTGTTGGAAGTAACGTGATGGTGTTTGCTGTGTTCCAGTCTGGAGGAGCTGGAGCTGGGAGATGTCATGGATATCGAGCTGGACTTCCCCACCTTGGAAAACTCCCAGGATGCCTCTAGTTCTCTGAACACGCTCAGTTTCCCAGCAGAGGTGAGTTCAGCAGACCTGAACTGTGTGAATGTGGACATGAGTGTGACTGCTTTTGAACTGTTGTTGTGCTGCTGTCCAGGACCAGGACTGCGTCGGAACTCCGGTCAAAGTCCAGAGGACGGAGAGCCGAGCGGATCCTGACATGATGGTGAAGAAACCACCTGCTGAACCGTTCATCTGCTGACCCAAACGGTCCATGACAGGATGGACTGCAGCTCAAATTCTCCAGTTCTTCTC
This sequence comes from Melanotaenia boesemani, assembly GCF_017639745.1. Lineage (NCBI taxonomy): Eukaryota > Metazoa > Chordata > Actinopteri > Atheriniformes > Melanotaeniidae > Melanotaenia > Melanotaenia boesemani. The sequence continues at coordinate 4,976,226 of NC_055688.1, forward strand.
TGGTTCTGGGTCAGACCCTCACACCATCATCGGCTCAGGGAGTCTTCCTCACAGCAGCGGTTTTAATCAAACTTTGTTCGGGATCTGCTGCTCTGGTCTTTGTTCATGTCTGTTAGGTCTAAATGTGAAATGACATTTCTGTGGTTCTGACCCAGTTACATCCAGACGTTATTGTGGAGGAAGTCAGGTTTTAATGATCTGCAGATACTTTTGAAGAGTTTTCCTTCATCAGCTGTGAGATCTTTTTTTTATCTTTCTTTATGTTGAAGACTTTCAAATAAAATATTACAAAACATTTAATGTCTGTTTTATATGTTTGTTTATGAAAAACTCCTCAGTGATCGAGCTGGTTAATTATTGATGTAGTAAACGTCTCCATCAGACATGAGCTTATATGCAAAGCAAGTTTATTTGTAGCAGCTCAACCACAGGATGATTCGAAGAGCTTTGAAAGGAAACGAGAAGCATAATTTACCATTAAAAACAGATAAAAACTGCATTAAATATGGTTAAGTTAAAAAATTCAAGCTTAAAAGAACCAGATGCAGATCTGGACTCTAAATAAAAACTAATGAAATGCAGCAGAGAACAGGTGGATCTTTAACCTGGATTTAAATAAACTGAGTGTTTCAGCTGATTTGAGGCTTTCTGGGAGTTTGTTCCAGACATGTGGAGCATAGAAGCTGAATGCAGCTTCTCCATGTCTGGTTCTGACTCTGGAACTGATAAGAAACTGGATCCAGATGGCCTGAGGGTTCTGGTAGGTTCATACTGGGTCAAGAGGTCTCCGATGTATTTTAGTCCTAAACCATTCAGAGCTTTATAGACCAGCAGCAGAACTTTAAAATCTATCCTCTGACGAACAGGCAGCCAGTGTAAAGACCTCAGAGCTGGACTGATGTGGTCCACTTTCATGGTCTTAGTGAGGACCTAAACAGCAGAGTTCTGAATAAGCTGCAAATTTATAACTGATTTTTTAGGTAGAACCTGTAAAAACAGAATAATCAAACCGTGGGCGTTGAAATCAGGAGTTATTTTAGTGTCATTGTAAAAGAATTTTTTTCTGCCCCATTGTGTCATGAATAATGGTGAGAATAGCAGATGAGGAAGGTGAGCTTTAGTTCTAAGAGGTGACTTTTCAGTCATAACGCCACATATTGAAGTATTTATTCAGTACCTTCAAATAATATTGTACATACTAAAATAAAGTTTTTGTTTGATGTGGAGCCCTGTAAAAAAAAAGGGGGACCATAATAATTTTAACATGGGTTGCAATTAAAATGAGAATAAATTAAAACAATGATGAAAATTTCCTCTAACATCACAAATTCTACGCAGCTGCAATTAGTCAAAGTGATCACATCAGATTTTCTTATTCAAGATGATTAGTGCTCTAAAGTTGATGATGTACTGTGTAACAATGATTTATCACTTTGTAATACTATATGTAAATTTCACATTTTCTTTCAAGGTTTAATGAAGTTGATTAATGTAAGTCTTGAATTTCTTGTACTGAGGTATTAAAGAATATTTCTGTTTATAAAAGTAGATTACATCATGGTTCGGACAATACTGATGTGAAGTAAATCTGCAAACAGATGTCTTCATCTCATAAAATCCCAGAAATCATGAAGTAAAACAAACCTGTGTTCAGTTTAGCAAACAGACCACGTCTCAGTTTCGTTATAAACTTCTGCTTGTTCTAACTTTTTTTCCACTCAGTTTTATGATTCTACTAATAAACGTCTGCTATAAGTGCAATGAAACACATGTCATCCAATTGCTCTGTGGACCAATTTTATGTCCCTACCAATGTCAAAATCAAAACTACTCCCTTGAATCAAGCCGACTAAAGATGAAAGCATGGACTAGTTTGTCCAGGTCCTGCTGAGCCATCAGATCTTTTACCCTTGATATGTTCTTAAGCTGATAGTAGGCTGACTTTGTAATTCCCTTAATGTGTTTTTCAAAGTTAAGGTCTGAGTCCATCAGTACACCCAGATTTCTGGCCTGGTTGGTGGTTTTTAGTTGTATAGACTGAAGCTCTGTGGTGACCTTTAATCTTTTCTCTTTGGCTCCAAAAACAATCACCTCAGTTTTTTAAAAAAAATCTCCTTAATGCATTTACCAAGAGTCTGAACGGGGCCTCGATCTCCTGATGACATTGTAATATATATCTGTGTGTCATCTGCGTAGCTATGGTAACTAATGTTGTTGTTCTTTATGACTTGTGCCAGTGGGAGCATGTAGATGTTAAACAGAAGAGGCTGCAGGATGGAACCTTGAGGAACTCCACATGTAATTCTTGTCTGCTCAGATGTTAAATGACCTATTGACACAAAGTATTTTCTATTCTCTAAATAAGATTTAAACAAGTGTAGTTCAGTGCCAGAGAGGCCCACCCAGTTCTCCAGTTGTTTGAGTGATATATTGTGGTCGACTGTATCAAATGAGGTTACTGAGGTCCAGTAAGACTAAGACTGACATTTTTCCATCGTCTGTGTTCAAACAAACGTCATTAATGACTTTGGTTGGTAAGTCTGACTGGAAGATATCATAGCAGTTTTGTGTTAAAAAGTCATTTAGCTGATGGATAAACGGCTTTTTCGATGATCCATCATCCAATGATGAGCCAGTCAGCTTCATCTACACCAACGGTCATAAATAAAACAGGAAAGTTCCCACAAAGTTGGGAGCCTGGAATTGTCCAAAATCTCTTCATATGCTGAAGCATCCAGAGTTCCTTTCACTGGAACTAAGAGGCCAAGCCCAGCTCCTGAAAAACAACCCCAAACCATAATCCCTGCTGCACTAAACTTTAGACTTGGCACAATGTCTGACAAGTACCGTTCTCCTGGCAACCGCAACACTCAGACTCTTCCATCGTCGCCAGATGGTACAGCACAAGTCTCCACTGATCCAGAGTCCAGTGGCGGCATTCTCTACACTCCCTGCATCCGACGCTTTGCATTGCTTCTGGAGATATATGGCTTGGATGCAGTTGCTGCCATGGAAACCCAATCCATGAAGCTCTCTTTGCTTTGTTCTTGAGCTGATCTGAAGGCCAAATGAAGGGTTAGAGGTTTGTGTTTTTAATCTATTATTTCATTAAGTTCAAGTTTAGCTTTCCTTATATGGTTCAGATTGTGTTCTTCTGGGGAGACATGGTAAGCGTCCTCTAGGTATTTAACCCTCTGGTGCATGAATTATTACAAAACAGTACCACATTTTTTCAAATAAAATATTTTACTTCTACAGACATGCACATTGATGTTTTTCTGTTTTTTAATCTTATTTTAACTTTTACTCAGTGTATTGATTTTTCTATTTGATCTATTAAAATATTTATAAAATAATATCTTGTCATATTAACATAATATAAATTTTCTTTAAAAACACGTGGATAATTTTCTTGTCCTGTTTATCACTGAGGCAAACATGGTAATTACTACGTATGTATATATACTATATCAAATCTATTTATTCTTCATACGTGGCTCACTAATGTCCAATGAAGTTGCTAATGTACAGTCCACACCCATGCATACATTTAAAAACAGCCTTTAAATATGTGCCCTCTGTAGTGGACACTATGCCTCGAAGGGTTAATTATGAGTTCTAACTCTGAAATTCTCAGTTTCCTTCTTTTTCTTATGGGAAGATTTTTTTCTTTATTTTTTTTTTTCCGGTTTGTTGCCATGGTTCCCACTTTACTCAGCAGCTTCTTCATATGACCTTCATGTCCTGCTTTGCATGGATTATTTATAGCTGGTTTGAGCGTGTTCAGGGAGGGATGTAGTCTGTGATTTATAAGGGGAAATTGTTTGGAGGTGTGCATGCATGGTTTTATACGTTTTTATAAGTCACAGCACAGATTCCACACGAACTTAAAGGCAAGGTTGCTTGAACCCAGCAGGAGGCGGGAATGAGCCAACCGCCATAAAACTAGACAAGAGGAAGAAGAAGAGCGAGAGAGAGGGAGAGAGAGGGAGAGAGAGGGAGCGACAGCGGGGGAGGCAACCTCTCCTGAATGGCTGGTAATCTCTGACGTGTTGTTCCGGTTTCCGGTCAATTAAAGCCTGTTTTCGTGCAGAAACGGATTAATGGAACCTCTCAGGTGAGAAGAAGACGATGGTCCAGTGAGGAAACATCAGAGAAGCTGCGGATGAACGCAGTGACCGAGCTGGGCAGGACATACATGTGGGAAGGAAGATGAAGGTTCAGTCTTCATCATCAGACAGTCGGATGAATTCAGCTGGAGATGTTTGGATGTTGCGTGAATAGGCATCGTCTTCCTCACTGAGTAAGATTGAAATCTGACGTCATATGTTTGTTTTAATTGATAAACGTAACGAAGCGTCCTGGTTGCTGTTAGCAACGAAACAGCTGACAAACCGGAAGAGACGAAATGTGTGCGCGTGTCTCATTTCTGTTGTAGGAAACAGCTGATTTCATACAGTTGGTGTTATCAGGTTCAGAGCCAGATCCCAGGTTGATCATTCAGACCAGATAACACGTTTCTATTCTATAAATTCTATAAATTAATGTTTATTGTTTTTATTGAGTTAAATCTGGTTTTGGAGCTTTAGAAGTTTCCTGCCGTCAGACATTGTCTGTTATGGCTCAACTGGACCGTCCTTGTCCTGGTCCACATTAACATGAATGCAGCCAAACCATATAGATTAGAACCAGACTGACTCATTTCACTGGACTTTAGTTAAACTAGTTTAGGTTTAGTCTGGTTCCATCCAGCAGGACTTTCATGTCTGTGCTGGTGGAGTTGATCCACTATTCAGGCAGATGAAAATGTGTAAAACAGCGACCGAATAAACAAAATAAACAAAAAGAGTTCAACTTGTGTCTGTGGGTTGAAAGCAGTGGATGAAAGGGGTGCTGGGAGCTGTTTAGGTGGATGTTTGACCACATCAGAGATCTGAAGTCACACTAATCCTGACTAACTCGAACAAGGTCAAGACCCCCGATCCCGCTACCACATGCATCCCGATGCTTACAAAGAAATGTACTAAGAAATGTGCCATGAAACAGTCTTTAGTTTATTGGCTGCTACTCCGTTTACTATAGTTTAAACCATGTCAGTGGCAGAAGGAATCAGTTCCTCGGCTACAGCGCTGAGCGTTTAAACCACGAAACTCTGCAAACTGTTTCAGGTGAGTTTTCAATGAGACGGGTGCTGCTTTAGTATAACAACACTGCTCTACGACAGTTGAGTAATTTATTTCTAAAGTAATCAACAGGCTTTTCTTTGTGTTCATGATGAGACATCCTCAAGTAGCGTTATAACTTCTTTAGCTTCATACTGTCAATTGCTGATATTTGGCGACATACCATTACCATTACTAGACCATTACCCGGTCAAGTGCAGGGCTAGATATGCGTTTTTGTAGTAGTTGAAACCTTTGTTGTTGATTTATAATCTTTCACCCATTGGTGTTTTCACAAATTTGTCCATGTTTTGTTAGCTGTGAAACAGAATATACGTTTTATTTAGCCTATCTGTGCCACTCCCTGGGGCCCACCCCGCTGTCCTGCAGGTTTTCACTGTGTACCTGCTCCAACAGACCTGACTCAGAGATTAATGAGTCATTGTGCAGAAGTTCATAGGCGGTTGGATCCATTTAATTTAAGTCAGGTGTGTTGGAGCAGGGAAACCTGAAAACCTGCAGGACTGCAGACCATGTAGGACTGAAATTGAGTAGACCCGTTCTCAACTCCTTAACCAACTCTAACTAATCTAAACCAGCCCTGACTCTCACTTTTACTAACCTTAACTAACTCTGACGTTAATTAAAGTTAAACGAGTCTGACTGACTTTACTTAACCATAACCAATTCTAAGTGATCCTAACTAACCACTTAAGAACTGGCCTTAAGTTTGTAACTAAACTAACTAACCTGATAGTTCCAGTGAACAGCTGGTGGATTTAAACCAGTGTGAAGTAATCTGATGATAGAGGCGACCACCGCTGACCTGCTGTCTGTTCCTCTTCAGTTTCTACATCTGGGATGGATCAGAACAACGCAGAGGCCACCAAGGATCCGGGAGAAGAACCTAGAGGTGATGTACTCATCAAGATGTGGGTCAGGTGACCCGGTTAGCGTGGTGTTGCTGGTCCAGAAATTTCAGCTTTGCTGTCAGTGTTCAGTCTCACAGCCTTCTATCAGTTCTGCTGTCAAACCAGAATCCACATCAGTCCAGACCAGAGATGTGGATTTGTTCTGGATTCATATTGTTCTGGACCTGTCAGGGGGACTGGACTCCATCAGGTCCCGGTTCCCCTGGCAGAGTCCGACCCACAGTTGGATGGACAAGAAGAGGAACTGAGCAACAAACCAGCTCTGGTTCTGGTTGTTTCTTTGTTGATCTGTAACTCTGGATCAGAACCAAGCCACAGAGGCCTGAAAAAAGAGAAACTGTCTACAAGTTTTGAACCAGTCCAGAAACTGGACCAGAAGCTTCCATCATCAAAGTGTTTCTGAGTAGATCAGTTTCCAGGCTTCGCTCTGTTTTTGTGGAGGAGGAGCTGCAGAAAGCTCTGTAGAAGCAGGGTGTTAGTGGACCAGGAAGAGGAAATGAAGACAGATGATCTTCACTAAAGAACATAGCTATGTTCAATCAATAGATAGCCACAGCTGATAGATAGATAGATAGATAGATAGATAGATAGATAGATAGATAGATAGATAGATAGATAGATAGATAGATAGATAGATAGATAGATATTAGGATGAGTAAAAAGTAATAAGAAAAGTAAAGGAATAAATTAAGTAGAAAGTAATAAACCAGACCGGTGTCTACTGTATACAGAGCAATATATGCAAATTACAACTACAAATATCAGATCAATATTCCCTGTATACAGTAGATGCAGTAGAGGTATAAAATGAAACTTGTGAGCACAGGACAGACTCCATGACTGCTGTACAGACCTGCAGCAGCAGCTCGCGGGACAGTCTGTGGTTCCTGAGGAGCAGGAAGTACATTTGCTGCTGGGCCTTCTGGAAGATGGAGCTGATGTTTGGTCCCACTTCAGACCCTGAGAGATGATCGGGCCCAGGAATGTGAAGCTCTCGACAATGGACACGGGTTATCTCTACCATCTTCGGCGTGTTCAGCTCCAGATTGTTCTGACTGCACCAGACCTCCAGCTGATCCACTTGCTGTCGATGTGCAGACTCGTCACCATCCTGGATAAGACCGATGATGGTGGTGTCGTCTGCAACCTTCAGACATCCCATGTTAACATCATCCACTGACCTATTTTCCCGCTGCAAGGGGTCCAGCAGGTTCCTGTGAGGGACTTCAGGTGGCCTAACACCAGGCGTTCAGATGGATAGATAGATCTCCGTTTACATGTTTGTGTCTGTTTCAGATGAGAAGAACCAGGAGTCCATGTGTCCAGAACAGCAGCAGGTTGGTGTTTAAATTTTACATTTAAATGTTTAATCTGTCTGAATCAGTCTCAGACAGCGTGGACCAGCTGTGTTGGGTTTAGCTGGGGGACCAGCTTATTGTTATGATACAAGAATGTACAACAAAAATAGAGTCAGAGTAATGCCTAGTAAATATAAATGAATTCTAAAATATATATATTTTTTTATTTATTTTATTTAACAGGGACAGCACATATTAAGAAACAAAGATAAAATCAGTGTAAATATGCCAGGGTTAGCCAAAAGGCTAATTTTCAGCCATTGTCCCTGGCCAGATCTTACAAGGCTACCTGGTAACTAATAAAATATTATAAAAACACGTTATGAACGCACACATGCGCAGAATTACTAAAATGGTAAATATATATACATATATATATATACACACACACACACACACACACACACACACACACACACACACACACACACACACACACACACACATACATATCACACACGCAGAATCACTAAAATGATAAAATATGTATATATATATATATATATATATATATACACACATACATATTTACATATATACACACATATAGTGCAAGAAGGACTACAGGAAGAAGTTGGAAAGTAAGCTTCAGAAAAACAATGTGAGGGATGTGTGGTCAGGAATGAAGAAGATCACTGGCTTCGGGATAAAGGAGGATCAGACTGATGGAGGTCTGGACAGAGCGAATGAACTGAACATGTTCTTCAATAGGTTTAGCTCACCTCCTGCTTCAACCCCAACTAGCCACACACCCTCCATGAGCCCACAGCTTTCCTGTCACACCTCCACTCTGTCACCCTGCAGCTCAGTCAAGGACCTGGACACAACCTCATCTCCCTCCACATCAGGACTTCCTGAAACCTCCTCTGCCTCCACCTCCACTCTGTCTGTCTCCTGTAACCAAGTCATGCAACAACTGGTGAAACTGAACCAGAACAAGGCTGCAGGTCCAGATGGTGTCAGTCCCAGAGTTCTCAAGACCTGCTCAAAACAGCTATGTCCGATTCTCCAGCACCTGTTCAACACCAGCCTGAGCCAGAAAAGAATCCCGGTGCTGTGGAAAACATCCTGCCTTGTTCCAGTGCCTAAAAAACCACAACCAGCTGAACCAAAAGACTACAGACCAGTCGCCCTGACATCTCACGTCATGAAAGTTCTGGAGAGACTCTTACTGGCTCACCTCAGCAAGCAGGTGAACACCTTTCAGGACCCATTACAGTTTGCATACCGTAATGGGCTTGGGGTTGAAGATGCAATCATATACCTGCTTCAGAGAGCCCACTCTCATCTGGACCAGTCAGGCAGCACTTTGAGGGTCATGTTCTTTGATTTCTCAAGTGCTTTTAATACGATTCAGCCTGCTCTGCTGTGTGAGAAGCTGCAGAAATTCCAGGTGGATCCCTCCACAACCACCTGGATTTACGACTACCTCACAAACAGACCACAGTTTGTGAGACTGAAAGGTTGTGTGTCTGAGATGGTGGTCAGCTGCACTGGAACACCACAAGGGACTGTACTTTCACCATTTCTATTCACGCTGTACACCTCAGACTTCCAGTACAACTCTGAGTTCTGTCATCTGCAGAAATACTCTGATGACTCAGCAGTTGTTGGGTGTATCAATGATGGACAAGAAGCAGAGTACAGAGAACTGGTCGGTCAGTTTGTGAAATGGTGCGGTGACAATCATCTCATCTTGAATACCAAGAAAACAAAGGAGATGATTGTTGACTTCAGGAGGAACAAGAACACACATAGAAGTGTTTCCATCATGGGAGAGGAGGTGGAGGTGGTGGAGGAATACAAGTACCTTGGAGTTCAGCTGGACAACAGACTTGAGTGGAAAAGCAACACTGAGTACATTTACAAGAAAGGTCAGAGCAGACTCTACTTCTTAAGGAAGCTGAGATCTTTTAACGTCTGCACCAAAATGTTGCAAATGTTCTACAGGTCTGTTGTTGAAAGTGCAATCAGCTTTGCAGCAATCTGCTGGGGCAGCGGCATCAGAACCAGAGACTTGAAAAGAATTAACAAACTGATCAAGAAAGCCGGTTCTGTGCTTGGAGTAACTCTGGAGCCGCTGGAGTTGATCATCAAAAAAAGAATTCTGTACAAGCTGACGAAGATAATGGAAGATCCTTCACACCCTCTACACAACGCCGTGACGAAACAACAGAGTGTGTTCAGTGGGAGGCTTGTTCAAGTCCGATGCAAGACAGAGAGATACAGAAGATCCTTCCTTCCAGCAGCTATCAGGCTGAAGAACAAAGCCCTTAATTATGGGTGCCAATGCTGTAAGGCATTGGCAACATATTACTATCGCTCTGCGTATATTCTGCTTATTATTCCGCTTTCCGTTTCCGCTCCAAACTTTGGCGGCTATCTCCTCCTACAGCTTTCACTCTACCCCCACAAAAGTTACATCAATCTGTGCGTCTCGATCGGGACATGTGTGCTATGACTTTTCTTGTACAAAAGTCTGGCGGTTCTCGAGTAAATCGCAATAAACCGCGATTTTCGGTCCCATAGGAATGAATGGGATTTGGGTCAGATCAGCCCAAAAACATAGGTCAATTTGGAAGCCTACAGGTCAGCCATGCATTCACCTAGAAACACCATTCAAAGTTTAAACGGGTCACGAAGGATAAATCTATCACTGGTCTGAAGGGCATTTTCATATCTCTAACAGTTTGTTCACAATCACTGTTTAAGTTTTAGCAAAAAGTGCCAAAATCCTCTCCCTTTGCTCCACTCTGGTCCACTCAAGCTTTTGCTTCAAAAAGACATGCTTAAACAAAGTTCTCTCACGGCCACAGTTTTTGCTCTACAGAAACAATTTTTACATCAAAACGTAGGTTTTTTTGTTGGCTTCAATTTATCAGGAGCTCATTTTGGGCTAGGACGTACAGATTTGGTGCTATGAGGCTCAGAAAGACCCAAAGTCTTTTCTCCCCATGCAAAATCCCCATTGGCTTTTGCTTAAAAAACACATGCTTAAACAAAGTTCTCTCACGGCCAGAGTTTTTGCTCTACAGACACAATTTTTACATCAAAACGTAGGTTTTTTTGTTGGCTTCAATTTATCAGGAGCTCATTTTGGGCTAGGACGTACAGATTTGGAGCTATGAGCCTCAGAAAGACCCAAAGTCCTGTCTCCCCATGCAAAATTCCCATTGGCTTTTGCTTCAAAAACACATGCTTAAACAAAGTTCTCTCACGGCCAGAGTTTTTGCTCTACAGACACAATTTTTACATCAAAACGTAGGTTTTTTTGTTGGCTTCAATTTATCAGGAGCTCATTTTGGGCTAGGACGTACAGCTTTGGAGCTACAGAGCTTGGAAAGACACAAAGTTTTCTCTCCATGCAAAATCCCCATTGACTCTGCTGGGATGCAGCCATTTTTCAAACTGCTGCCATTTAAGTTCTGTTTGCAGTACAGTGACAAGACTTATATCCTCTTGTTCCTCAAAGCCTCCTGCACGCAACGGTGAAAGAATTATTTTCATATGTATTACGGTTTGCTGTCAGCAGCAAGAAGTTCGGAGGCTTGCTGACAGTGATTTCCCTGTGCTCTACAGCAGCCTGGCTCTGTGTGAGTGTGTGTAACCTGAGCCCCTACATGTGTGGCTGTCTGCTCCCTGTCGGGGGGAAAGGGTGGGGGCTTCGTTACCATGGAAACACTCTCAGCTGCTGTCATTCTGCAGATTGCCACTGTTTAGCCCTTTCATAACTGTCAGTCTGCAGATTTTGCAATCATGCAGAGATTAACCTTTTTTTTTCTCTGTCACTTTTCATCCTGGACACATCTAGATGCCCCCCCCTTGAAACATGTAGTGACTCTAACTCTGGACTGGGTTGAGCAAAGAACTTCAAAATTGGCAGTTTTATTAAAAGTCCCTATCTAACCATGTTTGTACAAGTACAATGACTACAGCGCCACCTAGTGGCCGCCTGATTTCTGCAGATTTTCCGATCACGCTGATATTTGGCAGTTTTCATCTGACACCCGATCCGAGCGCGCTCGTGCACGCGCGGCGACTGCGGCGCCACCTGGTGGCCGTACGGGATATTTACCGGCATGGCATTCACGGGCGCATTTGCCTCCGTGTCGCGCCGTCTCCCTCGCGCCGGCTAGCTCCCTCGCGGCGGCAGCGCGGCCGGCACGCCAGGGGGGCGGCGGGGCGACCGGCGCATTGGCACCCATCAAAATTTCTTTGAAATTTTCTAGTTAATTAATGTGATTGTTTTACTAAAAAATTACTACTACTACAATATTGAATTTCCCTTTGGGATTAATAAAGTATTTTTCATTCATTCATTCATATACACATACATGCAATACTCAGACATGCAGCAATGTGTCAACATTCATACCTTCAGCATTCATTCATATGATCGTGCCAGTGAATGCAGAGGAAGGGATTAATATGACATATTTAATTATACAGTAAATCTGTTGTGCAGTTAGTAGAAAGCAAGAAGAATCAAGAGACCAGACTCCAGCATGAACTCCACCAGTCATCTTCTCTTTTTCTCACACAGTATGGGAACATTCATTCAACAGCGCCACCTAGCGTTGTGGAATAGTAACTAAATACACAACAAAAATTAATTTGTTGAAGGCCGTCTGTTATACTTTCTCATGAATGTGCCTGTACAACAATCAGCTGGCCCCCGCCTGCTCTCCTCTACTCGCCTTGGAAGGAGCTTTTATAGCAGCATGTTGGTGAAAAGCTGAATCATTTATTTTTTTGTCTTTTAGATGAAATGCAGTTCCTGCCTGGTTACGGATGAGCTGAGCACAAACGGTATGATTGTTTCTTTACTCTCAGTAACTTTGGCTTCTATTGGTGTCCTGGCTGAGGGTGGTTTAGTGTGTCTAGGTGGCTTGGCTAGCCTTGCCCCCAAAGCGACGAACAAGCTACATTTATTACACCTGCTGTTATCTCTAAAGTATGGAGGCCCAAAAGTAACAAAATTATAAATAAATACAGAAATATAACAATGGCTCAATACACCAGTTGATGTGCCAATAAATGATAATAAAAATAAAAAAAGTTTTTCATTAAGAAACCCATAAAACATAACAAATTTGTTAGCACCTGACAGTATGAAGCCAAACAAATATAAACACCACTTGGGGACGTCTCATCTCATCTCATTTATATAGCAGAGTTGTTTTACTAAAGTAGCATCCATCGCATCAACAGCTCAACTCACCTGAAGCAGCTTGCAGAGTTTCCGAGTTTAAATGCCTCACACTGATCTGATCTGACGTGGTTTTAACTAGAGTTAATGAAGTAGCAACCGATAAACTAAAGACTATTTTGTGGCACCTTTCTTCGAATGCTTCTTTGTAAGCATCGGGGTGCATGTGGTAGTGGGATGACATTTTTTTTTTTTTATGAAAAGGGGGGCCCTGCAGAAAAAGTTTGGGAACCACTGTGCCAGTTGGTCTGCACACGATTTTAGTGTCCGACCTGACACCTGATCTGGATCAGTCAGTCAGTCACTTGCTGATGTGGATCCTCCTCAGGGGGAGGTGACTTGGCTGCAGGGTAAGAGGCTGATGCTGCCTCTGGCTGTGGAGGGTGAACAGTACTTCTGCTACCTAGAGAGTCGAAGCGTGGAAGAAGCTGTTCCAGGTGTGAGGCAGCTGCCGGACTCTATGATGGTCTTGATGGCTTTCCACATGTTACATGTGTTGTTGTCACTGAAGTGCTCCTCAGTATGCTGCTTGTACCTGAGTTCTGCCAACTGGATGCCCTTTTTCAGTTCTTTGTGGGCCTTGCTATAAGCCAGTTTGTCTCCTGCTCTGTAGACTGCATCCCAGCTTGTAGCAGGGACGGAACTGTGCAGTCCACCCATGGCTTTTGGTTGGAGGAAACCGGGATTGTCTTTGTGGGTAGGACAGCATCAGAGCAGAAGTGAACATAGGACAGCACAGATGGCATGTAGTCCACCAGATCAGCGTCCTCTTTGATCCCTCCCGAGTCTGCATGCTCAAAGCAGCCCTGTAAAGCTGAGGAAGCCTCCTCAGTCCAGACCTGAATGGTTCTGGTGGTGGGTTTGGTCCTGCAGATCAGAGGTCTGTTGGCAGGGATCAACTCCAAGAAATACGATCTGACATCCCGAGGTGAGCAGCTGCTGCAGCCTTGTATGCTCCTGGAATGTTACTGTACACTTTCCCCAGTTTATTAAAGTCTCTTGTTGGAAATTTTATGAATTTGTGGAATGTGGGGAGGACAGATTGTAATTCCACGTGGTTAAAGTCCCCAGCCATCATCACAGCCACCATGATCTACCTTTCTGACACAAATAATGCCCACGCCATGCCCACCAATGAAACATTTTTATGTTTGTCAATGTGGTCCATCAGGATCTCTGTCTCACACGCTGAAAAATTCCACTTCTTCCCTCCCGAGCATCATACAAATGATGTGATGAATATTTATTATAGGCTTCCACCTGACCATTTATAGCCACCATGTGGGCGTGCGAAGTTGTTCTCTTAAATGTGCCCACTTTAGTGATTCTGATTCATAAACGTAACGTGGGATGTGCATGCACACGCTTTTATAAATCTGACAGTTGAAGTGCGCCACATTTCCTTTTTGTGCCGCAGACGCCACCTGTAGTATGTTTTGCTACGCACGGTTTGATAAATGAGGCCCCTGGACTGAGCTGAGTTCTCTAACCAGTTTAAACAGTCTGCACTTCACTGCCAGATATTCCAGGTTGGGGGAGCAGAAGGTTCCGATAATGTTCATAGCTGTACACCATGAGTTGTGGACGTACAGGGCCAAACCTCTGCTTTTGGTCTTACCCGAAGCAGCAGTCTGGTCGGCACGGAACAGAGAGGGCCCCGCTAGCTCCACTGCTATGTTGGGGATATTGTTGTCCAGCCAGGTCACAGTGAAGATTGCCACAGCTGTCAGTCTCATGTGAGACGATCCTAAGATGAATTTCCTCCAGTTTGTTGGCAAGAGACCTGTCACTGGCAAGGAGGAGACTGGACAGAACTGGTCTGTGAGGGTTAGCTTTCTCCAGGGCCACAGAAGGGGCATGGTGAGGGCCTCTGTAGTTCACTGCAGTTTGGGTTAAATACAACCTGCCTCACACTGTAGCAGAAAAACAATGCAGAAAAACATAGTTTTTCCCCAGTCCCAGCAGGTCAGCCCTTCCATTCTGGATTAAGGCTTCCAGTCTTAAAAATGCAGGAAACACATGTGCCGGCGTCAACATAGTCACCAGATTTGATTTATTTAGGAGTTGCTAGAAGGGCCAGAATACTCGCTAAATATAACCACAGAGTCACTAAGTTGGCAATGGTGTCCACAGGAATAGCGGAGAACCTACTCGAGGTGTTTGCCTGTATGTTGGATTGTTAGGAACCAATATTGAAATTGAAGTTGGATATATTATACAGCCCTAGACCGAGGTCACGGTGAAAAGACCAGATGTGGATCGAACTTAGTACCACAAATAAAATTGGCCTGGGTTGGATTAAAAAATTTTGATTTCTGATGTTCAAACTGTCCTAAAAAATAAGATATAAGTCAAATATGGACAGAAAATTTGCCTGCAGTGTGAAGGTAGCCGAACATCTGGGGACAGAAAATCTTTGTTTGCTGGAGACTTGGAATATGGTGGAAATGCCGCTTTGATCCTTCCTTCCTTCCTCTGCAGTGTTTTAACAAAAGAAAAAACGGCATCTTTTAGAGTTTTGCTGACAGGAAGTAAAACATTCTGATTACTTTTCTCTTTTATGTTAAAGACTTCCACCCCTCAGGAAACTGGTCTCAGAGGTCCATCTGCCGGTCCCTGCAGCGTGCTGAGAGTTTACTGAGGAACACCTTCAACCCTAGTCTGAAGTGGCTGTTCCACCACAGCCAGGATGAAGAAGAGGAGAACTTCGTGGTGGCCCATAACCTCGTGTCCCGATCCTCTGCCCGTCTGCAGCGTTTGCAGCAGTCTCTGCTGGCCGTGGCCTTCCAGTGGCAGCTGCTGGGTGGGGCATCAACAGGGTCTCCCCAGGTGGGTTCCAGGATGTTTGCGATCACCTCAACAGATTATCTTCTCCCAGTGATCATCATTGTTCCAGCAGATGATAAAGATGAGGTTTTCTTTCCTGCAGTGTCTGTTTTATGGTATATTTAATATGAGGACCCCAGTGCTTCTACACACCACACGTGTGTGTTCTTTTTAATATCACCTGTGTGCTTCTGCTTCCTGCACCTGTTCGGTTGCACCAAAGCAGTTTCCCCACCAGTAAAGGTTTTTATTCTTATTCTTAGTGCTGGCAGGTGGGTCCACTGTCCTCTGATACCAGCATTCCCAAACTTTCCAACTCTTTTCCATGAAAAATGTTCTTACTCACATCTTTCAGTGATTTATTCATGACAGAGCAACTTTTCCTTTTTTATTGTTCCACCACAGGGAAATTATTTTTACATCGAAATACAGCCAAAAACCTAATAACAGAAAAAATGGCCAATAATCTAATCATATCTGTTTTTGATGCACAAAAATTGGTTAAATGCAGTTTTATTTATGTGTTATTACATTATCAGCTTCAGTTATTATATTTTTTAACTATGCCAGTTAATCAGCCAGTAACATATTATTATTAGCTTTATTAATTTGAAATAGCCAAAATGATTGGTTATTTCTAAATGCTGCAGTGATGTAGACGGTTGGAGAGAAGTCAGACTATCAGTCAGTGGAAAGTGTTGTCAGTTGTGAGCTCCTCTAACCTCTGAAAAGAAATACAGTTTCCATTTTCTACTTTTCTGACCCTTTCCACCAGGTGTGTGTTAAGGGCCTTCCAGCTGACGGTGTTGTTCTCGTCCTGCCTGCCTCCCCGTTCTTTCAGAGGCAGTATGGAGCTCTGTGGCAGCTTCTGGAGCAGCGATCCCTGCTTCTCTTTGTGCATGAATATTCCCGGAGGGTCCGTCTGACAGCAGCTTGTGTGTCCAGAGTGAAACAGCAGCTGAGGACATTAGCGTGTTCACAGCATGAGGTCAGGAAAACATGGAGATCCGAAGGTTCGACAACGTCATGTGCTAACCTCGCTATTATTACTAAGCAGTACAAAAATTCTGTTTGAGACTCTATGTAGGAGGAGGGTTTAAACTATATCCAGATTTAATCCGTAAACCTCCATCAGAGTCCATCAGTTCTATCTCTTCTACTACTATGTTGCTTTATATTTTATGGTTTATACTGGGATTAAAAGCTTTAGTTGCTACAGACTGGTTTATACTGGGATTAAAGCTTCAGCTGCTACAGACTGGTTTATACTGGGATTAAAAGCTTCAACTTCTACAGACTGGTTTATACTGGGATTAAAAGCTTCAGCTGCTACAGACTGGTTTATACTGGGATTAAAAGCTTCAGCTGCTACAGACTGGTTTATACTGGGATTAAAAGCTTCAGTCAGCTTCTACAGACTGGTTTATACTGGGATTAAAAGCTTCAGCTGCTACAGACTGGTTTATACTGGGATTAAAAGCTTCAGCTTCTACAGACTGGTTTATACTGGGATTAAAAGCTTCAGCTGCTACTGACTGGTTTATACTGGGATTAAAGCTTCAGCTGCTACAGACTGGTTTATACTGGGATTAAAAGGTGTATTATGACGTGACGTGATGTATTTTTGCAGTAAACATGGAACTTCTTTACAACCAGAACTCTCCTCTCTTCTAGGCTCTCTCCAGCTGGCCTTTTTCCGGACTCAGTTTCAGTTCTCTGTGTCAGGAAGTCCGGGTCCATCTCAGCCACTGTTGGTGTCTGCTGTCCAGAGTCCATTCGGATCAGTACCTGAGACGAGCTGTTGTCCAGCAGACAGGGCTGTTGAGGGAAATGCAGCAAACTCTGGGCATGCTCAGTCTGCAGCTTCTGGTTCTGGTGGAGCAGTATGTGTTTGCTGTTCTGTCTGCTGTTGGCCGGGCTGAACCGGACTCTGTACCAAGAGAAGTCCTGGAGGATGTTGTTGTGGGTTTGGACCTGTACAACCAGGCAGTGGAGGAGCACCGAGTGCAGTACAGTGCCTCCCAGCAGAGGATGGTGGTACTGCAGCAAACCCAGTATTCCTCTGTTTTCAGTAGTTTTCTGAAGGTGAAAACATATGAGCCGTCTGTGGTCTCAGTAAAAGTGCTCATGGCCATCCTGGCTGGGCATCATGCAGACATGGCAGTCGAACAGCTAAGCCATCATGTCTGTCTGGTCTCATCTGGCCATGAAGCCTGCTCTGAGGACTTCTGTAGTATCTCCAGACTGAGATATGAGTGGACCTGGGATCAGCTACAGCACACCTTCCTAACTTCACTTCCTGTCCCCGTCAATAACACAGCATCATTCCATATTTCTCCTCCTGTTTACATCCCTGACCAACATTTTAACACTATTAGTCTGAAAAACCATCAGCGCACCTTGAGTTTCAATAAAGACAAAATCAGCAAGTGCCAAACATGCCACTCCCAGTCTGGTCAGACCAGCATGGACATGTTGGACTCAGTCCAGCCTTGTGTGGAACGAAGACGGAGTTCAGAAAACCTGCTGCAGACCACCTCCACTTCCTCCACCTTCCATCATATCTCAGCTCTACCTCTGCCACAAGCTAGTCAGTTGGATCACTCTTCAGCAGAACTTTTACTTCAGCTGCTGGTTTCCTCCAAAGACCTGCTGGCATCTCTGGTATCTCAGAAATCCACAAAAGAAGAACCAGCTGAACCAGTGCCCCCAGCTGCAGTACCAGTGAACAAATGTCAAAACATGGAAGTATGTGAGCAGGATGGATCAGAACCTGATCCAAGGACAAGGCTGGATGATGGTGACAGGTAAGAACAGGTCAGGCTCAGAGAGTCTGAACCAGATAAAATTTTCCTGATGATCAGATGAATCCAGGTCCTTCTACTTTTAACAAGTTTAGTAATAAACTAAAAAGTTATTCAACAATGTTAATAAACCCCAGGCAGTTATATGGGAATGTAAGAAAACCATGAGAACAGTTCTGTCCACTTTAGAGCTTCTGCTAATTTCTCCACACAACAAGGAGTCACATGAAAGCAGAGACTCTGCTGGTTACAAAGACGTCTGTCCCATCACTGTGGGACAGAAACTCTGGAGCTAGCAGCCAGAACCAGAAATCATGTCTTATTGTTGCTGTTTGTGGTGAAAAGTTTGATTCCAGCTCTAAAAACCCTGCTAATGTTTCTCCTATGACTCTGTCTTTGTTTGAAATGAATCATGAAGGTCCTGCTGGTTTCCATGGAGATGGAGGAAAATTTATAGTGAAGGATTCACTCTTCCCATCATAGACTATGTTCGACTTTCCTTTCTGGATTCCTAGGACTAATTTAGTTATTCCAATGAGTATGTTACTCATTCCTAGGACTACTTTACTCATTCATAGAGCTGCTTCACTCATTCCTACGACTAACTAACTAAACTGTCTGTTTGGTTCCCGTATTTGTGACTAACAAAGGAGTCTCACCCAACTGTCTCCAGACTTTTCTTCCTCATTTCTGTGTATAAAGGGAAATGAAGAATTTTACCCTGTATTTCAGCTCTAGTTTTCCGGTGGTCTCAATGGATAGAGACAGAACCAGGCCAGTGCCCATGGAGCGAGATGAGGTTCGTTGGCCTCACTCTGTGCAGTGGTTGGACATTGGGCAATCACTGCTCCTTGCTGATCTGATTGGACAGTACCGGAGTTGGCTGTGGATCCTCTGCAGCAAAGCCGTTTGGCTGAAACTGCATATTCCAAGAGCAGGAAACCCTGCAGGCAGCATCAACCTGCAGGACATCCACAGTAGCTTCCACATCCTGAACAGGATCACTCAGACTTTTGAAACAGGTAATCTATAGCTAGTTATCTAGTTATCCAAACAGCCAACCACATAGCTGCAATTACATCATGCAAATCATCATCATCATGTGAGAAATATCCTTCTGACACACAGTAGAGGTGTACTGACCAGTGTGTGAGCAGGAGGTGATGCTACTATAATGAATGAAAACTACTTTATTACGCCGTTCAGGGAAGTTCTAACGTTTAAGTCTTTTGAAATAAAGATGCTGTAAACAAAACTTACAAATATACGAAACACATAATTAATAAATTAATAATCAAATTTTCTTTATTTAATTGGAATCTTTGTCAGCATTTTGGACTTTTGTGAAAACTGATGTGATATGAAGTCATTTTTACATTGGGCAGCAGCACTATCTGCAGATTTCACCATGGCAACACATAAAGTGTTTAGAAGTTGTTGAAAAAGTCAGAATGAATGTTGGTGGTGGTCATCTATCTAACAGTACCTGGTTCTTCTGTCTGTTGTAGGTCTGTACTCAAAGGAGTGTAAAGCCATGCTGGAAGATCTCAGCCTGCATCTCTTGGTCTTCTCTGCACATGCTCACTGGGACTCCGGTTAGAACTCACACAGGACACTGATCAATATTCTGGGATCTGTCAGAAAGCACATTGTTAAAATAATTGCCTGTCATTTTTCAAGTTTTTCTAAAAACACAAAAAACTGAATCAGATCTCTGAAAGAAATCTTTTTTTTTTTTTTTTTTTTTTTTTTGTGGCAGAGGGTCATAAAAACTTTAGGACATTATTTTAAGAGAGTGACAACATTCAACACAAAAACTCTGTAGTCCAATAGGATTCATTGTGTATTCTTGTTCAAAACCCAGAGATGTTGACAAGTCCTTCTTTGCAAGTCCAAGTCAGTTTTAGTTGTACTGAGTAATCTGCTGTTTGGTCTACTTAGAAGATGCATTATAATATTTAAGAAATTTCAAAGTCAAAGTCAACTTTATTGTCATTTCTGCAGCATAAAGGACAAACAGAGGATTGAAATTGTGGTTCTCGCAAACCTTGGTGCATGAAATACAAGAATGTAAGCAATGAACAAAACAAACAAAACAAGAGCTATCAGTAAGTAAATAAAACATGGTAATAAATAGATAGATTAGATTAGATTAGATTAGATTAGACTTTATTATCTCACAGTGGAGAAATTCACTTGTTACAGCAGCTCTTGTTATAGAATAAAGTACAGAGAGGCAAAATAAGGTGAACATGCATCACAGCAAGAAAGTGCAATATAAATTATTTACAAGTCTAAGAAAAGCAAAAATATGTACCGTTATAATATAAAGATATATATATATATATATACATACATATATATACATACATACACACATACATACATACATACATACACACATACATTATATATATATATATATATATATATATATACATATATATATATATATATATACATACACACACACACACTACATCCATACATAAAATAAAATAAAATATAACAACAACCTCACAGACTATATACATATTTACATGGTGATGGTGGGATATGAAGAATATGATGACATTGATAATGGGGGGTATTGCACAGTAAAATATAAATAAATATTACACAGTAATATGACTATACAGACAAGTTGTACAGTCTGACAGCAGTGGGGATGAAGGACCTGCGGTAGCGCTCCCTCCTACACTGAGGGTGTCTCAGTCTGCTGCTGAAGGAGCTGCTCAGCCCCCCCACAGTCTGGTGCAGTGGGTGAGAGGTGTTGTCCATGATGGATGTGAGCTTGGCCAACATCCTCCTCTCACCCACCTCCTCCACAGAGTCCAGCGGGCAGCCCAGGACAGAGCTGGCCCTCCTGACCAGCTTGTTCAGTCTCTTCCTGTCCCGGTCGGTGCTGCTCGCTCCCCAGCAGACAACGGCGTAGAGGACAGCAGAGGCTACCACAGAGTCATAAAATGTCCTTAGCAGAGGCCTGCATACTCCAAAGGACCTCAGTCTCCTCAGGAGGTGGAGGCGACTCTGGCCCTTCTTGTACAGGGCGTCTGTGTGGTGTGACCAGTCCAGTTTATTGTTGAGGTGAACACCCAGGTACTTGAAACTGTCCACCCGGTCAATCTCCTTCCCCTGGATGTTCACCGGTGTGTGGGGTAGTGTCCTTCTCCGGAAGTCAATCACCATCTCCATGGTCTTACTGGTGTTTAAGCACAGGTGGTTGCGCTCACACCAGTCCACAAAGTCCCTGATGACTGACCGGTACTCCAGCTCGTTCCCCTCAGACACACAGCCCACAATGGCTGAGTCGTCAGAGAACTTCTGGAGATGACAGCTGCTGGTGTTATAGGTGAAGTCCGAGGTGTAAAGGGTGAAGAGGAACGGTGAGAGCACTGTTCCCTGAGGGGCCCCCGTGCTGCAGACTACCACCTCAGACACACAGTTCTGCAGACGCACGTACTGTGGCCGGTTGGTGAGGTAGTCGATGGTCCACGCGGCTAGCTTTCCATCCACACCAGCTCCTTCCAGCTTCCCCCGCAGCAGCACCGGCTGGATGGTGTTAAACGCACTGGAGAAGTCAAAAAACATGACTCTCACGACGCTCCCAGCGGTCTCCAGGTGAGCCAGCGCCCTGTGCAGTAGGTAGATGACAGCATCATCCACCCCGATGTTTGGCCTGTAGGCAAACTGCAGCGGGTCCATCGCGGTGCACACCACGGAGCGGAGGTGACCGAGGATGAGCCTCTCCATGGTCTTCATCAGGTGGGAGGTCAAGGCGACGGGTCTGTAATGGTTCGGTTCCTTCGCGTGTGATATCTTAGGAACCGGAACCACACAGGAGGTCTTCCACAGGACAGGGACCTTCTCCAGGCTGAGGCTCAGGTTAAAGATGTACCTGAGCACCTCACAGAGCTGGTCTGCACAGGTCCTGAGCAGCCTGGGGCTGATGCCGTCGGGTCCTGCAGCTTTTCTGTTCTTCAGCCGCCTCAGTTCTCTCCTCACCTGGGCCGATGTAAAGGAGAGGGGGGAGGTGGAGGGCAGTGGGGGGCTGGTGGTCGAGTCCATTGGTGTGGAGTGGAGATGGGGGGTAGGTGAAAGTGGAGGTGAAGATGAAGGTGGTCGGGGGAAGGTGATGGTAGACGCTGGACTGGGGATGTGTGAAGAGGGGGGAGGGGGGGCAGGGAGAGTGGGGTTTGAATCAAATCTGTTAAAAAACAGATTTAAATCATTGGCCCAGCGCTGGTCTCCATCAGCTGTCCCTCTGGCACCACTCTGTCCAAATCCAGAGATCTCCTTCAGCCCTCTCCACACGTCCCGTGTGTTCTTCTGCTCCAGCTGCTCCTCCAGCTTCTTCCTGTAGCTGTCCTTGGCCCGCCTGATCTTGTACTGGAGTTCATGCTGAACTCTCCTCTGCTCCTCTCTGTCCCCTGAAATGAAAGCCCTCTTTTTCTGGTTCAGCAGGACTTTAAGCTCAGGGGTCACCCAGGGTTTGTTGTTGGAGAAACACCGCACCCTCCGGGTTGGCACAGTGTTCTCCACACAGAAGCTGATGTAGTCCGTGATGCAGTGGGTCAGGCCATCAATGTCCTCTCCATGAGAGCTGCAGAGTGTCTCCCAGTCTGTGGATTGGAAACAGTCTCTCAGTCTCTCATTGGCCTCATCGGTCCACACTTTCACAGACTTCTTCTGTGCCAGCTGTCTTCTCACCCTGGGTGTGTATTCAGGGAGCAGATGTACGAGGTTGTGATCAGAGCGTCCAAGCGGGGGGAGGGGGGCGGAGGTGTATGCGTCCTTCACATTAGCATACAGTAAGTCCAGCGTCTTGTTCTCCCTGGTGTGGCACTTCACGTACTGGACGAAAGTAGGGAGAGTGGCAGAGAGCGAGGTGTGATTGAAATCCCCGCTGATCAGCAGGAGGGACTGCGGGTGGCGAGTCTGCATCCGAGTCACTGCGCTGTGGAGCAGCTCACAAGCAGCTGCTGCATCAGCCGAGGGAGGGATGTACACATTAAACAGTATAACGTGTGAAAACTCCCTCGGGAGGTAATACGGCCGCATACCCACAGCGAGTAACTCAATGTCCCTGGTGCAGAGCTGTTCCTTTACACAGACGTGCGCCGGGTTGCACCATCTCTCGTTGACATACACCGCGAGTCCCCCGCCTTTCCTCTTACCACTCTCCGCCGCACTCCTGTCCGCGCGCGATAAGGCAAACCACAGTCAGTGCAACAAAAAAACAAATCAGACTGAGTCAGCTTATGGTCTGGTTGAGTGGTTAAAGTGGCTGTGTGCTTGTTCCTGAGGATATAAAACGTTCAAGTGTTGATGGGGGGTGTCAGAGTCCAGGGTGAGTGGAAGGGGGCCAGAGCAGGGAGAGTTCAGCATCTTGGCAGTCTGTTGGACAAAGTTGTCCCTCAGTCGGCTGGTCCTGATCCTGGTCCTAGTCCTGGCCTGCAGCCTCCACAGTCTCCTTCCTGATGGCAGCAGGCTGAAGAAGCTGAATGATGGGTGGACGGGGACTCTCGCCATGCAGAGGGCTTTATAGGTGAGGTTAGATGTGTAGATGTTTTGCAGGGAGTGGAGAGAGGCACTGAGGATTTTCTTAGCTGCTATTACGATGCTTTGGAGGGTCTTCCTGCAGGACGTGGAGCAGGCACCGTACCACACGGTGATGCTGCTGGTCAGGACGCTCTTGATGGTGCCTCTGTAGAAGGTGCACATGATGGGGGCGGGGCTCTAGCTTTCCTCAGTTTGCAGAGGAAGTAGAGGCGCTGGTTAGCTTTCTTGGCCAGTGATGTGGTGTTGATGGTCCAGGAGAGGTCCTCTGTGATGGGCACACCCAGGAACTTGGTGTTGCTCATTCTCTCCACCATAGCCCCATTGATGGTCAGAGTTGCATGCTGGGGGCGCATCTCCTGAAGTCCACAACAATCTCCTTCGTCTTCTCCACGTTCAGAGAGAGATTGTTGTGTTCACACATCAAGGCCAGGTGGTCCACCTCGCTCCTGTAGTCTGTCTCATCCTCGTTGCTGATGAGACCCACCACAGTCCTGTCATCTGCAAACTTGATGAGGAGGTTGGAGCTGTGCAACGGTGTGCAGTCATGGGTCAGCAGAGTGAAGAGGAGGGGGCTCAGCACACATCCTTGAGGGGCCCCATGTTCATTGTGGTGATGCTGGATGTGTTCCTGCGGAGCTGAACTGCCTGTGGTCTTCCGGTCAGGAAGTCCAGCAGCCAGTTGCACAGTGAGGTGTTAATTCCCAGCTGGTCCAGTTTCAGAATGAGCTGAGGATGATTGTGTTGAATGCTGAACAAGATTCTGACCTGAGAGTCTTTTGCGTCTAGATGTGTGAGGCCTGTATGGAGGGCAGTTGAAATGGCTCGTCAGTTGAGTGGTTGGACTGATTTGCAAACTGGAAGGGATCCAACACTAGCTGTTCGAAGCACTTCATAAAAATGGTAGTGAGGGCTACCGAACAGTAGCCGTGGAAACAGGGGGGCAACAATTTCTTTGGGACGGGGATGATGGTAGTGGTTTTGAGGCACATTTGGACAACAACCTGGCTCAGTGAGATGTTTCTGATGTCCATGAAGACATCTTTGAGCTCCGCGGTGCAGTCCCTCAGCACACGACCAGAGTATGTAATCATGACCAGAAGCTTTGTGAGCATAGATCCTGCTAAGTGTCCTCACACTGTCCGGGGACAGCGTCAACACCTGCTCACCAAGAGGGGGCGGAGACTTTTGTGCAGGTGTGCTACTGTGTGCCTCAAAATGAGCAGAGTCATTTAGCTCATTTAGCAGAGAGGTGGAGCTGTCACATGTCTGCTGGGGGGCTTGTAGTCTGTGATAGTCTGTATCCCTCGACACAGGCTCTGTGTGTCTCTGCTGTTGCTGAAGCGATGAGCTATTCTCCTGAAGTACTGCTTCTTTGCCTCTCTGAGGCCCCGTGACTGGTTGGCCCTTGCTGTTGGCCAGCATGATTGGAGGGAATAGCCAGCTTTTGTGGGCTAGCTGCTAGCCTAGCTCGGATACCTCCACGCTTGCCCAGATTCTGCTTCCTCTCACGCCGCTTGTGTTGCCTCCACTGTGGGTGAGTTGCAAGGCTGGGGGTTGGTGATGGAACAGGCCCCTGGATCAGCCCAAAGAGCTAACCTGACGTCACCGATTGGTGAACTCTCAAATTCAAAATCTCAGAGTGTCTTGGGGGTTGTTTGAAGTTGATGGTTGCAAAGCACACAGAAACGTCTCCTGCTGTGAACGGTTAGGTTCAGCCTAAATGGTTGAGCTGTTAAGAACCTCATCGCTTTGTGGTTTCTGTTCTGACAGCTTGAAGAGCCCAGATAGCGCTATGCTACCGAGTTGTGTGGCATCCAGAAAAAAGCAGTTCACAGGAAGAAGTAAGGCAAGGTTGCTGGACCTAAGCCCATATTTTCAACCCTTTGAAATTGATGAGAAGCTTAAAGCAGTTGAAAAGGTCTTTGCTGACCAACAATGGTATTGAGTTCAAAGATGAGACATAGACTGGATGAATAAGGGTCATTGGATCGATTGGCAACTACATCAGCAACATTACTGATAAATGTTAGATTTAATTTTAAATATGTTGTCGCCTGTCTTTCTGTCTTGATTACCTTACTTGCTTGCTTGATACCGAATGAATGGTGGATAATATTTTAAAAACTTTTAAGAGTCACCTCTGGAGACACGCCAGTAGCATCGCTGTGAAAGCAGCCTGCAGGCTTATTAAATGATGTAGGAAACTATCTGTTTGAGACAAGTTGTGGCATGATCCTCTGGACACACACAAGCTGTAAGAGCTGCACCCGCCCTCTGAAATGTTTGTTTCATGTAACATAACGTTAAGCAAGCATTTCCCTTCCACTCCACTGATAACAGCTAATGTAATAGCTGTGGCCGAACGAGCTGCAGGTTCTGTGTACTGGTTACCTTGGCAACACGTCACAACCAAATAGTCCACTCAGCTGCTTTTTGTGAACAACTTAGGATTTTAACGGTGGAAAACAACATTAACATAATAATAATTGATTTAATATTTATGTCTTTCGTAAGTGACCGTGGTATAAGCAGGATAATGCCCTGCGCGGTGTCCATTATCATAAATGAATGGACTTTGCGGACTCCGCTTTGCGTCGGACGTTTCACGCCTCCGCGTCGTCCATTAATTTATGATAATGGACACCTCGTCGGGCATTATCCTTACGTAATTCCTGTTCAGAATCTCTGTTATCTGCTTTGAGGTCAGTGTTCTCTTTTGCCATTGAGTTCACCTTAGCAGTGAGCTTAGTGATCTGAGTTTTATCCAGAGTAGCTGCTCTCTCAGCCACATCAAGTTTTTGCTGGAAGAATTTGTTTTCCTCAATGAGCTGTGAAATTTTCAGATGCTGAATCTTAAGTTTTGCGGTGGCCTGTTCAACCACTAGGTTGAATTCTTGTGTCAATTGCACAATAAGGACAGCAAGAAACTCCCTAAAATTTTAATTAGAGCTTTGTCGTTGGGTGTCTTAGCCTCCAGTTCCACTACTAACCCATTCATGATTGACTGTAGTCTTTTGGGATCAGTGCCTAGAATTTTAGTTATATAACCAGGCAAAATCTCATCACCTAAATCCCTGATTGTCTGCGCTTCACCTTCAAAGGAATCTCCACCAATGGAGAGTACAGTTTAAGCAGAACTCATGGTGAAAGGAATTGAACTGGCAAAATCAATGACAACAAAAAATTGGATTATTAAACAAATGCAAAAATTTAGCAAATGCACTAATGGATTAGTGCTAGGCTAATACTGCTACAATGCAAAACAAATTTCTAGGTCACTTCTATTTAAGGTTCTTTGACCTTTAAATTCAATTAATGTATTTTAGCAAAAAAAAAAAAAAAAAAAGCAAAAACTGTTTTGATTGACACGTCTGTGTGTGACGTTACATCAGTGTTATGCCTGGGGACAGAGAGAAGATAAATAAATAAATAAAAATAAAAGATTGTTCAAGAGTCTCAAATGGTGAGTCCAAGTCATGTCTAAAGTCACTGGCAATGCGATTTTAGTACGAGTCAGAGAGTCCCACACTCGAGTCCCCATCTCTGTTAAAACCCAGTATATTTGGGGTAGTAATTGTTTAACTTTACTAGTTTAGAGAATAATTGACATTTTGTGTTATTTTGTATTATTATTCCTGTGTCTTTTCAGTGATGTGCAGATGTTTAGGTTCAACTCTGAAAGACAAGTGTCTCAGAAATGAAGGCAGCAACTCCCCGACGTGTCAGAGAGACAGGAGTGTACTAACGTCTCAGACTATGGAGTACTTTCTACTGTTGCCTCCTCCTCTGCTGTCGTCTCTCTGCTGCCATCTCTCAACCAAACAGACCTCAGGTAAAATCCATCAGTCAGCATCCTGTTATTATAAAATCTGCTGGTTTACAGGTCTGTGGTGGAAAACTGCAGCATTACAGCTGAGGCTGTCCTTCATTTACAAAGAAACAATCTTTGTCATCAGTCCAACATTTCAGACCCAGATCACTAACTTACACCACTGAAGAGTTCAGCCTCCCTGAGTATTGTTGCTGACCATGTCCATCCCTTTATGACCACAGTGGAGCATCTTCTGATGCTACTTCCAGCAGGATAATGCACCATGTCACAAAGCTCAGATCATCTCCACCTGCTTTCTAGAACATGACGATGAGTTCACTGGACTCCAACGGCCTCCACAGCCACCAGATCTCAGTCCAGTAGAGCAGCTTTGGGATGTGGTGGAACGGGAGATTCTCATCATGGATGCAGCCGACAAACCTGCAGCAACTGTGTGATGCTGTCATGTTGATAAGGAGAAAACCTCTGATGAAGGTTTCCTACACTTTGTTTAATCTATCACACTAAGAATTAAAAAGGGGGTTCCACCCAGTACTAGAAGGTGGACCTTGTCGATGTAAAGTGGTGAATACATTAACGATTCCTCCTTTCCTTCCGAAAACATGATTCCTTCCAGTTGTAATGTGAAGCCTAACTCCTTCTCTCCCTGTATGTCCTCCTCTCCTCAGATTCTCTTGTCCTCCCCCTGCCCAGATCTGCACTACAAAGACAGACCGTTAGCTTGGTGTTGGCTTCAGTGCAGCTATCTACGGTGTGGGTCATGTCCAAGGCGTACCAGTCCCTCTCTTCATGGAGTCTCAGTAAATTCCTGCTCGTCACACAGGGAGACCTCCAAGTATGTTACTTATCAATGGTCATGGTAAAAAATCTATCCTCTTTCAATTCTAATGTTTTATCAGCATATCAGGATAAAAAAACAGATCTTTTGATTACGTTTTTTATATAGCAGACATTTTTATGAAAGTAAAAGAAGCCTTCATGTTTCAATATGATGAGTTTCTTACTAGTCTATAAACTGAGAGTTTAATGACACCAAAGCAGTTCAGTTCGGTATAGCAAGGTATCAATGGAAGTGCAAAAGAAGTCTGAAACACATCCTACCTCATCATCATCATCACTATCATTATCATCATCATTATCATCCAAATAAGTTCATAGTGTTTATTTGTTACATAGTTTTAAGTTTCTTTTGTATGAGACACTTTACCTTGCTTTCCCACACCTGGAGCATTCTGAGACAGCAGACAGCAGAGGATGTGGTCGACCTGTCAAACTTGGCGGGTCTTTAACAACTGTCATGATTATTATCATAACTATTACATTAATATTTATTAATAATTATCATTTAGTAATGATAATATTTATGATTATTATTATTTTAATTAGGATAATATAATAATTCAACCAATAAAACTTTATTTATATAGCACTTTTCATGCAGGATTGCAGCACAAAGTGCTTCACATAATAAAAAACAGCTGTTTTTGCATCTTAAAAGCATCTTATGCATCTTAAGCTCTGAGAGCAGAGCTGATCTGTGGTCAGCTAGTAGTGCTATAATGTCGCATTTGCTAACATGGGCATCAGCCCCGGACTTATCACCTTGTTTAGTGGTTTTAGTGGTTATTAATCTCTTTGCATTAACGTGTTAAGTTTGACAGCACTATTTTTTCATATTGGTATCAGTTTTTTAGTATTGGAGCACTTTTATGAATATGGGTACAAATACATACGCATGGTATCAGACTGATAGCCGATACTGGTACCACCATCATCACCATTATCCTCATTAACCATCACCACCATTGTCATCATCATTATCATGATCACCCTCATCATCATCGTCATCACCTGATATTCCACGGTGGTCACAAGAATGAAACATTAATTATATTCAATTGATTAAATTAATTTTCAGGTCCAACCAACGTTATTTCTAATCTAGATTATTTCTAATCTGTCCTGTTTCCTTTGGGGCTGAAACAGATGAGAATATGTCAGGTCAAACATGGTGTGATTGTTTTTCTCTATCTCTGCAGAAGCTGAAGGAGTCATTAGACGTGCTGATGCATCAAATCAAAGCTCTGCTGATGGCTTTGGACTCTGACCATCATTCCAGTGTCCAAATTCACAACCAGCATCTCCTGAAGCAGCAGCTTGAAGTTCTGGACTGTTCTGTATCTGAGCTGCAGGTCAGAAAATTCTGAAATTCTTGAAAGTTTGGTGGCGTTTTTTAAATTCTTATCATAACTAATTTATATTTAGTGTCATGAGCTTTATAGAGAATAGTGTTATCATCATATTCATTATCATAGTATGAAATGATGTATATGACTGAAATGAAATGCAGCAGTAAGTTCTGAGGACAGTTAGCTCACTTGGGTGAAGAGAGGGGTGGAGCTGCCAATTGACCACCACCTGGTGGAGAGTTGGCTCAGATGTTTGGGGAGGATGTCGGTCAGGCCTGGCAGACCCAAATGTGTTGTGAGGATTTGCTGGGAACATCTCGTGGAGTCGCCAGTCAGAAAGAGTTTCAGCTCTCATCTACGGCAGAGCTTCAGTCAAGTCCCGGGTGAGGCGGGGGACATTGAGTCCGAGTGGCTGTGTTCTGTGCCTCTATTGTTGAGGCCAGCTGGAGCTGTGGCCGTAAGGTCATCGGCGCCTGTTGCGACAGTCATTAGAAGTTCCTAAAAAAATAACCAAGTCAACAACAACATGTATAACAACAACAACCAAAGTACCAAGGACGCACACATAAAAAAAAGGAAAAGCAAAGAAAAACCTAAACAAAAGGGCCTTGTGTATAAACCCACTGGACAACTCAGTGAAGAATGACATTACAGTCAGTCATTTAACAGACGCTTTTATTCAAAGCAACTTACAGGCATTAACCACTGTAAGCAGGAATTAGGCATTGAGGGTCGTGCCTACAGACCCAACTGAACAGTATTAATATTCGTCCCCCGGAGATTTGGACTCTGGTCTCTCTTATGGGACACTGATGCTCTGCCAGCTGAGCTAACCAGCCACTGAGGAGTGATCGGAGATTAGTATGATCGTTCAAATGTGACACACTCATGAACCCAAGAGGATTATTTTCGAGGATTATTTTACTTATTCCTAGGATTAATTTACTCATTCCTAGGATCAATTGACTTATTCCTAGGACTTCTTTTGTCACTCGGAGGGCTACTTTACTCAGTTCAGAAGCTCCTTAACACTCATTTCATGGAACAGCTGCACACTCCAAAGAACCAAGTCTTTAAAAAATGTGTAAAAATCCTCAGAGGTTGAAGGATTAATTACATGAACACTGTAATTAAGAGTGGATAAGCATAAGTCTCCTGGCTGACCGTCAGAACTGTGGGTCAGAACATGTGATGTACCATCGTAGAACTGCTGCATTAGCAACAGGTGGGGTCTAGACCTGCTTTAATCTGGATAGCCTTGTTTTGGTGTAGGGAAGTTTATTTACTATTTTAAACTGAGTGACACCGTGTCTGACATACAAATGATGAATAAATTTACATTTGAGAAATGAATGTTTGTCTTCCTCCCACTTCTTCTTCAGCTGCTCCTGAGTGATTGAACTATGTTGCATTAGGAGATTATACACCTTGTCAAGAAGCTGCCTAGGGTTTTTAATTTAATTAAAAGAATTCAATTCTAAAAAAAATGGGACCTTGGAACATGAAACTTGTTTAGCAGAATTATTATCTCCATAATGGTTTTGTATAAGAAGGTCTTTTTATTACAGGGATGAACATATGATTTTTTAACTATGGGAGTACAAGGTCATTATTTAAAGTAAATGAGTTGAATGTTATCGCTCCCTTTTCCTTCAGAACTTTTCCTCTCTGGTCCTGAAGACCTTTTCTGTGGACTGTAAGCGGATGTCGGGGGAAATCTTTGCACATACGATGCCCTCAGCTGTACACTGGAGATCCAACCACAGGACAGGTAACTGGTTTATCCACCAGTTATATGTTAACTGACTCCACATTTCAATGGGAAAGAACAAACTTCAGCATCTTCAGACCTCTAAACGTCACCTTCAGGTTTGTGTCTGTAACTGTTCACATTTCTGTTGATATGCAGGTTTTCCCAACAGTCCTAGCACCTATGCATGTCAGGCAGCTCAGACTGTGATTGGTCAGGTTTTAGAGGGAGTGGCTCTGTTATCTGATGATGCTCGAGTTCAAGCTCTGAGTGTTACCATGACAGCATTCATGGAGGCATGGATGGAGCACATCCTGAAACAAAAGATCAAATTCAGGTAAGTTTGTAAAGGAAAAAAACAAGTCCACCTAAAACGCTAGTAAAAATACGAAAAATATCTGAATGATGCTTAATTATAGGATGGAAAATATCGGTACAGGGCTGACATCTCTGTTAACCAACAAACTTTTCTGAAGGAACTGAAGTCAGCCCCACCTGCCTGAAATCTGCTCCCCTTCTTTTCTTTTAAAAGATGAAATCCAGACTTTCTGAAGGGGAGTGATTTTGATGTCGATTCTATTCTCATCGCTGTAGTTTATCTGCAGAAAGGAAAAATAGAAAAAAATGTGGAAAATATGGGGTCTGTTTGTACTTTCCCAGTTTGGAAAAATCTAAAGAATCCAAAGAAAAAAGATCAAATTCTGAATCTGACACCATGATTTTATTGTGGGAGTTTGAATCGTTTTGCCTTTTTTTCAGCGTGCACGGAGCTCTGCAGCTGAAACAGGACTTTGACTCTATCAGAGAGATGATCCAATCGGACCGATACGGACTTCCAGCCGAGCTTCATCAGCACCTCCTCAGTCTCAGGTACCACATTCAGAACCACCTGTTCTGTTCCCCTTGACCGGGAAAATAGCGTATGTCTCCTGTCACACTGCAGAATGTGCCAGGATCAAACCACGACCTTCAGAATGACGGATGTCCACTCTTCCTCCACACAGATGGATTGTATTGATCAGATTGAACACCATCATCTGTGTACAATAAGCTGCAATTCTGACAGAACTGATTGTTTTATACTGACCCACACCCCTGCCCGATACAACTTGGACTGGGTTCTGACCCATGTTGCTGAAACTGGTTCTGTAACATGTATCTGGACCTGGTTCTGAACCATGGTGCTAGACTTGGTTTTGTAACATGCGGATGGACCTGGTTTTGTAATATTCTGCTTGGCTTTGTTTTGTGACATGCTGCTGGACCTGGTTTTGAAACATGCTCCTCAACCTAGTTCTGTAACATAATTCTAGACCCGGTTCTGAGCAATCCTGCTGAACATGGTTCTGAACCATACTGCTGGACCTGGTTCTGATCAAATCTTTTTTTTTTTTTTCCATGTGTCTGCAGAGTTTTTCAGCAGGTGGACTCGGCAGTGATGTGTCTGCTGCAGCAGCCACCGGGCAAACCTTACCTGCAGTGTTCCACCTGGGAGACGTTTACACACTGCTGTGAGTAACAGTTAGAGACCCAGTCAGAAAACCAGTCAGAGTACCAGTCAGAAAACGAGTCAGAAAATCAGTCAGACAACCAGTCAGAGAATCAATAATGGAACCAGCTAGAAAACCATTTGGAGAACCAGTCAAAAAACTGGTCAGAGTACCAGTCAGAGAATCAGTCAGATTCAAAGAACCATTCCTAGAACTAGTCAGGAAACCAGTCAGAGACCCAGCCAGAGAACCAGTGAAAAAAACATTCATACAACCATAATACACACAAAATTCCCCCTTCACCGAACAGACCTGGAACTTCCTCCAATGGTAGCAGATTTTATGGATCTCTGTACCCCAAAGTTACTTTAAAAAATATACAGATTAATGTCAAAAATAGATTATACAAATTCCCTACCTACCTCAAAATGGGAGATAGATTTATCCATCAATTCTACTACATCATTTTGGCTACAAATATGTCTTAATGCCTTTAATATGTGACACAGCCCAAATTTACAACTCATACAATACAAAGTCCTTCATAGAACGCATTACACAGGACAAAGGATGTTTAAGATGGGTCTTAATCACTCAGATATCTGCACACAGTGTACAGGTAACACAGCAGATGATTATTTTATTTATTTTATTTATTTGAGTTATTTGACAGGGACATTGCCTTTGTACATAGTCACAAAATATTGTAGCTGATGCCATGCAGAGTTTTTAGCCAAAGCTAGTTCTCAACTCTTGTCCCTGGCTGGGCCTTTCTACACTACATTACAATACATTAAAATACATTAAAATACACATATGTCTTACAAAACCTATATAAAACTAATCTAAACACACAATACAAAATCTATAATTCATTTACACACACATACATTACTATTTACAAGTGGGTACAATTACTTACACGCTTTATGGCTCTGTTCACCTGTCCACCTGTTCATCATTATCCTATTTTCTTTATGTATCATGTAGTACTTTGGTAGTTTTGTATTGTTTTTGTGAATGCTGATGTGATTAAGGCAGCCTAGACAACTTTTATTTCCACATATCAATTCTGTCCTTTTTTTATTTTTAGCTCTTCCTCTGTCTCCCTGTCAGGTTCGGCCCTGACATATCAAGACTAAAGAAAATAAGATTATAATAAAAATATTCCAAACATTAAGGGCAGCTATTTATATAACATGTCTGCCTTGGTAGAGTAAATCTGTCTGGCAAAATATGGCACACAGACCGCCATTCTGTACGTTAGGATGCTGGACAGGACAGGGTAAAAAAAAAATGCATTCAGAGAACTAGTCAATAAACCATTTAGAGAACCAGTCAAAGACCAAGTAGGAGAACCAGTCAGACATCCAGAGGACCAGTCAAAAACCAGTCATAAAGCCAGAGAACCAATCAGAGTACCAGAGACCCAGTCAGAGAAGGAGTCGGAGTACCAGTTAGGAAACCAGTCAGGGACCCAGCCAGAGTACCAGTCAAAAATCATTCAGCAACCCAGTCAAAGATCCAGAGAACCAGTCCGAGAACCAGTCTGAGATCCAGAGAACCAGTCAGAGACAGAGTCAGACTTCCAGAGTACCAGTCAGAGAAAGAGTCAGAAAACAAGTCACAGTACCCAATTATAGAAGCATTTAGACACCCGATCATAAAACTAGTCTTAAAACGATGGATTAAACCAGTCAGAAATAAATCCAGAAAAGCAGTCAGAAACCCAGTCAGAAAAGCAGTGGATTGGTGTTTATTGGATGGAGAAATCTTTAGATAGTTGTTTGATGGTGAATTCCTTTGATATTTGTTAGATGGAGAATTGCTTTGCTGTTTGGATGGAGAATTCCTCAAATGTTTGTTGGATGGAAAATTGGTTTGGTGTTTGGTGGATGGAAAATCATTTTGATATTTGGATGGAAAAGTCCTCTAAATATTATTGGATGGAGAATTCCTTTTGATGTTTGTTAGACAGGGAATTCCTTTGATGTTTGTAAAATGGAGAATTGCTTTGTAGTTTGGATGGAAAATTGCTTTGATGTTTGATGGATGGAGAAACATTTTGATATTTGGATGGAAAATTCCTCTTAATTTTTATTAAATGGAGAATTCCTTTGATGTTTGTTAAATGGAAAATTGCTTTGATGTTTAATGGATGGAGAAAGATTTTCATATTTCGATGGAAAAGTTTTCTAAATATTATTGGAGGGAGAATTCCCTTGATGTTTGCTAAATGGAGAATTGCTTTGATGACTGTTGGATGGAGAATTCCTTTGATGTTTGTTGGATGGAGAATTCCTTTGATGTTTGGATGGAGAATTCCTCAAATGTTTGTTGGGTAGAGAATTGCATTGATGTTTGATGTTTCATGGATGGAGAAACATTTTGATATTTGGATGGACAAGTCCTCTAAACATTATTGGATGGAGAATTCCTTTTGAAGTTTGTTAGACAGAGAATTCCTTTGATGTTTGTTAAATGGAGAATCGCTTTGATGTTTGTTGGATGGAGAATTGCTTTGATGTTTGATGGATGGAGAAACATTTTGATATTTGGATGGAAAATTCCTCTTAATTTTTATTGGATGGAGAATTCCTTTGATGTTTGTTAAATGGAAAATTGCTTTGATGTTTAATGGATGGAGAAAGATTTTCATATTTGGATGGAAAAGTTTTCTAAATATTATTGGAGGGAGAATTCCCTTGATGTTTGCTAAATGGAGAATTGCTTTGATGACTGTTGGATGGAGAATTCCTTTGATGTTTGTTGGATGGAGAATTCCTTTGATGTTTGGATGGAGAATTCCTCAAATGTTTGTTGGGTAGAGAATTGCATTGATGTTTGATGTTTCATGGATGGAGAAACATTTTGATATTTGGATGGACAAGTCCTCTAAATATTATTGGATGGAGAATTCCTTTTGAAGTTTGTTAGACAGAGAATTCCTTTGATGTTTGTTAAATGGAGAATCGCTTTGATGTTTGTTGGATGGAGAATTGCTTTGATGTTTGATGGATGGAGAAACATTTTGATATTTGGATGGAAAATTCCTCTTAATTTTTATTGGATGGAGAATTCCTTTGACGTTTGTTAAATGGAAAATTGCTTTGATGTTTAATGGATGGAGAAAGATTTTCATATTTGGATGGAAAAGTTTTCTAAATATTATTGGAGGGAGAATTCCCTTGATGTTTGCTAAATGGAGAATTGCTTTGATGACTGTTGGATGGAGAATTCCTTTGATGTTTGTTGGATGGAGAATTCCTTTGATGTTTGGATGGAGAATTCCTCAAATGTTTGTTAGGTAGAGAATTGCATTGATGTTTGATGTTTCATGGATGGAGAAACATTTTGATATTTGGATGGACAAGTCCTCTAAACATTATTGGATGGAGAATTCCTTTTGAAGTTTGTTAGACAGAGAATTCCTTTGATGTTTGTTAAATGGAGAATCGCTTTGATGTTTGTTGGATGGAGAATTGCTTTGATGTTTGATGGCTGGAGAAATATTT
Source organism: Melanotaenia boesemani (assembly GCF_017639745.1). Classification (NCBI taxonomy): domain Eukaryota; kingdom Metazoa; phylum Chordata; class Actinopteri; order Atheriniformes; family Melanotaeniidae; genus Melanotaenia; species Melanotaenia boesemani. The sequence continues at coordinate 5,012,855 of NC_055688.1, forward strand.
TGATATTTGGATTAAAAATTCCTCTTAATTTTTATTGGATGGAGAATTCCTTTGATGTTTGTTAAATGGAAAATTGCTTTGATGTTTAATGGATGGAGAAACATTATCATATTTGGATGGAAAACTCCTCTAAATATTATTGGAGGGAGAATTCCCTTGATGTTTGCTAAACGGAGAATTGCTTTGATGACTATTGGATGGAGAATTCCTTTGATGTTTGTTGGATGGAGAATTGCTTTGATTTTTGTTGGATGGAGAATTGCTTTGATGTTTGGATGGAGAACTTCTTTGATGTTTGTTGGATGGAGAATTCCTTTGATGTTTATTGAATGGAGAATTCCTTTGATGTTTGGTGGATCGAGAATTGCTTTGATGTTTGGATGGAGAATGGCGTTGATGTTTGTTGAATGAAGAATTCCTTTGATGTTTGTTGAATGGAGAATTCTTTTGATGTTTGTTGGATGGAGAATTCCTTTCATGTTTGTTGGATGGAGAATTCCTTTGATGTTTCTTGGATGGAGAATTGCTTTGATGTTTTATGAATGGAGAAACATTTTGATATTTGGATGGAAAATACCTCTAAATATTATTGGATGGAGAATTCCTTTTTATGTTTGTTAGACGGAGAATTGCTTTGATGTTTGGATGGAAAATTGCTTTGACGTTTGATGGATGGAGAAACACTTTGATATTTGGATGGAAAATTCCTCTTAATTTTCATTGGATGGAGAATTCCTTTGATGTTTGTTAAATGGAAAATTGCTTTGATGTTTAATGGATGGAGAAACATTTTCATATTTGGATGGAAAAGTCCTCTAAATATTATTGGAGGGAGAATTCCCTTGATGTTTGCTAAACGGAGAATTGCTTTGATGACTGTTGGATGGAGAATTCCTTTGATGTTTGTTGGATGGAGAATTGCTTTGATGTTTTATGGATGGAGAATTGCTTTGATGTTTAATGAACGGAGAAACATTTTGATATTTGGATGGAAAATACCTCTAAATATTATTGGATGGAGAATTCCTTTTTATGTTTGTTAGACGGAGAATTGCTTTGATGTTTGGATGGAAAATTGCTTTGACGTTTGATGGATGGAGAAAGACTTTGATATTTGGATGGAAAATTCCTCTTAATTTTTATTGGGTGGAGAATTCCTTTGATGTTTGTTAAATGGAAAATTGCTTTGATGTTTAATGGATGGAGAAAGATTTTGATATTTGGATTGAAAAGTCCTCTAAATATTATTGGATGGAGAATTCCTTTGATGTTTGTTAGACGGAGATTTGCTTTGATGATTGTTGGATGGAGAATTCCCTTGATGTTTGTTGGATGGAGAATGGCTTTGATGTTTGTTGGAAAGAGAATTATTTTCATGTTTGTTAAATGGAGAATTGCTTTGATGTTTCGATGAAGAATTCCTCAAATGTTTGTTGGATGGAGAATTGCTTTGATGTCTGTTGGATGGAGAATTGCTTTGATGTTTGATGGATGGAGAATTGCTTTGATGTTTGGATGGAAAATTACTTTGATGTTTTTTGGATGGAGAATTGCTTTAATGTTTGTTGGATGGAGAATTGCTTTGATGTTTGGATGGAGAATTCCTTCGATGTTTGAATGGAGAATTCCCCAAATGTTTGTTGGATGGAGAATTGCTTTGATGTTTGAATGGAGAATTGCTTTGATGTTTGGATGGAGAATTCCTTCGATGTTTGTTGGATGGAGACTTCCTTTGATATTTGTTGGATAGAGAATTGCATTGATGTTTGTTAAATGGAGAATTGCTTTGATGTTTTTTGGATGGAGAATTGCTTTGATGTTTGATGGATGGAGAATTGCTTTGATGTTTGAATGGGGAATTGCTTTAATGTCTGGATGGAGAATTCCTTTGATGTTTGTTGGATGGAGAATTGCTTTGATGTTTGTTAAATGGAGAATTGCTTTGAGGTTTGATGGAGAATTCCTCAAATGTTTGTTGGATGGAGAATTGCTTTAATATTTAATGGATGGAGAATTGCTTCGATGTTTGCTGGATGGAGAATTGCTTTGATGTTTGTTAAATGGAGAATTGCTTTGAGGTTTGATGGTGAATTCCTCAAATGTTTGTTGGATGGAGAATTGCTGATGTCTGTTGGAAAGAGAATTGCTTTGATGTTTAATGGATGGAGAAACACTTTGATATTTGGATGTAAATTCCTCTAAATATTATTGGAGGGAGAATTCCCTTGATGTTTGTTAAATGGAAAATTGCTTTGATGTTTAATGGATGGAGAAACATTTTCATATTTGGATGGAAAAGTCCTCTAAATATTATTGGAGGGAGAATTCCCTTGATGTTTGCTAAACGGAGAATTGCTTTGATGACTGTTGGATGGAGACTTCCTTTGATGTTTGTTGGATGGAGAATTGCTTTGATGTTTGTTGGATGGAGAATTCCTTTGATGTTTGATGGATGGAGAATTGCTTTGATGTTTGAATGGAGAATTGCTTTGATGTTTGGATGGAGAATTGCTTTGATGTTTGTTGAATGGAGACTTCCTTTGATGTATGTTGGATAGAGATATGCTTTGATGTTTGTTAAATGGAGAATTCCTTTGATGATTGCATGGAGAATTCCTCTAATGTTTGTTGGATGGAGAATTGCTTTGATGTTTGAATGGAGAATTCCCCAAATGTTTGTTGAATGGAGACTTCCTTTGATGTATGTTGGATAGAGATATGCTTTGATGTGTGTTAAATGGAGAATTGCTTTGATGTTTTTTGGATGGAGAATTGCTTTGATGTTTGATGGATGGAGAATTGCTTTGATGTTTGAATGGAGGATTGCTTTAATGTCTGGATGGAGAATTCCTTTGATGTTTGTTGAATGGAGACTTCCTTTGATGTTTGTTGGATGGAGAATTGCTTTGATGTTTGATGGATGGAGAATTGCTTTGATGTCTGTTGGATGGAGAATTGCTTTAATGTTTGTTGGATGGAGAATTGCTTTGATGTTTGATTGATGGACAATTGCTTCGATGTTTGTTGGAAAGAGTATTATTTTGATGTTTGTTAAATGGAGAATTGCTTTGATGTTTAATGAATATAGAAACATTTTGATATTTGGATGGAAAATTCTTCTTAATTTTTATTGGATGGAGAATTCCTCAAATGTTTGATGGGTGAATAATTGCTTTGATGTTTGATTGATGGACAATTACTTCGATGTTTGTTGGAAAGAGAATTATTTTGATGTTTGTTAAATGGAGAATTGCTTTGATGTTTAATGAATATAGAAACATTTTGATATTTGGATGGAAAATTCTTCTTAATTTTTATTGGATGAAGAATTCCCTTGATGTTTGCTAAACGGAGACTTCCTTTGATGTTTGTTGGATAGCGAATTGCTTTGATGTTTCTTAAATGGAGAATTGCTTTGAGGTTTGATGGAGAATTCCTCAAATGTTTGTTGGATGGAGAATTGCTTTGATGTTTGTTGAATGGAGAATTCCTTTGATACTTGGTGGATCGAGAATTGCTTTGATGTTTGGATGGAGAATTGGTTTGATGTTCATTGAATAGAGAATTCCTTTGATGTTTGTTGGAAAGAGAATTATTTTGATGTTTGTTAAATGGTGAATTGCTTTAATGTTTGTTGGATGGAGAATTGCTTTGATGTTTGATGGATGGAGAATTGGTTTTTATGTTTGAATGGAGAATTGCTTTGATGTTTGGATGGAGAATTGCTTTGATGTTTGTTGAATGGAGACTTCCTTTGATGTTTGTTGGATAGAGAATTGCTTTGATGTTTGTTAAATGGAGAATTGCTTTGATGTTTGTTGGAAAGAGAATTATTTTGATGTTTGTTAAATGAAGAATTGCTTTGAGGTTTGATGGTGAATTCCTCAAATGTTTGTTGGATGGAGAATTGCTTTGATGTTTGTTGGATGGAGAATTGCTTTGATGTTTGATGGATGGAGAATTGCTTTGATGTTTGTTGGATGGAGAATTGCTTTGATGTTTGATGGATGGAAAATTGCTTTGATGTTTGGATGGAAAATTACTTTGATGTTTTTTGGATGGAGAATTGCTTTAATGTTTGTTGGATGGAGAATTGCTTTGATGTTTGATTGATGGACAATTGCTTCGATGTTTGTTGGAAAGAGAATTATTTTGATGTTTGTTAAATGGAGAATTGCTTTGATGTTTAATGAATATAGAAACATTTTGATATTTGCATGGAAAATTCCTCTTAATTTTTATTGGATGAAGAATTCCCTTGATGTTTGCTAAACGGAGAATTGCTTTGATGACTGTTGGATGGAGAATTGCTTTGATGTTTTATGGATGGAGAATTGCTTTGATGTTTGGATGGAGGACTCCTTTGATGTTTGTTGGATGGAGAATTCCTTTGATGTTTGTTGAATGGAGAATTCCTTTGATGTTTGTTGGAAAGAGAATTATTTTGATGTTTGTTAAATGGTGAATTGCTTTAATGTTTGTTGGATGGAGAATTGCTTTGATGTTTGATGGATGAAGAATTGGTTTTTATGTTTGAATGGAGAATTGCTTTGATGTTTGGACAGAGAATTGCTTTGATGTTTGTTGAATGGAGACTTCCTTTGATGTTTGTTGGATAGAGAATTGCTTTGATGTTTGTTAAATGGAGAATTGCTTTGAGGTTTGATGGTGAATTCCTCAAATGTTTGTTGGATGGAGAATTGCTTAGATGTTTAATGGATGGAGAATTGCTTTGATGTTTGCTGGATGGAGAATTGCTTTGATGTTTGCTGGATGGAGAATTGCTTTGATGTTTGTTAAATGGAGAATTGCTTTGAGGTTTGATGGTGAATTCCTCAAATGTTTGTTGGATGGAGAATTGCTTTGATGTCTGTTTGAAAAAGAATTATTTTGATGATTGTTAAAGGAAGAATTGCTTTGATGTTTGTTGGATGGAGAATTGCTTTGATGTTTGTTAAGTGGAGAATTGCTTTGATGTTTAATGGATGGAGAATTGCTTTGATGTTTGCTGGATGGAGAATTGCTTTGATGTTTGTTAAATGGAGAATTGCTTTGAGGTTTGATGGTGAATTCCTCAAATGTTTGTTGGATGGAGAATTGCTTTGATGTTTAATGGATGGAGAATTGCTTTGATGTTTGTTAAATGGAGAATTGCTTTGAGGTTTGATGGTGAATTCCTCAAATGTTTGTTGGATGGAGAATTGCTTTGATGTCTGTTGGATGGAGAATTGCTTTGATGTTTGATGGATGGAGAATTGCTTTTATGTTTGTTGGATGGAGAATTGCTTTGATGTTTGATGGATGGAGAATTGCTTTTATGTTTGTTGGATGGAGAATTGCTTCGATGTTTGAATGGAGAACTGCTTTGATGTCTGGATGGAGAATTCCTTTGATGTTTGTTGAATGGAGACTTCCTTTCATGTTTGTTGGATAGCGAATTGCTTTGATGTTTGTTAAATGGAGAATTGCTTTGAGGTTTGATGGAGAATTCCTCAAATGTTTGTTGGATGGAGAATTGCTTTGATGTTTAATGGATGGAGAATTGCTTTGATGTTTGCTGGATGGAGAATTGCTTTGATGTTTGTTAAATGGAGAATTGCTTTGAGGTTTGATGGTGAATTCCTCAAATGTTTGTTGGATGGAGAATTGCTTTGATGTCTGTTGGAAAAAGAATTATTTTGATGTTTGTTAAATGGAGAATTGCTTTGATGTTTTTTGGATGGAGAATTGCTTTAATGTTTGATGGATGGAGAATTGGTTTTTATGTTTGAATGGAGAATTGCTTTGATGTTTGGATGGAGAATTGCTTTGATGTTTGTTGAATGGAGACTTCCTTTGATGTTTGTTGGATAGAGAATTGCTTTGATGTTTGTTAAATGGAGAATTGCTTTGATGTTTGTTGGAAAGAGAATTATGTTGATGTTTGTTAAATGAAGAATTGCTTTGATGTTTGTTGGATGGAGAATTGCTTTGATGTTTGAATGGAGAACTGCTTTGATGTCTGGATGGAGAATTCCTTTGATGTTTGTTGAATGGAGACTTCCTTTGATGTTTGTTGGATAGCGAATTGCTTTGATGTTTGTTAAATGGAGAATTGCTTTGAGGTTTGATGGAGAAATCCTCAAATGTTTGTTGGATGGAGAATTGCTTTGATGTTTGCTGGATGGAGAATTGCTTTGATGTTTGTTAAATGGAGAATTGCTTTGATGTTTAATGGATGGAGAATTGCTTCGATGTTTGTTGGAAAGAGAATTATTTTGATGTTTTTTAAATGGAGAATTGCTTTGATGTTTAATGAATATAGAAACATTTTGATATTTGGATGGAAAATTCTTCTTAATTTTTATTGGATGGAGAATTCCTCAAATGTTTGATGGGTGAATAATTGCTTTGATCTTTGATTGATGGACAATTACTTCGATGTTTGTTGGAAAGAGAATTATTTTGATGTTTGTTAAATGGAGAATTGCTTTGATGTTTAATGAATATAGAAACATTTTGATATTTGGATGGAAAATTCTTCTTAATTTTTATTGGATGAAGAATTCCCTTGATGTTTGCTAAACGGAGACTTCCTTTGATGTTTGTTGGATAGCGAATTGCTTTGATATTTATTAAATGGAGAATTGCTTTGAGGTTTGATGGAGAATTCCTCAAATGTTTGTTGGATGGAGAATTGCTTTGATGTTTGTTGAAATGAGAATTCCTTTGATACTTGGTGGATCGAGAATTGCTTTGATGTTTGGATGGAGAATTGGTTTGATGTTCATTGAATAGAGAATTCCTTTGATGTTTGTTGGAAAGAGAATTATTTTGATGTTTGTTAAATGGTGAATTGCTTTAATGTTTGTTGGATGGAGAATTGCTTTGATGTTTGATGGATGGAGAATTGGTTTTTATGTTTGAATGGAGAATTGCTTTGATGTTTGGATGGAGAATTGCTTTGATGTTTGTTGAATGGAGACTTCCTTTGATGTTTGTTGGATAGAGAATTGCTTTGATGTTTGTTAAATGGAGAATTGCTTTGATGTTTGTTGGAAAGAGAATTATTTTGATGTTTGTTAAATGAAGAATTGCTTTGATGTTTGTTGGATGGAGAATTGCTTTGATGTTTGAATGGAGAACTGCTTTGATGTCTAGATGGAGAATTCCTTTGATGTTTGTTGAATGGAGACTTCCTTTGATGTTTGTTGGATAGCGAATTGCTTTGATGTTTGTTAAATGGAGAATTGCTTTGAGGTTTGATGGAGAAATCCTCAAATGTTTGTTGGATGGAGAATTGGTTTGATGTTTAATGGATGGAGAATTGCTTTGATGTTTGTTAAATGGAGTATTGCTTTGATGTTTAATGGATGGAGAATTGCTTTGATGTTTGCTGGCTGGAGAATTGCTTTGATGTTTGTTAAATGGAGAATTGCTTTGAGGTTTGATGGTGAATTCCTCAAATGTTTGTTGGATGGAGAATTGCTTTGATGTTTAATGGATGGAGAATTGCTTTGATGTTTGTTAAATGGAGAATTGCTTTGAGGTTTGATGGTGAAATCCTCAAATGTTTGTTGGATGGAGAATTGCTTTGATGTCTGTTGGAAAAAGAATTATTTTGATGTTTGTTAAATGGAGAATTGCTTTGATGTTTGTTGGATGGAGAATTGCTTTGATGTTTGATGGATGGAGAATTGCTTTGATGTCTGTTGGATGGAGAATTGCTTTAATGTTTGTTGGATGGAGAATTGCTTTGATGTTTGATTGATGGACAATTGCTTCGATGTTTGTTGGAAAGAGAATTATTTTGATGTTTGTTAAATGGTGAATTGCTTTAATGTTTGTTGGATGGAGAATTGCTTTGATGTTTGATGGATGGAGAATTGGTTTTTTATCTTTGAATGGAGAATTGCTTTGATGTCTGTTGGAAAGAAAATTATTTTGATGTTTGTTAAATGGAGAATTCCTTTGATGTTTGCATGGAGAATTCCTCTAATGTTTGTTGGATGGAGAATTGCTTTGATGTTTGAATGGAGAATTCCTCAAATGTTTGTTGCATGGAGAATTGCTTTGATGTTTGAATAGAGAATTGCTATGATGTTTGGATGGAGAATTCCTTTGATGTTTGTTGAATGGAGACTTCCTTTGATGTTTGTTGGATGGAGAATTGCTTTGATGTTTGATGGATGGAGAATTGGTTTTTTATCTTTGAATGGAGAATTGCTTTGATGTCTGTTGGAAAGACAATTATTTTGATGTTTGTTAAATGGAGAATTCCTTTGATGTTTGCATGGAGAATTCCTCTAATGTTTGTTGGATGGAGAATTGCTTTGATGTTTGAATGGAGAATTCCTCAAATGTTTGTTGCATGGAGAATTGCTTTGATGTTTGAATAGAGAATTGCTATGATGTTTGGATGGAGAATTCCTTTGATGTTTGTTGAATGGAGACTTCCTTTGATGTTTGTTGGATAGAGAATTGCTTTGATGTTTGTTAAATGGAGAATTGCTTTGATGTTTCGATGGAGAATTCCTCAGATGTTTGTTGGATGGAGAATCGCTTTGATGTCTGTTGGAAAGGGAATTATTTTGATGTTTGTTAAATGAAGAATTGCTTTGATGTTTGCTGGATGGAGAATTGTTTTGATGTTTGAATGGAGAATTGCTTTGATGTCTGGATGGAGAATTCCTTTGATGTTTGTTGAATGGAGACTTCCTTTGATGTTTGTTGGATATCGAATTGCTTTGATGTTTGTTAAATGGAGAATTGCTTTGAGGTTTGATGGAGAATTCCTCAAATGTTTGTTGGATGGAGAATTGCTTTAATATTTAATGGATGGAGAATTGCTTTGATGTTTGCTGGATGGAGAATTGCTTTGATGTTTGTTAAATGGAGAATTGCTTTGAGATCTGATGGTGAATTCCTCAAATGTTTGTTGGATGGAGAATCTCTGATGTCTGTTGGAAAGAGAATTATTTTCATGTTTGTTAAATGGAGAATTGCTTTGATGTTTCGATGAAGAATTCCTCAAATGTTTGTTGGATGGAGAATTGCTTTGATGTCTGTTGGATGGAGAATTGCTTTGATGTTTGATGGATGGAGAATTGCTTTGATGTTTGGATGGAAAATTGCTTTGATGTTTGGATGGATGGAGAATTGCTTTAATGTTTTTTGGATGGAGAATTGCTTTAATGTTTGTTGGATGGAGAATTGCTTTGATGTTTGATTGATGGACAATTACTTTGATGTTTGTTGGAAAGAGAATTATTTTGATGTTTGTTAAATGGAGAATTGCTTTGATGTTGAATGAATATAGAAACATTTTGATATTTGGATGAAAAATTCCTCTTAATTTTTGTTGGATGGAGAATTCCTCAAATGTTTGATGGGTGAATAATTGCTTTGATGTTTAATGGATAGAGAAACACTTTGATATTTGGATGGAAAATTCCTCTTAATTTTTATTGGATGGAGAAATCCCTTGCTGTTTGCTAAACGAAGAATTGCTTTGATGACTGTTGGATGGAGAATTCCCTTGATGTTTGTTGGATGGAGAATTGCTTTGATGTTTGGATAGAGAACTCCTTTGATGTTTGTTGGATGGAGAAGTCCTTTGATGTTTGTTGAATGGAGAATTCCTTTGATGCTTGGTGGATCGAGAATTGCTTTGATGTTTGATGGATGGAGAATTGCTTTGATGTTTGGATGGAGAACTCCTTTTATGTTTGTTGGATGGAGAGTTCCTTTGATGTTTGTTGAATGGAGAATTCCTTTGATGCTTGGTGGATGGAGAATTGCTTTGATGTTTGATGGATGGAGAATTGCTTTGATGTTTTAATGGAGAATTGCTTTGATGTTTGGATGGAGAATTCCTTTGATGTTTGTTGGATAGAGAATTGATTTGATGTTTGTTAAATGGATAATTGCTTTGAGGTTTGATGGTGACTTCCTCAAATGTTTGTTGGATGGAGAGTTGCTTTGATGTCTGTTGGAAAGAGAATTATTTTGATGTTTGTTAAATGGAGAATTGCTTTGATGTTTGTTGGATGGAGAATTGCTTTGATGTTTGATGGACGGAGAATTCCTTTGATGTTTGGTGGATCAAGAATTGTTTTGATGTTTGGATGGAGAATGGCTTTGATGTTTGTTGAATGGAGAATTCCTTTGATGTTTGTTGGAAAGAGAATTATCTTGATGTTTGTTAAATTGAGAATTGCTTTGATTTTTGTTGGATGGAGAATTGCTTTGATGTTTGATGGATGGAGAATTGCTTTGATGTTTGAATGGAGAATTGCTTTGATGTTTGGAAGGAGAGTTCCTTTGATGTTTGGATGGAGAATTCCTTTGATGTTTGTTGAATGGAGATTTCCTTTGATGTTTGTTGGATAGAGAATTGCTTTGATGTTTGTTAAATGGAGAATTGCTTTGAGGTTTGATGGTGAATTCCTCAAATGTTTGTTGGATGGAGAATTGCTTTGATGTTTGGAAGGAGAGTTCCTTTGATGTTTGGATGGAGAATTCCTTTGATGTTTGTTGAATGGAGATTTCCTTTGATGTTTGTTGGATAGAGAATTGCTTTGATGTTTGTTAAATGGAGAATTGCTTTGAGGTTTGATGGTGAATTCCTCAAATGTTTGTTGGATGGAGAATTGCTTTGATGTTTGCATGGAGAATTCCTCAAATGTTTGTTGGATGGAGAATTGCTTTGATGTTTAATGGATGGAGAAACATTTTCACATTTGGATGGAAAATCCCTCTTAATTTTTATTGGATGGAGAATTCCCTTGATATTTGCTAAACAAAGAATTGCTTTGATGACAGTTGGAGAATTCCTTTGATGTTTGTTGGATGGAGAATTGCTTTGATGTTTGTTGGATGGAGAATTGCTTTGACGTTTGTTGGATGGAGAATTGCTTTGATGTTTGGATGGAGAACTCCTTTGATGTTTGTTGGATGGAGAATTGCTTTGATGTCTGTTGGAAAGACAATTATTTTGATGTTTGTTAAATGGAGAATTGCTTTGATGTTTGTTGGATGGAGAATTCCTTTGATGTTTGATGGATGGAGAATTGCTTTGATGTTTGGATGGAGAATTGCTTTGATGTCTGTTGGAAAGAGAATTATTTTGATGTTTGTTAAATGGAGAATTGCTTTGATGTTTGTTGGATGGAGAATTGCTTTGATGTTTGATGGATGGAGAATTGCTTTGATGTTTGAATGGAGAATTGCTTTGATGTTTGGAAGGAGAGTTCCTTTGATGTTTGTTGAATGGAGACTTCCTTTGATGTTTGTTGGATAGAGAATTGCTTTGATGTTTGGATGGAGAATTGCTTTGATGTTTGTTAAATGTAGAATTGTTTTGATGTTTGGATGGAGAATTGGTTTGATGTTTGGATGCAGAATTCTTTTGATGTTTGTTGGGTGGGGAATTGCTTTGATGTTTGTTGGATGGAGAATTTCTTTGATGTTTGATGGATAGTGAATTGCTTTGATGTTTGGATGGAAAATTGCTTTGATGTTTGATGGATGAAGAATTGCTTTGATGACTGTTGGATGGAGAATTGCTTTGATGTTTGATAAATTGGAGAAACATTTTGACATTTGGATATAAAATATCTCTTAATTTTCATTGGATGGAGAACTCCTTTGATATTTGTTAGATGGAGAATTTCTTTGATGTTTGTTAGATGGATAATTGCCTTGATTTTTGTTGAATGGAGAATTCCTTTGATGTTTGTTGGATGGAGAATTGCTTTGATGTTTGATGGATGGAGAAACATTCTGACATTTGGATGGAAAATTCCTCTTAATTTTTATTGGATGGAGAACTCCTTTAATGTTTGTTGGATGGAGAATTGCTTTGATGTTTGATGGATGGAGAAACATTCTGACATTTGGATGGAAAATTCCTCTTAATTTTTATTGGATGGAGAACTCCTTTAATGTTTGTTAAACGGATAATTGCTTTGATGTTTAATGGATGGTGAAACATTTTCATATTTGGATGGAAAAGTCCTCTAAATATTATTGGATGGAGAATTCCTTTGATGTTTGCTAGACGGAGAATTGCTATGATGACTGTTGGATGTAGAATTCCTTTGATGTTTGTTGGATGGAGAATTGCTTTGATACTTGATGGATGGAGACACATTTTGATATTTGGATGGAAAATTCCTCTAATTTTTTATTGGATTGATATTTCCTTTGATGTTTGTTAAACGGAGAATTGCTTTGATGTTTGTTAGATGGAGAATTGCTTTGATATTTGTTAGATGAATAATTGCTTTGATGTTTGTTAGATGTATAATTGCTTTGATGTTTGTTGAAGAATTCCTTTGATGTTTGTTGGATGGAGAATTGCTAAGATGTATGGATGGAGAATTGCTTTGATGTTTGGATTGAAAATTGCTTTGATGTTTGTTGGACGGAGAATTGCTTTGATGTTTGTTGGATGGAGAATTGCTTTGATGTTTGATGTTTCAAGGATGGAGAAACATTTTGTTATTTGGATGGACAAGTCCTCTAAATATTATTGGATGGAGATTTCCTTTGATGTTTGGATGGAGAATTGCTTTGATGATTATTGGATGGAGAATTGCTTTGATGTTTCTTGGATGATGTTTTTTTTTTAAGTGGCTTTCAAGAAACAGCTGAAAATGTTTCATTCTGAATATCAACCTGAAATGCTGGCTAAAACCTTTCTCTCCATTGACCTGCATTGACTGCAGGTCCAATCAACAGGACCAGGAGCAGCATAGATGCTGCAGGGCATGGTAACATCAGTAACCTGGGCTGTATGGAGGGGGAAGAACCAACTCAGTCTCATCCTTCAGTTGTGAGCATGGACCTTCCTCCAGTTGACCGGTCCACCACTACAGAACCCTACCTGGCTCCAAGGTACATTTTTTCATACTTCTTGTGGTGAGGATGGGGACTGGACAGCCTCTGGGTAGAACATCCCCATGTTGGTTAAACCAGGTGTGTGCACGTCCATGGCAAACCTTTGAACGGTATCACTGAGCCTTGAAATCACCATTAAATTATTTAGGACTATGACCAAAATCTGCCCATTTTTACTGTATTTTTTCAACAGAAAGAGCCACTGCTTAAAATATTTAATGTTAACTGACCTTCACTTGGGTTTTTCTTCACTTCACCTTTTCCTGGCCAGTGTCCCTGCCTGGCCCCCCATCAAAACTTTGCTAGTTTCTTGAAGAAAAAGTTAAACACAAGAAAATGTTTTCTGTGTGATTCAAGTTAGAAATTCCTCATGATATGAAAACAAAGAGATTCTTTATTCTATAAATCTGACAGTTGCCGTCCCTTGGCTTGGCTTGGCATAGGCCTGTCACTATATCACATTTTGCTGTGCAATAAATTTTCTCAGAAATTATCGTGATAAGTGATAATATCGCGCAAAGTGAAAATGTTGTAATTTTGAGACCATTTTCAACTAATATAATAACAATGCCATAATAATGCAAGTACACCCTTTCAAAGCTCAATAAACTTTCTTTTCTAAAGAACATTTTACACTGGAACTGGAAGAAATAAAAAAAAAAAAAAAAAAAAAAAAAAAACAATAAATAGAACAGACTCTCATTCTCATCAACAACCAAAAAAATAAGTATGATAAAAAAAAAAAGTGTCTGTTCTGTGAACAAAATTGCTTTTCAAAACATATATTTAAAAAAATATTAAACATGGGGTTCAGACAGGGACCAATTTATTTAAAAAACTAGGAAAAAAAAACTGTGCATCATTGCTGTTTAAGAAGCTGAAATATCTCTTCTCATTGCTGCGTGTCAGACTGATCTATGAGCAGTGAATGAATTGCGCTGCTGCAACGCTGCGCCTTTTTCACATATGCTGGGACACCGGCCCAAAAGTAATGCGGCCCACTGGGAATCCTCCCAAAACTTGTTGATGTGAGTTTCAGCGTGAGAAATTAAAGGTTTAGCGCAAGAGCGTAAGAAGCCACTCAAATGGACGGCCGATGCATGAGAGTTGGCAGCCCTGTCAAACAAATGCGGCATACTGGCTCGCACAGATTAGGTGCTTCACCACGGCCTCCTGCTGCAACATGCTGCTGTTAAGTATGACACGAGAGAGATCACTCCGCAAGAAACGAGAGCGTTCAGTCGAGATACTCCATAGTGAAACCTACTGTCATACACAGCCTATGGTAAAGTAGGATAGAAAAAAAAAAAAAGATCGCAGCCGGCAAACTTATCACGCTCATTTTTTTCTTACCGTGCAATTAATTGACTTATTGCTTATCGTGACAGGTCTAGCTTGGCATTGCGTGTCGTGGTGTGGCTTGGCTTGGCTAAGCGAGGCTAGGCATGGCCTAGCTTGGCTTGGTGTGGCTCGGCTAAGCGAGGCTAGGTGTGGCGTTGATTGGCTTGGCTTGGCTTGGCTTGGCTTGGCTTGGCTTGGTGTGGCGTGGCGTGGGTTGGCTTGGCTGCTGTCACCTGTTGGTGGAGAAAAACACTGCGCCAACATGTAAATCACAGAAATATGCACATGAATCTACAGTTTATGTGAACCTGTTAGGTTAGGGCAGGGCAATATATTGAGATTTTCAAATATATCGAGACTTTATCAATATAGAGGGAAGCAATATTGTTTATATCGAGATAGTTTGTTTTAAGTTAAACGTATCTTTTCTTTTGCATTTTGAACAGCTGTATTTTTGTTATGGTCATTGAAAAGTAAATTTAATTTATTTTATTTAAGTTGCATTTAATTTAATATAAAGGTACTGTAATTTCAGTAAGTAGTTTTAATGCACATGGGCTGCTGATCCTTAATAAAAGTGTATTTGGCACTAAAGGTTGTAAATTAGAACTGTCTTTTTGGTTACTTGACAATATATATATATATATATATATATATATATATATATATACATCCAGATATATATCATATATCGTGATTCAGTTAAAAACTATTGAGATATAAGATTTCATTCATATCGCCCAGCCCTATGTCAGGTTCACTGTAAATTCTGTAATTAAGAAGTTTAAAATGAAAGATCAATACTGAAGCATCTATCTTACTGGACTACTTTTACTGGACCCTTGCTGATGTAACAGGAGTATTTGTTGCAGCATCATTGGCTACTGGAGAACAGTATGGAATAAGAGATCAGTTGTATTGATGACTGGTCTGAAATAAAAGTTTACTGAATCAACAGTTATGATTGGAGCCTCGAATAGAAATCATTCACATCCAAGAAATCTTAGCTTTCCAATGATGTTTAACATGTGGAGGTACTTGGAAGGGAGACTGAATTTGGCATGATAAAATTTCCTTCATTGCCACGGAAATCAGCAGGATCTTCGTGGTTTATGTCCAACAAAGGCAGTCATAGGAGAACACATTATTAGAGCTTTTAGAGCTGGAATCAAACTTCTTACCACAAAGCAGCAAAAGTAAGACATGATTTCTGGTTCTGGCTGCTAGCTCCAGAGTTTCTGTCCCACAGTGATGAGACAGACATCTTTGTAACCAGCGGTCTCTGCTGTCATGTGACTCCTTGTTTGTGTGGAGAAATTAGCAGAAACTTTAAAGTGGACAGAGCTGTTCTTATGCTTTTCTTACATTCCCATTAAACTGCGTGGGGTCTGAATTGTTTGGATGCCAATGCTTGGTAGTCTTTTAACTCTTTTTTAAGTTTCTCCTCATCATGTTGCTATGCTACATGTTAGCATTGCTGCTTACCGCTGTCTGCTAACATCTTCTGGACTGAAGGATCTCATGCACCCTTGTACTAGGGGAGTCTGTGATGAAGTCATTAAACTGATAACCAGAAGATTAACTGGATTAGCTGTGTTGTGAAATCCAGCAGTGTGAGATGTCTTTTTGTTTTCTTCATCCAGTCTAGCGTTGGGTCCGGCTCAGCAGGAATGGCTGGACCTAAGAATCCAGAGTGGTCCCCGTCGCTGGAGGCTGCTGTCTCTGCAGTGTCTCTCCAAGGCTGAACCCTGAACAGACGCTCGGTTCCTGCCGTTTATTTTGAACAAACAAAAAAAGCCATGGAACACATTTCTATTGTTCAGAAATTGTTGTACCACAAGGATGTTTTTTAATTTATGAATTAAATATATTTTATTCATAGAAATCACCATGACTGATTATTTTATCTGTATGTCTGTCATGATCACCAGAAACTGTCAAAAATAATACGTAGACCAGGGGTAGCCAATGTCGGTCCTCGAGGGCACCAATCCGGCAGGTTTTCCAGATTTCCCTGCTCCAGCACACCTGACTCAAATTAAATGGATCCAACAGCCTATAAGGATCTCCACAATGACTTGTTAGTTTAAGTCAGGTGTGTTGGAGCATGGAAATCTGGAAAACCTGCCGGATTGGTGCCCTCAAAGACCGACGTTGGCTACCCCTGATGTAGACAGTAAGGATTCATTCACATTTTAGAACTCAGTTGTGTTGCACAGCATCACCATGCAGGAATTATGAACCACTGAGTATAAAACCCCATAAATGGCGAAATTTCCCTGAGGATTCTCCAAAGGGATTAATAAAGTATTTCTATTCTATTTAACTCCCAACTAAAGTCATTAGTGGTTGGTAAAGTAGAAAAGAGAATGGACTGTAGAAAACCTGTGAAGGAGGGGGTTTAAACTATTGATCTTTCACTTTCAGATCAGGGAAACTCAAATAAAATAGTTTCAGTAGAGTAAAAAAAAACTCCAGTGAGATCTAAACCATCTACAAAGTCTAGAAATGGTTGCAGCACAAAGCTTGGGCGGGGGGCCTCCGACACCAGCAGCACGGGAGGCAAAACCGTGCAGCAGTTCTGATCTGCTCTGGCTGGGACTTCTAAAGTTGTTTTAGACTCATAGTAAATAGTATAGATCAGTGGTCACCAACCTAAATCCAAAGATCTTGGAGACTTTTCCTGAAGCAATGAGATAAGAGTGCCTTCACGTTTACTGTCCCAAATATCAATATAAGGCACCCAAGTTAGAGCGTGTTGACACACTGAGCTACATGACGAAGGCCGCATGAAAAAAAGCGAAAACCTATAATTTCCAACCAGAATGGGAAGAGGAATTTCTTTTCACCTTTTTGGTTCTGTCAACAAGAAACGAGGATCAGGAGGAACTATCAGATGATGCGTGGGAACTGGACCTGGGGTTTCTGACAGATCTAATGGCTAAACATAACTCACTGAACAGCGAGCTCCAGGGAACAGGTCGACACCTTCCCCACATGATAAGCACTGTGAATGCATTCAAGGCCAAGCTCAGTCTGGACCACACATCTCCAGAAAAGAAGACTGACACACTTTCCCAACCTGGAGAAAATGTCACAGTCCATCAAAGACAGCCAGGCTCAACCTGAGCAGCGCAGTGTGTACCTGGATCAACCGGCAGCAGAGTTCAGTCGGTGTTTGCTGAGTTAGACAGCATGGAAGATGTTGCTGCATTTGTCTCAAACTCATTCCTGCCTGTTAATATATAGGAGGTAGCGGCCAGATTCCAGCAGGTGTGTTAGTATAGACGAGGTAGCGTCCATGAATGTGGATTGTGGATGTTTCATGTTCTGGGTTTTTTTGTCATGTTTTTGGTGTTTAGGGTCATGTTTAGTTCTGTGTTTTTGGTTCCTGCTCATTAGTTCACCTGGTCTCATTCCCCTCACCTGTGCCTTGTTGATCCTTCAGTGTATTTAAGCCATTGGTTTTTGGTTCCTCCTTGGTCAGTCCAGTGTTGCTGTTAGTGTTAAATATATTCTATGCTATGCTTGTTTCTGTTAGATGTTTGTCCATGCCATGTCAGCATTTTTGCCTCTGGAGTCTTTTTGTTAAGTGAGTGTAGTTTTACTATTAAAACCATTTACCTGCACCAGTCTGCCTCCTGCTTCTTCTGCCTGCACTTAGTTCCTCAGGTCCACGGCTTCCTGACCGAATGGACTGGCCACACACGGACCCAGTGGGCCACCCCACTTCACCTGGTGGAACTCGTGAGCTGGCTGGAGTGGCGTGCTTCGTTGACGGATGATGCTCCCAAGAGGTCGCCGTTTTGGGGATCCAGACTGGCGATTGCGACACCTCCTAAAAGACCCACGCCTCATGGGTCTGCATGGATTGCGGCGGTGGCCAGAAGAAGGCAAGGCTCCAGACAACCTCGCCTCGCACCGTTGACACCAGCTTCAACTCTCACGTCTCCAGTATCTCCTCCAGCTCCACGGTCCACGTCCCCAGTGTCGCATCCAGCTCCACAGTCCACATTTCTATTGTCGCCTCCAGTTCTGAAGCATCCCACGCCGGCGCCCAGATCCTGCCCAACTGCGCAGCGTCCCACGCCGGCGTTCGCATCCTACCCAATTCTGCAGCATCCCGCGCCGGCACCCAGGTCCTTCCCAGTGCTTCAGCACTCAACACTGGTGCCCAGGTCCACGCTGTCTCCTGAGGGGTTCTCAGTATGGACACTCCTCATCCTGCTCGAGTCCATGTCTCCAAGGGAGTCCCGAGTCAGGATGCTCCTCTTCCATCTCATGAGGTTCACATCTCCGAGGGGGTCCTGGGGCAGGACGCTCCTCCTCCATTTCCTGCCGTTCATGTCTCCGAGGTGGTCCCAGGTCGGGATGCTCCTCCTCCATCTCCAGGGGTTCATGTCTCCCAGGGTGTTGCACCTCCTCCGTCTCCTGGGG
This sequence comes from Melanotaenia boesemani, assembly GCF_017639745.1. Classification (NCBI taxonomy): domain Eukaryota; kingdom Metazoa; phylum Chordata; class Actinopteri; order Atheriniformes; family Melanotaeniidae; genus Melanotaenia; species Melanotaenia boesemani. Next base: position 5,031,515 of record NC_055688.1, read on the forward strand.
TTCATGTTTTCAAGAGGGTCGCACCTCCTCTGTCTCCTGGGCTTCACGTCGCAGAGGAGGTTGCACTTTCTCCGTCTCCGGTAGGTCACGTGTCCGAGGAAGTTCCACCTATGCCACCTCCTTCGAGCAGATTCTACTGGACTCACCAGAGATCAGTCTCCTGTTGTCATGGCCTCCCAGCTGTCCTCCAGAGCCAAGTCTACTGTCTGCAAGGTGTGGGTTGCAGCCTGGTTTATCCACCAATCCATCCCTTAATCTATCCAATCTATCCATCTGTCTGTCATACTGTCATCCATCCATCATTTCATCCATCCATTCATTTTTATCCATTCAATTGTAGCAGCATTTCACTAAACTCATAAAACTCTGCCCTGGTGGTCTAGAGAAATTTAGATATATTATAATATGCTTTCAACTGAAGAGCCACATTTTCAAAAGTAGTAAAACTTCCAAGAGATAACTGCTTACACTGAAATGATTCAGTAAAGAAAACTGCAACCCCACCTCTTCTCCTGTTCAGTCTGACCTCACTGATAAAACTAAAGTTGGGAGGGGTTGACTCTATCAGAGCAGCTGCGTTGTTATCTTGGTTTAACCAAGTTTCTGTTAAAAACATAAAATCAAGGTTGTGCTCAGTTATAAAATCATTAATTAAAAATGTTTTCCCTGCTAATGACCTAACATTTAATAAAGCTAACTTGATGGGTTTAGAATTGTTTACCCTATGTTTGGGGGCATGCTGTGGCTCACAGGGTATGTTAACTTTACTTGGAAACCTTTTAGAAAGCAGCACTCTGTGTTCTGACCAAGCTACTTTTCTCCTTCTGTTGCCAAACACTACAGATATTTTGAACCTTCTAATAAACAGGGATCCAGCTGGTCCTGGGAAAAATCATGACTGCTGTTATCTATGCAGCCTGGACCCTCCACACATCATACATCCGAAACATAAAGCTGGCATGGTGGTACAGGAGGGGCTGGGTGCCCTCCCTTCAGCCACGCTGGTGGGGGGTTTATGGGGGACAAAAGCATACTGGGGCATGGGGTTAGTTTGGTCGCAATAGTGACCAGCTCCTTCATCGGGGAAGTGAAGTCCAGGAGGGGTGGGGAGAATGGGGAGAAGGAGGGTGACTTGGATGGAGTATGATGAAATGAAAGGGATAGGTTCTTGCTGAGAGCTTTGGGGCTTTTTTCGGGAGGGGGCTGAAGTGGTTTTTTTCTAAGGTTTCCGGTAGGTTCTGTCTTATCATGTTGTTTTGGTCTCTCTTGTCTGTTGTCCTTGTCCGAGGGAACAGAGTGTCTGTTCAGAAAATAAAACAGGTTGGAGGCGAACAGCTTCACTCCTGACCTGTTCAGGCAGAATCTGTCTTAAAAAAGTGCCTGTGGTCCCAGAAGAAGTTGAAGTTGTCTATGAAATGAACTGGATGTGTGGTACATACAGCCGACAGCCATGCATTCAGACTAAACAGCCAACTGAATCTCTCCACTCCTCCTCCGATAGGAGGGAGAGGGCCACTGATGAATATCTAGGCATCCAGACAGCTGATCGTCTCCAGCAGTTCAGTAAAATCCTGCTTCAGCACCTCAGATTGTTGTTTCATAACATCATCCGACCCCACAAGCAGGATGAGGTTTTCCACAGTTGGGTGTGCCTCCACAATTTGCGTAATTTTGCCTCTCACATCTGGAAAGCACAGTACTTTTTTACGTTTTCCACACACATTTCTCATGTCTTTTACACCGAAGTCACCAACAATCAGAGTCCGAAGCCCAGCCGTTTGCTTTTCTTGTCGCCTTTTACTTTCTGATTTGTTTTTTGGTCTAACCTCGGTGTGTAGGGAGATTTTATTCCGAACATCAGATGTAGATCCAGAATCCTGCAGCAGTGGAGCAAACCTGTTCTGTAGTTGCATGTCTGGTTGTTGTGGAGAGGATTTGTTAGTTTTCCTTTTGATAACTGGCCATGACTGTGTCTTGCTAATGGGAGAGGTTGAGGATGTGCTTGGTCTGGATGGTAGAGCAGGCCAGCTGGTCGCGTTGCTTATCTCAGCAAACTGGGCTCTGCCCGTTACTCGTCTTCCCATTTCCCTTTGAGATGATTTACTCTTTGGCTTTGCACCAAGAGCATTCCAGGGAAGACAAGGAGTGAAAGAGTTATTACCTTGTACATTGTCCTCCTTTTTCTTTCCAGCTAAGTTTGTGCTATTTAGCCGTGTTAGCACATTCTTGTCCACTGTGTTTTTTATTAAAGGCAAAGTTGTTTCATTTCCACACAATCCATTCACTTCCACATTTACCTCAAGCTGTTGAATCTTTGTTTCCAGCATGTTGATCCTCTGTAGAAGTTTGTGATAGTCATCTGTAGTGAAGGGAGGCATCTTGCAGCTAGTTAGATTTAGCTCCTGAGTAACTGTAGATAAGGCTTCTGCTATTTGTAGGCCACGCTGACGTGACACTGACAAGATTGTAAGAGTCTTAAAAAATAGTAGTATCCAACCAAATCTACCACAAAATACAGTCCCGGTGATTAATAAGTATCCAGGAGCTGTTGCTCATAAGTTTCTTGATTAAAAAAATAAGAATATTGACAGAAAAATGCAATCAGATGAGAGCGAAGCAGCAAGCGTTAGCAGGGGACAGAAGCAGCAAGCAAAAATAAGTATACAGTCTGGGATCATTTATTGGACCAAATATCAGTTCCAATATTTATATCTAATCATACATCTTCCTATTGATACACATATTATTCAAAATGCAGTGAGCTCCCACACTAAAGTCACATTTTACATTAAAAAAAACCCTTACAATATATAATTAAAGAGCATCATTACATGTTAACTATATCAGCTATGGTTGCAAAGTTCCCCTTTTTCTTTTAAAATGTTGAAAGCATTAACAAATCAATTAATCACTGGTAAGAAAAAGGTGGACATTAGTTTAGATTTTATTTACATCAAAACACAAACACTGGAGCAATGAGCTGGTAGAGATGTGAAAGCTCAGAGGATTGTTTGTATCAGCTGTTTCACAAATAGCTAAGTGTTTTAATCCCATACAGTCAACAGTATTCCTAATAAGGCACCAATGCAGCAGGTCCAGCAGGTCACTGGAGGGATTGGATCATGAGAACCACTCAGAAGGTACTCTATCTGCGACCAGGACCCGTTATTGGGCAACGGATCCACTTCTAGTGTCCAGCACATCAGGTTATAGATGTCCACAGCTCGAATTGGAGCAGCCCGAACATTTTTCTTGAAGTCTGGATGAAATGGAGGAAAAATCCAAACTCAGATTTTTATCATCTTATTTTTACACAAATTCAATAAAATAAAATAAAATAAAACAAACAAACAAACAAACAACAACAACAAAAAAAAACAGAGCAGCAAAACATGATACTTTAAGAATATCCAACCAGCAGCTTTAGACATACAGGAACACACTGGAGTGTGTTAACTACTAAATAAAATAACATTTCAGCAAACACATACATTCCTCTGGGATAATAGAGTATGCTAAATTTTTCATTACATATACTGGGAAATTATTACGGATTAAATTGGGGTTAGTCACACTGGTTTTGGTCAAAGTCAGTAAGGATTCAAAAGCGGTGGATTTCACACTTAAAAATACTGCTATATGAAAGAAAGGTTCAGTAACTTTTGGTTAAAAACACTTCAAAGAAATAAACAGGTTTTAACAGTGAACAGTGAAAGAAGATTTCACACTGGTTCAAGTCATTTTCTGCCTACTTTGGATTCTTTTTAGACTTTTCGTGATGAGTTTCTATGGCAACGAAAGAGCTGTTTAACAGTGGTCAATCTCTCCAAAACCAAGACAATCAGCAAAATAACACCAAATCCTAAAGGAGTTAAAGATGAAGAGAAGATGATGCAGGGCTGGAGCGAGGCAGAGAAAAACGGAGGAGATTCAAACCATTTTTTCCAACTTTCCTAACGCGAGATCGCTAAGATCATGGTCAAGCTCAAGGTGCTAACATGTCTCAAAAAGAATCCAGTGAGTGCAGTATTATGTTGTACATTATGTGTCCGGGATGGAGACGGGGAGTTATTGAAGATGATGAAGAAGTGCAAGGACTAGAGGAAAAAGTTAGAAAGCAGCTCTGTATGGTTAGGAATGAAAAAGATGATCAGCTTCAAGTTCAAGGGAGATCAGACTGATGGAGGTCTGGACAGAGCTAATGAGCTGAACAACGGAGTTGAATTGGACCTCTGCCTCTGCTTCCTTCAGTCCTCAGCTCCGGCTGTTTCTCTGAATTCCCTCTGCTACTCTGAAACAAGCTGCTGTTTTATAAAATCAATCAGCATTAGTTAAAGCAACTTCTCACCAGGTCCTGTTGCCAAGAAAAATCCTCTCATGTCAATGAACTCATTGTCATAACCATGCCAGCCGTTCTGCCATGCCTGGGGTTCTTCAGAGTCGTTTTTCCAGTATGGGAGCCTGGACTTGCTCTGTAGACAAGAAAACCCTCCATGAAGGCCTCAGCTGGTCTTTAATGTGATGTGTAGGAGAAGGAGGAGCAGCTTACCTCGGCGATGAACCAGCCCGGTTCAGCTACTAGAGTCAGCGGGGAAACAAACTTCCCTCTTTTATAGTGGAAGCGTTCAGGAATGTCCTGTCTGCCATAGACCTGCATGTTAGGAACCTGGGACAGCGCCGAGTACACCTGGAAAACACCCTGAACATGTCAGACAGCACCGGCACTCTTCAAATTCTAACACTGGTTGGTCAGAAAAACACACCGGACTTCAGCTGTCAGCTGTCCATCAGTCAGTCAACTGTCCCTCAGTCAGTCAGCTGTTCGTCAGTCAGCCATCTGTCAACTGTCCCTCAGTCAGTCAGCTGTCCATCAGCCAGCTGTTCATCCGTCAGCTGTCCATCCGTCAGTCAGCTGTTCGTCTATCAGCTGTGCGTCTCTGAGCTGTGCGTCCGTCGGTTGTTCATCAGTCAGCTGTTCATCCGTCAGCTGTCCATCAGTCAGTCAGCTGTCCATCCGTCAGTCAGCTGACCATCAGCCAGCTGTTCATCCATCAGCTGTCCGTCCGTCAGTCAGCTGTTCGTCTATCAGCTGTGCGTCTCTGAGCTGTGCGTCCATCAGTTGTTCATCAGTCAGCTGTTCATCCGTCAGCCGTCCGTCAGTCAGCTGTCTATCAGTCAGTCAGCTGTCCATCAGTCAGTCAGTCAGCTGTCCATCAGTCAGTCAGCTGTCCATCAGTCAGTCAGCTGTTCATCAGTCAGTCCACCTCTTTCACCTGTTTCATAAGTGTTGCATCACTTCTAGACTTCCAGTCTGCGTCCTGCTCTGCTGGAATGAATGACCAAAACTTACTATTCACACTGACTGCTACATGCTGGCAGCAGACTGTCCACCTTTATTTAGCTGAATGTATTTTATAACATGGACATTTTGTTTTTAACAATGACACAACATATTTTAGTGGTTGAGGTTCTTATTAATATCCCTCCTCCCTTTCTCGTGGAAATCTTGTTCTTAGAAATATTAATATCGACCGTGCCTCTTTATTTGTTTTTGCAAATAGCTTTATTGTGCAGAAATGTCTCACATTTCACATAATTTCCTTGGTTTTATTCTGCAACGTTGGTGTTGCGGTTTCCTGTTTTTCCAGATTTTGTGCGTATGGCAGGGTCAGAGTTGCCGCGGAGTTAGGAACATTCTCCCACCACGTTTGGTTTTTATAAATCCCAAACACGGACTAGAATTGGCATATGCCGTTTTTTTCTCCTACGCCAGCTTGATAAATGAGGCCCCAGGTGATTTCTAAAGGGTGAGTAAACAGGACCTTATATATGGTCAATGAGTATGCGGCTAAATGTAACTGAGCTGGAATGATCAGATACATGAAGCATTCGTCACCAGATCATTCTGACTGCTGACTGAACCTGGTCATTGTTTTATCTGACCTTCATCATCATTATGAGAAGACATGAATCTTACCTGCTGGTACTTGTTGTTTTTGGGCCACAGACTGACCACCGGTCCTCTGTCCATCATCTTCTGGATGTCTGACATGTTAATATGTTTGTCTAGCTCTATGACCTTCTCCATCCAGTGGATTCTGGTCATACCATGGTCTGAAAACAGCAGCACATTCAGCTGCTTCATCATGTTTAGGTCCTGAAACAAAAAAGATGGTGGTAAGCCACCAGGAGGAGGGCTGGAACCTGGTCATGGAAGATAGAAGGGGGGGTTTTACTTTCATTTTGCTGGTCAGCATCTGCATGGCGGAATCCAGCTGTTGGACAGCTGTTCGGACCTGATGAGAGTCTGGACCGAAATGATGACCCTCCACATCAATTTTCTCATAGTACACTGCAGCCATGTCGGCTTGGCCTGACCTGAGCAAATACAAACACACCTTCATGTCTCTGCTTCATGAAGCTTCATCCAGCAGTTTTAACTGCAAACCAGCAGAAACCGACAGAAACCTGCAGAAACCAGAAGAAGCCGGAAGAAACCGGAAGAAATTAGCAGAGACCGGTGGAAACCGGCAGAAACCTGCAAAAAATCTGCAGAAATGAGCATAGACTGGCAGAAACCTGCAGAAACTGGCAGAAACCAGCATAAACCTGTTGAAATTAGCAGAGACCGGCAGAAACCAGCAGAACCGGGCAGAAACCAGCAAAAACCTGCAGAAACTGGAAGAAACCATCAGAAATTGGCATTAACTGGCAGAAACCAGAAGAAAACCAGGTTTTATAAGATGGCGGCGCACATGGATGCAGCAGCTTACAGCTCCCTATTCCAGTGCTCTTTTCTCTTTCTTTTTCTGTCGTTTTTCTTTCTTTTGTGCACGACTGGTCATGTGAACATCCCGTACACCCGCCAGATGCTTTTGGATATCAAAAACCAACACCAGATATCTATTTCGAGTGACTTTCACCACACGCACAACATTCCAGACGACATAGCAAGACCACCGGACTCTCCGTGGATTGTCATCGGGTCTGGAAGGCGGCGCAGACGGAGGAGGGAGAGGAAGCAGAAGCGGGGCTGCAGGTCTGGCGTTATGCTACGGCTAAGAAAACAACCTCACAAGCCACCTCTTCCGAGCCTGTATCTCTCCAACGCCAGATCCCTGGTACATAAAACGGACGACCTGGAACTGATTATCACTGAAACCTGGCTTCACCCGGACATACCCGATGCTAGCATGCAGCTATCAGGCCGAACTCTGCTACGCTGGGACAGGACTGAGGACTCCGGTAAGAGCAGACGAAGGGGGCTCTGTATGTATGTGCACGACAACTGGTGTAACAACGGGACAATCATAGACCAACACTGTTGTCCGGACATAGAGTACATGTCTGTTAGATGTCGGCCTTTTTTTCCTGCTGAGAGAGCTGACTGTTGTTATCATCACAGCTGCGTATATCCCACCCGACGCCAGTGTAAACACGGCGCTCTCTCTCTTGCTAAACACCATAAACGAACAAGAGCGGGCTCATCCCAACGGTGTTCACATTATTGCAAGGGACTTTAATAAGGCCAACTTAAAGACTGTACTCCCGAAGTTCTACCAGCATGTTAAGTGTGCTACAAGGGGGGAGAACACCCTGGATCATGTCTACACTAACATAATGCATGCATTCCAAGGCCGTACCCCTCCCCCACCTCGGTCAGTCAGACCATCTTTCCCTCCTGCTTCCCCCAGCCTACACCCCCCTCAGACGTAGGAACAGGCCCACCACAAAAACTAACAACCTGGCCTGAAGATGCACTCGCCAAACTCCAAGACTGTTTCCAACAGACAGACTGGGACATGTTTGAACAACAGGAGCTGGAGACACTCACAGGAACGGTACTGGACTATATTCAGTTCTGAATTGGGAATGTGACTGTGGACAAAACCATCAGGGCTTTCCCTAACCAGAAACCCTGGATGACCAGCCAGGTCCGTGCACTCCTCAGAGCCCGGGACGCTGCCTTCAGGTCAGGGGACAGAGCACTGTACAGTGCTGCTCGAGCTGACCTGAAAAGAGGCATAAAAAGAGCCAAGGCGGACCACAGGATGCGCATAGAGTCCCACCTGTCCAGCAACAACACTCGGGAGGTGTGACGGGGCATACAGGACATCACCAACTTCAGAGGTTGTGATGTGTCGACAGCAGATCAGAGCGCAACACTGGAAGAGGAGCTAAACTGCTTCTTTGCCCGGTTCGAATCTCAGCAGCATGCATCTGCTCCAACCATGCCCCCACCCCCACCCACACCCCCATCTGGCTCCCGCACCACCCCACTCACCATCCAGGAGCACGATGTCAGACGGGTGCTCCTGGCAGTGAACACTAAGAAGGCTACTGGCCCAGACAGAGTACCGGGCAAGGTGCTCAGAGCGTGCGCCCACCAGCTCGCCCCCACCTTTACCAGGATCTTCAACCTCTCCCTGGATCAGGCAGTCATCCCACACTGCCTCAAATCTTCCATAATAGTCCCGGTGCCGAAGAAGTCTCCCATCACCAGCCTGAACGATTACCGACCGGTGGCCCTCACTCCGTTAATCATGAAGTGCTTTGAGAGACTTGTTCTTCAGCACATCAAGTACCATCTCCCCCCAGACTTCGACTCCCACCAGTTTGCATACCGCGCGAACAGATCCATGGAGGACGCCATAGCTGTAGCTCCTCACTCTGCGCTGAACCACCTGGAGCAGCAGCAGAGCTACATCCAGATTCTCTTTGTGGATTACAGTTCTGCGTTTAACACAATAATCCCGGACAGACTATGCACAAAACTGGACACTGTTGGCCTTCCCCCTCTCACATGTGCCTGGATAAAGGACTTTCTAACAGACCGACCCCAGACTGTGAGACTAGGTCCCCACCTCTCCTCCACCTGCACGCTGAGCATCGCCTCCCCACAGGGCTGTGTGCTGAGCCCCCTCATGTACTGCCTCTACACCCATGACTGCAGGCCGGCCCACAATGACAACCTCATCGTCAAGTTCGCTGACGACACTACAGTGGTCGGACTCATCTCCGGGGGTGATGAGGCTGCCTACAGGGAGGAAGTTCTGAAGCTGGCTGCTTGGTGATCTGAGAACAACCTCGCTCTCAACACCAAGAAAACCAGGGAGATTATCATCGACTTCAGGAGGTTCAGCACAGACCCAGCCCCACTCTACATAAACAGCGAGTGTGTTGAGAGGGTCCACACCATCAGGTTTCTTGGTGTCATCATCTCGGCCGACATCTCCTGGTCAGAGAATATCACGTCAATCACCAAGAAGGCTCAGCAGCGGCTACACTTCCTGAGAGTCCTCAGGAAGCACAAACTAAACTCCAACCTGCTGCTGACCTTCTACCGCTCATCCATCGAGAGCCTGCTGACATACTGCATCACAGTATGGTACGGCAGCTGCACTGTAGCAGACAGGGAGAGGCTACAGAGAGTTGTAAAGACAGAACAGAAGATCACTGGCTGCCCTCTCCCCTCCCTGATGGACATTTACACCTCCCGCTGCCTCAGCAGAGCCAGAAACATCATAAATGACAGCTCCCACCCTGGCTCTGATCTGTTTGCCCTACTGCCCTCTGGGAGGGGCTACAGGTGCATCAGGACTAAAACAAACACACTCAAAAACAGTTTCTTTCCAAAAGCAATAACTGCCCTGAACTCCTGTGGGACTTCAAATGTGAAATACTTAGGACACTAACGACATATGTGCAATACTTTCTGTCATGTGACATGTACAACATATCATGATACGTGCAAGAATACTTTGAATGTGCAATATATTTTCTGACTTGAATATGTTTCAGTGTAATTTATATATTTTCAGCTTGAACACTATATACATGTATAGTATACAGGTATATACATCATACTTATATCTGCAAATAACTCAAGGAGTGTGCACATCTGTTTATTTCTGTAAATATTTTATACCTTAGATCTTTTATTTATTTATTTATCTTCTATACTGCTCTCTTTGCACTGACATTGGTGATGGCTTGATCTCATTGTATATGTGTATAATGACAATAAAAGGCATTCTAAACTGGAAGAAATTTGCAGAAACTGGAAGAAATCTGCAGAAACTGGAAGAAACCTGCAGAAACCCGGAAGAAATAGGTAGAAACCGGCAGAAACACTGAAAATCGTGTCAAATAGGAACGTTGAAGAAACCACCATCATGTTTTAACAAAAGAAAAAGGTAATTTAAAAAAACATATAGCCACTCTAAGTCAGCACCTCTCACATAACTGACCTCTATATTCATGGATCACCTGTTTAAGTTTATGATATGGCATCATGTCATCTTACGGACATGAAATGAAAAATGAATGATTGATCTGGGCAGGTCTTCTTACCGCAGGACAGTGAGAGCTTCACTGATGGATTCTCTAAGTTTTTTCTCCGATGGGTTGTAGACATACTCCACACAGTATGTTGGACGGACGCCCAGAATCTCCACCTCACAGCCTGAAAACACACCAAATTACTCCATGATTTATTCATCTGATTATCTGATCATGTGACCATCTGATCATAAGGGCCATTGAGACAGACTGCATCTCTCTACTGTCTGACCTCATGGTCCAGGGCTCCAGACAAACTTTTTTTTACGAGTGGCACAGTGGCCCCTAACTTAAATTTTTAGGATTGAAAGCAGAAAATTTAGGGGTGCACACAGAAATCCTCTCATTTTTACTGTAGGTCAGCCTTTGTAATTTGGTCTCCTTGTACACTGAGCTTGACTGAGCCACATTTGTGACATCAATGCTGGGTCCCTCCATACTTCTTCTAATTAGGTCCTCAACTTTGTCGTCATCATCATCCCCTAAAGGGCATGGTATGACTTGTCCATGTAGTTCCTGGCAAAAGACAGCTTCATGGACTCCAACAGGACTTGGCACCTGCACACAGTGCCAAAGTAACCAGTACCTGTTATAGGCAATATGGTATCCCTGTTCTTAATTGGCCAGCAAACTCGCCTGACCTCAACTCCCAAGGAGTTTTGGGAGATGCAGATTTGGTTGCTGGAACAATGACAGAATCTTCCCAGAGTAAAGGGACCTTATGAAGCTGGAGGAATGTTAAAATTCTTTATCGGCCAGCTGGACAGCACAGTTTTTAAGGACCTGACCTCTAATGCCATCAGGACCAGGACCTTTCCTCTCCACGGAAAAGTTTAACAGTGTTGCTCCTTTTGACAACAACACTGCTCTGAGAAAGACAATATTTTTAAAAATGGATAATTTTTCACTAAAATCACTAACATTAAAACGATTAAAAAAAAAACTTCAGTTCATTGGAAAGCACCAGATCAGGCCTTCCATTTAGGGAGACATGACATTTCTTTGGTGGCATCCCTATCATGGATTTCATCCCCTCCCATGCAGAGCGAGAGCTGCTTGCACTCTCCACCTTGTCCTTGTACCTGTATTTTGCGAGTTTGAGCTCCTTTTTTAACTGTTTATGAAGATCTCTCTGTTGTGCAATGTCAAAAGGCAACTGTTTCTTTAGTTAGTTATATTTTTGACAGTTTGTGTTTCCCATGGTTTATTGTTTTGGAAAAAAGAAAAATTGATTCCTCAGACCAAACCGGAACCAAACGTTTCTCTGGCTTGTTACTCGTCAGGACAAATTTGTATGACGAAACTAAATAATCCACACTGTGGTCCGACATTCGCAGCGGAGCTCTGGTTAAAGACCTACATGCGTCTTTCATGGATCCAAAACAGAAATCAAGACACTTCCCACTTGCTGGTCACTGTGGGGTCTCTGTCAAGGCGATGGCGAGCTCCAAATCCGTCAATTCCTAGATCTGATTGGGGATCCTGCTCTTTAAGCCAAGTCTCCGTCAAGGCCAAAAGACAGGTGTCTCTATACTCTGTCAGATATTTGACTTTGAAGTCAAGTTGAAGCCCTGAAGTTCATCCACTTTATTCCAGAGTGACTGAACATTTGCTAGGATGACAGTTGGCAGGGGCATCCGACGGTGGCCCCTTCAGCCTCTGGCGCAGTCCACCACGTCGCCTCCTCTTCCTCGTTCGCCTCGATCCAAACGACCAGCTCTGATTACCCGTGGAAGGATCCAGCCGGTAGATCACCGGGGATACCGTTGCCGAAGAATCCACAATGCCGATTCCGGAGTCACGGAGCAGGAGTAGGAAGTCACGGCTATACTGAATAAGTTTCCCAAAAAGTGGAATAACAAGAATAAAAATTAAGAGGATGCCCACCATACTAAGGTAAGTGCCTGTCGCCATTTCCTTTTTTATTCTTAAAAAATGAAAATGAAAAAAACATACAAAACATACAAAAACATCCACTCAGCCAAGCTAGCACATCATCCACACTGCTTCTGCATGTCGCCAAGACCACTGCCACACCCCTAGAGTGCATCATGCATTGTTTGCGGGTTTATTTCGTGGGAACATAATAAAGTCATGTTTTTATTTTTGCTTTACTATGCTGAAAAACTTAATAGGTTATAACAGTTAAACAAGTCAGGTGCAAACTACATATATAAGCATATGCACTGAGTAAAAAGTTCTATTATTTGATCAGCTGTTAGGTTGTACCGCAGTTTCTTCCTGAAATCCGCCCCGTCATCCTACCCTCTGTTAGGATCAAGATAATCCTGCTTTTTGGATCAAAGTTATCTGAATTTTACTCAAAAATTTTAAACAACCCAAACTGAAGGGTTTATCCGGACAACAACCAGGACTGGATTACGTGATCCAAGTGGATTTCAGAATCCGGATTTTCATTTTGAACAACTCATTTTCAAGATTTGATCATATCTGATAACCGAAATCTGATCGGATTACGTTTAAACAACCGGGCCCTGATGATCTGATCATGTGACCATCTCATCATATGATTATCTGATCATGTGATGATCTGATCATGTGACGATCTCATCATGTGATTATCTGATCATGTGATCATGGTAGGGGATCGATGCTCACCGGGCCAGTAGTACATGTAAACCTTCTTTCCCAGCTTCTGCAGGGTGACCCAGAGCGGTTCGGATCCATTCCACCACAGGGGTAACCGGCTGTCCTGATTGGTCCCAATCAGAAACTCCTTGTTGGAGACTTCATCCCACATGTAGTTTCCTGTCATCTGATGGACGTCACAGTGACGGCCTGAGAAAGAAATGCCAACAGAACATGAGCCACGTATTCTCTCACAGTATTTACAAAACTGCTGCAGCATATAAACAGTTTTACAGATATTTTACCCTTTTTTTTATTTTTAAACCAAAAGCCTGTATGGGGCCTCTGTCTCCTGGTGACATTGTAATATATATTTTTGTGTCATCTGCGTAACTAATTTTGTTTTTCTTTATGACGTGTGCCAGTGGGAGCATGTAGATGTTAAACAGAAGACGCCCCAGGATGGAGCCTTGAGGTACTCCACATGTAATTCTTGTCTGCTCAGATGTAAAGTTACCTATTGACACAAAGTACTTTCTATTCTCTAAATAAGATTTAAACCAGTGTAGTGCAGTGCCAGAAAGTCCCACCCAGTTTTCCAATCATTTAAGTAATATATTGTGGTCGACTGTATCAAATGCAGCACTGAGGTCCAGTAAGACTAAGACTGACATTTTTCCATCATCTGTATTCAAACATATGTCATTAATGACTTTGGTCAGAGCATCTCAGTGCTGTGGTGCTGTCTAAAACCTGACTGGAAGACATCGTAGTAGTTTTGTGTTAAAAAGTAGTTTAGTTGAAAAATGGCTTTTTCGATTATACTACTTAGAAAAGGAAGAATTGAGATCGGCCTGTAGTTGCTCATTTGTGTCTTGTCTAGATTGTCCTTTTGTAGCAGAGGTTTGATTACAGCTGTTTTTAGAAGTTCTTGGAAGACGTCTGAAATTGAAGACAAGTTCACAATCTGTAACAGATCTGGCTCCAGAGTCTTTGAGACCTTTTTGAAACCTGTTGACAGGATGTCCAAGCAGCAAGAGGAGGAGTTCAGCTGACATAAGATGTCACCCAGATCTTTGCTGTTAATGGGATTAAACTGTGTCATGGTGCTTAAATTGGTGTTCAATGGACACATTATGTCTGTTGATAAACCAACCACTTATTATTATTTTGGATTTTTTCCGTGAAAAAATTGACAAACTCATTGCAGGTCTTGGCGGAACAAAGTTCAGGTGCTACTGACACAGGAGGGTTTGTTAACCTGTCAACAATAGCGAATAAGATCCAAGCTTTATGATAGGTTTTGCTAATAATGTCAGAGAAATAGGATTTCCGTGCATTCCTTAGTTGTAAATTGTAAGAGTGCAGTTTTTCTTTATACATGTCATAATGAACCTGTAGATTTGTTTTTCTCCATCTGCACTCGGCTTTCCGACACTCTCTTTTTCCATGCTTCACCAGTGTGGAATTTCTCCATTGAGACTTACTCTTTCCAGAGACAATCTTCACCTTAATAGGAGCAATAGCATCCATAATATTTAACATTTTAGCATTAAAACTAGTGACAAGGTCATTGACTGAACCCCATGGCAGGGCAGGTGTTAAAGAGAAGGCCTGGTTAAACATCCCACTCATGTTTTCAGCAATACACCATTTTGTAATCATCTCTATTGAGACATTTGTGTGAACAGGAACTGTACACTCAAAGAAAACACAGCAATTATCAGACAGGCCCACACTGCACACAGTAACCGTGGAAACGTCCAAACCCTTAGAAATCAGTGTGTGTGTCCTTTAATGTGTGTGGGCTCTGTTATACGCTGAGTCAGCCCAAAAGTTCTCCAGACTGTTACCCAGATATTTAGTCGTTTTGTCCTGAGGGTTGTCTACGTTATCCCCTCCATCCAAGCCTTGACGCGTCTGCTTAGGCAAACTGTTCCTACAGATCATGGAGTAAAGACATCAAAGGACACCCTGTTAAAAATAGTGCAGACACATTTTGGTCACATTGAGGAGGCACCCCTGTATTATCTGGCAACAATATTGGACCCGAGGTACAAGGACTGCTACTGCATCAAAGAGGCAAGCAACAGGAATGCTGTGGGAAAGGTCCTGGAGAATGATGGTACCACAGCTGGTGCTCCCCAGCTAGAACAGCCACCAGGAAAGACGAACAGGGAAGATGGAAAAAACACCCTGTTTTGAATGTTTGAGGCAATACTGGAAGAAAACTATGGAGCTGCCATTCACCAGGAAAACAGCAGAGTAGATACAGAAGTAAGTGTATAGTTTTACTCAACATTCTCTAAAGACAACTCATATTGCATCTTTAAAAGAATACCATAATGATTAGATTTTATTGTTCTGTTAACATTTAGCTCCAGTCATATATGTTGGCGCCTTGTGCTAGCGTCGACAGTGAGCGTTTGTTTTCTGCTGCTGGACATGTGATGACAGAGGAAAGAAACAGACTTGCATGCAAAAAAGAAGAGATGCTGCTTTTCATTGAAAAAATCTTTTCCTGATCCATCCAGAGGTAGAAGAGTAGATAAAAAGCTCCCCTGTAAGTGTTAAAGGAACCAAAAGTTTGAGTGTTGAGAATACAGTGTGATGTCATGTCAGGGTAAGTGCCACCTTTTTGAAGTATTAAAAAGCTTGTAGCTCTTTCCCTCTCTCTTTTTGTCTGTCTTTCATTCAGTTGAATGGGACTTTAGACTGAATTTTTCTTACTATAGATTCCATAGTATGGAATGCAATTTTCAGTTTGTTTACATAGACAAGTCTTGCTTGTGTCAGTGCACTATTATTTTTAAGAATGCACTTTTTCAGATTGTGTTTACATATGGTAGAAATGTTTTAATCTAACTTGTGTCAGTGCATTCATTTCCTATGTTTTTTTAACTTTTTGAACACACTTTTTCAGTTTGTAATCCCAATGCATTTATTTGCATCAGTTCAAGGTGGTTCAAGGGGGCTTTATCTTTATATCACTAAGCAATGCACCTTATTTAAATTGGTGTGCATTTGAGATACCAAATAGTTCAGTTTGATATCTTTAGACAACATTGTTACAGTGTTGATGTCATAAGCTTAAGTGTGTTTGTTATTGGTTATCGGTATCTGCCTTTAGTTGCTGAAAGTTATCGGTATCGGTTTAAAAAAATGGTTATTGTGCATCCCTAAGGAAAAGCAATAGAAAAGACCTCTAACATAACAATAAGCAACCAAACGATACCATACGATTGTATGCTTTATAAACATATCACAAAACCCATCACATGACACATCACTGGAAAGCCCAGGATGTCCTCTACATAATACTATAGGGCTTGATAGGGTAACACCAAATACTTAAGGAAGATACAGGTGAACAAAATGTCCATCATAAAGAACATAAATGAATGGGCTGGGTCTAGAAATGCCAGGTTCATTAAAAAGGCAACAATACATCTATAACAGACATGCACGCGTTTGCTGAAAGGGTGTGTAGGAGTCGGCAACAACCAGGCTGTTAAAAATTTAATTGCAATAAGGGAGGACAGACCTAGGTACATAATGGTTCCTGCTAAAGAAAGACAGAAATTGATTCCACCTAATAACAGTCTGCGTGGTATCACCTGTGATGGGATACTGGCCAGAAGTATGACTGTCTCTACTATGTCTGAAGTATTGGAAAGTGGAACAGGCTTTGCACAAAAGAATTACTGGCTGGATTGGATTGAAAGTGCTCAGACGTGGGTCACCAGGACCCCCTCTGGAGCAAGGCCTGGAGGTGGGGCATGGAGGCGAGCGCTTGGTGGCCAGGCCTTTGCCCATGGGGCCCGGTCAGGCTCAGCTCGAAAGGGTGACATTGGCACCCCCTCCCGTGGGCACACCACCTGCAGAAGGGCCCATAGGGGTTGGGTGCAGTGTGAGCTGGGCAGCGGCCGAAGGCGGGGACCCTGGCTGTCTGATCCTCAGCTGCAGAAGCTAGCTCTAGGGACGTGGAATGTCACCTCTCTGGCAGGGAAGGAGCCTGAGCTGGTGGACGAGGTTGAGCAGGTTCAGCTAGATATAGTTGGACTCACCTCGACGCACAGCTTGGGCTCTGGAACCACTGTCCTCAATCCGAGTATCTCTACTTCTACCTGAGTAATGGGTGCGAATAGTTTTGACTCCACTGGACTCAGACTAAAACAGGAATTAAAACGCCACAGGGCTGACAGGGATGGAGATGAACACTGGCACATGTTGGCTTTAAAACAACAGAGTGGGAGGTGTGGACCCCCCCAGTCCCGCAGGGATGTGCTGATGTGTGTGTTTTCATGGAGCTCATTCTCCTGCTGAAAGAATGACACGTAAACAGACCAGCTCATTGGCCTCCTCTGACCCCCGGACCGGTCGGTGCTGCTTGGTGCTGACTCACATTTACTTCAACCTCAATTTACCAAATTTGCTTCAGAATTATACCAAATTCTACCAACAGAGCAACAGACAACAGCACCACCCCGCCTCCCTAAACATACTGTAGGTCACAATGACTATAATTTTATATCAAATGTTAATACTGAAAAACAGGGACACACTAGACTCCCTTTATGAAGTGCTAAAAACTGTCACATGATGCGATGATGTGACTTCAGCTCTCCTCAGTACACCCCGGAAATCTGGCCACTAAAAAAAGAGATATATATATATATATATATATATATATATATATATATATATATATATATATATATATATATATATATATATATAAACAGTTATCACAGTTAACAAATGAATCATATTAATCATGATTAATCACCATTCTTTTCCTGAAATCTGCCCGTGTTTACTGTATTGTAGCAGCAGAAAGAGCCGATGCTCACTTGGGTTTTTTTTCCCCCATTTTTACATTAGATGATCACTTTAGTTGTAATAATTAGTTCAATATTATATAACATCAAGACCTTATAAAATATCTCATCTGTGCCCCCTTTTTCCTGGTCAGTGCTCCTGCCTGGCCCCCATCTAAACTTTTCACGCCCCTGCACAGCTGAAGTATAAACCCTGTCTACCACCAGAAAGCTACTGTGTTAGAGAAGGTCCTGGTCTGATTTATATCCCAGAAGCTGGTCATAACTTCTCTCACCACATTCATGATCCCTAAATGATCACACCTGTGTCTCCAACAGCTGCACAGCAGCAATGATTTAGAGAAGACGTCTCCATGCTTCCTTTTGCTATTTCACTCTCACTACATGTCTAGGACTTATCTATCTTCATGGATGTGAGTATGGCTGTCTGATGACTAGTAGGTTTACAGCTGTTCACTCACAAACCTCATTAAAACTGAACAGTTCTAAACAGAACAGAATTCTGAACAGAATCTAAATGAAACAGGCTGCTGTTAACACGTTTCATTCTTCAGCTTCAAGTGCCAGTGACATGGGTCTGATCGACATGAGACTGATGAATTTAGTTTAGTACTTTAGCTAGCACGTCCAAAAACAAAAACTATTTGGTAAATATGTGCCGGCGTGAACCGTAAACTAGTTTCCTATTTCACAGCTGAATGCTAAACACACACAACAAGGGAGGCGGTACCAGCGACAGAAAAGAAGATCAGCTGATTCACCACAAGAGAGGGGAAGGAGAGGAGGAGGCTGCCACCATCACAGATGTCCGAGATCATTACAGAGGTCTGACATTATCACGGAGGTCCGACACCATGATGGAGGTCCGACACCATGATGGAGGTCCGACATAATCACAGAGGTCCGACACGATGATGGAGGTCCGACATAATCACAGATGTCTGACACCATGATGGAGGTCTGACATCATCACAGATGTCCGAGATCACTGCGGAGGTCTGACGCCATCACGGAGGTCCGACATCATCACATAGGTCCGAAACTATCACAGAGGTCAGACACCATGAAGGAGGTCCAACACCATGATGGAGGTCCGACATCATCACAGATGTCCGAAACTATCACAGAGGTCCGATACCATGAAGGAGGTCTGACACCATGGCGGAGGTCCGACATCATCACGGAGGTCCAACCTCATTACGGAGGTCCGACATCATCACAGAGGTCCGGCATCATCACAGAGGTCCGAAACTATCACAGAGGTCCGAAACTATCACAGAGGTCCGACACCATGGCAGAAGTCCGACATCATCACGGAGGTCCGACACCATGATGGAGGTCCAAAACCATGGCGGAGGTCTGACACCATCACAAAGGTCCGAAACTATCACGGAGGTACGACAACATGACAGAGGTCTGACATCATCACAGAGGTCAGAAACCATCAAAGAGGTCCGATACCATGAAGGAGGTCTGACAGCATCATGGAGGTCCGACACCATGGCGGTGGTCCGACAACATCACAGAGGTCCAACATCACAGCTTACGGCAGTCGGAACCGGTTCATGAGTCATGCAGTAAGTCTTGCTGGTCTCACCGGAGTGAGCAGGAGTCTTGCTCCATATCGTCCAGCAGAGCCGTTGTACATCTTTACGCGCTGGGGAGACGTTTTATATCATACCATCAATGTTCTGAACATGCTACAGGTGGAAACACCCTGACTGACAAGCATGTTTCCACGTCAACCACGTTATTTTAATAGTAATTATTATTAATCTGTTTGGAACATGCTGGCAGCAGACTGTCGCCTTATTTAGCCCGAATGGATTTTATAACATGGAAGTTTTGTTTCACAATGACAGAACATTTTTCTGGTTGAGCTTCTGATTAATAATAAACATAAACTGATGAGTGTGAGCATGCGCTCTCTGGAGTATTGATATCAAATATGCGTCTTTTTGCAAATAAATTTAATATCTAACATGTGGTGTGAAAGGTAAAATTAGATTCTGCTCACATCTTTCACATCATCTCCTTGACTTTATTCTGCACAGATGTCACCGTTTCCAGTTTCTCCAGATTTTGTGCATATGGCAGAGTCAGAGTAGCCTTGGAGTAGGGTTGTCACGATACCAGAAATTCAGTAGTCGATACCAATACCAGTGAAGTTACACAATACTCGATACCTAATTCGATACCACGGCAAAAAAATAAAAAGACTAATTTATTCAAGATATCCAGCATCTTTATTAAAATATTAATCTGTTTACATTGTAGAAACTTGAACAGATAAATAATAATAAAATATATACCTTGGTGCTTACAAACTGTGGTTACAGCTAATCTTGTGCTATAAATTAGCCACTCCATTGTACGGGCTTGTCCTGAGTTAGTTACATACAAATTACCAGATAAATGTCAAATTAAAATGTGCCTCGGTAAGGCTCCGTTGTGGTCCGCTAGCAAAAACTTCGTAAAGTTCTGCTCACCTTGAATTCTTTGTATAGATCCGGGTGCCTGTCTTTAAGGTGCTTTGCTAGATTGGACGTGTTTCCTCCTTTCGTATTGAATCCCTTTCCACATCTTCGGCAAATTGGGTTTTGGGGATTTATTATGTCCCCTTTGTCGTTTGGCCTGAAGCCAAAGTACTTCCATATGTGGCTCCTGGTTCCCTTTTTTTCAACGAGCTGAGGCGGAGCAGCCGCTCCCGCTGCACTCGATGTAGCCATCTCCACCCAACTGTTTAGCTAGCAGCGGGTGGATGTAAACATCTCTTACGTCCGTTTCCTTCGGTACCATCGGTACTACCGGTACCATGAAAATACAAGTACCGACAGTACGACAGCAGTGCTGGTACCGACTTGGTACCGAAGTACCGAGTACCGTGACAACCCTACCTTGGAGGTAGGAACATTCTCCACTTTTGGGATTTTATTAATCCCAGAAGTTGACTAGAACTGGTGTACACCGGTTTTTGTACCTACACCCTAGACCAGCTTTATAAATGAGACACCAGGAGTTTAAGAAAATCAAAGGAGAAGTGGAGAATCACAATCACATTCTCCACTTCCAGGATAAATGTCTCGTCCTCGATGATGAGACACCCTGACTGGTTAAAGACTTCATGTTTAAGTGGTTCAGCAGCGCAAGTCTGCAAGGGAAAAGGTGGAAGCTTTTACAGCCTGTGTCCAATTTCCTGTCTGGCCCTCTGAACTGCTGAGTCTGACACGTTCTGGATGCGTTCTACGTCACAAACAGACTTGGCGTGTATGATTAACACGAGCTGTTACAAGGTGCTTCTGACGCACCATGGTGCCTGATGAGACTCAAACCGTCAACTAAAACGGCCAAGAACAGCTGCAGAGGCCGTGGTGCACATGCAACGGGTGGAAATTGGGGATCAGCCAAATGAAATGGTCTCATTGGGTCCAGATCTTGGACTGATCCAGATCTGAACACTATCCAGTGTTTTTTTTTTTAACAACACTGTTGATGGAAACATGACATGATGTCACAGTTGGGTCCAGATGTCACGTGGTGTTTAAATAAAGCATCACGTGACATTTGGAGACATGTGAAATCCTGTAACAGATGTTACCGGTTCCAGACTTCATACATGATGTTGGGATTTATGTCCTGGTTATTAAGCCTGTATCTAAGTTATATGTCTAAAACTAAAGAGTCAAATCAGCTTCTTAATGTTAAGACAAAAATCCATGTAATCCTGGATGGAAAGTGATGATACTGAAAGATCATCATGATTAATTAACCATGACGTTTGATATGTCTGTCTGTCCTCTTTGACACAGAAGACATGGGGAGTTTGATGAGGCCATGTTTTCTGTGTCTGTGCAGTTGATAACTACTAATCATTGGTTATTTACTTTTAATATCTTTGCTCCAAGGACTCCTGCAGAATTAAAGTGATTCACAAGGCTGGTACAATCATTGGACACAACCTGGAGACAGTCAGAGACAGGAGGTCTCCATCATGGACAGTCCATTGGACAGACTCAAAGTTAGAGATATTCTGCTTCTTGTATGATGTCAGAATTAACCTAATATCCACTATAATCTTTACAGGTGAACTTAATTAGACTTTTATCTAAACATTTCAAGTTCAAGTTCACGTTTATTTATATAGCACATTCCTGCAACCCTAGTTGCCCAAAGTGCTGAACAATAAAACAACTACAACAAAAAAAACAGAACCAGACTGGGAACGGCAAACTGTTGCACAACTTTGGACAAGTAACTGAAAAAGCTCCGTCACACCTGGATCTGAGCCTGTAGGACGGGACCCTCAGTTGGAGCTCGGTGGGAGACCTCCAAGCCCTGGCTGGACCGTGCTGGTGCAGCAGCTCTGGCAGGTACAAGGGAGCCAAACATTTAAGGCTTTAAAAACAAGTAATAAAACTTTGTGCCGGGAAATCAATGCAAAGTGGCAGCAGAGGCAATGTAATGACATCACCTCCTCCCTGTAAAGGGTCATTTCCATTGCCACGGCCTCCACAGCTGTTCGCGGCTGTTTTAGTTAACGGTTTGATTCCCACCGGGGACCAAATAAACATTAAGTCATTAACCAGTCAGGGCGTTTCAGTGGTTTCTTTTTTCATCATGGACAATAATACATTTATTCTGGAAGTGGAGAGTCATAAAATTCTCCAATTCTCCTGTGATTTCATGATCTCACAGATCCAGCCAGGCAGACTTGCGGGTGCTCCACACCTGACTATCTGATCAGGAAGGAACAGTCTGTTGTTGGCTGTAGACTGATCGTCCTGGAGGAGGTGGTGGAGGAGAGGATGCTGGCAAAGCTGCTAGCAATCATGGACAATCCCTCTCACCTCCACAAAATACTGGACAAGCTTAAGAGCATCTTCAGCAACACTCATTCAACCCGCTGCTCTGAGGAACGATACAGGAAATCAGACTTTACTACTCATCTACCTCTGTCAGAGCCACAATTACACACCTGGTCTAATCCTATATGTCACCTTTTGCACACACCCATCACATTGCAGTTATGTATCCTTGCATACGTTGCACATGCTAAATATATGTATATATAGGAAACATTCATATGTGTACCTATAGTATTATTATTAGTATGATTATTACTATTCTTATTGTCATTACTATTGCTATTATTATTATTATTATGATTAGCATATATAGTTGCTGCTACCATTATATACTGTTATTATTACACTACTACTTTTACTATCATTATCATCTCACAAGTGACCTTAAGTGTATTTATTCTATTTTTCTACTTTCAATATTTCATCTTATCATATTTTTGGGTATTTTGTGTATTATACCGGACTGCTATGACAACTTAAGTTCCTCTTGGGGATGAATAAAGTCTGTTTGTCCATCCATCCCTCACTGTAGACTGACCCGGCACAGAGGTTGGAACCAAACCGCGGCACAGCCGGAATGCGGCGCACACGCTCCCGGTGTGAATTGACCGGCAACAGAGGTCGGAATGAAACCGCGGTGAAGCCGGAACGCGGCACACACGCTCCCGCCCTTTGTTGCAGGTCATTCCTCGCTCGCTCTGACTCATCTTTCCTGTCCAGCTCCTGTTGAAATAAAGACCAATATAGCCCAAAAATCCTTAAAAAATAAAACAACACTTAACTGACCTGCCGATGGAAGTTTAAAGAACTATCACAACAATATTGTTCCCCAGGGTTTGATAGAGGACCAAGAACACTCAGCACCGTTCAGAAGCTCAGAACTTCCAAAGACCACAATTTCATTCATTAAAATGAGGAGAAAACTTTTAAATGCACATGTACAACTGTTCATTTATAGTAATATTCAGTAATATTTAGGAATTTCTGGCAGAACGTGCTGTTCTCTAACAAGATGAAAAAAATAAAGAACAGAAAGTAAAAAGGCATCAAAACCATGAATGGACCATTAAATGTTCTGATTCTACGACAGCTTGCATTTAAACTGTCCTCTTCATCATCCTCTTCAGACATCATCACACCCAGACCAATGGGTTAAGGGCCTTGCTCAGAGGTAAACTGAACAGGGTTGAATTCAGTTGCCAGCCCGAGAACTTGAACCAGAGCCATGGCCACCTGTGAAACTACAAGACTACCTCGTCCCCTATTCAACCTGGTGAGGAAAGAACGGGAAGAACGTGTTCTGTGTTCAACAATTAGACCAAAGTTCAGCACCTTGCTGTGGTCAAACATTTATTACAACACATTTATGCTTAACTTAGTAGCTCAGCTCAGAGAATTTCACATTTTTATTCAGTTCTCTACTTTTCTATGAATGTTGCCTATGATGTATACACACACACACACACATATATATATATATATATATATATATATATATATATATATATATAATAGAGCTGCAACTAATGACTATTCTGATGGTTGATTAGTCACCGACTATTAAAACGACTAGTCGACCAATTGGATTATATATCATAATTAAATGGTTCTTATTTCACTTTCAGCATTTAAATCTTGCATGAGGTTGTTAAGTAAGTCTGACGTTCCTCCTCTTTAAATAGTCGAGCATTGCAGACGTACTTCCGTGGTACACAAGGTCCGCTTTACAAATCTCACATGAATTTATTTTATAAGTTTATCCCAGACTTTTGACGTCTCCTGGTCCGCCGCCATATTTTTCCCCTGACGGACTTTATTGTGCACGTGCAACTCTCCGCAGAGATAAAAAAAAGGAAGACGATGTCTCACTCTGTAGTTTTTTTTTTTTGCCAACAATAGTCGACAGCTAAATTCGTTGTCGACTATTTTTTATTATCGACAACGTCGACTAATCGTTGCAGCCCTAATATATATACACACATATGTAATCAGGAGAGAGCGGGTTTATTAAAATGAAGAGATGTTTTCTGTCTGGAACTTAAGAAAGAAGAAGAACCAACGTTTCTCTTTGTCAAAATACATGCAGATGGACAGAACATCATAATTTTTGGACGGGAAACTTTTTATGTATTATTATTTTTTTAATAAATTCGGCTTTAATTTATGCAAGACAGCAAAGGTAAGACATGTTTTCTGACTTTTACAAACATGCAGCATAAATCGGGTCTTCTTCTGCCTCTGGTTCAGTGAATCTTGGTCATAGCGAGATGAAACTTCCAGCTGTGGAATCTGTGAGATGTGAGCTTTCAGTAGAGGAGTCGTTTGTTTGTGTTCTGACCATCGGGTGGACACGGGGAGACATCATCTGTGTTTACATGTTTTTCGGACTCTGTGCACAAGGTCTTTGAATTGTTTGTTGTCTTAACTGTGTTTGCTGGAGATAGAAATGGTTTTACTGAGCTGGTAGCTGAGATTCTGGACTTTCTGTGGATACCACACATGTTTAGAGTTACATCTACAGACATGACGCTACACCTGGAAACGAGATGTTAACCCCTTAACTCCCGGTAGAGGAGGCTGCAGGTGCAGGTGCAGTCAAGCTAAGAATGAAAGGTTAGATAATTTATAGGCCAAAAATCTGGATAATGAAGCAGTGAAGGTGCATGGATGGAAGTTATTGTGCATATTGTGAATATTTCTCTCTCCTCACCATCTAGAAGCTGTGAGATTCTAATCCTGCTTTCTGTCTGTTCACCTGATGCTGAAATTCATGTCATGGTAGACAACCAGCTGACCTTTAAGGACCATGTTGCCTCGGTTTCCAGGTCTTGCCGATTTGCTCTACAACATCAGGAGGATCGGACTCTACCTGACTGAACACACAGCCCAGCTCCTGGTCCAGGCTCTGGTCATTTCACACATTGACTACTGCAACTCCTTACTGACTGGCCTGCCTGCATGCTCAGTTAAACCTCTGCAGATGATCCAGAACACAGCAGCACGTCTGGTCTTCAACCAGCCCAAAAGAGCTCATGTCACTCCGCTGCTAATCGCTCTTCACTGGCTTCCAGTTGCAGCACGCATCAAATTCAAAGCTCTGCTTCTGGCTTACAAAACAATAACCCAAACGGCTCCGGTCTACCTCCACTCCTTAATCCAGAGCTACACTCCCTCTCCACAGTTACGCTCTGCCAGTGAAAAACGTCTAGTGCTCCCACCACAAAAAATCAGTAGCTAGACTCTTCTCCTCTGTTGTCCCCCGGTGGTGGAATGATCTACCAAACTCCGTCCGATCCGCAGAGTCCTTATCCACTTTTAAGAGCAAGCTAAAGACTCAGGCGTTTAAGGAGCATTTCCACACTTAGCTTAACTCTTCTATTCAGAATGAGTTAGAAAGATTTGTCCAGCTCTTTGGCTCAACCAGGTACTGAATAAGCTGCGTGCACTTATGCCCAAGATGATATTGTTCGATGAAGTCATGATCTTGTATTTAAACAAAATGATTTACAAAGAACTATAAAACAAATTGCACTGCCTCAAGCACTACATGACAGCAACTGGACTCACAGCAGTCTACCACTTAATTATGACGTTCCATCTAGTTTGAATTCTTGCTTACTCTCAAATGTAAGTCGCTTTAGATAAAATAATAGAATATAGAATATATACATACACGTATACACATATATAGACATCATCGACAGAATTTAAAGTTTAGTCTCCCAGAAAGACCAAGAGAAACTCCTCCATGCATTCATCTCCAGTAGGCTGGATTACTGTAATGGTCTTTAACAGGACTTCCTAAAAAGAGCATTAAACATCTGCAGCTCATACAAAACAAGTTTTAACAAGGACTACGAGATCTGAACACATCACACCAGTTTAACATCTTTACACTGGTTTCCAGTTTATACTGGTTTCCAGTCAGTCACAGAATAGATTTTAAAACCCTTCTGATTGTTTACAAATCCCAGAATGGTTTAGGCCCAGAATACATCTGTGATATGTTCAGAGAATATAAACCTAGCAGAGCTCTTAGATCCAAAGACTCTGGTCAACTAGTCCAGACCAGAGTCCAGACTAAACATGGAGAAGCAGCATTTATCTGTTATGCTGCAAACAAATGGAACAAACTGCCAGTGGAGATTAAACTTTCCCCAAATGTAGACATTTTAAAATCCAGGTTAAAAACATTTTTTTCCTCATGTGCCTATGCATGAACTCTGCATCCTAACTTTTTAACTCATCTTGCTTTTAAACATTTAATGTTTTATTATTTTATTGTGATTCTTGCTGTGTTGCTGCCTTTTACTATTTCTATATTTGTAATTTTTATTTGCATATTTGTAATGCTTTTGTTTTATGTAAAGCACTTGAATTGTCCTGTACATTAAATGTGCTATACAAATAAACTGCCTTGCCTATATATATATATATATATATATATATATATATATATATATATATAAATCTTTACACTGGCTTCCAGTAATCTGATTCTGAATCTAAATCTAATTCGCACGTGCCACCCTTTACCTTGTTTCCTCCCATTAAAAACTCCAGAACCAGATCCGAGCCTACCTGTCATCAGAGAGTAGTAGTTCGGGTAGGACAGACTGGGGAAGTCTGGCGTCATGTAGTCTACCTTCACCCCGGACTCCACAAGCTCCCTAAATCCGGGCAGCGCGTGCAGGTCGTCCATGTAGTCGTAGCGGAACCCATCGATGAGGAAGACGAGCAGCGGACGAGCCGCCAGAACCTGCTGCGGCTCTCTGAACAGGACCAGCAGGACCACAAGCAGGAGGGGAGAGAAGCGCGCGAGCGTCAGTCCCGAGGACATCTTCTGACAACAGGTCCAGAGCTCACTTCTCCTGAACGAGTTCTGGTTCAGCTGTTAGCCGCTGATGGAGCCTCTGACTCCGCCCACGTATAATCTGATTGGTTAGAGGAGTGCTCCAACTTTTTTTGTTTTTAACCTTGTCCTGTCCAGCGTGGCAGCAGAATGATTTGTGAGCGTTATGGGTATGAGGCTCGGCTTGATAATCTCTCTCTCTCTCTCCCCCCCCCCCCCCCCCCCCCCCCTCTCTTTTTTTTTGTCTTATTAATTTGGAATTATGGAATTAATGTAGGGGAGATCAGGGACAGTTGTTTTTGACATTTCAGTCTCTAACTTCGAGCTCTTTTAACCCAGTGTGTTCAAACGGCTATGCAAACTCACTTCAAGTGTCTGCTAATAAATGACGTGGAAACTGCCTGCGCAGCACCAACAGAAAATGTATGGCTTGATCCCAAACACAAGGAATGAAATGTTACAACTCCCCATAGTCAAGGTCAGCTGGAAGATGCCTTGGGGTGAATTGTAACATTATGAAATGAGACCCTAACTTTTATGTTAAAGATGCATCACGTAAATTTCCAACCAATTTCTGGCCAGCAGTGTCCTAAAGCTGATAAATCACACTAAACTTTTTCTCTGATTCAGCAAAGAAACGCAAGAAGACATTATCGGAGGAAGAGTGGAAAAGAAAGAGAGAAAGGGTAAAAATAGACACAACAAATGGGTGTTTTCTGTTTCCATGTCTTAATACAGTAATAACAAATGCAGAAAACAATATGCAACAGGCTTTTGCGGGCTGAAGAGAGCGCACAGTACAGATAGGATATAAGATGGATGCTGGAGGAGGTGCTTCACTAGGAACATTGCAAAAGTTCTGTCGTGAGTCTTTAAACTACACTAACCTCTAAATCACCTTTGGTTAAACCAAAGGTGTGAAGATTTTCTGACCCCCCCCAAACCAAATGTTGTCATTCAAATCACATTTTCTAATACGTTACAACCTACCCAATGAAAGCGTGTTACAACTGTCCCCAAGTGAGCTAGCAAGCAAACAGCTAACAACTAACACACTACAAATAACCTGCTTAAAAAAAAGCTAAACGGACACATAATCAGCATGATATGTGTTTGACGAGTTCAACTACAAAGCAAGCTATGTAGTCACAAAAATAATTTGTGCAAAAAAATTACTTTCTTACCTCAAAATGATATTTTCCCTCATAAATTTAGCTGTGTATGCCTCAAGGCAATACGTTTCCACATGCATTACTAAGGACTAAACTGAACATGTGCAGAGTGAATTAGATGATTCCTAACTTACAACTGACCCATGTTACAACTGTCCCCGGTCTCCCCAAATCTTGCTGGACCTGCATGGAGGGGACAGAAAAAAACGAGAATAATGAAGAGAAGTAAAAAGGAAAATAGATAAAAAGAGGAGAAAAGATCTAGTAGATAGAAGCAATGAGGTTCTATCGAACCTAACACCAGACAACCAGCTGCTACACCTGTACAGAAACAGAACTCCCTACAGCTTTTACAGATATGCTATGCTGACAATCATCAGGAGTTCCTAAAAAACTTCCAAACCAAACCTCACCCCTCCTACAGAGTCTGGTCGTTTGATGGGCAACGGCAAACCTGATGACACCTCACCTGACAATAGAAGCACAAACCTTCCCTTGTGTGTCGCTCTCTCTTGGGGAGTCAGGCGGGTCCGACCAAGCTGCATGGGGTCCACTGAGTCCAGCAACATGGGCAGTGTCACAGGAGGTGGCACCATAGGGTTGAAACATGATCTGGTCCTGGATTCAGAGCGAGGACCCTGAATGATTCGACTCCTCTCCATTCTCCGTTCATGAACTCTGATCAATCCTGGAGGAGTGTCTCTAACCTGGCCAGACTCTTGGGAGCGTCTCGGGTACCAAGCTCCGTCTTCAATCTCCTCATTGAGTCCTTGGTAAAAAATGTCACATAATACCTCATCATTCATCAGAGGTGTTCTAGAATGCGCCGCTAGGTGGCAGCAGCAATTGTAGTAGCTCTGTTTTTAACTCGTGATTTTTTGCAATATAGCCGTCTTTTTAAGACATCAGCTGTCAATCTGTGTCTGTTCGGGTAGATTCTTTCGCGCTGGTCAGAGGCTGTGCTATACGGGAGATTTTTCTGAATATTTTTCTGTTTTTGCAAGACTTGTTATTGTGAGTCTCCATGGCAACGAGACTTGTTTACCATCGGGATCAACTGATAAAACTCTCCAAACTCAAGATTATCAGTGAAACAACACTTCAAATCCCAACGGAGTTGAAAAGAAAGAGAAGAGGATGCAGGGCAGGAGCGAGGCAGAGAGAAAAACGGTGGCGATTCAAACCGTTTCTTCCAACGGTTGTTATGGGAAACGTGAGATCGCTAGTTAACAAAATTGATGAACTTCAGGTGCTAACCAGGTCTCTTAAAGAATACAGAGAGTGCAGTATTATGTGCTTCACCGAGACATGGCTGCATGAACACATCCCAGACTGTAATGCGTCTGTACACGGCTTCAGGACGGTCCGTGCAGACCGCAATAAACAACTCAGCGGGAAGCTGAAGGGAGGTGGAATTGCGGTGCTGGTAAACCAGCGCTGGTGTCATCCTGAACATGTCACTGTTAAAGAGAAGATCTGCACAAGAGACATTGAACTGCTAGCTGTGAGTCTCCGCCCGTATTATTTACCCAGAGAGTTCACATGCGTTATTCTGGTAGCGGTATATATAGTACCTGGTACCGCTCCAGACGCAGCCTGTGATGTCATTAACTCTGTAGTGGCCAGGCTTCAAACACAACATCCAAACGCATTTGTGGCGATCTCTGGAGATTTTAACAACATCTCCCTCTCTGCAACTCTACCAACTTTCCAACAGTTTGTCAGCTGCTCCACCAGAGAAAACAAAACGTTGGACTTATTTTATGCAAATATTAAAAATGCATACAGCTCCTTTGCCCTGCCACCTTTAGGAAGATCAGACCATAACCTAGTTCTTCTCTCCTCCTCCTACAAGCCCATCGTTCAGCAACAACCAGTCATTAGAAAGGCTATTAGAACCTGGTCTAATGAAGCTGAAGATGCTCTGAGAGGATGCTTCGAGGCTACAGACTGGAACGTCCTTTGTGAACCTCATGGAGATGACATCAATGCCTTGACTGAGTGTGTGACAGATTATATTAACTTCTGTGTGGACAGCACCGTTCCAACAAGAACAGTGAGGTGCTTCCCCAATAACAAACCCTGGATCACCAGTGACCTGAAAAAGCTGCTGAACATCAAAAAGAAAGCTTTTAGGGATGGAGACAGGGAGTTATTGAAGTCCACACAAAAACAACTTAAAACACAAATGAAGAAGTGCAAGGAGGACTACAGGAAGAAGTTGGAAAGTAAGCTTCAGAAAAACAATGTGAGGGATGTGTGGTCAGGAATGAAGAAGATCACTGGCTTCGGGATAAAGGAGGATCAGACTGATGGAGGTCTGGACAGAGCGAATGAACTGAACATGTTCTTCAATAGGTTTAGCTCACCTCCTGCTTCAACCCCAACTAGCCACACACCCTCCATGAGCCCACAGCTTCCCTGTCACACCTCCACTCTGTCACCCTGCAGCTCAGTCAAGGACCTGGACACAACCTCATCTCCCTCCACATCAGGACTTCCTGAAACCTCCTCTGCCTCCACCTCCACTCTGTCTGTCTCCTGTAACCAAGTCATGCAACAACTGGTGAAACTGAACCAGAACAAGGCTGCAGGTCCAGATGGTGTCAGTCCCAGAGTTCTCAAGACCTGCTCAAAACAGCTATGTCCGATTCTCCAGCACCTGTTCAACACCAGCCTGAGTCAGAGAAGAATCCCGGTGCTGTGGAAAACATCCTGCCTTGTTCCAGTGCCTAAAAAACCACAACCAGCTGAACCAAAAGACTACAGACCAGTCGCCCTGACATCTCACGTCATGAAAGTCCTGGAGAGACTCTTACTGGCTCACCTCAGCAAGCAGGTGAACACCTTTCAGGACCCATTACAGTTTGCATACCGTAATGGGCTTGGGGTTGAAGATGCCATCATATACCTGCTTCAGAGAGCCCACTCTCATCTGGACCAGTCAGGCAGCACTTTGAGGGTCATGTTCTTTGATTTCTCAAGTGCTTTTAATACGATTCAGCCTGCTCTGCTGTGTGAGAAGCTGCAGAAATTCCAGGTGGATCCCTCCACAACCACCTGGATTTACGACTACCTCACAAACAGACCACAGTTTGTGAGACTGAAAGGTTGTGTGTCTGAGATGGTGGTCAGCTGCACTGGAACACCACAAGGGACTGTACTTTCACCATTTCTATTCACGCTGTACACCTCAGACTTCCAGTACAACTCTGAGTTCTGTCATCTGCAGAAATACTCTGATGACTCAGCAGTTGTTGGGTGTATCAGTGATGGACAAGAAGCAGAGTACAGAGAACTGGTCGGTCAGTTTGTGAAATGGTGCGGTGACAATCATCTCATCTTGAATACCAAGAAAACAAAGGAGATGATTGTTGACTTCAGGAGGAACAAGAACACACATAGAAGTGTTTCCATCATGGGAGAGGAGGTGGAGGTGGTGGAGGAATACAAGTACCTTGGAGTTCAGCTGGACAACAGACTTGAGTGGAAAAGCAACACTGAGTACATTTACAAGAAAGGTCAGAGCAGACTCTACTTCTTAAGGAAGCTGAGATCTTTTAACGTCTGCACCAAAATGTTGCAAATGTTCTACAGGTCTGTTGTTGAAAGTGCAATCAGCTTTGCAGCAATCTGCTGGGGCAGCGGCATCAGAACCAGAGACTTGAAAAGAATTAACAAACTGATCAAGAAAGCCGGTTCTGTGCTTGGAGTAACTCTGGAGCCGCTGGAGTTGATCATCAAAAAAAGAATTCTGTACAAGCTGACGAAGATAATGGAAGATCCTTCACACCCTCTACACAACGCCGTGACGAAACAACAGAGTGTGTTCAGTGGGAGGCTTGTTCAAGTCCGATGCAAGACAGAGAGATACAGAAGATCCTTCCTTCCAGCAGCTATCAGGCTGAAGAACAAAGCCCTTAATTAATTAATGTGATTGTTTAAAAAAAAAAAAAAAAAAAAAAAAAAATTACTACTACTACAATATTGAATTTCCCTTTGGGATTAATAAAGTATTTTTCATTTCATTTCATTTCATTCCAATGGCTGTTAGCAGAGAGAGTGTGGAAATCAATTATATATGCACTCAGTGACTTATCTTGCTTTGTCCCCGGGCTGCCTCCATCTCCGGCAAAACTGGGTGAAAAACTCTGATGAGCTCCCTTGTGAAGTCCTGTAACAGATGAGGGAGTCCCTCTGCCACTCAGCTGTTCCCCACAACTTGGCTTTACCGGAAAGCAATGAAATTATATAAGCAATTCTAGCCCATTCAGTCAGGAAGGAGGAAGGCTGTAATTCAAAGTGCACATGACATAGTAAAAGTTTAAAAACATTACAGGATTGGTGCACATCCTGCAGAGGACTATATATAAAAACTGGTGTAACAAACCAAAATAATAACATATATTTTTAAAATGTTTATTTAAAATTTTATCATTTATTTTTATTAATAGTAATTTAATTAACAATAAGATAACTAACTCTTTAACACCTAAATATAGTTACAATTATATCATAAACTAAATAAATACTGTAAAAAAATTAGTAAGCGATAAAAAAAATAAAGACCAGAATAAAATAAAATATAAATATTGAATAACAATATTTCATAAAGCCCTGCCATGGACTGGTGACCTGTCCAGGGCGTACCTGCCCCTCACCTGTTAAATGCTGGGTTAGGCTCCAGCTCACCTTAATGGACAAAGCGGTACAGATAATGGATGTGTAAGGAAAATCACACGGATTATCATTATGTTTATTATATTGTGATTTTATAAATGATTCATCATTGTACTTTGAACCAATCATTTTTTCATTGTGTTTTTAGAATCAACTTTGTATTTACTCTTTATTTACTATGTACCGATCTTCATATTTTAATCATTAGGATTTAGAAAAAGTACTCAGCAGCATTCTCTGTGCATGTGTGTGCTGTTTTATGCTTGAGTCTGAAGAAACAGAAAGTCAAGGCCATGGACGAGATGCAAGGACGTGATTGTACCAGGAGCAGGCCGGACACGAACCTACCCATGCTTCTTATTTTTCATGTCTTATCTTTGGTGGAAAAATACTCTAACTTGAGACCTGTGTAATGCTGCAGTGTGTAATGTTCGAGGGAAGGACTTCATGACCCTCCTTGTAATGTGTGAAACAACTCAGTGTGTGTATCATACCTGTCTGGTGCATATACTCCTTGTAAGTAAAATTGTATACATAAAGTGACGCTGTGTTCTTTCTTTTGTTGAAAGGTTTAGCTTTGCAGTGCTTGGTGTTGGAAAACATTTTCCTAACAGGATGGATGGCTGAATATTCCATAAACAGAAATATTCATAAAACAATACAAAAAATAATTAAAGTAAATAGAAACAGAATAAGTAAATAAACTTAATAAGAATAAAAACTTAAAAAAAAAGGACAGATGTGGTTTTAATAGGTATCAAGGCATTAAATCATCAAACTGTTTCTCAGAGTTACAAGAAACTGGAAAATACCCTGATAGTCCCAAACCAGGACCATCATTGCAACAGAGGAATGACTTTCAAACATTAACTTTTTCCAACAGAGAGCTGGTACGATAAAATACCAAGGACTTATTAACAATGATGGATATTCTTTGAGACCTTGCCCCCTGTAAACAGGTGTAAAATGGTTTACTAGAGTGGTTGTCTTGTAACCTGAGGGTTGCCGGTTCGATCCTCTGCCTGTCGAGCTCAAGTCGAAGTGTCCCTGAGCAAGACACGGACCCCAAATTGCTCCCGATGGGTTGTGATTAGCGCCTTGCATGGCAGCTTCCACCATCAGTGTATCAATGGGTGAATGTGATGTATAATGTACGATGCTTTGGGTATCACTCCAGGTACAATAAAGCACAATTCTTGTCACAATTTGTGGTAACTTGTGGTAACTGTTACCACTTTCCACTTACTACAGACATGTGAATTGGCTATCAGCAACTGGCTGCCCCCATCATAACATGATGATCAGTGGTTGAGATTCTCCGTTAGCCCTTTTATGTAGCTGTAATAATGAGCTGGTAGGCTACCACCTCCTGTCTAAACTTCATTCTATTGTAAAAGTTGCACTGGTTTGTTGTTTTATTATTAAACTTCACATTAGCCCAACACATAACTACAAATAGATATGCTAACTGTTTATATACACTGGGTCATATTTGGGGTTTCCTGGTATAACCTGGATAAAATAAAACAGTTAATTATTTGTTTTTTTTATTATTTTATTATTGTTTTAAACTGACAGGTGGATATTTTAATACTTTTGTTGCTTGGCTGTAACAGTCTGTCTACATAAACTACCACACAGGTAGTTGCACAGCTGTGAGAGTGAAGAACATTTCATTATTCCAGGTTAATGCTGATGAGGGAACTTTGGATTTAATCAGTTTATCAGTGTGTTTTTCTGGTTTTACTATAAATGATATGATTGCAACTTTTTATCATTGCTGTTTGATGTCTGAGGTTTCTGTTCACAAATCCATATTAAATATGTGCTTGTGTGAGTGTGTGTGTGTGTGTGTTGCAAATCTGGATATAATGCAGGTGCTTCAGAGGGAGGACACTCCACTAGTAGTAAAGAGGAACTGGCAGCAGGTACAGAGCAGCAGCAGGACAAGTAACTGTTACAAGAACGAGTAATGAATGTGTAAGATTTACAGTAACCTAAACAGTTAAACATGAACAAAACACACACACATTTGGTGGGTTCTGCTGAAGCAAACATGGCTCTACAGGTGGGCTGAAAAAGTTTGGGAACCCTTGATAATGCTGGACAGTGTCTTATCTTTTTAAGTTGAGTCAGCGTTTTCATTTTCTATTAAATTTATTATAGTAAACCTGCCATAGAAAAAATAACAGAAAAATAAAAGTGATGTTGTTTAGCTCATCAGGAATCCTGTTGTGCTGTTGTACTGAACCTCTTGATGAGTGGGGGAGTGAAAAGCACTGAACTGGTGGCTTTTAGTTTTGTGTTCATGGCTGTTAAATTTAAATTTGATTTAAATTTCAAATAGAATAATGGGCTTTTGACGACTACTTACCCATATGTGGGTGCATGGATTTGTGGTTGTGCACACAGGTGTGAGCAGGGTCTGAAATTAACACTCGCCAGGCGCTAAATGAGAGTAAATTTTTCATCTGGCGAGTAAATCTCAGGGGGCTATCCGCTATATGGCGAGTAAATGTTTGTACCAAACTAGTCATGTTTTTCAGTCTTCCTTTTGGTGGATTTCTTCTTTAAGTTCCTCTGCTGTCTGCATGTGTGAACGACGCGTCTTCTGTCTGCTTCACGGCCGGTTCCGCTCGCTTCTCACACACAGACTGTAGGCGGTAACACACCTGCGTGTGCCGCGCTGTTAGCTTAGCTTAGCGCTTTTCAACCTGAAGGGTGACGACAGCTGCATAACGGGCGCAACGTGACTCCGAACAAGCTACGAACAGCTGTCAACCAATTAACTTATCAATATAATAATGATACTTATTATTGTTGTATTGATCAGTTATTAAGTTCATTGTTATTATAAATCAGCTTTTATGATTATTGATAAGCTATTTATATTCAATATTACTGATTTGTCATGAATCAGATCAATAAGCTTTAAATGTATTTATTATCAATTTTTGTAAGTTTATTTTTTAAACAATAAAATAAAATGCAAAAATCAGAGAGGCTGATTAGATTTTAGTTAATGAATTCAGACATCAACACTTTATCAAATAAAACCATTTTTCTTGTTGCTTTTGTTTAATGTTGCTGTGACTCCCACTTTCAGTTTGGATACAACACAACATAGTATTATAAAAAATAACATGTGCGTAGAGGTATGTGTGTGGAAAATAATTTAATTTGGCCAGTAAAAAATATGTTTGGCCGGTGGATTTTTTCATCTACTGGCCAACTTGGCCAGTGAGTCAAAAAGTTAATTTCGGACACTGGGTGTGAGCATATATTAAGTATATGAGTAGGAGTGGCCTGAGTGAGTGAATGTCTCCCGGTCTGACTTTTTGTCCCAGTCCGGATCTGGCCAGACCTATGTTGAGTTTAAAAATAACATGGAGTTTGGAAAAGGTTCTGCTCATCAGTCAACAGATCTACGTTGTGACGCCTCACTCCCCCACTATGCTGATTCACAAACGTTCACATCTCATATCTTGCATTCTTAGTGCAAGATCTTGCACTGCATTGGTTGAAATTGGGTGATGGGATTCTGAACTGTTTCAAGCCAATGAATGGCAGGTGCTCCAGTCTCCTGACCCACCACTGCAGCTGCTCCCTGGTCTTCCCCTGCAACTGGCTGCTCATCTGCTCCAAATACACCTTGGATACCAGTGTGATGTTTCAACTGTTGTGCCAAACAACCTCGCACAAAAATCTGATATGGTGAAATGTATCCTGCAGTCCTCAGCCGGTGGTAGTACCATTGACTAATAAACAGTCTGATGTCACGGTTTATCCTGGGCAGGTAAACAAAGTGGAGAGACCAGAGGTACATTTCGTTGCTGGATTTCATTTTTGGTAGACGATTGCATGTCTTTCAATACGTTGATTCTGAGTGCTCTTCTCTCTTAAAGCACTCCCCCGGGTTAAGCCTTGGAAAACATCCATACAGAGACAAATGGAATTGTTTTCCCCTCCATGGTCACATCTGACTCTGGATGGAACACCATAGTGGTTGATAGCTTTAACAAACAGGTCCATTACAGTGTCACTTCTGCTTCAAGGAATACCACCAGCCGGCTGTAACCATCAATTCCTCCATGGATCACAATCCTCCACCTAAATAAAGATGAGAAGAAGTGGGTGGGAGAACAGTTGAGGACTAAAGAGAAAAACACACTTTAGGCAAGGCAAGGCAAGGCAAGGCAGTTTATTTGTATAGCACATTTCATGTACAGGACAATTCAAAGTGCTTTACATAAAACAAAGACATTACAGATATTTAGAATAGTAAAAGGCATCAACACATAATCAACACATAATCACAATAAAATAATAAATTACATTAAAATGATTAAAAGCAAGATAAGTTAAAAAAAAGTTACCGTGCAGATTTCATGCATAGGCGCATGAGAAAAGAAAAGTTTTTAACCTGGATTTAAAAATGTCTACATTTGGGGAAAGTTTAATCTCCACTGGCAGTTTGTTCCATTTGTTTGCAGCATAACAGCTAAATGCTGCTTCTCCATGTTTAGTCTGGACTCTGGCCTGGACTAGTTGACCAGAGTCTTTGGATCTAAGAGCTCTGCTAGGTTTATATTCTCTGAACATATCACAGATGTATTCTGGGCCTAAACCATTCTGGGATTTGTAAATGATCAGAAGGGTTTTAAAATCTATTCTGTGACTGACTGGAAGCCAGTGTAAAGATTTTAAAACTGGTGTGATGTGTTCAGATCTCTTAGTCCTGGTTAAAACTCTAGCAGCAGCGTTCTGGATGAGCTGCAGATGTTTAATGCTCTTTTTAGGAAGTCCTGTTAAAAGACCATTACAGTAATCCAGTCTACTGGAGATGAATGCATGGATGAGTTTCTCTTGGTCTTTCTGGGAGACTAAACTTTTAATTCTGTTGATGTTTCTGAGCTGGTAAAAAGCTGTCTTAGTGAAGCTTTGATGTGGCTGCTGAAAGTCAGATCTGAGTCTATCAACACTCCCAGGTTACGAACTTGGTTGGTAATTTTAAGAGCCCGAGTCTCCAGGTGTTTGCCAATGCTGACCCTCTTCTCTTTGCTACCAAACAGAATAATCTCAGTTTTGTCTTCATTTAATTGTAGGAAATTCTCCCTCATCCAGGTGTTTATTTGCTCCAGACACTGACACATTAAGTCTATTGGACTGCAGTCATCTGGTGACAGAGACACATAAAGTTGTGTATCATCTGCATAACTTTGATAATTAATGCTATAGTTTTGTAATATTTTACCCAAAGGGAGCATATACAAGTTGAACAGAAGAGGTCCAAGGACTGACCCCTGGGGGACTCCACAAGTCATGGCCACTCGTTCGGATTCATAGCTGCCGATCGTAACAAAATAACTCCGGCCTTCTAAATAGGACCTGAACCAGTTAAGGACCGCTCCAGAAAGTCCAACCCAGTTTTCCAGCCTGTGCAACAGGATTCTGTGATCTACAGTATCAAATGCAGCACTGAGATCCAACAGAACCAGGACTGATACTTGACCAGAATCGGTATTCAACCTAATGTCATTTAACACTTTGACCAGAGCTGTTTCAGTGCTGTGATGAGGTCGGAAGCCGGACTGAAATTTATCAAGATTTCCACTTTCATTTAAAAAGTCATGAAGCTGGTGAAATACAACTTTTTCAATAATCTTGGAAATAAAAGAGAGGTTAGAGACAGGTCTATAGTTGTTCATTATAGAGGCGTCTAGAGTCCTTTTCTTTAGGAGTGGCTTAATAGCAGCTATCTTTAGTGACTTGGGAAAAATGCCTGATGCCAGCGAGCTGTTAACTATCAGTAGGAGATCACTTTCTACTGAGGTAAAAACTGTTTTTAAAAAGTCGGATGGTATCATGTCCAGAGAGCATGTTGTTGATTTCAAATGCCAAACTGTTTCTTGTAGGACTTTTAAATTCACCATTTTAAATTGCGACATGACATCAGAATTATTTCCGGGTTTTAGACACAGACTAATTTTCTTGTTTGACTGTGTGGAATTAATATTTTGCCTAATTGTTTTAATTTTTTGGCTAAAAAAGTTTGCAAATTGGTTGCATTTCTCAGTGGAAAGGAGCTCTGGGCTTATCTGTTTAGGAGGATTTGTAAGTTTTTCAATCATAGCAAACAGAGTGCGAGAATTGTTGACATTCCTGTTAATCATTTCAGATAAATGCAGCTCTCTGGCCTTGCACAACTCATTGTTATAGTTACGCAGGCTTTGTTTGTACAGCTCATAGTAAATTTGAAGTTTATTTTTCCGCCATTTCCGCTCAGTTTTTCTGCATTCTCTTTTTAGGCTGGTAACCACAGTGGTGTTTCTCCATGGTGTTTTCTGTTTGCTCAAGTTGCTCTTGATTCTTATCGGTGCAACAGCATCCATTACATTCAAGATTTTCAGATTGAAATTATCCAGGAGTCTATCAACTGACTCTGCACTGGTTGTTGGTAACATAGCTATGGCCTCCACAAACTTAGCACTTGTTCTTTCATTAATGTACCTCTTCCTAACGGAGAAGCAGGTTGGTTGAACATTCTGAGTGATCAGTAAATCAAACAAAATACAAAAATGGTCAGACAAGGCCAAGTCAGTGACCGCAACAGAAGAAATATCAACACCCTTTGAAATAACCAGGTCCAGAATGTGACCTCGAATGTGGGTCGGTTCTTTTACATGTT
This sequence comes from Melanotaenia boesemani, assembly GCF_017639745.1. Taxonomy (NCBI): domain Eukaryota; kingdom Metazoa; phylum Chordata; class Actinopteri; order Atheriniformes; family Melanotaeniidae; genus Melanotaenia; species Melanotaenia boesemani. The sequence continues at coordinate 5,071,543 of NC_055688.1, forward strand.
GCCATAAACCAAACATGTCCAATATGGAACAAAATTCCTTGACATTACCATCCGTCATGTTATCTATGTGAATGTTAAAATCCCCAGTTAAGATGAAATGGTTAAAATCAGTAGAGATAACCGACAATAATTCAGAAAATTCATCAATAAAATTTACACAGTGTCCTGGACGTCTGTAGATGATTAGAAATAGGATTTTAGGAATGCCCCTTAAAATAAAACTAAGATATTCAAAAGAAGTAAAATCACCAAATGACATTTCTTTACACTGGAATGAATCTTTAAATAAGGCAGCTTCTCCTCCCCCTTTCCTCCCGTTTCGACATTTATTCATGAAACTAAAATGAGGGGGTGCTGTTTCATTAAGAACTGTAGCACTTGTGTCTTCTGTTAACCATGTTTCTGTCAGAAAAAGAAAATCTAAACTGTGAGAAATGATGAAGTCATTAACTAACAGTGACTTGTTGGACAGAGATCTAACATTTAGTACAGCTAGTTTTATGAAGTTTGCACTGGTCTCTGTTGTATTCTGAGTTATACAAGGTACAGTTAACAGATTAGATCGATTCACCCCACAAGCTGACCGTGTTCGATTCCTTATTTTACTAACTAACACAGGAATCCTACTGGGTCCAGGCTTGATCTCAGAACAGCTGTCAGTAGTAGCAAAACTACAGCAAGGACCCTGAACGCATCATGGCATGTTATCTTTGTTGTGAATTCTGCTGCTCTGGGAACCTCCTCCCATGCCCCTGCTCGGTCAGGACAGATGATCTAATAGGAGGATGAGGAGGGGGAGGGGGGGGAGCCCTGTATTTCTTGGTAGATGGTGGTCGCTGGGGTTCAGACCTGGATAGAGACATCCTTTTAAGACCTTGGGTGATGTGGAGAAGAGGGTCTGGTGAGGGGGGAGAGCTGGCAGTTGATCGCTTCTCTGCTGTGTCCTTCGCTCTTATCTGTACACTCATGTTTGGGTTTGCCGTCCCAACAGCATGACGCAAGTGTGCACCAAGTAATCTGCATCCAGTTAGATTTGGATGCACACCATCAGGTCTGAATCGCTCCTTACAGTTCCAAAAGATCTTGAAGTTATCAATGAACTTCATCCCATGGGTGATACATGCGTTTGATAACCATGTGTTCAGGCCAAGAAGTCTACTGAAAAGTTCAATTCCTTTACCCGCTGTAGGAATGGGTCCTGAAATGTAAACATGGTGTGCTCCAAACTGACACAGTCTCTCCAACAGCAGAGAAAAGTCTTTTTTCAGGATCTCAGAGCCAATTTTCCTCCTCAGAATATCAAAAGACCCTGTGTGGACAATAATCTTCATACCATCTGGATGTGAAGACAGAATGGTCGGCAACATCTCTGTCAGTTCCCTGACTGATGTATCAAAAAGTGTTAGATTTTCCGTCTTTGTCATCCTCACATGCTGTGTTATAGAGTCCCCAATCAGAATTGTGTCTATTTGTTTTTGTAGCTTCTCTAGTCCTCCTGTTTGTGGGATTTTGGCCTCTCCTCCTGGTCTGGTTAGCCCTGGGCTGAGTTTTAGGGCTATTTCTTGAATTTTGATAAATCCTTGCATTACATTCATCATCATTCATTTTAATATGACTCAACACATCATATTTATTATGCAGTGAGACTTCAGATGGTGGAGTGAGTGCTGGAGCTTTAAATTTCCTGCTGGATTTACCTCTGCGACGAACAACATCAGACCAGGTTCTGGCCGGGGTTGATGACTTTGGTCTGGCACCAACAGTGTTCCAGAAGGAGAGATCAGTCTGATGGTCCGGTTTGGGATTTTCCTCAGCTATTCCAATGTCATTTGAACACATCCAGGGAAGTGTATCAGCCAGGTCTGTAGCGGGAGGCTCCACATTCGACATGCCTTCGCGTATGAAGATGTGACTCAATCCATTTGACAACTCAGTAGCTTGTACAGAAGCTACTACAGAGTCAATAAATTCTTCATTCACACGAATGTCTTGCAGTGTTTCAATCCTCTTCTCCAGCTGTGTTATCCTCAAAGAAAGTTGCTCACACTCAGTGCAGCTCACTGATACTGCAGGGTTAGGAGACATCGTTCCACTAGTTCTCCGATGGAAATCAACTAAATTTATCAAAAAATATATTCGTTCCAGTGATTTATAAGTGACCAGGAGTCCTTGTTCCTAAATTTCTTGCCGGTAAAGATAAGAAAAAAGAAGAAAAAAAGAAGAAAAATGCAAGCAGAAAGGAGAGCAGAACAGGAAGCGTCCGCACGGCAGCAAAGCAGGAAGCTTTTTACTTCACACTTCACTTAAAGTCAGCGGGGAAAAAGGTTATTTCCTTATAGTGGCACAACATGATCTAGTGCATTAAAAACAAAAACACAAATTCCATATCCATAATCAAATAGCTTAACGTTGGCTATTGACACTGTTACGGCAAATGAATAAATCAGAGTACAACAGCTTACTTAATGAGCTTGTGGTAGCCATCAATATGCCACAGCAAATTTCTGAAATTTCCTGCCACTTGAAATGTTCTCCTGCGAAGCCTGTGGGAACATAGCCTGAAGAGCAGCACCTTTAGGATTTGTCCTGATGAGACTTTGCTGCACACGTCATCTCTGGACTATGATGCCCTCACCTACAAGCCTGTTCCTGACAGCTTCTGGTACAATTTTGTCATTGGCAGAACTGATCTCCAGCACCAAGGCTGTAATAGTTTTGGATTTTTTCAGTAGTTTTAGGTTTTATTTCATTTTGACTTTTTATTTTTAAAATTCAGTTAGTTTTAGTTTTTAGAGACAAAGTTGCAGCAACTTTAGTACAAATCACTGCAGCTGATTAACAGTACAGAACCACACGTTATACTGGACAAAATAAAGCAGCGAATATTTTACACACTGAAAGTGAACGTGTCTGGTAGAACACTGAGCCAGCAGCTGGTTAAGATACTGATATATCTCAGCTGGATGCTGATGTGCTTTTCTTTTCTTTTCAGAATTAAAAGACCAAGAAAGACCAAGAGAAACTCCTCCATGAATCCAACTCCAGTAGGCTGGATTACTGTACTGGTCTTTAACAGGACTTCCTTAAAAAAGCATTAAACATCTGCAGCTCATCCAAAACGCTGCTGCTAGAGCAGGGCCAGGACTAAGAGACCTGAACACATCAGTCAAACAACCAGTTTAACATCTTTACACTGGCTTCCAGTCAGTCACAGAATAGATTTTAAAACCCATTTGATTGTTTACAAATCCCAGAATGGTTTAGGTCCAGAATACATCTGTGATATGTTCAGAGAAAATAAACCTAGCAGAGCTCTTAGATCCAAAGACTCTGGCCAACTAGTCCAGGCCAGAGTCCAGATCTGATTCCAGACCAGAGTCCAGGCCAGAGTCCAGACCAGAGTCTAGAGTAAACGTGGAGAAGCAGCATTTAGCTATTAAGCTGCAAACAAGTGGAACAAACTGCCAGTGGAGATTAAACTTTCACCAAATATTGACATTTTTAAATCCAGGTTAAAAACATTTCTATCTGCATGCTAACTTTTTAACTTATCTTGCTTTTAATCATTTTAATGTAATTTATGATTTTATTGTGATTTCTATGTGTTGCTGCCTTTTATTAGTTCTCAATATCTGTAATGTTTTTGTTTTATGTAAAGCACTTTGAATTGTCCTGTACATTAAATGTGCTAAAAAAAAATTAACAGCCTTGTCTTCTATGCTAAACATACATAACCTACTGTCCAACATTGTAAACAAAAACGAATTTAAGCCCCTCAAATTCAGCTTTTCAAGATTTTGTGTGTGACTGTGTGTGTAGGTCTGTTTGCGTATGTGTGCGTGTGCGAGACTCTTGGTGTGTGTGTGTAACTGAGTGTGTCTGTGACTCACATTCCTTCCCCATGCTGCTCCGCCTGGCTGAAGCTTCTCTTTCCGGGGAGGGGGGGAGAGAGGCTACCTGGTCCAGGTGCTCCTGGTTAACCTTCTTGTGCAGCTTTTCAAATGGACTTTCAGATTCGTGGTTTTTCCTTCCACATATTTTACCACCTGCTTCTTCTACAAGTTACTTTATCTTTGACATGGTCATAATGAAAGAAATCCCAAATAGGACTCTCCTCGCTTTCTCCTAACTTTCTCCATAGCCGGCGTGGGCGGACACGCTGTCGACAAGTGACGTCACAGACCTTCGGGTTTACAAAAACAAAAATGGAAGTATATTTTTGCTTTCATTTTAGTTCGTTTTAGTTCGTTTTGTAAACACACAATACAGTTTCAGTTAGTTTTCGTGTTTTCTTTAAACTCTCGTTTTTATTTTTATTTCAGGTAACGAGAATGTTTTTTTAATTTTAGTTTTCGTTAGTTTTCATTAATGATAATAACCTTGTCCAGCACACGGCTGTCAAGTGTGTCATCGGCTAGATCTCTGTAGCGAGCCCTAAATGAAAGATTGTACAGTCTATCCACAATTTTCCTGCGGCTTCTTCCGGGTTGTGGGCGTGGCCAAAATTTGTGGGCGAAACTTCCGGTTTGAAGCCGCTGTCGCTTGGCAACCGGCGTATTTACTTTACAGTATTATATTTTTAATGGTTCATGATCTTCACTTAAGACATGATGGCGAGATGGGAGCACAGTAAAACAGTGATCAGAAGAGGCGATATATCGTTGCCCATTCCCTCCTCAATTACGGATTGGGAGGATGAGGTAAAGAAGTGGCCGAGAATAACTTATGCTAACATCTTTAGCTACGTAATCAACGCAACGGATTGCGATGGTGAAGCTATGCAAAATATGAAGAGTGCCGAAGCATACCAGTACCTCCACAGCAATAAAGTAGGGCCCGTGTTGATTAGTTGTGTTGAGCCCAGTCAAGCCCTGACTGTGTCGCACCACCAGGCTTGGGTTTTGGAGGAGCTGTCAGGTGAAATTCAGACAGCGGGTTGTACCTGCATTGCAGGTGCTGGGCGCTCCTGCAGCCACGCTGCTGCCATCATGTGGAAGGTTAGTCCAGTGTACAGTACAGGTCATCACGGGGTTCCTACGCATGTTGTAAACTTTGCAAAAAATAAAAATAGAATATCCTCAACAGCGATCCCGTCCCATTGTGATTTGCTGATGAGAACCAATGCCAACTACGTCACATGCGCACAATAGAAAAAAATAGATTACAGACTTCATCATCAAAGCTTTGTTGTTGTTTTTGATGATATTGATTTTCTACATTTTTAGGTGTGGAAAATGGAAACATTTGTATGGAAATATTTATCTTAATACTTATCTAGGTTTTTCCTCGTCTGAAGTTACTTGGTTGATTATTTTGTATATAGTTACAATCTCCTAGAATTATTTCGGGACCCAACAGCAGTATATTCATATTATTGAAACCAAATGATTACATAAGTTATTTACCTGGTACACATCTATTAACCCATGGCATAAAGTATTTTAATTGTTTTACCAACAAGTATGGAAATTATGATCTGGAAAAAGTATGGAATTTTTAAATTTCCATTGTGTTGGAACCTTATGTCTAATTTTCCTGTTTTGTGATAATTTTGCATGTTGTCACCCCTTACACTACCACAGATTTAGAATATTTTGAATAGATCTGTAGATCTGCGGACACGGGCAGTCAGCTTTTCTCTTCCGCTCATGATCTGGTTCAAGGCACTCTGAATTAAGCCACTCGTTTAGTTTCCGCTGGTTGTATGTACAACCACGCACAGCACACGATGTTCCTGAACTCCGGGACATTTCGTTATTTCTCACTTTCTAACAATCGACCGCTAACTTTAGCCCGTAGCTCCCGCCGACCAACTCGAATCTCCCCAGCTAAACAACCGCTACTTCCGGTTGCGACGGAAGTTTCGCCCATAACTGTTGATAATGGCGCCCCCTATGAACCGCTTCAGGAAAATTGTGGATAGAAGACGATGAGTAAAGAAAAAATATAAAAATGGAGATCAATTTTACTCTAAGAAAAAGACAACATTTCAGTGTTGTTCAGTGGTAATAAATGTCAAACTACAATAAAGATTGGTTTACAGAGAACAAAAATAAGCTTAGACACATACGTTAGACACACCTAATAGGTCTGCAATCTGATTTACAGAGAAGTTAAATGACAACAACATCTGCAACTGCTCTTGGGTTACTTGGTACACTGTTTTTCCAGTCTGTCCTCCCATTCGAGGCACGGTGAAACCAGGAAGAACTGTAGTCCAAGAGATAAAACAGGATTAAGAAAAAAGGAAATTTCACTCCCCGCGAAGGGCTGTTCCCACTGCAGTTTTGGATCAAGAAAGGTACAAAGCCAACATTATTGCTCACATTTACAAAATTTAAATGCAAATCAATTTCTGTACTGAACTGTGGGGGTGTATGGATCTGCCGAATATGTTTGTTATAAAGCAACGATTTATTATACGTTACTTTAATAACTTACCAGGTTGATAGTTGGCTTCCTGAATTAATTTGTTGATGAGCCCAAGCATTTAATCAGCAACTTAAACCAGTTGCCCTGTGGCCCAACGAACAGCCATCACCATTGTCTCCATCCTGTAAGCAGTACACATTATAAAGAATAATTTAAATTAGCTAGTAAGTCTAGCTGTTGTTAACGTGCAAACTTATAAATAAGCAAACTAGCCATCAAATAATAATGTCCCGCATCTTTACTCAAATCAACAAACCTTTGCGGTCGCAGTCTTCATTAACCTAACCACCGCATTCAGGCATGGCATTTTGCAAAGAATGAGCTAGCACGAATGCTTTTAGAATCAGTGCATTTCTGAAACATTCTGCAAAGCTAGTTATTTAGCATTTCAGCCTTAAGTTAGCTTGCAGGCATTTTTCACGTTGATAACAATAGTCTACCTAGTTAAAAAAGCGTGAATAGAACCCAGTTGTTGGTGATCCGATAATAAAAGTCGGGTACATTCTGCAAATGTACAATTACAGTTGTGCATAAAAGTTGACACCATGCCTGCTCTTCTCCCAATTACCGCACAAATCTTCTTCTTCTTTGGCTTTTTCTTCTTCTTCTTCTTGCCATCATCGTTGTTGTCATTGTCATAATCTTCACCTTCACCATCACCTTCATCATAATCACCAAAATCATCGTTGTACACCAGTGTCTGTGGTACTTGATGTCTGGAGGTCCTGAGGCAGGCAGGAGTTGTCTGCGATGGCGTAATGACAAAATGAGGGAACAATGTCTGGTACATGCTGATTAAACATCACTGTGGTTTCACGTAGCTTTCTTTCCAGCTGTCTGAGACGTTGGATGAGAGCAGCTTTTGCACCAGGCTGCTCTGTGTCACTGATGGCAGAGCACAGAAAGGTGTGCTGCCGATGGAGGTGATCAGTTACATTTCTCATTTCCTGGTAAACCAGGAATTTTTCCGCAGCTTCCTGTGTCTTCATATGCAAGGCATCGATTCCTCGTCTTTTCAGACTCCTTGGAATGTCATCTTCTTCAGTCTGGAAAGGGCAAGACAACAACAACCACAACTTAAAAACCCACAGAGCTATGCCATATTAGCAGGTGGTCCCTACAACAATTTAGTTTTTATACAAAATATAGTTCCTGGGTGGTTTATGGTTAAGTAACTATACTCACGGTATCATCAAGACAGAATTTGACGGACCAAGAGGGAACGCATGCTTCATCAAAATGGATTGTTGCAGGGAAGATGCTTTCTGCGGTGGCCATTATATGGCGTTGTATTCTTTTATTGCCCATTTCAGTCTTTTGTTGGAGTTGGCGACCTGTTTGGACAGTCTTATGGCAATGCCTTGTCCATCTGAAGCAAAGTCAGAAAACATACATGCAAAGAAAGTTAGTTTTTTGGTATTTATTATAATAATAAATTAGATTTATGAGCTATAGTGCTGATGACACTCAAAGCGCTTATAACGTATCCATTATTCATCCTGGGGCATACTGGAGACAAGGAGGGTAAGGTGTCTTACCAAAGTAATGTCGTGTAATGTAACAATGGACACTACAGACAGATGAGAGTGGGAGAGGGAGTAAGATTCAAATTGCCAACCTTCCAATCACTGGACAACCTGCTTTACCACCTGAGCCACTGCCACCCTATTGTTATTACATGTATTCAGCACCGTTGCTTTGTCTGTATGTCTGTTAGCAGCATAATTTAAAAAGTTTTGAATGTAGTTTCATTACATTTTCAGGAAATCTCAGAAATGGAATAGAGGAACAAGTTGTTAGATTTTGGAGGTGGTCCAGATCCCCGCCTGGATCCAGGAATTTTTTTTAAAGGATTCTTAACTAGGAGCCTTTAGAGCTTCTAACTCAAAAATAATGGCCACAATAAATGGGAAAAAAATAAAATTAAATAAAAAAAATAAAATAAAAAAATGCAATGACTTGACAGAGATCTGCACTCTGAGTGCTTCTAGTTGTAGTTGTAAACAGAAGTGCTAAACATTGTCTCTCTTTAATAGTCTTTACATTTATGAGAACTGATGAAACTGAGCAACATATCGACACCACTTTGCCCTGGATATTTTCTTTTCAGTACTGGTCTCTCTCTGGATTCAGTTCTAGCTCTGCAGATCAGTTGGCCTTTGAGGTCCTGGTCAACATCTGTAATAGTGCACTGGAAGCTTGAATCTGATTCTCTCCATCTTGTCACAATGCTGTGTTTTTTCTCCATATGACGCAAGGAGGTCTCATTTCTACAAAAGTCAGTAAGTGAATATTATTAACAACAATTTATAAATTCTATCAGAGATTAGCAAAATGTGGAGAAGGCTAACTTACTCTGTTTAATCCCGCATAGATGACTCACAAGTCCCAGATCTGTGTATTACTAAATGCATAGCAGAAAAATTTGGTGGTTGTCAGCCATAAAGAGTTTTTATGCTAGACCTTACCAAATATTGCAAACTACATAATTGTAGCAATTTATTTATAACACCATTGGCTCAGTTCCAGGCTGGTACCAACGTGGACAGCTTTAAAGGCTGAATAATTAGGAATACTTTCCTTAAAAATGATTTAAAATGTTCTCATTTGCTGCAAAGGATAAAAGGAAGCTTCCCTATAAATAATCTGTCTCCTACATCAACAATGTCTTTCTTTCAAGTTTTTCTCCTTCAAAATAAGAGTTCTGTGCTGGAATAACTTTGGTTCACTGTGTAGCTCTTTTCAACTTCCTGGTTCCTTAACCAATCATATGCGACTCCCCACTGTTGCCTAACAACAACAAGGCAGCGTTTGGTATTTTATGTCGGCAAAAGAGCCGCAGCCTGCAGGTATGGAAGCTGGTAAAAGAAGCGGACCAGAAATAGTTTCAGAAAAACTTAAAAAGCCTCGACATCCTGCTAAAAAAGCAGACGACCAAAAACGGAATAAAACGAGGATCAATATTGGAGAATCTTTTGAAAGGTGGAGAAATCTGACCTGGCAAAGTTTCTCCTCCACAGGTAAACACTGGAATTTTGCTTAAATTAACCAAAAAGTTTATCTTGATTTACAAAGATTTTAGTCTATTTTATTTCTCAGCACTCATTAAATTAATGTGTGTGACTGTATGGATGTATTAGTGGAGTAAATTGGTGGCCTGTTAGTTTACAACAACAAATGTAATGATGTTTGGGCCAAGTGAATACTGTGTTTGTCCTTATAAACGTATGAAATTACTATCAAATTCATTTATTAAGTGTGACTTAGGTAAAAGTGCCGCTGCATGGCATTTGTTGATTATTGTAGCGTTTGTTTACACTCTATTTTATGCTAATGTAAATTAGCGCGTGAAATTAGCGCTAGCATTGCAAAGCATAGCAACTTACTATGTGTGAATCATCTTCGCTCCTCATCATGATGTTTGCTGGCGCTATGTTCTCCGTCCTTCATAGACTGTATAAAAGAACCGTCCTCTCACAAACCGGTAACCTATGTGCAACTCTCCAAGGGGGAGGGAGGAAGAACGCTCTCTGTGTTTTTCTCTTTCGGCTGCAGTTCTGATTTGAAACACTAGGTGTCAATGCTATTTATTTTGCCTTTAAACATAGGCCTGAAAATCTTCTATGTGTCCCCAAATGTGGTTGGATCTGGCCAAACCAGACACAGAAGTGGCCCAGGTCACATGACACGGCAGTCAGTAACTAATGTTTCCTAAGGACATATTAAGAACCTCTTATACAATTACTGATAATCAGGTGACAATCAGATAAAAAAAAAAAAGAAACAGCTGTCTCTCTTGGTTCATTTGCAAAAAACAAGGTAAAGTCAGATCCAGTCCTATGTGGCCAATAAGTACACATCAGGGACGCATTTAATACCAGCTAAAACGCACTCAGGGCTGACCCCTTGGTATTCGAAGAGTGGGACGAAATGTTAATACTGGGTCTGAACAGGACCACTGCAGCAGTTTCCTACGATAATGCACCTTGTTATTACATATCAGTAGAGAAGACACTGAACTCTTACTTGAGCTTGTAAGACTTTACCAACTTCATTATGTGTCCCTTTTCCATTTAGAGACAGTGTCTGGGGATCAGATAAAAATGTTACAGCTATATATATTTTTTCTTTTATTTCTTTAGTAATTATTTAAATTTGCTTAAAGCAATTGTAAAAAAAAACAAACAAACAAAACTTTAGTTTCTTACGTATTGGTTTTGGTTTCTATTGGGACATCTCCAACTCTCTCTTCTTCCATCTCTCTATGTCTTGTTCAAAGATCAGTACTAATAAAATAACAAAAACAACAAGCGACTGATCAGTAATACATACTACTATTTTTGTGCAAAATGCTTCTAAATGAAATGGAATATGATATGATGGAAATTTTTACCTTTAACAACATTTTTTATACATCTTCTGCTTCTTGTGTTAACGGTTTACCTGTGCCGCTCTTATGACAGAAGACATGTCCTCTTCAGCGAGACTTGATAGTTTCTCTGCTTTGTCCAATTTTTGTAGCAGGCTCACCTCTGCAAAGAATTACCTTATTTTACTTACATAGATTAATTTATTCAAGATAAACTCCAGAACACATACAGTGTGTAAAACTAAACTAGAACAGTGCATCAAACTCCTCACCCTGAAGTCTGACTTGGTTATAGAACAGTGAACAAACCAAGGTCAGTAGATTTCCTCCGTCCATAGTGCAGAAGTGCATCAGTCAGCAGGTCAAGACGGTGAGATGGAGTCATTTCTTTTGTGACTCTGGCAAATCTTCAAAGGAAAGACCACAGCCTCTCCATTCCTTCCCCATCTGTAAGCCCAAACTCATTAAGCTGTCTAGTGCTGTACTTGATCTGTGGTTAAAGCAAAGCTGAAAAATATCACATTGATTGATACAACCTATCACACTGTCCTTAACTGTGCAGCTTTGAAACACAGTTAAGGTTTAGAAAACATGGGAAAAATACAGGATTTAAGATTGCTTTCCGTAAGTAGTAAGTATTCTGTAAGAAATGTAACTTTAACTAAAAATAACTAAAATAATTTTGGAAACTACAAATTCAAGGAAACACAACCAGTTCGTACTACATTGTTCGGAAACAATGATAAATTACAAATAGTTTGCCATATCTATAAGTATGAGTGCATGGTATTGTTCATACACTCAACTTCTCAGGGATGTGCAGTAAATTTTGGTGAGTCTTCCTCAGACAGGCTTCACAAAGAACTGCTGTGGTGCTACACTCCAAGCACCTGTAGTCACCATGTTGTTGGCAGAAAACGCACTGTGAAGTGATTGGTGCTGAAGATTCAAATTAAACTTGAAGCATGCCCTCTTTGACAGAAACCCAGGCATTTAGCTCTCTCTTCTTTGCCTTACTGTGTGCAGTCTCAGAAGATGAACTACAGCTTGGCATTGGTTCATCTGGCTCAGCATGTTCTGATGGAACATGTGTGGAAAGGTCCAAAAGGCCTGTCTGTAGGAGCTGTGCTGGGGATGGTATTTTTGTGTAAGGTAAGAAACCTTTACATGGTCATTGATATCCCTCCTCAGCACCTTTCGCTTAATATTTCTGAACCGCGTGCCCTTCAAAGATTTCCCATATCTGAAATAACAGTTTTGCATGTATGTATGACTAATGGATACAACAAAAATCATGTTTTGTGTCTTTATTTATGTGCATGATATACTGGAACATAAAAACATAACTAGACAGACTTAGTAAATAAATCAGACTTACCACTGCGATCTTGGAACATATGTCACAATCTGTGAATCAGAGTTGTAAAAGGAGACGCAAAAAGTCCAGAGATATTACATAAGCAGGAAAGCAGACAGACCTGTGTGTATAGGTTTCATATTATAAGTTATTGGGTTGTGAGATATAAATTCCAGTTTGATAACCCCTTCTTCATCCCCTTTAGATATGGCCACCAAGGTAGAAGATTTGATGCACAGACACAGCGTTGGAGTGCTTTACTGGATGACATGGCTCATGGGCCTAATTGATGAAGACTATATTTTAAAGAAGATAATTAGTCGTTTAAAAGTACAATTGAATGAGAAATGTCACATTTTAGTGTCAAAGGCTATACAAATTAGCTAACTGTGTGTGTATTATACTGTGTATTATGTATATATATATATATATGTAGTGTAAACTAGCTCCACCTCCATGTGCTCCTCCACGGATGTTTTGGTAATAATAATAATCATATGTAGAAAACACAGAGGGATCCAACCACTACTTTTACAGCGATAATGCAATGACACTGTCCACAAAAATAAAAGGTGAAATGAAATTTCATCTGAAATTCACTGTTCACTGTTGTAATCATCAGTGGTGGCATTTTTTTTAATAAACATGATCTTCTCTGCACCCGCCAAAACTTTCAGGTAGCAGTCCCTTGCGCTAATCCTCATCTCTGATTTTCCACTGCTTTCTGAGGATGATGCTCCCCAGGCCATTCATCCCCTCTTCACTTAGGCCCCACCAAGATTCTTAAAAGTACAAAAAGATAAATGTTGTGTTAGTAACTGTATCCACAGTCATCAGTGTTGTGTAATTCAGTTCAGTGCATCACCAGAAAGCAGGCAGGACAGCTTTTTCAGGGTACTGGCACAATTTAAAAGAGATTGCCAGTAGTGGTCCATCTCCTTAACAAGAATAGTCTTCTCTTCTTGAAATCTCTTCACCGCCATAATGAGGTCAAACGCCCGTCTCTTTGTCCTTAGATCAACAGAGTCTGAAATGCATTTATGACACACTTGAGTCACTGTCATGTATTTAAAGGATACATTTAAGGCTTTATAGGTAATCAACAGGTTTGTGTACATACCACTGTGTAGTAGGTGTTATTGGCAAACTGTCTCCCCCGACAGAATGGTTTCTAAGCACACAGTTTCTGTGCTCGGAACCATTCTGTTGTATTTCTCCACATCAGAAGTGAGGATCCCCTTCTCCTTCGTGATCTTGCGCCGGACCCTGGCATGACCTTTGTTGCCATCAAAATCTTTGTAAAGACGCTGAGACCGCCTCCGGATGCTAGCCACCAACACCTCAATTCTGCTGGCCAAGGCATTGGCATCATGGGTTGTTGTTGATGCAGCAAAGGAGAAAAAGATGGGTTTTGCTTAATTTTGACCAACTTGTAGTATCGGTGCAATTTAATCTCAATTTTAAGTATTTCTTAAACACTTTTATGATAAGTTAATTGACAATAAAAAAATACATACAATACTTTCCAGCACTCCAGCTGTCAACAAGGGAAACAAGTCACATTAAAATCACATTCACATGGGGACAGGGTTGCTGTGAATGATCTCCAGCTACACTGTATGTAAAGTAATTTACAATTTATTGATCAATAGAAAATGTATTTCACAATACAAAATGTTACCCTTCATGACGTCTTGTATTTATAACACAGGTATGAGCTGGGTCTGAATTTTATTCTGCATGTGCACCATGGTCTGGATTTCGAGGCCAGGGGCATTATTTTGAATTTAGAGAGAACTAAAATGAATGTACCATTAATAAATGTATTATCAGTAATAATTTCCTAATCTTCTGACCCAGTCTTCCAGTTGGCTCTCTGTTACTGCCAACTGGGCTCTCATGGACTCAAGGTTCTGCAATTGGCTGTGCAGCGCTTTTGAGGTCTACAATGACAAACAGACAATAAGAAATGAAAAACAACTGTCCAGCCAACAACTTCAAATACTGCTAAACATGGAATATTAAACATTTTAAAAAGCAACACTGATGTTATTACCATCTGGTATAACATCTCAAACTTTTGCTGATTTCAGCGCATGGCCATGAGAGTCAGCATGTCTGCGTGTCGTGTAAGCACAGAAAATATCATGTTATCATTATCATCCTTGCTTATTACACTCGATGATCTAACTAGTTCAGTACGTGGTCATCTCTCCTGCTTTTGACATGCACTGCAATCCTGGATAGGAAGGCATTACATTGTTCCACCTCCTCCCCAAGTGTTGAACCAGCTCCCTCCTAATATGCCCCACTCCATTTCACCTGGTTAAAAATAAGAAAATAATCTAGAGAGGCTGGTGTCATATGCAGGTGTTCAGATAAAGTGATTCTATCACACGGTAATACTTATTTACCTCACACTTGAAGTCATGTGCTTTGGCACGGAATACCGAAAGGAACAGCTTCATGTTAAGAAGGTGCTGGAGCTCTGGACAACTTTTTATTACTCTTTGGAGGTAGGGCCAATATTTGCAGGTCACATCCATACAAAAAGAGTGACTTGCCTACTGGCCAGCTTTTCTTGCATGTACAGGGGATATGTAAAAATTTCTCTCTGTACATATTTAAAGCACAGAGCAGCACTCCATGCCGACACACCGCAAGCTCCAGTCCCTCCTTATCTACCTTGCTGGTGGATCTTTGGGAGGTCTCTCTGGCTGCTGACCACTCTCCTCCACAAACACCTCTTTCAGAGACCTACAGTATGGAAAACAATACAGATTCAGCTAAAAACAATACAGATTCAGAAAAAAAAACAACAACTCTTCAGTAGAAGGTTATTGTGGTCCAATATATATAATTATAGTCTGTAGTCTTACATGTTTTGTTTGGTTGTGAATGTAGTCCACAAATTTGGTCACATTTTCGTTCTTGGCAATGAAGGCCTTCAAAGATGGCCTGTTCCTCAGATCTAAATAACAAGAGGGTACACAGCAGTTTAAGATACCTTACAGCCTAAGGTTACTTGGTGAACATTAAAGACTTTTGTTTTCTGATTACTACAAACACATGGTATTATACACATTTTGGAGTACATAGCTGCATTCTTGAAATGGCAGTTTCCATCCACTGATATCAAAGCATATTCGGGGTGCATGCATAAGCTCTTCTTTGCAGATGTTGTCCACCTCATATCGGACAGCCTCCCACTCAAAACATGTTTTTTGGAAGCTGTCTGTTGTGACCTTCCCACTCAATTTCAAAACAAGGAAAACAACTTCTAATAAGGTGCAAAACAGTGTTTCAAACCATAATCCCAAGAGATGAACAATGCTGCAAGATAAATAACTTAAGCGCTCACAGGGCCAAGCGAACAGTTCGTCGATCAAGCATTCTTAAAATGCCTGGCAGGACAATCCTGGTGCCGCCATCTTCATTTCTTCAAATGAATAGAAGACATCTGTCGAATATATTGTGGTGAAGTGAAGAGTAGCAGGCCAGTTGTCATTTTTAATAAGGTTGTCTAGTCCAGCACTCCAAGTGGCTTGGCATGTATCACAACCCAATTCAGGCATGCTGGGATCATATCATCCTAGAAAAATGAAAAAAAAAAAAGAAAGAAAGAAAAGAAAAACCACATCCACTAATGTAAAACTTAGACCCTTAATAAGGGTTAGTTTATTTTTGTACAATATGGCATACATTACTCAAGAGTTCTGTAGATAAATGTAATAATAAATAATAATAAATAATATTCATGTAATAATAAATAATAACTTGAATTTATATATATTGCCTTTCAAAGAGCCCAAGGACGCTGGACAATAAAACAGATACAGATCATTGGTGACGAATGATCAGATGGACAGACAGACTCACGAAGAGATGGACAGATGAGAAATATATAGGCACACACACACACACACACACACACAAGTAAGAAACAGACTGACAGGTACACTCATATTAACTCACAGCAAAGACGTGGTAACAAGACAGAGTGGCTCTTGAAAGTGCCTTTGTGTTGTTGATTTTTGTGGAAATACCAATGAAACAAAGAGTTTATTGCAGATCAGATACACCTGTTAAGAGAAAACAATAGAATTCAGTAACTTTTTCTCTTTGTCATTTATCCCTAGCAACAGTATGTCTATATTTACGGTTTAAAATAGAGAAATTGTGAATTCAGGTCTCATTATAATTATTTAAGGTTAATAAAAAAAATCTTTTTTTTCCATTAACCAGATTTTTCTATCTGCAAAACAAGGACAGCGTTTTAGAAGAATTTTTACTCTGAAACATACTTTTTATACTTTTTTTTTTTTTTTTTTTTTTTTAACCTGTCCTGTCCAGCATCATAGCCAGCAGAATGATAATCTGGTTGCTGTATCGTGCTGAACAAATTTGCTCTGCCAAGGGGAGGCCTATGGGTAAGGCTCCTCTTGATAATCCTATTTATTTATTTATTTATTTACTTTGAATCATGGAATCTATGTAATCTTGCTGAACCTGACCGGAGGGGGCAGAAAAAGAAGGAAGACAGCAAAAAGAAGCCAAAGGGAAAGCAGAAAGAAGCAGAGACAAAAACACCACAGACAGAAGGCCTTGAATATAATTGACAGTATTATGCATGTCTGGAAATAATTTAGACTCTCCTGTTTTTTTTAACTTTGGTTAAAGAAAATAAACAAATCTTTCGGCAGAGGTGTCTCATAAACAGTTATCAGATTGTGACGGAGGCTGCTGTTTAATGCCCTCCTCCACTTGTACGGAGAAGTGTGTGTGTTGGATGTGTAGGGGTGGTGGTGGTTTTGGGTTTAATTTACAAACTGTGGCTGTTTTGTTTGTGCTCCAGCTCTTTGAGTGCGTAAGGTATCTCTGCCATCAACTTGAGCTCAGTTCACTTCCAAGATCTGTTTCTTTAGCCTCCTGAACAAAATGACCCACACTTCACCCCTTCACCCAAAGCTTATCAAAGCCCAGTGTTTACAAAGGTGCCCCCCACCCCCACGATGTTGGAAGTTTAAAGTTTTTTTCTAAATTGCTTATCATGAGAGACATGATCATTCTTGCCACAGTATTTTATCAGAGAAGTACTTATTACTTTCTTTTCTTTCTTGTCTTCATCTTATTTAAGTAAAATGGAAGAAGTTTAATAAGATGAAATATTTGAACTTAGCCCTACTTTTCCTTGCAGTGTTTTCTGTTAAGTCCTGGTATGGGATGGCTAGGTTTTCTCTTTTGTCTCTTTTTTTAATCTTTATTTAATTGAAAACTAATTGGAGAACGTGGAGCCATTCAACTTTCACTTTATCTTGACACTTAAAAGATATGGAATTCACTACTGATTGGAAGTTTCACAAAATATATATAATCACATTTTCAAAATCTCAGTAGCCAAATTCAACATTTAATTTGAATAAAAAAAATATAAACAACCAAAAAACAATTAGCAGTGAGCCTGTTTCGATGCACACCAAAAATCTGATCTACTCCAGTTTCTGGATTGATCAGATTATTCAGATGATCATGTAAACACCATAATCTGATTATGAGAAATTAAATTAATACAATTAGATTTCTCCACAATACTCTGAAGTCTTCTTGCATATATAGTCATAAATCTGATTTATTTTGTTCTGTTACATCTGCACATGTATAAAAATAAATAAATAAAATTCAGAATTTCACCAAGACAGCAGTAGCGTGTAGCCTGTTTTGTAGAGCTATTTTTGTCTACCAGATTAAGAGAGCTAACGCTAAAGCTTGTCAGATGAGAAGTCAAAACATTTTTCTTGTTTTTGAGCATGTATGAACTAAATAACAGCATTCTGCAGAAGGCCAACACCAGTTTGAGCCGAGCTGAGTAAATATGTTCTGAAATGATCCTGAACTCCAACTACATTATCTGTGTGTTAGACTGATTTTAAGCACATTTATTTTGTACAATTTCAGTCAGACTAATGTCACAGGATGCAAAACATTGCCTAAAATTGTTTTTAACAGTATGATCAGGTAACCCCATATTTAATGATTTTTATTGCTGTGTGCTTTTTATTGTATGTTGTGGGACTTGGACTGTTAGCTGTAATCATGAACAGAAACAAAGGCACACACTGCAGCTGGACGCACCTGAGCGTGATTGCAATCACTGGTTGTCTCTCTCACTCCCTATAACCTATAACTAAGACACCAGAAACCAAGCAGGGCAGGCAGGGGTAGAAACAAGGACAATGACGACAGACAGGCGGACACCCGGGCAGCGTGAGAGGGTCGCCACTGCTGCCTTCGCTTGCTGTGGCTGCTGTCTCTCGGGCCACGGTTGGCCTCACTTCCTCGACACCGATCATCCCTTGGCTACAGTGGCATGTGACTTCAGGATTCCACGGTATGGACGCTCACTATTCCTTCCAGGAATGAAAGTGGTCACATCTTGCTTGGAGTGTGGGTGTGTGGTAAAACCTGGTGGATGCCCAGCATGGAATACATGAAAATATAAGATTAATATGGTAAAAGGGATCTAAATAGTAACCTTGAGGAAAAACATAACAAATTCTGGGTGGTCCAGCAGGGATGTCCGGGGTAAATTTAGACATTATAGGGGGAAATAAACAACCTGACATATGGCTCCTACATTCCAGCCCCAAATTATTTCACCAAAAGAATTTCACCACCACCATTACTTTTTAGGAGACATACACAAACCAACAATAAATAGGATTAACACACTAGTCCTTCAAAGTAGGCTTCATCAAACTAGTCCAACAGAGTCAACTCATTTCACCATAAGTAAACATCCAAACGGGGTAAAGTCAAAATTTGTGTCAATATGAAACATATCCAATGATCTTCACTGCCCTTCTGCTTCCTGCAGAAGGCAAATCTTGGTAATTGGTCTGTCCAAATAGCCGGTTTTTGGTTTTATTCCGCACGCTACACACTAGTCCACTTCTGTCTGAAACAGTATCCACAATTTTTCCTGTAATCCAAGAATTAAGTGGGGCCATATCATCCACGAGTATCACAAGGTCCTGGAACAAAGTTTCTCCTAGTGCTGTTCCACTTGTGGCACTCCTGAAGACCAGGAAGGTACTCCTTCAACCATAGCTTCCAAAACAAATCCAACATGTACTGAACTTATCTCCAACTTAATCCAACAGCCCAAAAGATAGCAGTCTTAACAAAAAAAAAAGAAAAAAAAAAAAAAAAAAGTGTGCAATGCTGCTTCTGAGATAGTGTGCTAGGTAAAAATCAACATAACCAACATACCAAAGACACACATCAACATAAGAACATGAATCCATTCAAGAAACAGTTCAGTTCAGGAGCTCAATCCAACTAATCATGAACAACCTCAAAAACCGAAACATCACCTTTAAATTTCTGCCTGGAAATGGGCTAGAGACCCCAAAATTGGGTCGGTGTTAACTGAAATCATGCCCTACGAGGCTACACTGGAACAGTGAAGCTAAATTGTCTGTGTGCAAAAAGCCACTATGTTTTGCACTTTTCAAACAAGGCCTCAATGTTAAAGTATCGGACTGGACACATACCTTTATATTTCTGCCTAGAAATGGGTTAGAAACCCCAAAATTGGGTCAATGTTTACTGAAATCATGCCCTACAAGGCTGCACTGGAATGATGAAGCTAATGGGTCTGTGTGCCACACGCTACCCTCATTCACTCAAACAAAGGCCTGGCATGGGCCCACATTCCCTGGTCCATATCTACCCCATCCTGGGGTCTAGAGGTGTGAAATTTTCTCCAGTTGGTCTCCCTGGTGAGGTTTTCAGGGCACGTCCCACCGGGAGGAGGCCCCGAGGAAGACCCAGGACATGCTGGATGGACTACATCTCTCGGCTGGCCTGGGAACGCCTCGGGATCCCCCCTGGACAAGCTGGTGAATGTGGCCAGGGAGAGGAAAGTCTGCGTTTCCCTGCTTAGGCAGCTGCCCCTATGGTCCGACTCCGGATAAGTGGCGGAAAATGGATGGATGGATGGATGGATGGATGGATGGATGGATGATTACAAAACCTCTGGAACTCAACACTTGTGCATCCTTCACTTCTGCTGTGGCTCACTACCAGAGACATTTTGGAATGTTTTACAGTGTGCTCTGACATGTCAATCATACTGCATTTAACAGTGCAGTGATGCTCCTCTGTGATCAGACAGTGCACGTGCTGGGGACCGGAAAAGTCAGGAAAGGTGTGTCACCCTGTCTGCTCCTCCAGCACATCCAGCATTAGCCTAGCCCGACACACACATCCGGACTTTTCCGGACCCCACTGAACCGATGCAGACCCACGTATTACCATCCCCCCACACGTTTGCATGCTCAGTGCACGTGCACAGAGACGGACACACCTGACATGCAGGAGACAGCGTGATCAGCGGTCATGGTTGAATTCAGGGGTGAGATAGACACGTGTGTTGCTGCTGCTTCTGTCTAAATTATGCAAGTAAGGAGTAATTTAATCATGAGGTATTATTAGCTTTTGTTAATTTTCGAAAGTACATGAGTAATAGGGTATTTTCCTACACTTCCATAATTTCTGTTTTTTTAATTGCAGACAACTTGATTTAAAGCTCACACTGTAAAAGCTGAATAACATTATAATATATATATATATATATATATATATATATATATATATATATATATAATTACATTATAAAGTGCTTTTATATGGAGTACCTAAAGAGCCTGGGATATTAATATTCCATGAAAATGTTAAGTGACTGTTTTTTTTTTGTAAAAATATGTATGCTTTCATATATTTTTGTATTATTATGTGACTGCAGTGGCTACCACAGGGTTATTATCACACCACTAGCAGTCGTGTGGAACATATCGTTGCTGTCCGGCCCAAATCTATGTCCAAAATTCGTGATTTTATTTTCTTCCTTCATAAAGCATTTGCCAAGAATGTTTTCATTTATCAAGAACGAAAGTCGGAGGTTCGAAGACGATCAGATACCGTCGTAGTTCCGACCATAAACGATGCCAACTGGCGATCCGGCGGCGCTATTGGTAACCCTTTATGACTGTCTGTAGTTTTACAAATATTTAACCAAATATATATTATGTGAAACACAATACCAAGTTTGATGACATTATGTCCATTATTACAAAAAGCATACAGTTTTATTCATTTCTTGAAAAATAACAGTTTTGGACATAAGAGATTTGCGTCCGACAGCAGCGATATATAAGGTAGAAATATATTATTCACATTTTGTAGTGTTTTCTGTAATAGTGATACTTTGTCCTCTCATAGGAGAACAATATGGATGTGGACAGTGCAGCAGCAGGCACTGAAGAGGACACTGAAGTTGAAGTGCCACCTTTGGCTGAGAGAGAGAGAGAACTGAGAGCATATATGTAAGTTCCAATTTACTGTTAATTAAGGCAGTCAGTAGAAATTTGACCTCCACAGGCTTGTATTATTACCTACAATTGTCTTCACAGCACAGACAGAGCTTCAGAAATCCTAATCCAACTCTAATCTGAGTTCAGACTGAAACCCAAAGTAAAGCTGAGAGCTACTAGCTTGCTGGTAATTTCAATAAGCTAGGCTGTGAAAATAGTGCACTGATGAGTTGTGCATGAAATGATGTTACAGTAAATGCCTTTCCAGGGGTGCTGCCAGGGATTTTGGGCCCCATGAAAAGAAACTGAAATGACCTACCCCTTTAATTTTGATACTGTAATAAATAAAACTGGCCATTGTAATGATATTTTGACCATCATACCTATATTTGTGAAAAGAAAAACATGACAGGCTACTTGGTAGGGGAAACACTAAAAATACAATGAAGTTCATTTAGATTCAGTTATTTGCTACAAGACGGATACTTTATATTTAAAAACCCATCTCTCTTTTTTTAAATACTTGAACAATAAATTGTCTCAAGATCAATTACTTAAAATACTAAACTTAAATACAAAATAACGTCTAGCCACAACACACGTGTAGCAACACATGAAGTCTAATTTATCGCCAGATCTGTAGACTCACAAGTGAAGCATTAGATTAGTGGGGGAAATGTATTTGATGTTATATGTTGTTGCTAGTTAATCTTCTGATATCTAGAAAATTTAAATATTTCTCTGTTTGGATTGAAACCAGTCACCCAGTCTGCCAGCACTGATGGAGCAGGTGGACTGAATCATTTAAGGAAAATATAGAGGGGGGTTGGTGTTCAGAACAAAGAAACAACCAAATGCATTATAACATTGTAGCACAGCCTGGAAACAGAGTTCCATATTAAGAAAATCTGCTAAATGAGAATTTGTTTCCTGCTTTGTGTCTTGTCAGTAATTTAGCCATTTGTTTGTTATGTTTCATTTTCAGGTCCCCAATGATCACAGAATGTGTTGTGAAGTCTCTGAAAGCTCTCGACTCCACAGCGTGTGATGAAAACGTTTCTTCACAAAGCTGCATTGAAACCAGTGGAGATGAATACAAGCCACCAAAACACGTGGACTCAAACAGTAGCTCTGATGAATTGCAACAAAACAGCCTAAAAAGAAGCCACGAAAGACTTACACACATTCACTCTGAGGGACACCACAGGTTTCCAGTCTGATGTGGTGGAGGGCCTCACAGAGTTTGAACAAATGCTCTGCCATCATTTTAAGGGCATTGAAATAAGAGATAAATGAAATGGGAAAGTTCCTATTCTTCTGACACCAAACGTGCTTCACTCAGTGGAAACGCTGGTTGCAAACAGGCGGGTCTGTGGTGTGCCAGACAATCCATTCTTCTTTTCAAGACCTGAAACAGGCAGCCACTTGAGGGGATCAGATGCCTTGAGACAGATGGCAAAAGACTGCGGTGCCAAGTATCCTGAAAATTTGTCTTCAACTAAAATGAGAAACCAGGTGTCTGCACTGTCCATGTTCTTGAACCTCAAAGATAATGAGATGGACACATTGGCAGATTTTCTGGGCCATGATATCAGAGTCCATAAGGAATACTACAGACTACCTGAGGGAATCCTGCAGTTAGCTAAAGTCAGCAAAGTGCTCCTTGCACTAGAAAAGGGCAGGTGTTCTGTCAGTTTAGCATACACATCAGAGTAGCATACATTACATTAATGCACATGCAGGTTAGGGTTAGGTGCAGTCGTCAGCTTGCACTATGCGTACGCTGATCTGACAATGTATGCTAAACTGACAGAACACAGGCTTGCAGATTTCAAAGGAATGACCATGGAACAGATTAAATTAGATCCCAATGGTAAACGATACACCTGGATATCTGTTTGATACAGATCATAAAACAGAATGTGTTTTATGAGGTTATATTTTTTACCAAAATTTTTTGTATTTCAGAGGAGGTCCCAGGAGCCAATGATGATAAGGCCAATGACGACGAAGCCAGTGACCCTGGCACAGGAACACAAGCGGTTGACTCTGACAGACATTCCCCCAAATCAGGTATTTATTATCAGACTAAATGTATATAATAGTGAGGCTGAATATAGAATTATTGCCATTATACATGGTACAACAAAATTAAAAGTGCAAACCTTGACAGCAATCATTCATTCAATTCATTCATTCATTCACATAAAAACGTGAAAAATAAGCCACATAATTAATAGAATAAAAATAATCAAGAAAAGCTCACAAACATATTTACACCTCTTAGCAGCATTAAGTGCATTTACTGCAGTCAGATAAAAGCTGTTTTTCAGTCTTTGTCTTGCTTTAATACATATGTACCATCTCCCTGATGGCAGCAGCTCATACAACTGTGACCTGGGTCGGATGAGTCTCTGATAATGTTCTGAGCCCTTTTGAGACAGCGGGAACTGTGCAGTTCCTCCAGTGTGGGGAGGATGCAGCTGATGATTATTTGGTCTGAATTTATGATTCTTCTGGAGGACTTCCTCTGGGCCACTGTGCTGCTGCTGAACCAAACACAAATAGAGTATGTTAAAATGCTCTCTGTGGAGCAGCGGTAACAGATACCAACAACCTCTGTGCAATGTTGTTCTTTCTGAGCTCTCTCAGGAAGTAAAGTCTCTGCTGGGCCTTTTTCAGCAGCTCAGCAGTGTTCACCTTTCATGTAAGGCCCTCCTCCATGTGGACCCCTGGGAAGTGGAAGTCTGCCACCCTCTCCACACAGTCCTCGTTGATGATTAGAGGCAACATGTCTGTTATTTTCTTCCTAAAGTCTATGATTAGCATCTTGGTTTTTGACGTGTTGAGGAGCAGGAAGTTCTCCTTGCACCACACCATCAGCTGCTCCACCTCCTTAAGTGATAAGTGGTGAGACTGGCTCAGGTGAGGTAGTAGTTTTGCCCTGTAGCCCAGCTTGACATTAGTGTATACCAGTTGTTCTCAACTGGTCTGGGATCCAGACCCAACATCGACCCTGAATGACAAGCCGTGACAAAAACTGAGGAAAATTTTAAACTTCTGAAATTTATTTAATGGAAAATGTTACTGAATATATGCCAACCAACATAAGCTTTTCACCACAAACTCAAAATAAGTTAAAGTGCAAGTGAAAAAGATTTAAGTATGTGAAATCAAGTTTTCTTTTGTTTACCTTTTTAGTAAATATTGAAAGTACTGTCTTTTCAAGAAAATTAGGTACCTTTAACCTGAGGCTTCATACTAACATCATAGACCTGAGTTCAGAGGAATTAATGGGAAAATTGGGGATGTTTTTTGCTCCTGACAAGAGTCTCAAAGTCTAGAGTAATAGTAGACAAAATACATGCAGATGTTTTCTGAGCCTTTAAATGGTCTCTTAGTCTGTTTCAGTTGGCTACACAGTAAGGCATAACCATCACAATCAACATGTTTATTTCTGTTGTATATTTGGACATTTTAACATTTCCAAGTTCTATTAAGATTGACTCACTTTTGGAGCTAAAGCCCCCAGAGACCCCAGGGGTTTATTTCTTTGGTTATTTTTACAGTCACACAAGAAGAAAGACAGATTTGATCAATAAAGGATGTCTGTTTTTTTGTCTCGTCTTAGAAACATCAGAGAGAAGAAGTTGGTCCCTGGAGGAGGTCAAGGCCGTGGAACAAACTTTGACTGAGTTCATTCAAACTGGTAAAGTACCTGGGAAGTATGACTGTGAAGCATGTATAAAGGCTTCACCATATGCTCTCCGAAAGAGAACCTGGAAGCCATAAATTCTATGTGAAAAATCGCATTACTGCACTACAGCGTAAAGGCGCAAAAAGATAAACCTGTACTTGTGTGACACAGATTGTCATGTTTATTTGGCTGCAGCTCGTTTAGCATTTGTTTTAAAATAAATATTGTTCAAGTATATGATGATATTGTTGCTCTTAATTTTGTGTCCATTTCATGCAGCAGCCTCTTAGAAACTCAGATGGTGTCTGAGAAAAACTGACCTGGTGGTGTTTGGTAGTAAAACTTCAAAGCAGGTCATACAGTATCTGTTCAGTATCATGTTGTGAGTATTTTCAAGGTAATAATGTGCTGAGGTGCACATAATACCTTGCATGCTGAACCTGTGAGTGTTGAGGCTAAGCAGGAATCCTGAGACAGAAGGTAAATTATCCATTATGTTTATTTACAGTCAATCATTTTAGTCCAATTTCTATTTTATCATTTACAGATTTTAATTTGTCACTTTGGACTAATAGTTTGACTAACTTTACATTACTGGTTCAAGTCTGACTAATGTAATGGCCTGTCATTTAGTGTACTGTGCTTTTAGAAATATTTTGCCTATATTTCAATAAGCCTGCTATATAGAACCCTATGAGAATAGAAAAACACAGTATGCTATGTAGTACCTCATGGGAATAGCAAAAACCTTGTGAATTTTTCAAAAATTAAAAATTGAGTGTTCTCAATATTAAAAGTGATTTTCTCCTTTAGAACATTGTTTAATGATTTTAGCAGTTGGAATCATTTCTCTAGACGATTCAGAAAGGGTGGATCCTACCAGGCTGCATTTTGTCAAGATGACCCACGGGGCAGCAAAAACGGGTATGTGTGTGTAACTGACAGTGTGTCTGTGACTCACGTTCCTTCCCCATGCTGCTCGGCCTGACTGAAGCTTCTCTTTCCAGGGAGGGGGGCAGAGAGGCTACCTGGTCTAGGTACTCCTGGTTACCCTTCTCATAAATTTCTCCGTAGCATCATGCTAGCCGGCGCAGGCGGACACGCTGTTGACACATGACGTCACAGACCTTCTGGTGCTGTACGATGCAGACACCTGGCGTAAATCTGGCAGAGCGAAGTAAATAGAATTTTATACCAACCCCGATGGCTTATGTATGACATAAATTTACAAAAAACGAAGTATATTTTTGCCTTCATTTTAGTTAGTTGTGGTTTGTTTTATAAACACAATACAGGTTCAGTTTTAGTTCTTTTTAAACTCTCGTTTTTATTTTTATTTCAGTTAAATTTTTAATTCTAGTTTTTGTTTTTTTTTTGTTAGTTTTAGTTAACTATAATAACCTTGCTTTGTGTGATGTTTTGCCATTAGTCTGCTTTTTCACTGCTTTCTTGTTGGATACTCTGCTCCTTATTTTTTCTTCTTCCAGTTTGTCATCATCCTCAAACGCCCGACCTGAATCTGAGTCCATGTCTTAAGCTGCTTCCAACTCCATCAAATCTTTGATGGCAACTCAGCAGCCACAGAAACCAGCTGACAGCAGGGCTCCGTGTTGGAAGCTAATCTCTGAGCCAGCTGGACCTCTGGCTCTGAACTGATGCCATCTCAACACGTGGAGTTTTCTTCTTGAACTTGTCCTCTGTGGTTCTGACTAGAGGCCGAGTTGCATCGGTTTGTTCAGTCTCGTTCTTAGGATGGACCTCCGCTCCTACATCTTGTGTAGATTCAGTCTGTCCTTGGTCCAGGTTCTCCTGGTTTCCCTTGGTTTTCTCTGTGACAAACTCCATAAAGCATTTGTTGTCCTTTAATAGACCAATTTGTTTATTGTGTAAAGTTTCCGGGAAATCTACTTTTAACTGCTGTTTTGTAAAGCTCATCAAGCCTCAACATCAAAATCCTATTCAGTGTTTGAAACCAGACGTCACAGTGATCACTGATCTAGCATTTTCCTCGGAGCGGACCATTCACTGTCCAGCCAAGGAGGGTGATTGCATAAGGGCCACCATCCACGGAATAAACCACTTCCCGGCTCCAGAGCTTGAGCTACGTTAATGCCAATCAAAAGCTCCACATGTGCATTTACTTCTGAGAAATTCATGTGTCTCAGCTGTGGCCATCTTTTGGATGTCCTTTATTTGTGGAATGTTCCCTTGATTAACAGGCATGCTCTTCTGCATGAAAATCTCAGGTAAGTCACAAAAGTCATCTGAATCCAATCCAGGTACTTCCAATCAGATAACATTTTTTTTTACTTGTGTTCCTTTTATCCAAAAGAAGGCAAATATCCGAAGAATGACCAGCTCCACAAAACTAACTTACGAGTTCTTCTCTCCATTATTCACAGGTTCCACTTTCTTCTGAACAGATGTTACAGTTGTGGCAAAACTACTGCTTCTAGGTTTTGAACCAACTTGAGACTTGACCATTTTGAATTATTTTCTTCTCGTTCCAGGTTCATGTTGTATATCTCTAAAAAAGGGGATCGCTTGCCATCTTGATTGGTCTTTCCATAAACTCCATAATATCCTAAAATGTGGCTCTACTTCTCCTGAATATCATAAACTGTGCTTCTCCACTGATCCAGCAACTTATACGACAGCTTCTTTTAATAATGGTTTGCATATTTGATGGCACATTCAAGTCATGCAAAGAATTTCCCATGGAATTACAACATTCCCGTAACAAACTGCGGGCGTGTAAAGCTTTAAAGTCTACTGCCTTAATTATTGCCAGGAAAGCACCTTATCCATGTAGGCAGAAGGTATTTTGAACTGATCACCAAAATGTTCTTGAAGTAGTGACTTTGCCTTTAAATATCCATATGAAATAGGTAAATGTTGACAATTTCTGGGCTGACCTTTTGTATACTGCTCGAGGTAATAAAAATCCTTATGGCTTTGAGTTCTTCCTTCAATATTGTGTTCAAAACCTCTTATGAATGTTTGGTATTGCAAAGGATCACCATCAAAAACCTGAGGATCTCGTTTAGATAAAAAATCAATAGATATCTGTAGGGGATACTTCCCTAAATACTGGAAGAATTCTGACCATTTCTGTTGCATATTGAGACTGGTTACATATCTCGCAATATATGGACACAAGATGCTGCATGAGGACATATTTTGTGTCTGGATACCATATCTGTCTGATTTTTGTCATACGAGTTCTGGATATAAAGTGTGGTCATTTCCAGAAGTGTCTGAGGTCAAGATACTGAAATGGGCCAGAATCCTGACATATCTGTAGAGGATGTTTCTCTAACTTTTAGAAGAATCCGGACCGTTTTTTTTTTAAATCCAGAGAGATTAAGATGTGCCGAGACCAGGGGGAAAAAAGTTTTTCCTTTTTAATCTTTTTATGATAATATTGTGGTTACAAGAAACATGTTGCAACATTTTTTTCAAAAACAATGTTTATTAATTTTTAATGGACTGTTCCTTGTAGGGGACATTGGGTCTTGCACATTGTAATGGTGCAATTATAATAGTGAATTCATTTTTGTATGGATTTCTTAAAAAAAATCCTTTCATTTAATGACCATTTAACAAGATTAAGACAGTAAATGAAGAAATTACAATGAATTATCTGGTTCTGGGTACCAGGGACATCTCTCTGAACTTTACATCTGCAATTTGTTAGCATTTTTTGTGAAAAGATGAAAAATATCAGCTAACATTCTGGGCAACAACGTAACCCTTGTTTTGTGTACAGAATTATTCTAAATTCTGACTTTCAATTTACTACCAAACAGGGTTATTTGAACATGGCATGTGCAAAACAATGAATGAAGGAAGGATGGGAGGAAGGAAGGAAGTCTTTGGTCTTTGTAACACACAGAAAATAAGTTACACTTGATGCTCCTTGACAGATGTTTTGCCTTTGCATCCCTCTCTTCTGCACTGTGATGAATGCGCTCCCTGCTCCATCTTTGGCAAATGGACTGCCCCATACCAAAAAACAACAAAAGTTAAATATGTAAACTATATTGAGATAAATACAGTGCGTTTTACTCAGTGGTGTTACTCTAAATGAAACCTCATTCTTCATTATTATTTGTATATGTTATCCACACACTAAGGAGCAGACACCAACCAGCTACAAAGCTGCCTGATCTGCAATCACTCAGATGGGTTGCACCTGTTAGGTGCAATTTGGAGGGAAGTCTCCAAATTGCTACTACTTCGTGTCCTGCTGTCTTTTTCTGAAAAAGACAGCAACACCGGGACCTTCTGTGAAAAACGATAGATAATATATTTTACGGGGTGAGTAATTATTAGGAAATTCACTTTGTTAAATTTATGTAGGTTTTTGAAAATGTGTGAGAATGTTGAAAATGTTCATTATAGTTTGGGAAAGGTCTAAAAACACTCGGAGGAGGGATAATTAGGCCTCAACATGCATTTGAATTGTGAAAAATTAATGAGGTCGTCATTTTGTGGATTTAATTTATTGCGGGGTGTTATCAGAACATAACCCCCGTAATAAACGCTGGACCACCGTACCATACTTAAAAATATTTCAAATAGTAAGGTATAATTAACATCAGACACCTATCGGGCCGTTTGTTTATTACTTTGCTTGTCCTAATGGCGATTACATGGTTGTTGACACTACCACATAAAGATCATGATGTTGCTGTTTACAGGCCCAATTTGTTGTAGACACAAGTTTGTCACTTTTTAAAATAAACGTAAAATGTGACAAATGGGTGTCTGTTTTATTTTGTTTAGTTTCACACATACACCCCTTCGGTTTCCTTTCTATTTAATCAATCTGTACTTTCCCCTTACTTTGTGCATTAGTGTATAACTATTAAATTAAGAACCTCCTCCAAAATAGAGGTTTTAATGTAAATAAACACACTATAATTCGTATATATATATATATGTATGTATATATATATATACATACATATATATATACATACATTTTTTTTTTTAAGATTTAAGATTTTTTAAGATTCTGGTCAGTCAAACGCATAAACCTCTAGGCGAGCAGCTCCAGTGGAAGGTCTGGCCAAGTGACAAGTAGGTTTCTTTCTGTTTTCGGAAAGTCTACAAAACTATCAGCAACTTTTGTAAAATGTTTGGTAACACTTTACAATACTGGACGCAAAATTTGTTTCGTTACTAGGGAACGCCTTAAGGCCGAATCAGGAAGCAATGGGTAGTTGACCAGTATTTATTGGTGCCCACAAAGGCCAGGCTTATTAGGGAAGTACTGGTTATTTATCAGGGGAACAAATGACAAATTCTTCATGTGAGTACTGAATTAACTTTGACCCAGTGAGTGAACAGCTCATTTAGTCAAAAACCTGTTTCCTAGTGGTTACTTAATCATTGACTGATCATTACCTATTATATTGTTTACCCTAATGTAAAGTCAAACATCATACTAAGTACTTACTGAGGAACGCATCATTAACTAATCAGTACCTGACCAGTACCTACTACTTTTGTGTACCTTCATGATCATTTGCTACAGGGCACTTAAGAATTCTAACATTTTTACAAGCCCATTTGTAAAGACATTTTTTTCCACCCAATATGATCAATTATTTAAAAAGTTTGCTTTTTTCCCCACAATTAAAAATACTCTTTGGTAAATATACTTTACATGTATAGCACTTTTCCAGTCATGTTGACCACTCAAATTTTTTCTTCCATAATCTTTCAATGGTTGCCATTACACCCATGACCACTATCAAAGTTGTCACCTGTAATTTGTCAGGACTCTACCAACTGTTTTATTAATCTTCAGAATATGTATTTCAATATCCCTGAACAGTAAATCAAACACATAACTATTGAATAATAGAGTTTTCAATTGTTAACATTCATAATGAACATAATCAAAACACACACACACAAAAGCCATTTACTATTCTTAAGTATAGAAACAAAACAAACAAACAAAAAAAACAATTGCTGTAGCAAAAAAATAAATTTAGTAATCCAAATTTTAAGAAAGTATGTAGAAAAATCACTCAAAACTTAAACTAAAATAACAATTAAAATACCTTTAGGTACAGCAAGTGTCTCTTCCCACTGTATGTCATGAAATGGGCATACAAAAATGTTCATACTTAGTTTAATTTTGTGTACATTTTCAGGAGATTCCCTGACTCCTTCATGAGTTGGATGCTCCCCATAGGACCTTCCACCTCAATAAAAGCTCTACATCTTTTTGTGAATAAGGCTAGAGTCTCCTTTTTGTCCATGTTTTTTCTAAGCTCTTCATATTTATAAGGGCTGACAGCTTTCAATTCTGCAATTGCGGCTGTATCTGCAATTGTTTTTCTGTCAACACCAAGCTTTTTAAAGGCTGCTGCCATCATAGTACATCCCTCTTGTGTGGCCGTCAACACCATCTGATATCTGTCAATGGCTTCCTCTGGTGTTAAGACTGAAACAACAGTAAATAAAGAAATGTGAGTGTGCTTATTAAAATGAATGAATGCACCAGAAACAAGCTTAAAACATGAGCAATTCGCTTGAGCTCCTTTTAAAACAATGACAGTATACATTTTTAAAGCACTTTAAACATCAAGCAAATACTACAATTCTTGCATTTCTATTTTTAAGTTGCAATGATGTGTTTCAACATACCAAATGTATATATTTATAAATCATTATTACATTCAGGTTATTTTCAAATTTGAATCCCTTAAACCAAGACACAATACTGTCCACAAACCTTAGGTCATCCTTCCTTTCTTATGATTCACACTTAACAGATATGTACTAATATTATATGACAGATTATGTGGTTATGTGTTTGGGGCATAAGACTATAATAGAGTTTGGATAGAAAGCCTCCATACACATCTGTTTCCAGTTAACCCGGAGAAGTCTGCTGACACTTTTCTCTTTTAAATTACTGTCATTCTTTAAGAAACATTACTAACTTTTCTGAGATTAGGTGATCACAGTGTTTAAAAAAGTTTTTGTTTAGTCTAAAAATTTAACTTTGAATAACAAAGAATACTTTCATGTTTTAACATACAGTGCAGACACTAAATGTTTCCAATGCTGGTAAGCAATAAAACTAAATCAGAGACTCTTGAAGCTTGTCTGTGGTTTACTATTTGTCAGATTGATTGTCTTTACATACATGTCTGTCTTTGTTTTGGTTTGATCATACAACAAATTGACGGCACTAATAAAGCGTTGTGTTAACATGAGATTAACGCGTTAACGTGCCCAGCACTAATATATTTATATATATACACATTTATATATTTGGGGTGGGACCTTAACACATTGATTACAATTAATTAAGAAAAATTAATGCGTTAAAAGAATTAGCGCATTTATTGGAGAATGCTAAACGTTAATCAGAGTACAATTTGAAAGCCCAGCTAATACCTTTTAATTTTGTGCTATGTATATTGAGTTTCATAACCCAAAAAGCGACTATTAACAAGTCTATCAACTTCTGGTCACTTTTGGTGACTAATGTAGGAGCAGGTATAGTTTACTGTGTAAGGAGCAGTGGCTACTACATAAGCCCCTCACCCATCCCAAAGAACACACAAGAAGCTCGGTCCTCAAGCAGCACCCAGCTTCAAGGTGCAGTCAGAGCAGGAGATGATCACTTCTGCTCCAGGTCCAGACAGTGAAATGTACAAAGTTTCTGCGCACTGATCCCGCCCAGGTTTACTATGACATATTGATGCCTAACCATAAAAAGTGAGGATGAAAACATGTAAAAAGTTCTGTAACATGTTTTAGGCTCTTAATTACTGAACAACCGGAGCTGTTAGTTAAAGTACTTAAAATGACATTTTAATTTTAGGTCTATTAAATTTTGCCCAGGGAGATTTTATATTTATTTTTCTTCTGTTTTTAATAGCAGTGCAATTAAATGTATTTTTCCAGACATTACTAAAGCTCCACTTTACAGTATTAATGTCTGTGTATGTTATTGAGTCATCCATTAAAAATCATCTAAATAAAAAAAATTGCTTTTTGGGGCACATATTGTTATGCAATTAAAATGTGATTAATCAAGAATAATGAATTAAAAAGTCTTTTAATAGAGTCCCACTCCTAATATATATATATATATATATATGTATATATATATATATATATATATATATATATATATATATATATATATATATATATATATGAGTGTGAGGGACCGAGGCCAAGGATGAAGAAAGCACAGGAGGTTTTTTAAAGAAAAAGTCTTTTGACATTTAATTTTACCAAAAAACAACAAAAATACAAATTCCTAAGTAAAAGTTCTGGGCCCATAAAAGAGGTCAAATAAACAGAACATCAACATAAGGAACTGAAAACTAACTGACCTAACAAACTGACACACAAGGGAAACTATATACACTGGCTGATCAGACCATTTTGACACAAGAGGGAAATACATAACATAACCATCTTCAGCTAACTTAATAAACTTAACTAATTCACAACAGAACTTAAACAATTTAGAATCATAACTCATTAGGAAAACAGAAATCTAAATAATCATACTTTTACATAAAGAACAAACAAAGTAATACAAAACAATAGAAGATCTAAACCCCTCTCCCACTATCTTTTTGCAAGATGGATGAATCCAATTAGGCTGTAGCCTCGTCAATGGAGATCCACCTCAGCTGGGACTCTTAGCAGGCTTGGGCCTCCCACACAGCAACTTCCCCAGGAACTAGTAACTCAAAGAAAATGCATATTAACTGAAAATAAACCAAATTAACAAGGTGACAAGATTGAGTCAACTAAAAGTGTGCACCCAATCAGTTAACCCCCCCTGCCAAACTTGCTAAGGAAAATGTGAAATATAAAGGAAAAGGTAAATATTACAAATAAAATGATTTAACTGAAATGAAGAAAAAGGTTACCAGACCAGGCTCAGTGTGTGGCTGCCTAGGCGGCCATCACAATGAGAATCAATCAGAGGGGTATAATATAAAGCAAGATTAGAGAAAAGCCAGCTGTTCAGGTTTAATTCAGAGTTTCAGCTTTTAATTATGAAGTCAAGTCAACCAAACCTTCCAAACATCAATGTGTTAATGTAATGTAAATCAGTGTATTTTTGTTGAAGTATCAAATGGCAATGACAATGTGAGCATGCACTTGTCTGAATAACGACTGTTTATACAAAGTCCCCAAAAAAAGTTAAACTATGTTGGCTCTGATTTGTGTTTTTTTATTTATTTAATCTGTTTGTCTTTTTGAGCAGTAAACACAGAAAATCAAGCTGCGTTACATTTGGATACCAATGGAACTTCACCCTGACTCTTGGGAATGACCAAAATACTTGAACAATACATTTTCATGCAAAAGACTATGAAGCAAAACTGTCCTTAATGCCAACCTGAGCAGTATTTATACTGCCTTTGGTAAGAAGTGCAAAATGAAATGTAATACATGGCCCCCATTTCAGCACAATAACTCAGAGTGCTGAAACCATATCTTGTCCACACCTGTATTTAAAAAAAGAAGAAAGAATGTTTTAAAGAAACATTTCCACATGGCTTGCAAGATCCACAATAAGTGTGCTTTCTTTCAGAAAGTTGCTTGACTTACAGTATTACGAAATTGCCAGCACACTAGTGACAAAGTCATATAGGCACTGTCACCAGTGTCCAGAACCACATCTAATAATATTGATTGTAGTAATTCCGGTGGCAGCTGTAAAGACAATATGAACAATCTCTCTAAGCAAAGAAAACTTAACAATTCATTGTGCACTACATTTAGGATGTATTCATGTTCCATTACCATTAAAATCCAGCAGGATGAATTTCCTTTGTCCAAAAAATAATTCCGACTTGTTATTTTTTTAAATAACTATTGAAATAATGTGCCCCTTTGTCCCACTATGTCTCTCTATCATCCTCAGCCCCCCACATTACTCTGTCAACTTTGTCTTGAGATAATTTTGCTTCTTGCATAGCTATGTGATTTCAGCAAACTCTCCAGGAAAACCAGAGCCTGTTTCTTTTCTTTACTCCCTTTTCTTTTTCGTTGTTTTAATTTCTTGGTCTTCTTCCTCTTCTTTGTTGATGAGGAAGATGAGAAGGAGGACGAGGTGGAGGACATGGAGGAGGAGGAGGTGGATACAGATGAGGAGTCACAGTCTGAGTCCTTCTTTTGTTGTGCTAAAAGTTTGTTCGGGGCATCAAATTCCTTATTTTTGGCTATGGCCAATGCTGGAAGAAAAAACACTTTATTTAGTCATTACTGTTATTATAATCTAAAAACCGCTGCTTTTCATGATGTCCTGAAATCCTGAGATTATGATTTTCAAATTCAGAAGATTAGTATTTATCTTTTCTTTTTACTGGATTGCTTAATACTGCATTTGAATGAGCCCTCCAGAGATAAGCTCGGTGGCTACAAAGATGGAAAGTGACACATTCATTTTTTTCTCGTGACATAGAGGTATGGAAGTGAATCTGTTCCACCAGAATATGAATTTTATAAGGCTTTGGCAGCAAAATTTTATGCAGGGAATTAACATAGCTGAATTCTTTTTTTTTCTTTTAATTAAATGCTTCAAAATTTTAATTGCTTATTTTCACCCTTATGTTTTCAGTGTTTTAA
Source organism: Melanotaenia boesemani (assembly GCF_017639745.1). Lineage (NCBI taxonomy): Eukaryota > Metazoa > Chordata > Actinopteri > Atheriniformes > Melanotaeniidae > Melanotaenia > Melanotaenia boesemani. The sequence continues at coordinate 5,107,404 of NC_055688.1, forward strand.
AATTCAGGAGTCAACATTTGAAGATAAAAATTCAAATGGGAAAAAAAAATCATATTCACCTAATTCAACAGGCCAAATTCAGCTGTTTATTTTCACTACTATTTTTTCAGTGTTTGAAACGTCGAGTAAAATTTCGAAGAAAAAAAATTCGAAGGAAAAATATACAGACTGCCAAATTCAGTGGTTAAAATTCGCTGTCAGAAAATAAGTTTTAACACCCGGGTCACTGGGATAACTATTCAATCCAGGATAACTTCGAACCGGCATTCAGCCAATCATTTCAGGCTCCATCAGTCACCTGACACGGACACTTTGGTCAGAGGTTGACTTGGCTCGGGCAGCTAAAGATGGCAGCACATCTGGGCGATACTTCCTCGGTGAGTATTTAACTTTTAAACGTGCTGACGTGTCAGTTTTGGTAGATGAAAAATATAGCCAATACCCAGCACAGTTCTCTTTAACATAGCGTAATAAGCTCACATCTACTGGTAACTTTTAAATACGTGGTGTTCAGCCATCAAAACTTTGTTAGCTAGTTTTGCTAGCAAAGCTAATGTAATGCGACCAATCATGGTTAACTAAAACATTTGCTATCTCCTTATAGTACACGATTTATGAAATGAATAACACCTACACATTTAGCTTTTCATTTGAGAACTATTTGTAATTTGACATAGGTTTAAAAAAATTACACTAAAAAAATGTTCTATTCCAGCTGTTTGTAATGTCCCACTTTTTGTTGTTTGTCCATATGCATTGGACGGTAGTCAGACTGACAATTTTCACAAACTGTTAATAAAATAAGGGTAACAGATTGGTCCGCTCATGAGTGAGTTCTTCTAAATACAGCTGGCAGTTGGCACAGCTAATGTCAATAACAATGTATGTTCTCACATATGTAATATTTATGTCTGTGTGTGTATTTTTGTAGTTTATATTATTTATAACTATGTAATCAGATAGTTGAGAAAAATTCTGTTTGTATATAATACCTTCTCTCTTTCATTCTCCCTCGATCCCTCCAGGAACTTTTTCTAAATCATATGTTTGAAAGGCTTCACTCCCGTTTGGAACATGTTCTTGAACACATGCCTGTAGATTTGGACTTTTTAGACTTCATTTGTACTCAAGAACTTGTATTTTTAAGTGCTTTGTCCAGCCAAGTAACTGTCTGTCCAGCTATTAAAGAGGAACTTACACATCTGCACAGACTTATTAGTTTAGAAAAGGATGGAAGGAATAAATGTATTGCTGTTGTGCAGTTTGAGCAAGGACCAGCTGGGCGACAACAAATGGCACTATCCCCAGACTACCTTTGCAGTCTCCTGGAACTTAATCTATCTGTCATGTGTATAGACAAACTTGTGGGTATGTCCAGAAGCACTGTATACCGACGTATGAGTGAGTCAGATATTTCAGTGAAAGCACTATACAGCACCATGTCAGATGAAGAGTTGGACGATTGTGTCAGAGAAATCAAATCCAGACAGCCTCATTCTGGATATCGAATCATAAAAGCTCTTCTGCAAGCCAAAGGACTGAGAGTGCAGTACAACAGAGTCAGAGCTTCTATGCACCGTGTGGACACCACTGTTGTCATTTCACGTATGGTCCATTTAAAAAAAAAAAATCAGCTATGTTAATTCCCTGCATAAAATTTTGCTGCTTGAAATTCAAGGCCTTATAAAATTCAAAATCTGGTGGAACGGATTTACTTCCATATAGAGGAACACAAACGCCTCTACATCATTTTGAGAGTAATGAATGTGACAAACAAAAACTGGTTTTATCCTTGTTATAGCTTTCTGGTGCTTAGTGTTTTTTGTTGTATATTCCTAGCTTTGAAGGCCAGCTTTTGTTTCATTCCTTGTGACTGGCTGTTTTTGAGTTGTTTAGGCATTTGTTAATTTTCATTGTGATAAGCATCATCAAAAAGCCACAATTCCCTTAGTTCATCTTTGGTTGTTTTTTTTTTTTTTTTTTTTTACCACATCCCCTGCCATAACAATAAATCTATACTGTTTCACATTTTAAAATCTTGCCACAGTTCTTTTTGTTGCGGCTCATTCACCCTGGGGGAGTTGGGTCGTAACAATCCTGTAGAGGGCATTTTCAGTAATTCTTGATCCACAAAACCCTGGTTTTTAAAGACATTTGAAAAAATTTTTCAACATTAGAGGTGGTTTTCATCAAAATCACTGTCATTTTACAGTTCATGTAAAAAAAAAAAAACCCATTTCATGATGCAGTGTGCTTGCTTGGTCCACTGATGAAATAATGGTATTTTTTTTTAATGTTGGCATCCTATATTTTCTGTGATAATTTGGCTAGGACAGAATGCTCTAGGACTGGGCTTTGTGAAGCATAGCCAAGGCTGGCCTTGTTAAATAAAGATCCAAATATATTTTCTTCCAAAGACTATTCACTATTGAAATTTTTACTTTAGAAACACTGTATGACAAAAAATGTTGTTCAGACTTAAAATATAATAGACAGTTATGTCCTCATTATGAACCATCTGACATACTGCTTCTTTGCTTACCCTGACACAGCTGCTCCCTTAAATAGTCCCTCTCATTCTTAAGGGATTAGATTTTTATTCTTTGGCATCATCCAGTTTCATTTTGAGGCTTGTAATTTCCATTTTCAATTTATGGAGTGCTGTCATTGCTGTGGGAGCTACAGCTGTACCTGTGATGACAAACAGAAGCAGTTACATTTTGTTAGCTCTAGACAAATTTTAAGCAAAATTAAATAAGTGTTTTTTATCTTGAATTTCACAAATATCTGAACTAAAGTTACTAAACAAATACCTATAAACCAATATATCAAAATAAATGTAGTATAAATTAATATAATGACAAGATCAGAGGCACTAAAATATAATATGTCCATAACTCAATCTTTCTCTTCTTACATGGCAATTAGTTTCTTTTATTATTATTGTCATTATTTTTACATTTACATGAAGCAGTACAAGCACTTTGCATTAACAAAAGGATAATCTTCCTGACCACTAACAAAATAAATACCAACATAATGTTAAAAACAAAGTTACAGTGTTTTTAAATTTTTTTTTAATACATATTATTGTGGCCTAACTACACCTTTCTTTGGAGGAAAAGATTTGGAACAGTGACACAGAATTAATGGTAAGTGATTTGCATTATTCAAAATTGTTTTTAAAATTTGTTATTTTGAATCTTGTATTCTAAAGCCCACATCTGTGCTTTAAAGGGACATTGAGTAAGAATTTCTGCCATCTGACTTAGGAAGTGTGTATCAAATTCTAACATATAGTGCATTCTGGCACCTTATTTACTCAAACAGATATTGCAACAACGGTAGCCGCCGTGTGTCAAAAAGCCTCGACAACACCGATGAAGGCAAATGCTTTAGTTCAACTAGAGTGCCTCTAGAGAGAGAGTGGCGCCATCTCCGTTCACTGCAATGGTTCAGTTTTTTCACAGCAATGGCGGCGTATGGAGCCCCTCAAAAGTTCCCGGAAGTTAGCAAAAGCTAAGCGACGGTCAATGTATTTCAATGGAGCAGATTGTCGGAGCTACACTTCTTCAAGGTAAGATGTTTTAATAGTCATATTTCCATATCAGTTGTGCATCGAAATCAACTTGACAGGAATAATTAAATATGTTGACGGATTGTCACCGTCTAGATTAATATATTTAGAGATTATAAACCGATAAAAGTTTATGCTAGCACACTGATAGCAACAGATGCCACAGGCTGATGAATGTAAATTCTGTTCGTCAATATAAATTGATCCAACGCCGTTGATAGCGAGGTTAATATGTAGGGAGAGCGATTGTAGTTACATTTTTGTTTAATTTTAATGTATTTATAAGGCTGTGGAATTATGAACAAAGATATGAAGATGATTCTGTATGTGGGTCATAATGTGTGACCACCGCATTTCACACATTTCACACTATAGGCCAGGCCAATAATTACACCGTTCATTTTACATATTAACTAGAAAGTGAGCTATTTTGTGGAATAGTGCAGCCCATACAATTATACAATATTAGGGCTGTCATTTGATATTGCAGGGTGAAAAGTTCAGTCATATATATTCACTATATATTATACTATTATATATTAATTATGTTGTATTGTCAGTGTATATCAGTTACCTTCACTTGGTGTTGTGTGGTCAAGAAGCAGTGATGCCACTTCACAACCTTCTTGTGCATGCTTTAGGCCAGGAGTGCTGAAAACGTGAGACTGAAAACATAATGAATGCAGAGTTTTTCAATCAATCATACTAAACAAATGTCTCTAACAGGTCATATCATCTTGCAAATATTTTGAAACCTACAGGAGGAGCACTTTGTTGTGGAGCATCAGGCCAGGAGTATGGGGTGGACCACAGGGAGACTGAAAACATAGTAAGGTAGGTCTGGTATAATAAATTCCAAATATATAAGTTTTGTAATGAATGTATGTATGGCAGAGCAGTTGAACTAGATTGTATTAGATTGTACAAATGTGCCTTAGGAAATGGGTGATGATTATTACTGTAATGAATATGTAGTTTACTATTAATTAAAGAATCATACTGCATTACTGCTGCATGCTGCACATCGGGAGAACCGAAGAATGATGTTGGCTGGGGAGGAGCAGTGATGTAGCTGGGGCTGGTAGTTTGTGAAGCAGGGGCTGGTAGTTTGTGAAGCAGGGGCTGGTAGTTGGTGAAGGAGGGGCTGGTAGTTTGTGAAGCAGGGGCTGGTAGTTGGTGAAGCAGGGGCTGGTAGTTGGTGAAGCAGGGGCTGGTAGTGGGTGAAGCAGGGGCTGGTAGTTGGTGAAGCAGGGGCTGGTAGTTGGTGAAGCAGGGGCTGGTAGATGGGGGATTTATTAGTGTGGCAGTGTTGAGGAAGGTTGAGGAGCAGTGATTGTTGGGTGTGCAGGCGGACCATGGTGCTGGCTGGGTTGTGGATGGTGAGGGATGAGTGATGTGGGTTGGGTGCTGGTAGGCAGATAGATGATAAGTGTTGTTGGTTGGGTGGTGATAGGTGGGGGATTGCTGAGGGTGGCTGGGTATATGTAGGTGGAGGGGCAATGATGCTGGCTTTGTCCTGAAACATTTTCAGCTGTTCTGGGGTTGCCTAATTTTGAACCTAGGCTACTATTCTTTTTCACCTTCTTGGTTTGGCTTTTGCTTCCCAGATGGCCATCTTTTAAGTGTTGTTTTTTCCTGTCATTTTGTATTTTTTTTGCTTCAATCCGCAACCTCAGCCTTATAAATCTCCTGATGATTTTTTCTTTTATTCCACAGCATGATGGAAGCTTGCTGGAGAGTGCCTGTAGAGCTTCCTTCTCCAACACACCCACTGCATTCAGAAGCTCCATGAGGGAAGAACCAGTCTTGGTTCTAAACAATTGCTCAATGTGGTGAACAACATCATAGGCTTCTCTGGATGGATGGCAAAGGGAACCTGACTTGAACTCTTTAAACTGTAACAACATGCTCTTTTCTCCCACAGGATTGTCATCAGGCTGCTGTGATGCAGTTTTGCATTCTTCACAGATGCTGGCAAATTTGATGATCTTGTGGACAATGTAGCCTGCAAGATGGAAAAGAATGCATTGTTCTGTCTTTGTAATGTCATGTGCTTCTCCACTCACCACTGTCAGTTGTTCCACTCTAACTGATGGAGTGACATTTTTCTCCACTCTGTCCAGGAAGTCTGCCAAAAAGCTACTGTCATCCTCCTGGTAGCTGCCCGATTTGATGGTGGTGAGGAACTGCCCCACAGATATAATTCTGAGAGCATGGTGGAACTCCACTGGAGTTGGCACAGGATTTTTTGACCTCACACAGCTGAATGTATTTTCAAGGCAGTCTTGTGTGAACCTTGATGTTAATACAAACCTGTGGCCTCTCGCCAGCATCTCCTCCTGTATGGCCAGAATTGATGTTGTTGCCATTATCACTCCTGACTGAACGGGCTTCCACCATCCCTTTGGACCAATCTTCATGCCACGAAACAAATGGACAATTTCTTGGAGGAAGGTGATGGCCTTCTGGTATTCGTCAATCCTGTGCCTGCTCAAGGCTGTAACTGGATGCCGAGATGACATGAGGTCAAACCATTTATCAATTTGCTCTAGGAACCATGCTGTGGTCATGTAGGACAGAGGGCGGTGTTCTTGCTGCACCATGTATTTCAGCCCAGCACTTGTTGCTCTACTGAATACATTCAGAGCTGGCCCAACCTTCATTTTGTCAAAGTGACTTGGCCCAATGGCTGCAGCTGTCAGGTGAGGAGCTATTTTTAATGCCATCCCTTCTTGGAATGTAATTAGGTCCTTAATTGGGACCACAGACACCTCATTAGTGGGGAGATTGTGCTTTTGCACCATATCTGGAGGAATTACAAACACCTGTCCACGTATAAGGGCACTTTTTAGGTTCTTCACCAGATGTGGGACATCTGGCATGAAGAAGAGCTGCCTGTCTGGTGTTGCTGGATGTGTCAACGATGTGTTGTTATGGTCGACCCCAAACGATTTCCACATTGCCTGGTTAGGGCTACCCATGTCAGTGGTGGCATTCATGACATGTAGCCCAATAGTTGCTGCCCTCTGAATTATTTCTGAAATTATTGGCTTGTACTCTGCTCCATTTGTTGAATTGCCACTGAAATGGTATGCCACAACTTGCTTCCAGCGTGTGGTGTTTCCAGCCAACATAAACACAACCGCATGTGTTGCCACCCCTGTGTGACCAGGCAAAGTCACATCACCATACAGTTTTCCTGTAAGCATGTGTAACTCCACACTTGGTGTTATTGCCATTTCATCCATGGTCAACACACACTCCTTCTCCAGGTCTGTAAATCCATTCACCTTCAGTTTGAGGAAGTCAAATACTTCTGTCAAAACACCAGGCTCAAATTTAACTGTTTGCATCCTTCTTTGCAGGGTTCTAATTCCTGGCAGGGGAATCTGCATGTCCCGCAAGGCCTTGTATCCTGTGGAACCTGCAGCAAATCGAAGTTTTAATGCCTTCTTCAGTGTATCGTTGCTCCATTTCATCCCTTTTGTGGTTAGTCTCCCTAATGCTTCAACTTGATCTGTTGCTAAAAATTTCTTCATTTTTTTGTCCCTAATTTTCATTTTCTTCTTAAGAAGTGCATTTTCCTTCTTCACTTTTCTCAATTCTGCTTTGGTGTTTTTAATTAGATTTTCTTGTCTTTTCATTTTTTTTAGGAACTGTGAATCTGTGGTTAGTGGTTCCCTGTTGTGCTGACTGACTGACGTGGGCTCTCCCTGTCTGTCCTCATCTGCCATGTTGACTCTTTCTACTGTCTCACTTTCCCTTCTCTCAGTCTCCTCAGTCTTGGAAACTGTTGTAAGTAGAAGACATGGCACTGTTCATTTTTAATATTAAAATATGTCACTTAAACAAGAAATACTGGAATATTTATCAAAAGTTTATATACATTATACCTGTGTCATCTTTAATACAGTAGCTGTGATCAGCAGCTATGGACCATGCATTTGCAGGTGAAAGAGGGCATCGTGGAGTTGGGGCCTTCCTCTTTTTTTTCATAGAGTGATGCGCAAAGATGGTGGATATCGCATCTTCTCTCAGCCTCATCTTGCCCTTGCTGGTCTTAATAAACTGGTCAGCCTCAAAATGTGCCTGCAGAGTTACCTCACCTTAGTTGACATACACCACAGCTCACTTTTATCTGGCACTATGGACATGTCTAGCATATATCACATTGTGGTTGAATACACAGTATTAGATAGCACAATACTCTTAGTATATATGTTTACAATCTTTGCAACTATAAAACCTAACCTGTTAAATGTAACAAACATGTTAACCTTAAGAACTTAACAAAATATACAAATACAAAATAAGTGGCTGATTGTACTTGAGTACATTTGCTGCACTAGACAGCACTCAGCACTCTCCCAGTGTGCAGGATGAGAGAAGAGAAGCAGAGAGATGCTTAAGGGAAGTATATCACTCTTCCCTCGTGCAGCATTGTCCTGAAGAACTTTCAGCAGTTCTGGGGTTGCCTGACGTTAACTGGGATACTGTTCTTCTTCACCTTCCTGGTTTGGCCACTTTTAAGTGTTGTTTCCTGTCTTTTTTTCTACATTCTGCAACCTCAACCATATAAATCTCCCTGTGATGTGTTCTCTGTGTTTAATTTAAAAATATTAAACTTCCCAATGATATGGTCTTTGAAAATGTGTAAATGCATTGTTTTAATATGATTACCTCACATATTTTTTTGTTTTCACAGTCCCTGATGGTGGTCAAATGTGTCCTGCTGACTTTGGCCATCCATATTTTCCTTCTGTCCCTGTCTTTGGGGAAGCCATACATACGCACGCCTTTCTCTGAGCGACTGGAGCATCCCCATGCAGCACAGCATACCATGGTGAAGACTGTATTCAAGGATAGCAGAGAAAAGAAATGGCTAGATATGCTGATCTAGTCGAGTTTTATTGTAAAGGAATTCTTTTAGGTATTAAATGCATTTGGAAAACAAAGGGTGTTTGTCTGATTTATTATGTGTATATATAGGGAGTAAGTCTTGGGATAGTTACAAATAGTGATAGAAAGCCATGTATTTTCCATGAATTGAATTCAAAATTTTATTTATTTGCCATGGATTTTCTGTAAGAACACATTATATTGTGAGTCCAGACTTGTGTAGTTATCAGTCTGCCTCAGTCAAAATAAGTCTTAAGACTTAAAAGCAATTCACACAAGTAGATACTAATAAGTAAGAATAAATAACCCATTTATTTGAAATGAATTGGGATCTAAATTTTATTTATTGGATATAGATTTCCTGTAAGAACAGTTATCATTATGCTGTGAGCCTAGATTTATTGTGTAGTCACTTGGTAAATCATTGTCGTCACCTGTTGGTATGCCTCAGTCAAGTCTGAAAGATAAAGTTAAAAAAACAGAAAATATTACGATTTACATTGATGTTGATGTCATACAGGTTTAGTTAACTTAACATGATTCATATCAATGAACACAACTATAAAAATATTGCAAAGCAAAGTCTTCATTGATCATTATTTACCGATTATCGTAGTTTTCTTATTATTTTGTATTGGCCGCCAAGCACTTCCTGGAACTTTTGGAGGCTACATGGACCACGTGATCGGCAAGCGTTTTGAGCTTCCGGTGGCGCCACACTCTCTCACTAGAGGCACACTAAGTTCAACCAACATTGAATCAAGACAGAGCAATGACATGTTGAGTTTGCAGTGACAGCGGTCGACCTAAACTCTCGGTACTGCCGTGCGTGCTGTACCTGATAGTGGAGTGAAATGAATAAGGAAGCTGAAAATAGTTTCAATAAGTTCAGATTAATAGAAATGTTGGAGTTAGACTAGTTAAATTTAGTTAATAGAAAATCCGTCAGAGTGAGCACTCTGTCCAGATGTTTGTGAAATCAAACTGCAGCTCAGGTTGTAGCCAAGAAGCTCAGAGGGTGGAGAATTCCGTGTTACTGAATGGACTGTTTGGAATTTTGCCTCGGACAGACAACTTTTCGTGGCTTTTTTTGATGTTGTGGAAGCTAAATCTCCTGGTCCTATCATATGTATGAACAAGTCTAAAATTATTCACTTGCGAAAATGTGTCAGATTCTAGTACACCAATGACAATACACATATACATGCAGATATCGATTTTGGCCCATAAAAAACAAATTGTTACACAATGTTCCTTTAATAAAAAGAACTTACATATTTTTATAGTATATTCTGTAATTATAATATGGCAAAGGAACGTAATTGATAAATGTTTTGTGATAAATGTATTCAAAAAATGGTTTGGCAAGTCTGTGGGTGGAAAGTCAGCTTATTTAGGGATGGACATTGTGAAAGGAGTAAAAATGAAATAAAACAAATAAAAAGGAGTTTTAATTTTTAAAAAAAGTACACACAATAAACTGTTTTAGCGCACATGATGCCAAAATTACTTTGTTTTGTTAATAGCAGACTAAGAACAGCAAATTAGATTTCTGTGTGACAAGGCTCATGACTGCACCGCTGCAGAGTGCCTTGTGGATAATTTGACAATAACATGTACAATTGTTATAGCTATATGTAAGTAATTAATATTTAAAAGCACATTTTTTCTGTAAATTATTCAGAGATGTTCATATAATCAGATAATCAGACTACCTTTTTGGCGAAGAGAACTACCTGGTTGGTCTGCCAAGGTCTGCGTATCACCCTCATCGGCCTTTTTGATGTATTAGAAGTACCAGGAATATTTTGAAGTAAATAACTTATCTAAAAACATTTTTGATATACATATTTCTTTAAAAGCAACTTTCATTTTATAAAGACACAGGATATCTTATTCCCATTTTTATATATCATTTTATAAAAGTTATAGGATCTGTAATTAAAAGTAAGTCTCAAATTGAAAAACTACCATATGACATGCTATGAAGCACGTCGCATGAGAGGGTCACACGGGGTGGCACTTGTTCAAGAAGTTTTGCAATTTTTTATTAGCAGTAATTGCCAAATTATAGCTGTTCCACTTTCTGGGACAATTAAGCTTAGAAAAACAAAACAAACAAACAAAAAAAAAGGTTATCTATTAATGTTCATTTAGCGTCAAGATGTCGTTCCAAATCCAATCCAAAGTTGTGTGTAAATATTTTTTATTTTTATTCCTTATGTTCTAATTAATTTTTTGTTGCATATCTATTCAATAAAAAAAAAAAAAAGAAAAAAAAAAAAAAAGAAAAGGTTTTTTCGCCTCCTTGTGCCATGTTAAGTTTCTGCCCACTTCTTACCGGGCTTCTCAATCTGTCAGTGTTTTAAAAGGTAGTCCTAAAGCTTATTATGATCGTGGGTTTTTGAGAGGAAGAAATTCTGCTAGCGATTGTGCAACATTAGATTTAGAAAACGAATTAGGGAAAGGATCACATCAGCTTTATAGCTTACACTGGATCACATTTAGCTTTAGAGATTTTGGGAAACAGAGCGGGCGGGCCTTCAACATCACGCTTTATTTCCCTTTATTTGTAAAGCTGTTTTTTAAATAGTCTTGCAGAAAGCATATTTTTTTTTTTTTTTTTTTTTTAACCTGTCTTGTCCAGCATCGTTGCAAACAGAATGATTGTCTGGCTGCCGTCTGGTGCTGGGCAATTTTACTCTATCAAGCAGGGATTTATACTACATGTATAAAGTCCCTCTTGATGACATGAAAAACTTTATTAAATCAGACTCTTAATGCTGGACTCGACCGGAGGGGACAGAGAGAGAGAGAGAGAGAAAAGAAAGTAGAGAGAAGAGGGAGGGGAGAGAGAGGGACAGAAAGGGTGTGGGGAGTGCGGGTGGGGACTTGAAACATCATACAGAAGACCATGTAATCCATACTACTTACAACATATATAGCTAAGATCATCCTAGCCAGTAGGTCATTACACAACTAGTTGATAATAGTAACAATAATAATAATAAGAGTAAGAGTAATAATAATAATAAGAACAGAAATAATAAAAAAAAGAAAAAAAAAATATGATAATAGATATAAGTGAAACTGCTGTATTCAAGAACACGCGCAGAGAAACCTGTGTGGATGTGTTGGAGAACTCGGCCACACGGCGACGCAAAGACTGTGTGGAGACGTTCAGGAAGGAGTGACCATGCAGAGTGATCATGCAGATGCCACCTCACTTGAACAGAGGCCAGAGTCAGGCCAGCGGTCCCGAGACCCAGGCCACCAGCGCCCCCGCAGGCAACAGATCCCGACCGGTCCACAGAGACGACCACTCGCCCGCCCAGGAAGGCAGCAGCAGGAGACCCCAGCAGGAGCCGCCCCGCGGACACAGGGCACCGGCCCCGGCGGGCCGAGGCCAGCAGTCCCCGACCCCCCCGGGCACCGGCCGCCCGGGACAGACGGGGCAGAGGGCCCGGGCCCAGGAGCGCAGAGACACCCCCCCCCCCCCCCCCCCCCCCCCCCCCCCGCCCCCCCACAGGCCGAGCGCCAGCACGCCACCCGGGGGGACCCGGCCCGCCCAGACGACCACCACCAGAGGCCAGCCCCACACCCCAGCGCCCAGCCGCACACCCCGAGAACCAGTCCTGCCCCCCCCCAGACCAACACACACACACACAAACACACACACTCTCCTTCCACTCCTCCATTCATCCTCCCACGCATACACCATTCAACCCTCACATACTCTGTACTCCCACACACACACACCATCCTTCCTCCCACACACTCACCATCCTTCCACCATACACTCTCCCACACCTACCCCATCCTCCCACACACACATCATCCCTCCACCACTCATCCTCCCACACATACACCATCCTCCCTCTCATACACCATTCATCCACCTTCACACCTCCCACACACACACACACACACACACCATCCTTCCACTACCCATCCTCCCACACATACATCATTCTCCTACACATACACCGTCCTCCCTCTCCTACACCAAACATCCACCTTCACGTACCCCATCCTCCCACACACACACACCACCCCTCCATCACCCACTCTCCCAAACATACACCACTCCCCCACACAGAAAGCATATTTTAAAGTTAATCATAAACTTCATCCAGCAACATCAGACAAAATGTCACAAACCAGCTCGGCTGTCTAAGGTCCCACCTTAGACAGCCGAGCTGGTTTCTAATCACCATCAGCACAGAATTTTAATGTTGTTAAACTTGGTTAATTACATTTTTTTTTCCTCTCAAGTGCAAGCTCTCCAAAGCTGGAGAGGTAGTGTGCCAGAAGAGGAGCGGAGTAAAGCCTAACATTATTAAGAAAATACTTACAAATAAATAAATGAATGAATAAATTAATGAATAAATAAATAAATAAATGACAATCATAAAGCATTAAGCAAAGGTACGCTATTCAGAGGGGTATGCAAATTTTTTTTTTAGGTTATGCTAACTGATAGAACAGCGGCATGGCGCTGCATGGAAAAATACTTGCTCTTACTGAGGGAAAGCAGACCTTGAAGAAAAAGAGAAAACTAATAAAGTGGCTCCAGAAAAAGAAATTACTCAAAGCAAAAATTAAATGCAAACCATGCAAAAAGTAAATGAAAATGAAAAAACATACCATTATCGATGGATATATATGGTAAGCTGGGTAGCCATTTTATGTTCGAAGTTCAAGATACTGTGTGTTGTAGACCTGTTGTGACCTACAGAACAACAGAAATTCTTTTTGAGTAACAGTTAATGGTGTACTAACTAATAACTACTGTTTGCAGGCAATGTCATAATAAAACACACAGAGCAAAGTGTGTGAGGAGATCAGTGAGGTCCGGGTCATTTTTTGCAAGGTCCAAGGCAACCGTATTCAGTTAGATAAAGTATATTTACAGGTAAAGATCTGTACAATTATTTATATATATATATGTACAAATTAATATAGTAAACCGTTTTGTACCTGAAGATCTAAAGCCATACTGTGCTTTAATTACTAAATCTCCTTCCATACTTTCAGCAATATTACAAAGCTGAGTTTTAATGCAAATTCAAGAATAATGTTAATAATAGCATGAATGTGTTACTGGCTTTGTAGAAAAATGGATGTTTGTAATGGAATGCTAGGCATAACAGGCATGAGAAGTGACCCATTCTGAGGCTCATCAGAAAACGATCCTGTACCTGATCCCAGTCATAAGGTGTTATGTTCGCCAAGGGACCACTATCATTTCTGATCAATGGAGGGTTTACATGACAGCATTGGCTAATAGTGCATATGTTCACTATTCAGTAAACCACAGCCGGTCATTTGTCAATGCATAAACAGGTGCCTATACACAGAACATTGATTGTGTGTGGTCCACCTACAAATCCCAAGTCTGGAGACTGCGTAGCAACAGAACGGAGAAGACGTTGAGGAAACAGCTTGCCTCAATAGAGTGGACACATTGGCTGGCCAAATCTCACAGAAATAGTGCACTTGGACGTATGCTTCACGACATACGCAAACAATACAAAGTGTAAAATATATAGAAACGACAGTTTCCATATCCTTGCATGTGTGTCTAACTTTAAAGTACAGATTGTTAAATAAATACTGTCTCTTGTTCTGCAGTTGTTATAAATTTTAAATGGTTTGCACATGTTAGGTAGCTATATGCATAAAGTCATAATACGTATTATGAAAAAAATGGTATTTAACATAGGAATAATACCTTTGGTTAGAAAGAGATCCAATAGTTATTTTCAATATAGAAAAAATGCCACAAAAGTAGTAGGTACTGGTCAGGTACTGATTGGTTAATGATGCGTTCCTCAGTAAGTACTTGGTATGATGTTTGACTTTACATGAAGTTAAACAATATAATAGATAATGACCAGTCAATGATTAAGTAATGGCTTGATACTTATTAAGCGATGAGCAAGTAAAGTTAAGATGACACAGCAGTACAAGAATATTAAAATGGTACTGCTTTTCATCCTTACAAAGGCTTCCAAAAGAGAAATCGTTAACCACTAAGAAACAGGTTTTTGACTAAATGAGCTGTTCACTCACTGGGTCAAAGTTAATCCAGTACTCACTTGAAGAATTTGTCATTTGTTCCCCTGATAAATAACCAGTACTTCCCTAATAAGCCTGGTCTTTGTGGGCACCAATAAGTACTGGTTAACTACTTATTACTTCCTGATTCGCCCCTAAGGCGTTCCCTAGTAACGAAGCAAATTTTGCGTCCAATATTGTAAAGTGTTACCAAATGTTTGAGTCTCTTTTTAGCTCCCGGACATCACACAATGAGGAAGTGACAGCTGCAGTTATCTAGGCTATTGAAGATGTGGAACCAAATTGGAGCTTCCACCAAGTTCGAAGTATGTATTATGCATGAGTGTGAAGTTGGGTTTAACATAGTGGTGTTGAAGTTGTTGGCTTTTATATTTCACCCCCAGTGGATAATTAAAATGACTGTCTGATGTCATGTTCTACTACGGAAATAAGCATGTTTAAAAAATAAAAAGTCAGCCTCGTTTTTATTTCCATTCACCAGGAGCATGTAACCGGGCCTTCGAAAATTTGGATAGACCATATTTTGACAATTAGGTTATGCCTTTTTGCCTGTTTTTTTATTTTTTATTTTTCTTATGCATGTATGTATTTGTGTTTACGCATGAGCGTGTGTGTGTGTGTGTGTGTAAACTAGAACACCCTATGATTTGTTCTTCACTGTTTATCTTTGTAAAATTAATAATGTATAGGAATCCTCACTAATGCCTTGTATTCCAGTTCATTAATTACTTTTTGTTATATGGTTTTATAGATGGTATATAGCAAAAACATGAATGGCTAGATTATAGGAATTGAAAGAAGGGAACCGAACTGAGTGCAACACACTGTGCTGGCTTCACAAACACGACCCACCTCCTGGGAAAAGTTGCTATATGGCAGAAGAAGATTTTGAAATAAACTCTTAGAGGAGACTTGGTTGCTCTGTTGCATTTTGTGTTCTTATTTGCTGGTGAATTCTATTGGTGTAATTTATTTTTATTTTTTGCTGTGAATGATTATGGTGTATTTACTTTTAAATTATTTGCTGTGAATACGTACGTGTTTATTTTTTAATTAATGTTGGCTGTGAATGCATGTGTTTTTTATTAAAATGTTTATGAGTGGTAATTTCTCGCTTTCATCCATCCATCCATCTTCTGCCGCTTCTCCGGAGTCGGGTCACGGGGGCAGCTGCCTAAGTAGGGAAACCCAGACTGCCCTCTCCCTGGCCTCATTCACCAGCTCATCCAGGGGGATCTGGAGGCGGCCAGGCCAGCCGAGAGATGTAGACCAGCATGTCCTGGGTCTTCCACGGGGCCTCTTTCCGATGGGACATGCCCGGAACACCTCACCAGGGAGGCGTCCAGGAAGCATTCTAACCAGATGCCCGAGCCACCTCATCTGGCTCCTCTGGATGTGGAGGAGCAGCGGCTCTGTTCTGATCCCCTCCCAGATCACCGAGCTTCTCATCCTATCTCTAAGGGAGAGCCTGGCCACCCTGCGGAGAAAACTTATTTTGGCTTTGTAATCTTGTTCTTTCGGTCAATACCCACATCTTGTAATCATAGTTGAGGGGAGGAACGTAGATCGACCGATAAGAGAGCTTTGCCTTTTGGCTTAGCTCCTTCTTCACCACGACAGACCGATGCAGAGTCAGCATCACTGCAGACGCCGCACTGATCCTCCTGTCGATCTCCTGCTCCTTCCTTCCCTCACTCGTGAACAGTACCGCAAGATACTTGAACTCCTCCACTTGGGGCAGGACCTCATTGCCGACCTGGAGAAGGTATTCCACCCTTTTCAGGCTGAGGACCATGGTCTCGGATTTGGAGATGCTGATTCTCATCCCAGCCGCTTCACACTCGGCTGTGAATTGCTCCAGTGAGAGCTGAAGATCACGGCCCGATGAAGCCAACAGAACCATATCATCCGCAAAGAGCAGAGACCCAATCCTGAGGCCACCAAACCGGATCCCCTCAATGCCTCAGCTGCGCCTAGAAATTCTGTCCATAAAACTTATGAACAGAATTGGTGGCAAAGGGCAGCCTTGGGGGAGTCCAGCCCTAACCGAACACGACTCTGATTTACTGCCGGTAATGCAGACTAAGCTCTGACACCGGTCGTGCAGGGACCAGACAGCTTGTACATGGGGGTCCAGCACTCCATACTCCCAGCGTACCCCCCACAGGAGTCCCCGGGGGACATGGTCCAACGTCTTCTCCAAGTCCACAAAGCACATGTAGGCTGGTTCAGCGAACTCCCATGCCCCCTCCAAGACCCTGAAGAGAGTATAGAGCTGGTCCACAGTTCCACAACGAAAACCACACTGCTTCTCCTCAATCTGAGGTTCGACTATCCGACGGACCCTCCTCTCCAGCACCCCTGAATAGACCTTACCAGGGAGGCTGAGGAGTGTGAGCCATCTGTAGTTGGAGCACACCCTCTGGTCCCCCTTTTTGAAGAGGAAGACCACCACCCCCGTCTGTCCTCGATGTCCATGCAATGCTGTAGAGGTGTGTCAGCCAAGACAGCCCTACAGCATCCAGAGCCTTAAGGAACTCTGGTCGAAACTCATCCACCCCTAGGGTCCTGCCACCGAGGAGCTTTTTGACCACGTCAGCGACCTCAGCCCCAGAAATGGGAGAGCCAACACCAGCTACCCCAGACTCTGCTTCCTCATCAGAAGACATGTTGGTGGGATTGAGAAGGTCTTCGAAGTATTCCTTCCACTGCCTCACAACGTCCCGAGTTGAGGTTAGCAGCCCCCCATCCTCACTGTACACAGTGTTGGTGGAGCACTGCTTTTCCCTCCTGAGCCACCGGATGGTGAACCGTCTGGAAGTCATTCTCCATGGCCTCTCCAAACTCCTCCCATGCCCGAGTTTTTGCCTTAGTGACCGCCGAAGCTGCATTCCACTAAGCCTGCCGATACCCATCAGCTGCCTCTGGAGTCCCACAGGCAAAAAGGGCCGATAGGACTCCTTCTTCAGCTTGACGGCATCCTTCACTGCTGGTGTCCACCAATGAGCACAGATGACCTTGCGGCCACAGCTGCTGCTGGCCGCCTCAACAATGGAGGCAAGGAACACAGCGCACTCGGACTCAGTGTGTAATTTTTCGCATAATGTTTTTAAATACTTAAAAAAAAAATTGGAACACTGTCTTTATTAGCATTTAACATATTTCATACACGCATATTAATGGCAGTCCAGAATGTGTACACGTATACACATGTACATGAATATACACAGGCGTTTCATTGTTTCAAGTCTGCAAGAGATTTTCATAAATTCTGTAAACAGAACAAATAAGGAAAAAAACCCAAAAAACAAGCAAGCAAAAAAAAAATAAAAAAAAAAAACAACCAAAGAAACCCAAGCCAAATACTCTCAGACACACTCAGCTGTGTTCACATCTTGATTGGCCTTAGTAGGGAGGAGAGAGAAAAAGGTTTTTGATTCATTCGTTCTCAAATTTCCTCAACCTCAAGTTCCATTTTTTTGTTTTCACAAACAGAATGAACAGTCCCCACATTTTCTCAAAGAAGTCTTGCCTCCCTTTCTGCATAGCTGTAATTTGTTCCAGAGGAAAAGCTGCTAGCTTCTGTCTGACCCAGAATGTAGCACTTGGTGTAGTTGTCTTTTTCTAAAAAGGTGCCACAGATTTTATTTTATTTTTTATTTTTTTGCAAGCAAAAGGCACATGTTATTTATAATTTGGTCGCTTTGGGTGTACTTATGTCCTTGTGGGTAGGAACCCAAGATGAAAAAAATCGGGGTCCATTACAGCATCTTTTAAAACAATCTTTTCAATTGTTTTCTTAGTTTCCTCCCAAAAAGCCTTAACCTTACTGTATTGTTACATGCAACGGAATAATATCCCCTTTTTGTCATACACTTTGTGCAACAATCTGGTTGCATGGTCTGATCAAATTTGTCAGTTTGTCTGAATGTAAGTATATTGAGAGATGCAAACTTATGCCCTCGGATTCCATTTCCTTCCATTGTGGGATGTCTCCTGTCATAAAATAAAACTTAATGGTCCTTAACTGCACAGCCCAGTAATACCAGGTTATGTTCGGACTTTTCAAACATCCCTCATTTTAAGGTAAGTATTGTCTAATTCTGGGACGATTATTTTTCCAGATAAAATTTATGAATAGTATGTTAATTTTGTTAAAGAAGTCATTAGGTGGGGGCAGTGGGATATTGTGAAACAGATAGTGTTTTAGGTCAAATGTTCATTTTTAAAATATTTATTCTACCAACCATAGATAATGGTAGGGACATTCCATCTATTAATTGACTGTGTTATTTCTTCCATTAAAGTGTCCTAGTTCATTTTAACAATCAAATCCAATCTTGGTCCAATTTGTATGCCCAACTATAGTAAGTGGTGTACTAGTGTAAATATGGAAGCTTTGAGAAGTAAATTTCCATATTCTTCTTCATTAAGTAACAGGAGGTATGACTTAATTGTATATCCTGAGATTTTACTAAATAGGTTAATTAAATCTAACAGAGCAGGGATGGTTCTATTAAGGTGCGACATAAACAAAATTACATTGTCTGCGTAAAGGGCAAGCTTATGTTCTATCTGCCTTATTGTTATCCCTGCAATATCTGTATGCATCAGCAAAGGGGTTAGCGGTTACGGGGGCATCCCTGAAGGCAGCCCCTTTTAATTGAATTTGGGTCTGATATGTTCCTATTTGTTAGTATTTGTGCCATGGGATTACAGTACAGTAACTGAACCCATTATATAAACTTATTTTGATAGCCAACTCTTTCCAAAACATTAAACAGATAGGGCCACTCAACCTTGTCAAAGGCCTTTTCAGCATCTAACGATAGGAGGGCCCTATCTGATCTGTCTTTCAAACCTTGAATAATATTAAGGACACTAACATTATGAAATCCTTGCCAGCCGAGGACAAAGCCATTCTGGTCTCTATGTATTACACTGGGTAACGTATCTTGTAGCCTAATAGGCTCTGTGCACAAGTCCCGTGATGTACTTCCGTTTTTTCCAGTGATCGGCAGATCAGTTTCCGGTTTACTTCCTGCTCCTGTCACAACGGCGGTAAACATGAGTCATAGTGAACAAACAAGAGCTGTAACTGAACAAAAGAAAATTAAAGTTACAGAAAACAGTGGGTGGTTCAAACGACCGTTGCTGTGTGCCACTTTGTACTGGATCGAGTCGTTATAATAGTGAACTAAGCTTCCACCGCTTCCCAAAACATAGCGGCCTTCGTGCGCAGTGGCTACAGAAGATCCGGAGGACGGGGTTTTCCATAACTCCGCATATGAAGGTATGCAGCTGACATTTTAAAAAGGACTATATCCGTACTACTGCTAAGGGAAGACGGGTTTTAGCTGCAAGCGCCGTGCCATCGTTGTTTGAATGGAATGGGTACACCAACGGCAAGACGCAGGCCGGTGTTTGGGCCACACTCGTCCGACATCAAGTCCGGAACCAGGCCCCGTGGAGACTGGGGAGGAGATTGTGGAACCTATGGTCCCCATGCCCATCGACCACGACTACGGAGCAAGTCCCACAGTGTGTGCCGACCGGGAGCAATATGAGAAGTTACATGAAGAACTCGAGATGCTGAGACAGCAGGTCCAAACACTACATCTGCAGAGCTCATTTGGACTTCAGCGGTTTGCATCCTCACCAGAGGACATCAGATTTTACACCAGGTAATATATCTACAACCAATCAATCAAGTTAGTATTTGTAAGATAAACATTTGACATTACTGTAAGTGATTGCATCTATTGTTAGTTTTGGTGAATTATTTTCTCTGTCTTCTTAATCTATAATTGAGCTTGTATGATAACTAATTACAACTACAATACTGTATCTATATTTTAGATTCCCCTCATATGAGCATCTGATGGCATTTTGGGAGCTGATCAGTGCTGCTACAGTGAAGATGGTTAGGGTCACCAGCACCAAAGCAAGGAAAACAACAAGCACAACAACTGAAAGCCCTGTAACCAGACCGACTGTAAGTAGCAGGCTCATACACAAATTCAAACATCCATGAAAATATTATTATGAACTAAATTTCATTTTTAACATTTCCCCACAGAAACTGCTGCCAATAGATGAACTTTTCCTCATTCTCTCATATCTGTCCACTGGCTGTACCCAGAGGGAGCTGGGTCATAGATTCAACATTCATCGAGCAACAGTCAGCCGAATTATTGTGACCTGGGCCAACTTTCTCTACAGCCTACTGGGCTCGGTATGTACATGGATGTCTCCTGCAGCTGTGAAAGCCAGTCTTCCATGGGACTGTAATGGCAGCTACAGTGATACACATGTGGTCCTTGACTGCACAGAGTTACGCTGTCAGACTCCTTCATCTCTGCTCCTCCAGAGTGAGGTCTTTTCCCACTACAAGTCCCACTGCACCTTCCAGGCCATGGTGGGAATGTCCCCCCACGGAGCCCTGACATTTGTGTCAGCACTCTTTGAGGGATCCATGAGTAACAAGGAGGTGTTTCGGCAGTCAGGGATTACATCACTCTTAACACTTGACATGGCCATCATGGTTGACAAGGGTTTCTTGGTGGATGACCTTGTACCTGGGACTGTTCATCGTCCTGCCTTTCTCTCCAAGAGGACACAAATGTCAGAGGTGGATGTTCTGAAGACGCAGTCCATTGCTCGTTTGAGAGTGCACGTTGAGAGGATGTTTAGAAGAGTCAAAGAGAATAAACTCTTTGATACCACTATCCCTCTTTCCATCTCAGGGAGCATAAACCAAATTTTCACAGTTGCATGTCTCCTCACAAATTACCAAAATGGGCCTCTTGTCAAAAAATGGAGGTATGAAGTTTAAAATGATAATGATGATGAGGAGGAGGAAGCATCAGGAGAGTTGTTTTTGAAGTTGCACAGGGTTTGGTTGAAGATTGTGAATAAATACATTGTACCTGCACGGATGTCTGCTGAGTCTCTTTCTCATTCAGTGGACCCACCTCACAGATGATAATCTGTCAACCAAGTACTGGCATAGCAGCCCCACACCGGTTTATAGGTATGTTTGTTGTTTTGTTAAAATCAAGTCACTACATTCAGTGTTGCATCATAAATTTATACAAGTTTATAAAATAAACATTTACATTACATCACATTACATTACATTAACCTGGCTGGTTGGAACAAAAACCTGCAGCCACACAGGCCCTTTGGTGGACCAGTTTGACATGCCTGCATTACATTGTGCATGGTGGCTGGATTTGCACACATTACATGCATTTCTGCATATAGACATGGAAATAAAACCAGTCTACCTTCTCCTTGATGACATCTAACATGTCTCTGTCTCTGTAAATTCTTTGAATTAGTATGTCTTCCTCAGCTGAGACAACAAAGTCACACCAATTCATTCCTGTTATTAGCATCTGCCCCTGTACTTGTGCGTAATAAGCATGTGACTGTTTGAGCTCAAGTTTGCCTGAATTCATTCTGAGATATGGGCAGTCAACATAGCTTTTAACATTTGTACATTTCATTTCAATCAAACCAAATTGACAAGGCTCTGAAGGGTCAAAAATTAACCCATCGGGAGATGCCCCCAGCCATGGGGCATCAGGGTGAATTACAAATCTGCCGGTAGTGGTTAGTGTAGTGGTTGACCCTCTTCATCTGGCAGTACTCCCAGATGGCATCTGCCTCCAATTCAAGACCCCTCTTCATAGCTGCAGTCTGACGGGTTCCCTGCAGTATCCGGTCAGCCAGACTGTCTTCATTACTCTCTCTGACCTGACAGATCTCCCTGAACCGTGAGGCAGTCAGTCTCTTGCTGGTTGCTGGTAGGACAATAGGCTTCCAGCTTGAACTGGGCCAAGGGCAGAGTCAACCAGAGGAACTTCAGAGCTGATACCCATGCTGCTGATCATCGGTGCCTCAGCTGCAGAGAAGTTCTTATAGACTTCTGTCACCTAAGCATGTAAAAAATCATTATTATAATACCATAGACATTACCCATATTTTCAATGAGCAACATGTACGGATGGGGTTCATTGTGCATGGGGCCATCGCCTCTACAAATAATTTTGTAATGGAGAACCCTTCTGTGCACAGCTCCGTATAAAACTGAAATACTGGTGTATGTATATCAATTTAAGTTGAGATCATGTCATACCGTCCCTTGAAGTTTGATCCTGTTAGCCCTACCTGAAGGACAGAGAGATCAGGTAAATCCCCACTGAGGCCTTTGTAGAGTGTGCTCCTGTGTGAAGCATAATAGTTTACATAAGTGCCATACACATATTATCATTCAAACATTCATGCAGAATATTGTAATACATCTACAATATGCAGGTTTTACCTTACACCCTCTCTTGTTCCTCCACACTTTGGTTTCGCAGATAAAACAGCCATCTTATCCACGGGTCCTGGTTTTATACCCTATCAAATAAGGCAGTATATAGTTTAGAAAACATCACCAACATGTGTATAATGAGTGTGCAACAGATAAATATGTACTTTTTTGGCACTTACCAAAGTTCTGGGCTTGTGCCACTGATGTTCTCCCTCAGTACAGCTCAGCATAGGGGGGACCACAGGCGCCTTCAGCTGAGAATAATGTGCTGACTGGAAAAGCAAGGCTACACAGTGGTTACATAAAGCTGCTCCAGCCACACATGTGCAGCTGTGATGCAGCAGCTCCACAGGACTGGAATCTCTTAGTACCACCTGTAAAAGTAAAATGTCACAGTTAGTACTTATTAATCTTGGCTTGTTTAACTGCTTAATCATTCTTTATGACACAGTCTGAGTTTTTTAATCAAGCCTACACCTCAAATAAATGACTGAGTTTAGGTAAAACACAGCTAATAACAAGAGAGAGGCACAATAAGATGCATATAAAACTGATGAGAATCAGTAAGCAATAACCCAGTGGGGATCAGCTAAGGAAACTCGCCTGCAGTAGGTAACGACTGTTTTCATTCTATCTATTAAAAGTTACATTAAACATGAATAACCTTAGCTGAATCCCCAGGAACATTAGGAACTCTGGGTTATAATAACATTATAACATTATAACTTCAACATGAACGCATGCAGTAACCCAGTGGGGACCAGCAAGCTAAACTTACCTGTTATTTAAACCGCTCTTTTCATTGTGAGCACATTAAAGAGTTACATTAAAATGTATGACCTTGCCCAGTCCCCAAGAACATCGGGAACACAGGGTTTCTCAAGCAACCGCTGCTGTCTTATCTATTCTAGCTTCACCATACACTCAAACTGTGAGGCTTCTCAGCTTTCTTCATGGACCTGTAACACAGCGCCCTGACGACAACTTCACCTGTGCCCTGATCTTTGTCTGAGACTGAGAGAGACTCAAAAGTAACACAGTTTTGACAACAATTAAACATACGAAACAAAAGTAAAGCTTTAATTAGCAAGTCGCCAACGTTAGCTGGCCGGCTAACATCACCACATAATATACTTACCCTCGTACTGGTGCACGTAACTGGATATATATATAGACGAAAGCCTTTTTCTTGTTTGCTCTTGGGAGCAGGGGAGTGGGCATCCACGATGCGGTGTACATCATTTATAGATATTTTTGGCAGGTTTTGGAGACATCTTGAGAAGTTCATGGTGATGCGGATGAAGCAGGAAGTAAACCGGAAACTGATCTGCCAATCACTGGGAAAAACGGAAGTACGTCACGGGGCTTGTGCACAGAGTGAATTGCTGAAATTTTGCACAAAATTTTTAGGTCTGTATTTAATAAACTTATTGGCCTCAAATATCTACACCTATTACTAGGCTTTCCTGTTTTTGGAAGTAGTGTTATAAAAGGACCTGTCGTCGATTTGAGCAGACTCCCAGTCTGGAACGTTTCCAGAAACATCTCTAATAATGGTTTAAGTAATTTAGTTTTAGTTTTAGCTGTGCCCATTTCCTCCTGTGTAAGGTCTGCTTCTAACTGATCATCAAATTCTTGCGGAACAGTTGGAATGTTTAATTTATCCATAAATGCATTTGGGTTCGAGGGTCAAATTTAATTTGTGATTCATATAAAGGTTCATAGTATTTTTTAAATTATTTATTTTCATAGGCTCTATTATGTTCCCGTCATCACTAATGACTGTAGTAATGGTTTCCAGCTGTTTAATCTGCCAGGCTAAAATTTTGCTACATTTTTCCCCTTCTTCATAGAATGTTTGATTAAGCCTGATCAAACTAGAGGCTGCCCTACTCGCTGACAATTTGTCATATTCTGCTCTTACCAGCAGTAATCCTTTTCTGCTCCCGGGGTTCTGTTTCTAACCACTCTTGAAGAGTTTGTATTCTAGATGCTAGGTGTTGTCTTTTCTGGAGTTATTCTTTTGATTTTGATGAAGTATAACTAATTACGTGACCTCTTAAATTGTCATAACTCAGGTGATTGGACTCAGTAAAACTCAGAATCCCAGGGATAGGTATAAGGTCTTTTATTGTACACAGTGAATGATATGAATGTGCAATCCGGTCTCTCTTGGTCAGTTGTCTGCGGACACACGAGAACAGGGGTTAGGAAGCAGGTAGTGAGATATTACTGAACGAGTGGAAAGGGTCACGTACCAGCTGATGTGATTCCAGCGTTTGACAGTATGAGGACTCCGGAGACTGGGTAAGAGAAACCAGGAGGGAGACCGCTGGAGTGTGGGGTACCAGTGTACTCATATGAACAATATCTTAAAATTTACAAGATACAGTTCTGAATGCAGATATGGCTGCAGGACACATATAAAGAATACTGACCCCAGATATGACTAATATACTGGCATCAGAAATCACCAGATTTGACTTGTGTAAAATCTTGAAATATCCTGTCAGGATATCTCTAGTGTGGTGATACTCTCTTGATATGGGCCTTGGCTAGTATCCGTTATCCGGGGCAAATCTGAACTACAGATTCTATCAGTATCAATGTGGTCCCACGTCTGGAGTTGGAGATCATCTTGTGAGGCAAGAAGTGGGAAAAACATAATTTGCAGGCAAGGACACACTGTTGATGAAACTTGGAAAGAGTAATGGTTTAGAAGGAAAATAATTGCACTTTAAAATGTATGAAAGGCAACCAGTCATATTAAATCTATTATTTGGAATGAAAACCCATAAAGAATTAGGGTTTGTAAGACATTTTTTAACCCAGTTGACTTTTTACAATAATTGCAAAATCCAAAAAAATCAAGTCCACCTAGATTTTTGCTGGCTGAGAGTACATCTTTTTTAAGTTTGTAAGGTTTGTTTTTCCAAATAAAGTCTAGAAATGGTTTATTTCTTTAATAATTTTGTCATTAATAAATAAAGACAGAGAGGGATAAACAAAATGGGACAGTCCATCTGCTTTAGGAAGACGTATTCTACCAACCATAAGGAGTTGAAGATTATTTTAGATTTAGTTATCTTTCCAAGGAAGTTGAGATTTTGTCTGGTTGAAATGTTTTTTGAGATGTGGATACCTAAATATTTAACTGAATTTTTAACTGGGATGTTTTCCAAATGGGTTTCAATACATTCAAATTTTGGTAAGAGTTCACATTTGGAAATATTCAGTGAAAGGCCAGAAGCAGTGGAAAAAAATTTAACCACTTTAAGCGCCAATTGAGATTTGTCATGTAGAAATAAAGTCGTATCATCCGCCAGTTGAGCTTAATTTTCCTTTCGAAGATAGAAATTCTTTTAAGTCCAGGTTGATTTAAGATATGTAGAGCTAATAATTCTGTAGCAAGCAAAAGTAAAAAGGGAGAGATTGGACAACCCTGTCTAACCCCACGTTTGACCATAAATCTTTGAGATGTATTATAATTATTACAGAGCTAATAATTCCTTTATAAAGCATCTCAATTGTGTTAATAAACGGAGCACCAAAGCCAAATGATTTATGAGTTTGTAGAAGGAGTGATGTGTAAAAAAGTCAAGAAAAAGGATGAGGGCATCAGATTGTAGAGATGGGATTTATGGCTCTTTGAAGGGAGCCGGATCTTGAGGATCCGTTCCTTCCAAAGAGCCATTCAAAAGACTGGCTCGTTCATTTTTGTTTTGTTTTTTTTTTTCTTTTAAAGATTGCAGGGTAACTCATATTTATAAAGGGAATAATCAGTGGTAGTGATTATATGGTAAAATTTAAATTAAAACTGGCACACCCCACTAATATAGACTCTGTTGGTGGGAATTATCTTGAAATATTGGTTATTATATTTAAGTTGGCTTGTGTTTCCATGGTTACCGTAGCCCCATATCCCCATACTTAACAAGACTTTGTGGCACAAATAAAACTGAGCTGGCTACAATTAGCTTCCACGCAAAATTGACTGACTTGAAAGATAGGCTTTTCTGGCAAATATTGCACTTTGCCTTACCTTGGCTTTCAACAGAAAAGTGCATCCAAATGCTGCTCCGTTTGCGCATCTTATTGGAGAGTTTTTTTTGTTTTGTTTTGTTTTTTTGTTTTCTTTTTTCCCCCCGAGTTCGGCAATGCTCATTAATTAATCCCCTTTTGTACCGTAGTGTTTACTTCGTTGTTCCCGCATTACCTTTAGCTCCACCCTAGAGCTGCTCTGCGATGCATTCAGGTGAATTGAGCATGTCGGAAATCAGACTTCCATGTCACATTGCGTGGGCAATTTGTATATAAAAATGAACGGATCTCAAACGAACGGCTCACTACTGTGACTCGATTCTCATCGGTCATTTACCAGAGCCGTTCAAAAGAATCGATTCGTTCATGAACGTCACATCTCTATCAGATTGCACAAAATCTGAATAATCCAGAAGGTCAAGTATTAATTGAATATTGTTAGTTATATGTCGGTTCTTAAGAAAGCCTGACTGTGTTTCTGAGATTATACCATCTAAGCCTAATTTGAACCGGTTTGCAAAAACTAGAGTTAATATTTTGTAGTCGATATTTAAAAGAGTAATGGGGCGCCAGTTGTCATCTTTTTGAGGTTTAGGGAAAGGAGATATAATACCCTCTTTCATTGTTGTTGTCATTTCTTTATGGTCTAAACATTGCTTGTATATACAGAAAAGGGGATTTTTAATGTAATCCCAAAAATGTAAGTAGAATCCAACTGAAAGTCCATCTATGCCTGGAGCTTTTCCTTTCTTCATTGACTGCAAAGCTTCTCTATTTCATTTAAGTTAATATCAGAATCACAAGCATCTTTATAATTGTAACAAATTGTGGGGATCCTTTTTAAAATTTGATTAAAAAATGAGTTACAGCTGTCCTGGTTAAACTTAGAAGAGTCGAGGTCGGCATAAAATTTAGAGACATACTGAGAGATTTTTTGGGGGGGGGGGGGGGGGTGTCAGTACAGATTCTACCATCAATACTGAGAGATGATAAGGTTTTCCTCTGTGCATTGCGCTTTTCTAATGAAAATATATTTGGAGTTTTTGTCCCCTTCCTCCAGCCATTTGGCTCTCGATCTAATAAATGCGCCTTTAGCCAGTTCTATATGGTGCGCACAATTTGTCATCTTTTATTTCTAGTTTTTCTTCTTCTGTGACAATAGTTTTCACCATTAAGCTCTTCAATCTACATATGAGATTTTCATTTTTTTCATTTTTGTGTGTTTTGATATCTTTGGATCTTTTTATTGCAGCATTTCTGACTTTGTATTTAAAAAATTCCCATTTTTGTACACACTCCTCACTTTGATCATCAAATATTTCTTCAATAAGCTTTTTAACATTTATATTAAATTCGTGATCTTTCAATAAAGAGTTGTTAAATTTCCAATATCCTCTTAATGAGGACTTATTTTGTTGTCCATTAAGTTTAATTAATATGTTTTTGTGGTCAGTAAGTGGAGCTACTGAGTGGGAGATATCACGAACAAATTGCAGAGTTAAAGATGACAATAAAAACAAGTCAATTCTGGATTTTAAAGTGGCATTACTGTTAGACCAAGTAAAGTCTGTTAAGCTAGGGTGAAAAAAACGCCAGGTGTCTACCAGAGAATGATCAGAACATAAGGATAAAATAAAATTATTTGTCAAAGACATTTAATAATAATAATAATAATAAAAATGCATTTTATTTCTTGGCGCCTTTCAAACACCCAAGGTCACCGTACACAAAAATAAAAATAAATAAAAAGACAATAAAAACATAAATTACATAAGAGTTAAAAGAGATAATGGACATTGATATAAAAATTACACAAAACAGTCAGTATACATGGGTTATAGGGAGTATGCCAGTTTAAACAGGTGGGTTTTGAGTGCAGATGTGAATGATGGAAGGGAGTTGATGTTCCTAATCTCGGATGGAAATGAGTTCCAGAGCTGGGGAGCAGAGCCCCATGGTAGAGAGACGGGCAGAGGGAACAGTAAGGTGAATGGAGGAGGATGACCTGAGAGCACGGGAGGGAGTGGCAATTTGGAGGAGATCAGACAGATAAGGAGGGGCAAGATGGTGAATACCTTTGAAAGTGAGGACCAGTAACTTATAGTTAATTCTGTATTTTATTGGGAGCCAGTGAAGTTGTTGAAGGACAGGGGAAATATGTTGAAAGGAAGAGGTGCGAGTCAGGATACGAGCAGCAGAGTTCTGGAGAAGCTGCAGTTTCTGAAGTGATTTATTGGGAAGACCGAAGAGGAGTGAGTTACAGTAGTCGATGCGGGATGTGACAAGACTATGGATAAGGATTGCAGCAGCATGTGGAGTGAGTGAAGAGCGTAGACGATTGATATTACGAAGGTGGAAGTAAGCAGACCGAGTAATGCTATTGATGTGGGCTTGAAATGATAGGGTGCTGTCGAGAATGACGCCGAGACTCTTGACCTGAGGGGAGGGGAAAATGGTAGAACTGTCAATGTTGATGGAGAAACTGTGAGATTTGGTTAGAGTGGAGGGCGTGCCGACAAGTAGAACTTCAGTTTTACTGCTGTTGAGTTTAAGAAAATTGGAGGAGAACCATGCTTTAATTTCCTGGAGGCAGTTGGAAAGAGAGGAAGGAGGAAGAGAGGAGTGTGGTTTGGAGGAGATGTAGAGCTGGGTGTCGTCTGCGTAGGAGTGGAAGTTGATATTATGTTTACGGAAAATGTAATAATAGTAATAATAATGGATTAGATTTATATAGCGCTTTTCAAGGCACCCAAAGCGCTTTACATTGTGTGAATCCATTATTCATCCACTCCTCACTCATACCTGGTGATGGTAAGCTACGTGTGTAGCCACAGCTGCCCTGGGGCAAGCTGACGGAAACGTGGCTGCCAGTCTGCGCCTACGGCCTCTCCGACCATCACCGAACATTCATCCACACATTCATACACCAGCGATGCCAACACTGGAGGCAAGGAGGGTTAAGTGTCTTGCCCAAGGACACAACGACAGATGACTGCGGGAGCGGGAATCGAACCGCCGACCTTCCGATCATTGGACGACCTGCTCTACCGCCTCAGCCACTGCCGCCCCAAATGTAGCCAAGGGGGAGAAGATACGTGATGAACAGAAGAGGGCCCAGGACTGATCCCTGGGGTACACCGGCCGAGACAGGGAGTGACTCTGAAGTGTGGGTCTTGAGTTGAATAAACTGTGTGCGGTTAGAGAGATAGGAGGAGAACCAAGTGAGAGGAGTATGAGAAACACCAAGGGCTGCCAGTCTATTGAGGAGGATGTTGTGTGAGATGGTGTCAAATGCTGCACTGAGATCTAAGAGGATGAGGATTGTGAGAAGACCGGAGTCAGCCGCCATCAGCAGGTCGTTGGTGATTTTTAGCAGAGCAGATTCTGTGCTGTGAAAAGGACGGAAGCCAGACTGGAATTGTTCATAAAGGTTATTGTTAGTGAGGTGTTTGTGGAGCTGAGAGGCGACAACCTTTTCCAGAATTTTGGAGAGAAAGGGAAGATTAGAAATGGGACGAAGGTTATTGAAGTCAGATGGATCAGCACCAGGTTTTTTGATGATCGGAGTGACAGCAGCAGTCTTGAAGGCTAGTGGAACATATCCGGTGGTGAGGGAGGAATGAATGACGGCAGTGATGTGAGGAACCAATGAAGGGAGACAAGCTTTGACTAGGACTGTAGGGAGAGGGTCGAGCAGGCAGGTGGAAGGTTTGGATTTCTGAATCAGTTCAGAAATATCAGATGGGGATGGAAGAGTGAAATCTGAGAACGGGTGTGGGATAGAAAGAAATGGAGGTAGAGGGTCTGTGATGGAGACAGCAGCTCCTCCAGTGGAAAGCTGTTGATGGATGTCAGAGATTTTTGAGGTAAAGAAGGACAAAAGGGAATTGCAGACGTCAGTTGAGTAAAGATGAGGAGGGAACATGTCCGGAGGTTTTGTGATATTATTGAACAGTGAAAAGAGAGATTTGGAATTTCCTTCATTAGAGCAGATTAAACCAGAATAGTATGTGGATTTACATTTGGGTTACATTTGGGTTACTCTGGGTGGAAATTTGTCCATGTTCACATCTAGACATTCATTAAAATCACCACCTAAAATAACATCCTTGTATTTCCCATACAATGTTGTAATCTTACTACCAACAAGGGGAAAAAAAACATTTTGTTACTAGAATGAGAATTATAACCATAAATATTGCCTAAAACAAATATACAATAGTCTTGTTTTATAACCATAAACAACCATCTACCTTCTTTGGATCTACAAACTTCCAGTACTTCTCCTTTAAATTTATGTAATATAGTAGCCACCACTGGTGAATGGTTACTCCCATGACTGAAATATATTGAGATACCCCATTGAATTTTTCAGACCTTGGCATCTAATTGAGCTGAATGCGTTTCTTTTAGTAGTATAATGTCAACTTCTTTTTGTTTACAGTATAAGAAAAGTGCGTTCCTCTTCACAATGTCACGAATACCTCTCACATTTAGGGACAGAAGAGACAATGACTTAAAACTCATAACAACAATGATCACCGTATAACAGGAATATGGATTGAAACTGAAAACTCACCTATGAAAAACAACCACTATGGACTATTGTCTGTTGAAAACAGTGAACAGCTCCCTGTTTACGTTTTTTTTTTTTTTTTTTTTTCCTCCATGCTCCAAGCCCAAAACCGACACAAGTGAGCGTACCCATTAATGAAGACAACACAACCACAGTGCCACCCACAATCACCAGTGATGTCACCATGCATTTGCACACATACATTATGAGGGAAAATAAACAACCCGACATGTGGCTCCTACACTTTTATTTCATAGTTATCCGGAGTAAATGCATTTGAACTAACTGTAAATGTTACAACATGCAATTTGTAAAGAAAAGAAATTACTAGGTGGTAATTCCACAGGTTAAATTTGCCTTAATATTTTTAAACAAAAAAAGCTGTATTTAGCAAGGAGAAAGTAGTCTATACATGCACCCAGAAACAGAGGGGGGTGCATATTCCGGCAGAGGGGTCTGCCAAAATAAAATAATAGAGTACAGTCAGACCACGTACATACCATCTAAGTATTAATGTTAGACAATTTTCTTTTCCATTTCTTAAAAATTAATATCAACAGGCTGGTAGATGCTGTTGCTAGTTCTCAAGGATAGTAAACATGAATATCCGCCATCTACAGCCGACTGGCTGTTACGCTGCTTGAGAGGAGGTCCTTTTGTTGGCATGACACCTCGGGAGCAAGCTCCTGGAAAGCTGCAGTTTTTTTTTACAGTTTGTGTTCTGTACATGTTCAACCACTGTCTGAGTGAGATACAAAGTCTTAGTTTTCCCCTTGTCACATTATTAGCACGGATAAGCACAGAAGCAGGCACACATGAAACCATGTTGACTATCTAAGCTAAAAGGCCGGCACTTTTCAGATTAAAAGCACATAAACAACAAATTAAATGCTTGAATCTAATACAGTCTGTCATCAGGTTCATAAATCTGACGGAGAGTTTTCTTAAGATATTTCCTAATAACTTCAGAATAAATTTAGGAAGCTTCATAAGCTGGTGAATAAGACCTGATGTTTAGTTGTCTTTAAACCTGTGACAGGATGCTGTAAGAGAGCAGCAGGTGGCAGTAGAGCGTCATGTTTCACTGCAGCATATGGAGCTGTGTTGGTCCAACACAACAGGTTGGCATGTCCACAGGTGGAAGAAAAACAACCTAAACGCTTAAAAGAACAGAAAACCAACCGTAGATTCAAAAGACCTTCATTCAAAGCCTTTATTCAACATAAAAAAATTATATAAACTGCAGCTAGTTCTGATGATAGTCCTCCCTGAGGGAAAATTCTCCAGTCTCAGTAACCTGTATTGTCTGAACATTTGCTTTGTGATGAAGGGAGAACATGAGAAACATTTAAAGTGTCTGTAGCTTACTGAAGCAGAGAAAAACGAATTAAAAAGGAGAGAAAGAGCTGCCAACAGGAACAGAGCTGCAGCGTGATGAGGCCAAACAAAGAGGATGGATTTCAGAGTGAAGACTAAACCTTCCTAAATCAGTTAGTTCTGAGCCCGTCCTGACCTCTAATCTGCTCATCCGGCCTTTGAAGCGCACACTTCAGGGGGATGGAAACCGATCAGCCAAATGTCCCACTCTTAAGTGACAAAATGCCCCGAGGTGACACACACACACACACACACACACACACACACACACACACACACACACACAGAGCTGGGCGAGGTAAAACACTCCTGAATTTGTGGACAGCTGCAGTGAAGAGCTGCTCTGTCTGAGGAGACCACCTCAGTCGAGTTCAACTCAAGTCCAAGACCAGACCTGCAAGAGTCCAGACTGGGAATCATACAGTCACCAAGCTGGAAAAACCTTTGTGTCATCTTCCAAAAAAACACGTGCATCATTTTCAACTATTACAACATTTCATAAAAACTACGTAAAACTGAAAAGAACACAAAAGGGAAACAAACACAAAAACTTTTCTTAGGTCCAGTCAGGTGTGTAACACAAAATAATTTGCTATTTAGATACTTTTTTTTTGTATTTTTTTAAGATTATTGTTTTAAATGACATCAACCTGGCCAGGGACAAGAGAAGGAGGTTCATCTTTATTTGGCTGAGCCCTACTTCTCAAGAGGAGAAGACCCATCAGAATGCTGGAACTCAAGCATAACAGTTTATCCAAATACTTGCAAGCTTGCCAAGAGATCAGCATATTCCAGCTACTTCTTAGCCATGGGAAAGGATCTTCTCTAAAGTTGGAGAAGAAACTCCAACTGTGCAAGAAACTAACAAAGGAGAGGAACAGACTGAAGCCTTACTCAGCTGTAATGATCCTGATCTTAAATAAAAATGTTTTCAACCCCCAAATGCCCTCTGAGCCCTTCTCAGCGTTTTCTACAGCCATGGTACAGACACTATGTTGAAAGTTTGCCAGCAGATGTCAACATATTTTATTGTGTCAAAACGCTTCATAATCCTGAACCATTTCAAGACAATTGCTTCATTTTGATTCAATGGTTTGTAAAACCTTGCTTTCTCCATTTAGTTTCAGTATGTTTACTGCGTGGTTCAGTTTCAACCTTTTTACCATGTGGTTTAGATTCAGTCTGTTTACCTTGTGGTTTAGTTCATGTATGTTCCCTGTGTGGTTTAGTTTTAGTATGTTTACCATGTGGTTCAGTTTCAACCTTTTTACCGTGTGGTTTAGTTTCAGTATGTTAACCGTGTGGTTTAGTTTTAGTATGTTTACCATGTGGTTTAGATTCAGTCTGTTTACCGTGTGGTTTAGTTCATGTATGTTCCCTGTGTGGTTTAGTTTTAGTATGTTTACCGTGTGGTTTAGTTTCAGTATGTTTACCGTGTGGTTTAGTTCACGTATGTTCCCTGTGTGGTTTAGTTTCAGTATGTTTACCGTGTGGTTTAGTTTCAGTATGTTTACTGTGTGGTTTAGTTCACGTATGTTCCCTGTGTGGTTTAGTTTTAGTATGTTTACCGTGTGGTTTAGTTTCAGTATGTTTACTGTGTGGTTTAGTTCATGTATGTTCCCTGTGTGGTTTAGTTTTAGTATGTTTACCATTTGGTTTAGATTTAGTCTATTTACCGTGTGGTTTAGTTCATGTATGTTCCCTGTGTGGTTTAGTTTTAGTATGTTTACCATGTGGTTTAGTTTCAGTATGTTTACCTTGTGGTTTAGTTCATGTATGTTCCCTGTGTGGTTTAGTTTTAGTATGTTTACCATTTGGTTTAGATTTAGTCTATTTACCGTGTGGTTTAGTTCATGTATGTTCCCTGTGTGGTTTAGTTTTAGTATGTTTACCATGTGGTTTAGTTTCAGTATGTTTACTGTGTGGTTTAGTTCACGTATGTTCCCTGTGTGGTTTAGTTTTAGTATGTTTACCGTGTGGTTTAGTTTCAGTATGTTTACTGTGTGGTTTAGTTCATGTATGTTCCCTGTGTGGTTTAGTTTCAGTCTGTTTACCGTGTGGTTTAGTTCACGTATGTTTACTGCGTGGTTTAGTTTATTCTGTTTTCCATGTGGTTTAGTTTCAGTCTGTTCACTTTGTGGTTTAGTTTATTCTGTTTTCCGTGTGGTTTAGTTTCAGTCTGTTTTCCGTGTGGTTTAGTTTTAGTCTGTTCACCGTGTGGTTTAGTTTATTCTGTTTTCCGTGTGGTTTAGTTTCAGTCTGTTCACTTTGTGGTTTAGTTTATTCTGTTTTCCGTGTGGTTTAGTTTAGTCTGTTCACTGTGTGGTTTAGTTTAGTCTGTATTCCGTGTGGTTTAGTTTCAGTCTGTTCACCGTGTGGTTTAGTTTATTCTGTTGTCCGTGTGGTTTAGTTTCAGTCTGTTTACCGTGTGGTTTAGTTTAGTCTGTTTTCCGTGTGGTTTAGTTTCAGTCTGTTCACTTTGTGGTTTAGTTTATTCTGTTTGCCGTGTGGTTTAGTTTCAGTCTGTTTACTGTGTGGTTTAGTTTATTCTGTTTTCCGTGTGGTTTAGTTTCAGTCTGTTCACTTTGTGGTTTAGTTTATTCTGTTGTCCGTGTGGTTTAGTTTCAGTCTGTTTACTGTGTGGTTTAGTGAGGTCGGTGTGGAGAAGCTATCGTAGTGGAGTAATTCATGTCTAAGGCTTGACTCTTCCTGCATTGCTCCCGTGCGGACGCTTCCTGCTTTGCTCCTGCTTTGCTCTCCTTTCTGCTTGCATTTTTCTTCTTTTTTTCTTCTTTTTTCTTATCTTTACCGGGAAGAAATTTAGGAACAAGGACTCCCGGTCACTTATAAATCACTGGAACAAATATATATTTTGATAAATTTAGCTGATTGCCATCGGAGAACCAGTGGAATGACGTCTCCTAACCCTGCAGTATCAGTGAGCTGCACTGAGTGTGAGCAACTTTCTTTGAGGATAACACAGTTGGAGAGGAGGATTGAAACACTGCAAGACATTCGTGTGAATGAAGAATTTATTGACTCTATTGTAGCTTCTGTACATCTACTGAGTTGTCAAATGGATTGAGTCAAATCTTCATATGCGAAGGCATGTCGAATGTGGAGCCTCCTGCTACAGACCTGGCTGATACACTTCCTTGGATGTGTTCAAATGACACTGGAATAGCTGAGGAAAATCCCAAACCGGACCATCAGACTGATCTCCCCTAATGGAACAGTGTTGGTGCCAGACATGTATGAAGATTATTGTCCACACAGGGTCTTTTGATATTCTGAGGAGGAAAGCTGGCTCCAAGATCCTGAAGAAAGACTTTTCTCTGCTGTTGGAGAGACTGTGTCAGTTTGGAGCACCATGTTTACATTTCAGGACCCATTCCTACAGCGGGTAAAGGAATTGAACTTTTCAGTAGACTTCTTGGCCTGAACACATGGTTATCAAACGCATGTATCACCCATGGGATAAAGTTCATTGATAACTTCAATATCTTTTGGAACTGTAAGGAGCGATTCAGACCTGACGGTGTGCATCCAAATCTAACTGGATGTAGATTACTTGGTGCACACTTGCGTCATGCTGTTGGGACGGCAAACCCAAACATGAGTGTACAGATAAGAGCGAAGGACACAGCAGAGAAGCGATCAACTGCCAGCTCTCCCCCCTCACCAGACCCTCTTCTCCACATCACCCAAGGTCTTTAAAGGATGTCTCTATCCTGGTCTGAACCCTAGCGACCACCATCTACCAAGAAATACAGGGCTCCCCCTCCTCCCCCTCTTCATCCTCCTCTTAGATCATCTGTCCTGACTGAGCAGGGCACGGGAGGATGTGCAGGAGGTTCACAGAGCAGCAGCAGAATTCACAACAAAGATAACATGCCATGATGCGTTTAGGGTCCTGCTGTAGTTAAGCTACTACTGACAGCTGTTCTAAGATCAAGCCTGGACCCAGTAGGATTTCTGTGTTAGTTAGTAAAATAAGGAATCGAACACGGTCAGTTTGTGGGGTGAATCGATCTAATCTGTTAACTGTACCTTGTATAACTCAGAATACAACAGAGACCAGTGTAAACTTCATAAAGCTGCTGTACTTAATGTTAGATCTCTGTCCAACAGTCACTGTTAGTTAATGACTTCATCATTTCTCACAGTTTAGATTTTCTTTTTCTGACAGAAACATGGTTAACAGAAGACACAAGTGCTACAGTTCTTAATGAAACAGCACCCCCTCATTTTAGTTTCATGAATAAATGTCGAAACGGGAGGAAAGGGGGAGGAGAAGCTGCCTTATTTAAAGATTCATTCCAGTGTAACGAAATTTCATTTGCTGATTTTACTTCTTTTGAATATCTTAGTTTTATTTTAGGGGCATTCCTAAAATCCTATTTCTAATCATCTACAGACGTCCAGGACATTGTGTAAATTTTATTGATGAATTTTCTGAATTATTGTCGGTTATCTCTACTGATTTTAACCATTTCATCTTAACTGGGGATTTTAACATTCACATAGATAACATGACGGATGGTAATGTCAAGGAATTTTGTTCCATATTGGACATGTTTGGTTTATGGCAACATGTAAAAGAACCGACCCACATTCGAGGTCACATTCTGGACCTGGTTATTTCAAAGGGTGTTGATATTTCTTCTGTTGCGGTCACTGACTTGGCCTTGTCTGACCATTTTTGTATTTTGTTTGATTTACTGATCACTCAGAATGTTCAACCAACCTGCTTCTCCGTTAGGAAGAGGTACATTAATGAAAGAACAAGTGCTAAGTTTGTGGAGGCCATAGCTATGTTACCAACAACCAGTGCAGAGTCAGTTGATAGACTCCTGGATAATTTCAATCTGAAAGTCTTGAATGTAATGGATGCTGTTGCATCGATAAGAATCAAGAGCACTTTAAGCAAACAGAAAACACCATGGAGAAACACCACTGTGGTTACCAGCCTAAAAAGAGAATGCAGAAAAACTGAGCGGAAATGGCGGAAAAATAAACTTCAAATTCACTATGAGCTGTACAAACAAAGTCTGCGTAACTATAACAATGAGCTGTGAAGGCCAGAGAGCTGCATTTATCTGAAATGATTAACAGGAATGTCAACAATTCTCTCTGTTTGCTATCATTGAAAAACTTACAAATGCTCCTATACAGATAAGCCCAGAGCTCCTTTCCACTGAGAAATGCAACCAATTTGCAAACTTTTTTAGCCAAAAAGTAAAACAATTAGGCAAAATATTAATTCCACACAGTCACACAAGAAAACTAGTCTGTGTCTAAAACCCGGAAATAATTCTGATGTTATATTGCAATTTAAAATGGTTGATTTAAAAATCCTACAAGAAACAGTTTGGCAT
The DNA here is from genome assembly GCF_017639745.1 of Melanotaenia boesemani. NCBI lineage: Eukaryota > Metazoa > Chordata > Actinopteri > Atheriniformes > Melanotaeniidae > Melanotaenia > Melanotaenia boesemani. The sequence continues at coordinate 5,145,656 of NC_055688.1, forward strand.
TTGAAATCAACAACATGCACTCTGGACATGATACCATCTGACTTTTAACAAACAGTTTTTACCTCAGTAGAAAGTGATCTCCTACTGATAGTTAACAGCTCGCTGGCATCAGGCATTTTTCCCAAGTCACTAAAGATAGCTGCTATTAAGCCACTCCTAAAGAAAAGGACTCTAGACGCCTCTATAATGAACAACTATAGACCGTCTCTAACCTCTCTTTTATTTCCAAGATTATTGAGAAAGTTGTATTTCACCAGCGTAATGACTTTTTATATGAAAGTGGAAATCTTGATAAATTTCAGTCCGGCTTCCGACCTCATCACAGCACTGAAACAGCTCTGGTCAAAGTGTTAAATGACATTAGGTTGAATACTGATTCTGGTCAAGTATCAGTCATGGTTCTGTTGGATCTCAGTGCTGCGTTTGAAACTGTAGATCACAGAATCCTGTTGCACAGGCTGGAAAACTGGGTTGGACTTTCTGGAGCGGTCCTTAACTGGTTCAGGTCCTATTTAGAAGGCCGGAGTTATTTTGTTACGATCGGCAGCTATGAATCCGAGCGAGTGGCCATGACTTGTGGTGTCCCCCAGGGGTCAGTCCTTGGACCTCTTCTGTTCAACTTGTATATGCTCCCTTTGGGTCAAATATTACAGAACTATAGCATTAATTATCAAAGTTATGCTGATGATACACAACTTTATGTGTCTCTGTCACCAGATGACTGCAGTCCAATAGACTTATAGTGTCAGTATCTGGAGCAAATAAACACCTGGATGAAGGCGAGTTTTTTAAAATTAAATGAAGACAAAACTGAGATTATTCTGTTTGGTAGCAAAGAGAAGAGAGTCAGCACTGGCAAACAGCCACATCAAAGCTGTCAATAAGACAGCTTTTTACCAGCTCAGAAACATCAACAGAATTAAAAGTTTAGTCTCCCAGAAAGACCAAGAGAAACTCATCCATGCATTCATCTCCAGTAGGCTGGATTACTGTAATGGTCTTTTAACAGGACTTCCTAAAAAGAGCATTAAACATCTGCAGCTCATCCAGAACGCTGCTGCTAGAGTTTTAACCAGGACTAAGAGATCTGAACACATCACACCAGTTTTGAAATCTTTACACTGGCTTCCAGTCAGTCACAGAATAGATTTTAAAACCCTTCCAATTGTTTACAAATCCCAGAATGGTTTAGGCCCAGAATACATCTGTGATATGTTCAGAGAATATAAACCTAGCAGAGCTCTTAGGTCCAAAGACTCTGGTCAACTAGTCCAGGCCAGAGTCCAGACTAAACATGGAGAAGCAGCATTTAGCTGTTTTGCTGCAAACAAATGGAACAAACTGCCAGTGGAGATTAAACTTTCACCAAATGTAGACATTTTTAAATCCAGGTTAAAAACACTTCTTTTCTCATGCGCCTATGCATGAAATCTGCACGGTAACTTTTTTTAACTTATCTTGCTTTTAATCATTTTAATGTAATTTATTATTTTATTGTGATTATGTGTTGATTATGTGTTGATGCCTTTTACTATTCTAAATATCTGTAATGTCTTTGTTTTATGTAAAGCACTTTGAATTGTCCTGTACATGAAATGTGCTATACAAATAAACTGCCTTGCCTTGCCTGACCTGCATTTTCCTGTACCGTTCATTAATGAAACATGTCTGAGAAAATCCACAATGTAGGTGATTTGTCTGTTTAAAAAAAAAAAAAAAAAAAAAAAAAAGTAGCCTATTTGATGATAGTTACATTAACTTTGGATAAGCTTACCTTAACAAAACTAATCATTTTAGTCAAAACCATTAAAGTGTAACTCCACCCCCTACTCTTTCCGTAAGTCCACCCAATGCCGAATTTCACAAAGCACCTACGCCAGAACGGTTTTTGAGGTGGAAGACTTTTCCCCTCCTGATTCTCCTCAGTTACACATGAACAAGGTGGTCCTGAAGTGTATTAGTCTGACGTGGCAGCTGCTCCAGCAGCTCTGGAAAGCTGTGGAGACTCGCAGCAGGTCGTGGCAGCTGCAGGAAATGCCCCTGTAAGGCTATGTTCAGACTGCAGGGCATAATGCTCAATTTGTTTTTTTTTGTGAAATCCAATTTCTTTGAGTCAATTTACATTTCCAATTAAATACGACTTGATCTCCTGTATGAACCTTATGCGCACCAAAAGTGTCCCGCATGTATAGAAGACATGACGACGTGACATTGAGCGTGCGTGTGATGTCTTTGTGTTAGCGGAAGTAAACATGGATGGTAACAGTGAAACTTGTGTTGCAATGTTGTATCAATGATGTGTAGGTCGGATTAATGCGACCTGGCCGTATCGGATTTAGGACCACATGTCCAAGTGGCCTGGGTCGCATTTGAAAAAAATGGATCTGTGTCGTTCAGACTGTTATGAAAAGATCAGATACAGGTGGCATAGTGGCAAAAAAATCAGATATGGATTACTTCAGCGTGCAGTGTGAACCTAGCCTATGTTGCCGCTGCTACGGTTTGAGCTGCTGGTTGTCACCAGGATCAGCAGGTAAAGAATGAAGTCCGGTGTTGCTTTTACACCCCTCAAAAGCACAAATCCATCCTACTGCAGGAATATTTAATCAGAAACTCTGTGAAAGAAACTAGCAGATCTACACCATATGAGTTCACATCCCTTCATAATGCATTGGTGGGCATGGTTTTCTATGCCTGCAAGACGAGGACCCATCTGTTTGCATCTGGAGGGAGGGGGCTGTGGGGTTTTTAAAAATTTCTTGATAACCTCTCTATGTCACGATAAACACAACCTGGTTTTACCCTGTAGAGGATGTTATGAGCTATTTTTTTACCCACAAAATCCCATTTTTAAAATAAATATAACAAAAAATTCTAATTTTATCAACAGAATATGTGATTTTCATTACAGTTAATAATAAAGTGTTGTTTACAGCTCAAAAATCAATTTTCGGTACACTACCCCTTTAACCCATGTTAATTTTTCATAAACAGAAAGAATAATTTATTATTTTCTTAGATGTGTTCATACACATCTAACTGCTGTACAAACACAGAATTTACTTAAATGACTCACTGGTTCTGTACTAAATGAACAAATATTTACATTTTTCTCCACCCTTAATAAACGTGACTCCAAACATTCACCACAGCCACCTTCATTTATTCAAATAAAAATGGAATAAGCACAACATGAAGGTTAAAACAATCAGAAAGCTCTGTTTTTATTCGCAAGTTGGCTGTTTCATTCATTTCTTTACGGAAGTTTCTCAGTCTGAGACCAGAGTTTCAGGTCAGAACAGTACTCCAGCTAAATCAAAGATTAAATAAGTGGTGGATCTAGTGTCGCCACACAGTCCAAAATACAACAAACCGAAGGCTGCAGCTTTTCTTTTAAGGCCCGTATGTGTGATTTGATGTTTTTTCTCTTTTCTTTCTGCACCTCAGGCCTCTACAGGGATTCACTGTGGACAACAGACCGATTGTTTGTAGGAAGGCCCATTCAGACACATCCAGCTTCTGAAGATTTGTGAACATTTTTCAACAGCTAGAAGATGAAAATCAAACAGTACTTTCAACAGGAGATGGTGGGCACCAAAAACAGAGGAAAAAATAAAAGAAAATCTTCACTGAGATCATCACATAGATGTGGAATATATGACTATTTCAATCATAAAAAATAATTTCCTTTACATTTCTGTGTCTCCATCGTCAGCAGAGGGTAAATCAGAGACCTGGACATGGTAGAAGGATTTAGAGTTTAAAGTTTCATCACTTTAAGCTTTTTTTTCCCCTCTGTCCTTATTGAGAGGCGACAGGACAAGCCCCAACAAGAGCTTAGAGGATTAAGTTCATTCTCACTGCCAGTCTGAATGAAAAGCATCTGCACAAACACACTTCGCTCACATGCACATTAATTCACACACACTCACAACACACACCGGGGGTTCAGGGGTGAATGCAGTCAATGGAAAGGCCTCATAAGTGTGGAAATACTGAGATGTGTGTGTGATTCGGTCCAGTGAACCCTGAAACGTCCCGAGGCGTCAAACTGCAGCCAAAACTGAAACTGAAGCTTCTTCAGGTCTGTCACGGTTTCATGAGCTTTGTTCTGAATTGGACCTTTGGTTCTGACAGAATTTTATTTTTTTCCTGTTTTGTTCAGCAACTCAACAAAGTCCAAATTCACTGTGATCCAGTGAAAACCAATCCTCATCAGTTCAATTTACAGTACAATAACTGTGTTCGACCAAACCAGCTCATCAATGAATTTATTTGTTTGTTTAATTGGGACCGTGCAGGTTAATAAACTGCATGATGTGAACATACTGGTCCTTCCCATCCCTGGTTGCAAAACAGGTACACAGAATAAAAACAACACTGACAAAAGGAGATAAACCAAAAGGAGATGAAGCAAATAAATGTTTAACAGATACATAAATAACACCTCAACTAAAAATGGCCATAGGGTTGATGTTCTTCTAGCCATTTTTCTAAGATGAGCCTTAAAGATGGAATATGTGGAACATTTTCTTATAACAGGAGGTAGATTATTCCAGATTTTACTTCTTTTACTGACAGCATAGCTGGTCCAAGTACAGGACGTCTAAACGGTACCAGAAGGTAGAACCACAAGCTCATTTCAGATTTATAAAACTATAAAAGCTAAGAATGTTGTTTTTCTAGGATGTTACAGAGATTAAATGTTAATAGTTTCTTGCCAATGACATTTTTTAAAGTAATTATTTTATTTTAAAACGTGATCTTCCTGTAAATGACCAGCTGGTGATTTAATATTCAATGTGGGGGGAAAAATCTTAGAATGTTAAAACATCTGTCTGTCACATTTTTCCAGAATTCGATGAATTAAATCCCTATGATAATTCAATTCACTCACAATGTCCAGCCCAGTTCCTCCCCTCTCAGGAAAACTTTTGAGTTGCTTTGCAAACATAGTGTTTGTTACATATTAAATAGACATGATTTAAAAATCCAGTCCTGAACCTGTTCATAGAACATCTGTAATTCTCTCTGGTGATACTGGATTGAAAAACAACATTTTTTTCTTGCTTTTTGTCCACAAATAAAAAAAATAACAAAGTTAAATTTGAGGCTGTGGATAAGACTCAATAGATTTCATGACAGTATCACAGACTCCTGACGGACATCCTGTTGGTTGGATGTTGTTGGGGTGTTGTGGACCTGGTGTAATGGTGTGGTACTGTGCTGGTCAAACTTGTCAGGGTTTGCTGAAAGAACCAGAGGGTTGAGATAAGGGATTACCATGGAGATTTATTCTGTGCAGCTAGCTGCTCCAGACTAGGCTAATCTCCAGGCTTAGTTAATGCTGGAGATGCTGGAGATGTTAATGTGGGAATTTACCCTCCCAGTCACAAATAACTCTTGTTAGAAATTACTTTTTGTATGGTTTTAAAATGATTGAATTCATATTTTCATCCAGTCTGATGTTCTTTGACCTTTATTGATTATGTGACAAAACAAGGCTCACGTATTAGCTTTCAATTATACAATTTAATTTAATTAATCATTATCATCAATGATTTAATCATTGATGATTAAATCACAATCACAGATTGCTGAGCATATGATAGATGTAGACATGTAGACAGATGATAGATATGCAGACATGTTTGGTCTGGATCACTGACTGATATCAGCTGGTCGACATGCAGGTTGCTTTCAAGATCCTGCAAATGTCTTTTTTTACTTTATTTGCTCAAAGTTAAAAAAAAAAAAACAAACTACATTGTACATTAAAATGACTCACGTCTATTTCCAGTTTCTGGATTTCCAGGTCCAGTTTCTCCAGGGTTCTTTCACAACTCCCAAGTCTCAGAAGACCCACCTCAGAGAAAAGATGAAATACTCCTTAGAAATTCTGAATACGACGACATCTCAGATGAACTGCTGTAAACAGAACACTGGTTCCCCAACATGGAGGATCAGTCCCACAGTTCTGTGTGTTGTAAAGTCGGTGCATATTATCTCTATCCACCATCACACACCATGGATGTGTGATGACCCGATTATAACATCGGTAATGTAGAACATTTTAATACAATAACAGTGTCATGAAAAAACCTGTCTGAAATCATAAGTGTAGATCTACTGTTAGGCCTGTTACACACATGATTTTTTTACTTTGGTCGAGAACTCACAAGTGAAGATTAAACAATCTGTTTTGATCGTATTGTGTGTGGTGTGCTCCGAAAATGTAATCACAGAACAACACACACATGACGATGCTGTCCCACAACTGATCTACAATCTAGTCCTCCGAGCCGGACAAAAGTTGAAATGTAGAAGAAGAACCATAGCAACAACCGGTAAAAAACAAAGAAGACACATAGCAACAGCCAGAAAACACAACACACAGCATGGAAGAGGACATGCAGGACGAGGGAATGATGGTGGTCTTGGGACTACTATTAACAGAAAAAGCCAGAACTGAAAAAAATAACAGACTGGAGACGGCATGAACACGGACTTTATTTACTTCCTTGTTCCCCAGCCAGTTCGCTCTCTGATTGGCTACATTCCGCACCACATCACCATCCACGCAGTCACAATGCACGAGTCGCCGGCGTTCCTCAGAAATCGGCTCTGAAATATGAAACATGTTCAATGTTCCTAATTGTCGGCTATGACCCGTTTCGGAGCAGATTATCGGGACAAATTGGCTCGTAACACGCGACAGACCAGAAGATGATTGGACAGGGAAATCTCACGATGATCGGGCGTTTGCCATCTGAGGTCGGGAAGAGGCAAAATCAGGACAAAAACAGCCCAAAAATCGTTGTGTGTACCAGGCCTTAGTTACACGTTTAAAAAAAAAAAAAAGACCTGCAGCGGTGAATTTGTTGCAGGTTGCTTCCTCTGAGAAACAGGAGTATTTAATCCAGCCCAACTCTCTTGTGTATCTTCATTTTTGTTGTGGAACCAATAAAATTTGTTGTTTTTGATGAGAATAGTTTAATTAGCCGTTTCTGAGCAGCACATTGCAGACCAGTGGGATGATCTGGGCCTCTTGAACCCCGATTTCAAACCCCCTTCAGAACAATACGCTGCCTCTCCACCAGCAACCTCCATCTCATTACCAGTTTTTCATTCCCAGTTCACCCCGTCCTTTCTGTGTGCCGTTTGGCCTCGGCATTATCTGTGAGCTGAGAGCAGATCATCTCCTTCATGAACAAACAGCTCCTTCACAAGTGTGAAAGGATCCCACAAGGATTCATTAAAGCTGCTGGTGACTGAGTTCAGCTCAGTGCCTCCACCACATCATCCCTTGCCTGGGTGTTTGGAGTCAAACTAACGCTGGGATAAGTTCTTCTAACATCTACAATAAAAAATATCTGATTTACTGGATGAAAGTAAATACAACTAATTACAAGTTAAATTACCATTTAAAATGCAGAGAAGTAAACAAAAAGATTAGGATTTCTTCAGGAAAAATTACCCAAGCACTCATCCTACAGCTCAGAAATAACCCTTAAAGTCTAATCAGTCAGCGACAAAATCAGTTACTACAATAATTTTTCAACTTTAGCGCAAAGTTTAGACCCTAAAGTTCACAAAACAAGATTAAATTAGCAGCTGTACGAAAACAGAACCAACAGATCCAGAATCCAGCTAAGAATGAACCAGCCGGTTTGTTGTCTGGATGAGTTCATCTGCTGAAACACAGGAGGCTGTTTCTCTTCTGTCTGCTGCTGCTGCTGGAAACATCAACTTTGACGAGTTTAAGAAGCAAATGTGCTAAATCTCTACATGATTAGATTTGATCTGGAAGTTATGGTTTGGCTGGTCAGGTGACATTCCTGGGAAGGACTGAGGGGGGGGGGGGGGTCATGCTATGTTGGGGATTAACTAGCCGACATTCATTCATTGTTTGCGTTTTTCTGTGAGTCAACAAACCTACATAAGAAACAAAGACAGATTCATTCGTCCAGACTGTCAGTCCCAGTTTACAACAAAACACTGCATCATGACACACATATGCATGCACACACACACGCGCGCACAAACACACACGCACACATGCAAACAGAAATGATCTGTTCCTCAAACACTGGTTGAAGCTACCGTCCAACCAGTGAGTTTCTTTCTTCTTCATATTGCGTTTTATTTTACCTGTCCAGCATCATGGCAGCAGAATGACGGTCTGGCTGCTGCACCAAACAAACCGAACAAATTTACTCTGCCAAGAGGAGCCCTTTAAATGTAGGGCTCACTTAAATCTTAAATGTTATTCTTTGTTATTACTTTATTACCACCACCAAGGCGGCGGTCATGTACTGTCTGTCTGTTAGCAACATAATTAAAAGGTTATGGATGGATTTGGCTAAAATCTTCAAAAAAACTCAGAAATGGAAAAAGGAACAAGTGATGAGATTTTGAGTTGACTGGATTACCGCCCGGATACATGACTCTTTAAAAGGACTCTTTACTATGGGGAGAAAGGGATAACAATTCTCACAATCTTTGGCAAAAAAAAAAAAAAAAAAAAAATTACAGTGGCTTGGTAAAGCTCTGTGGTCTGTGTGCTTCTAGTTTCAGCTTTTTTTTTATTAAAAAAAAATCATGCTACTTTTAAGACGGTCTACAAAGGAGAGAAAAGAAGAGAAAAAATAGAAAAAGGGAGAGCGAAACAAAAGGTAGAAAATAACCATAACAACTGAAATCAAATCTAAAGAGAAAAACCAGACCAACACCTGCTCCACCTGTAAAGAAACAGCAAACATCCTAAAAAAAAACACAACAGACAATCATCAGGAGTACCTGTGAGAAGAAAAGCTTTTTCTTCTGGTGAAGAATCAGCTGATTACATCTCACCAGGTTTATAAACGTGCACTCTCCTGGAACAAATCAAAACCTGCACAGACAAAAAGTAGAAAGGAGGTTCATTAGATCCAGAACACTACTGGTCTATGCTGCAGGAGCTTCACTTGCTCCTCTCCTCCATCACTCTTCCTCCTCCTCCGTCTCTGTTTTTCATCTCTCCTGTTGCTCATCATGTGACCAGGTCAGAGGTCAGAACTGAATCAAGTTGATAGAAGTTGCTGCAGAGATTTCTTCATAAATCTAATGAATCAATTTCATTTTTGTTTGAGAGGAGGGTCCGTCCGATAGTCGAACCTCGGATTGAGGAGGAGCAGTGTGGTTTTTGTCCCGGTCGTGGAACAGTGGACCAGCTCTACACCCTCTTCGGGGTCTTTGAGGGGGCATGGGAGTTTGCTCAACCAATCTACATGTGTTTTGTGGATTTGGAGAAGGCATTTGACTGAGTTCCCCGGGGACTCCTGTGGGGGGTACTCCGGGAGTATGGAGTGCCGGACTCGCTTGTACGAGCTGTCTGGTCCCTGTACGACCGGTGTCAGAGCTTGGTCCGCATTGCCGGCAGTAAATCAGAATCGTTTCCAGTGCGGGTTGGACTCCGCCAAGGCTGTCCTTTGTCACCGATTCTGTTCATAACCTTTATGGACAGAATTTCTAGGCGCAGCCGAGGTGTCGAGGGGATTCGGTTCGGTGGCCTCAGGATGGGGTCTCTGCTCTTTGCGGATGATGTGGTTCTGTTGGCATCATCGGGTCATGATCTTCAGCTCTCACTGGAGCGATTCGCAGCCGAGTGTGAAGCGACTGGAATGAGAATCAGCACCTCCAAGTCCGAGACCATGGTCCTCAGCCGGAAAAGGGTGGAGTGCTCTCTCCGGGCCTGCGATAGGGTCCTGCCCCAAGAGGAGGAGTTCACGTATCTCGGGGTTCTGTTCACGAGTGAGGGAAGGATGGAGCGGGAGATCGACAGGCGGATCGGTGCGGCGTCCACAGTGATGTGGACTCTGCATCGGTCTGTCGTGGTGAATAGGGAGCTGAGCCAAAAGGCAAAGCTCTCGATTTTCCGGTCGATCTACGTTCCTACCCTCACCTATGGTCACGAGCTGTGGGTAATGACCGAAAGAACGAGATTTCGAATACAAGCGGCCGAAATGAGTTTTCTCCGCAGGGTGGTCGGGCTCTCCCTTAGAGATAGGGTGAGAAGCTCGGTGATCCGGGAGGGGATCAGAGTAGAGCCGCTGCTCCTCCACATCGAGAGGAGCCAGATGAGGTGGCTCGGGCATCTGGTTAGGATGCCTCCTGGACGCCTCCCTGGTGAGGTGTTCCGGGCACATCCAACCTGAAAGAGGCCCCGGGGAAGACCTAGGACACGCTGGACAGACTACATCTCTTGGCTGGCCTGGGAACGCCTCGGGATCCCTCCGGATGAGCTGGTGAATGTGGCCGGGGAGAGTCTGGGTTTCCCTGCTTAGGCAGCTGCCCCCGCGACCCGACTCATAAGCGGCAGGAAATGGATGGATGGATCAAATTTCAGAAGAACAGATCAGAAGGAGGAAGGTTGTGTTCTGTCCTCTGTTGAGGTTCTTCCTGCCTGACGCACACATGACCTCTGATTTTACACAAACTGTCTGACATGTAAAGTTCCTGATCCAGTTCAGTCTCTCTAGAAAAGATGCTGCTGTTTTTCCTTCTGGAATTTATTGTCGTTATTCAGGTTTTAAATGCATTTACTGTGTGTTACTGAAACATTCAGGTGTTTTCTCTCCTCCAGGTGATAGGCCTGTCTCTGGATCATCCACCTCTTGCCGGGTTATTGGGAGATCAAACTGGAGTTCATGTAGAACCAGTTCTGGTTTCTTTCCGCTCCTCATCCCAAATTGTGGAGGAACTCTGTGACGATCATGGCTCTGTGAGGGAGCGTTGTCATCCTGGAGGATGCAGGTGAACAGGTACCAGTTGCACATCTGGGATTGACACACACCTGGTGGCACCTGAAACTAAGAACCAGAGTCAATAACAAATATTTCAGCAGATTTTAGCACATTTTTGGAAGGCACTCCCAAAAAAAATCTTAACTGTTGCTCATCCTTAGCAGTTCTACCTCTTTTTAAAGGTGGCTAATCAGACTTTCCAGCCATGTATAAACAACACAAACTGCAATTATTAAAGAGAAATAATTCACCAAACTCTTATAAACTGACTTTTAATGGTAAGTTTATTTTAAATTTTACATTTCCAGCTCTAAGATGTCCTCATCGTTCTTCTTTTGACTGAGTTGCTCTCTGACCAGAAACCTGAGACAGAGCTGTTGCTTTTAACAGAATATATTTAGGGGATATAACTTCATTTTAACCTAGTTATTAGTACTAATCCTAATAAGTCAGTTCAACTTTGAATTTGCAACCGGTTGACTAAATTGATGTTTTCAGTTGATCAATGTAAATAAGATGAATCCATGAAAAACAGTGATTGTCATTCTGGTTAAAAACAGAAATAAACTAGAAATATGTCCATTTCCATCATATTCATAAACCATTTCCATCATATTCATAAACCATTTCCAAAAATGTCTAAAATTATTTTAAGTTTTTTTTAATCTTCTTGTTTCTCTCTGTAATGAATAACTTATTTAGGAATAATAAAATATGTGTCACATGTCATCTTGACGATCTCTACCTCCAAATTTAAAACCAGACAGGAAACCAGTTCTGGTCTCCATATTGACCTCATATCGGCAATAATCCACCTTTCACCAGAGTTTCAGTGTCTAGACGACATGTTCTAGACATAAAAATACAGTTTAGCTGTTAGAATGATGATGAAGGATTTGAAATTAATGCTGGTGTCGTGACTTTAGCTAAAAGCACATTCACAACCTCCTGCTGCAAAGCAACAGCTATTTACACTTTAAGGAAGCTGGACTAGAAACCATCATGTGTGTTGGAAATAACAAAAAAAAAATTGTGAAGTTTCTCTTGTACTTTACGTTGAATTTATCACCTCAGGTTTATTTCACAACTTCTTGTTCTTACAAAAAACTCAGATTTATTGAGCTCATAAAAGTTCTATAAACTTAGTTGTTCCAATTAATTAAAGTCAGTCACTGAAGTTAATATAAACTTATTTATTTTTTCCAGTGTGAGTCAGGGCCAACAGGTTCTCACAGCAAAATGCTTTCAGGCATCTGACCGGATGAACTTTGTCATTTTATCTCCTGTGTGTGTGTTTGGTAGGAATGAACATAAAGATGATCTGATCTGAGGTCAGTGATGGAGACTGAGATGCTGCGTCTGTCAGACACCTGCCAGCCAATCAGAGAGCAGATTTTCTGTTGCCACGGAAAAAACACCAACACACACTTTCTGTGCATGATATTAACATGTGTGTGTGTGTGTGTGTGTGTATGTGTGTGTGTGTGAGAGAGAGAGAGAGAGTCTCAAATTACAATACAGAGGGAGTGTGTGGGAGTTCTGGTATTGTGGTGTTGTGGGGACCCGCCTCCAGAAAGTGGAAAACAACATAAATCATCTGATATTTGTGAAACTTGTCTGAGTGGATGGACACGCAAATCTGTGTGTGTGTTTACGTCTGCGTCTCCATCCAGTCTGTCCAGCTCTCCGTCTCTCTGCAGATGTCTCCTTCTTAATGTGCAGAGAGCAACAATCAGTCCCATCTGTCCCAGTTTTTACTTACCTCCTCCTCCCCCTAAAAAATCACCTCTGTGCTCCCCCCCCTACACTAAATCTCCTTAGTAAGCCCACTACACACACACACACACACACACACACACACACATAGTCCTCCTCCCATACAGAACCTTGTCAGTGGTGTGGGGATTGAAAGCCAATCAAAAAGCTATAGAAGAGTGCTTTGGTGTGCACGGACACAATTGGGGGGCTGTCGGGTGTGTTGTGTGTGTTTGGGGGGTGGTCAGTGTCTGAGGTGGGAGGTGGGGGGGTGCCTCCCCACCACTTCTGTGTTTGTGGGCTGCAGGGTTCTGTCACCCGTTGTGAAAGAGGCTCGGGCCGGCAGAAACAGGGACAGATGGGAGGATTCAGAGGGAGGAATAATCATTATATCGTCCTCCGTCCGTCTTCTGTCCGTCCACTATGACAGGACACAGAATTATGTCATGTTTGTAAGTTACTGAAGGAAAAAAAGTGGCTCATTTTATCTTTTTTGAGAGACAAAGTGTTCAGAGTCTGTATCAGTTTCACCTTTTAAACCTGGTGAGTCCTCATCAGAGACAGACAGACATCACAAGCTACTAGAAAAAAAATCTCTTTCAGCGGTAGCTCAAAGTTTAGACCCTCATTTTCCCAAAACATGTATTTTAGGTCAAACAGGTTTATTTAGGACATATTTCGTTCCGAAGGTGGTCAATGACATCTTTCATCATCCTCCATTATCCTCTGTTAGACAAGAGGAAAAAAATCTCCTCTATTCTATTGCAATTTATTCAAGCACAGTAAAAGACTGACAATATTTAAAATACATTCTCTGAGGTCCCTAGAGGTCCCCAGACACCAAGAACATGATTATTGTGGAGAGATAGTCATAGACACTAGAGGGTTTAACATAAAGTTATTTTCCATCATTTCTATGATCTCTTCCATTAAAGCTAGTTTATGTTCATTTACTTTTTCATTCCTTCAGAAATTTATTAAAATACAAAAAGCATAAATCTGTTTTCAGTTAATTATTTTGAACCTTTATTAAACAGAAATGATCTCCTTCTTCATTACATTCAGAAAGCAGAACCAGATGTAGAACCTGCTGCACTTAGTAGAAGTTGGATAGAGTCGTGTTTCTATTGTGTTCCATCAGCTTCCTGTTAATAAGGCTTTTTAATGAACGGAGGATTGTGATTGTTTCAATTTTCCAGAGGAATTCCTGCTGAATCCCAGATTCCAACTGCTCTACAGTCCGTAGTTGTTGTTCTCCAAACTTCCTGGTGGAAGGCATTCAGAATGAGTCTGACATCGTCCTGCTGGAATAACCACGGACCTGCTGGGAAGAGATGTCACATTGATGGGAGCATATGTCTCTCCAGAACTCCAACATCCACGTCTGCATCAGTGGTACCTTCACTCTGATGAAGTCCTCCCTACCACCACAGTTTTCTCTGATAACAACCGAGATGATCTTTCTCATCTTTGGAATGTAGAAGCAGACATCAGTTTTTCCTCAAATCAGCTGAAACGTCGACTTATATGTCCTCAGGACACGTGTCCACTGTCTTTCTGTCCTGGTGTCCAGGGAACTCTGTTTCTGCTCAGAGTTCATACTTATCTTCGTCAATCCAGTTTTAGGTCCTGGTTCTCGATCCAGTGGTGGACTGTGTTGAGTGAAAATGAGTCCTTGTGTCTGTATTGATCATGGTGTCATGACGGTTTCTCCTGCAGTGCTGCCTGAGGACTGGGGAAGGTCCTGACCATCCAGTAGTGGTTTCTGTCCTTGTTCTTTCCACTCTGAGATTCCTGGCTTCGTGAATCTTTTCCCAACATTCAGCTCTGTAGATGTTGAAAGACCAAAGTATTTTGTAGAACTTATTACTTAAAACTGAACTGAACACTGTTGTTTCATACGAGACCGTCATTCTGCTGAAGTTTGGAGACTTTCTGTCTGAGGACGACGTCAAACTGTTAAATTCTGTTAAAGATTTCTTTTCATATATTTATGCATGTATTTGTACAAGGGTTGCACACCATTCTGGTGGTTAGAACAGGGTGGTCAGCATGACTAGAAAATTGGTATATAAGTACAGTCCATTTACCATTTATACAACTTCCTCCTCTCTATGTCCCTGAAGCCTCATGTTGACATCACACAGTCAGTATCTCTCTATATTTAAAAAATTTTCCATAACATATTAATTATGTTCCGTTTCAGTTCACTTCTTTGTGTGGACCACATTTCATCTACCAGTGAAAGACAATATCTTCACATCCACCAGAATCAGCTCACAAGTGGATCTCGGTTTTCTAGCGTTCTCGGTGTCTTCCTCAGTTTAAAAGTAAATGTTTTATTAATAAAACCTCAGATCATAAACCAGATCATTTCCAAACTTAACGTGACAGCTTTTTGTTGAATTTGTGGCTCCAGATGTGAATCTGCTGTCTGTAAAATCAGGTGATCAAGTTTCAGCTATTTAGACTGAAAGTTCAGGATTAGAATCTTGCTGATGAAAAATCCCTGTACTGACGGCAGCTTGACATCCGTGCAGAATAGGAGATCTTTGCAGACACTAGCAAACAGCAATGCTAACATGTAGCAGACCAACAGGATGGGGAGCTTCTGCTAATTTCTCTGGTTCAAGCAAACCACACAAACAAGGAGTCATATGAAAGCAGAGACTATGCTGATTACAAAGATGTCCGTCTTAGTTTTCCACCATAGTTGCTCAGATCATCTGCTCAGCTCTTATTTTAAAACTAAACTTCAGCTCTTTGATTTCAGGATAAAACGTGTTTCAGGTCCTCTGAGGAGAAGTTTGGTTGCTGCTGTTTTAGCTGAAGTTTCTGAGCTCTGCTGCAGGTTTGGGATGATTGATGCTCCTCTGCAGCATGTAAATCAGCTCAGCTGCAGCAGGACTGATGGGGTGATTGATGGCATCTTTAACAGAGAACACAATCACTGATGAGTCCCTCCACTCAAGTGCTGCTCCTCTTTTGGAGCTTCTATCTATGTTTTTACCCCTTTGTCTGAGATCCCAAAGTGAACCATTGAGACGAGTGAGTCTTGTGTTCCCCTGCAGCCGCCTTTGTGAACCTCACAATGACCATTCAGCTCTGTTGGTGGTAGAGCTGCTTTTCATCTCAGCCTCCAAACAGTGCAGCAGTGGAGCATGAGGCAGGAGAGAAGATCCTCCAAAAGAACTCCTGACTGAAAGGATGGAGGGGATGAGCAGGCTGTGGAAAGCCACAGGTTAAAGTTTTACTGCAACACTTCAGAGAAACAAGAGGATCAGCTGTCTCTCCAAATCAGTCCTCATCTTCAGAGAACAGCTAAAAATGAGTTCTAATTTTCATCTTTATTATTTTTATTAGCTGGACGGAGCAGCAGGTTTATGTCAGGAGGGAAGAATGGCACAGATAGACCTTGTTTTTCTTTTTATCCAGTAAGTTGAATAAAATCTGTAGAAGGAAAATGCTGGTGAATAAATCCAAGTTCAAATCTGGAATTGAGATGTTTTATAAAAGATTCTGGCTCGGCTCAGGAACTTCTGGACTTTTTCAGAACCAGAGGAACAAATTTACACGTTATCTGGTGTCAGAAGGAAGAAGAAGACAAAAATGTTCCAGTTCTGCAGGGTTCTGACCCAGTTGTGGTTCCACAAAAACGGTTCAGGGTTCTGATCCAGATGTGGTTCCATACAAACAGTCTGCACCTTTCGTCTGTTTTCAGAACTGGACTGTCCCCCCCACCTCCCCCCCAGACCTCACACTTGTCCCGCCTACTTTCAGCGTCTTCTCTTGACAGTCGGCTGAGTTCGGACTGTGTCTGCAGTGAAAGGCTGTGTCTGCAGTGAAAGGCCTTTGTGTCGGCCCGCTGCGCGTGTTATCCTCCATGGCCTCTTGTGTCACTCATAAGAGGTCTGAGGAGCCCGAAGGGGCCGAGGGCCAGAGATTGACTGAGACCCGGGGCCCCTGGAGCTGGCCCGGTGCCCGCAGCGACCCCCTCTCCGGTCACGGTCTCTCCTCTTTCACTGACAGTTTGTTCTCAATTAGATATCTTTTGTCCTGCAGTGAAAGCCTCTGCCAGCTGGGGGGGCGCTGCTCCATCCAGGAGATGGCATCCGTGCCTTAATGCCGATGTTTCGGCCCTTGTGGCCCCCCACCGGGACACTCTTTACTCTCTCCTTTTGGCTTTCTTTAAAGCTTCGCCTTTGAACGGAGCAGAATAGTTAACCAGCTTTCTGAAACGTCCTAGACATCTAAATCTGACAAGACATTCAGTCGCTCAGGAATGTTCAGCTGCAGCTTCAATCCAAACTTTATTGAGCACAGAACAGAGAACACTGATCACCTGAGGTCGTCTGCATTATGTGGTGTGTTTCCAAACAAAGGTTCTCCTTCAGGTTCCTGATTTTCAAGATTTTTCTCAGATTGTTGCAGAAAATTTAAACAACAGGATAACTTGCAGAGTCCGACCCCCTGGAGGCCCTCAGTGTGGCCCCCCGGGGCCCTTGGATTCTCTGGGAAGAAGAGCTGATGTATGTGCAACAGATGGCTGTGTATGTGTGTGTGTTGAATCTCAGACTCAGTTTCCTCCTGCTGACATTCTGAAGGGTGTCGTGGATCATTTCTTCCTGTGAGAACGACGTGACCATCACCTGCTGACCAACGGAGACGAAGGTAGAAGCTCAACTTAGTTCAAGTGACAGATTTTCATTATTAGTTTTTTAACTTGATAAAACTTTATTGAAGATTCCTCCTGTTGAAGATATTCAGACGTGTAGATAAACAGGACCTGCACAATGAGCATCGTCACGTCATCATTATATGTAATTCACCATTATGCACACTGATGAAGAAAAACAGGAGGAGGAAGGGGAGGAAAAAGAGACCTGTTGGTTTGGCAGCTTCAATTCAGTCACTTTAGAAAATAACCTCCCGTCATCTTGTCCTCAATCTGAAAACATCTCAGGGTTGATGGAGAAGACCTTATTCAGGACTCAGGAGAACCAGATCACCCAGTTCTCAGCTGTGATGTTCTGAAAGTACAAATGACCAATAAATACTTCATCTAACCAATCTGATCATGGGGTTCTACAGAAAACATTGATAACATCAGTTCACTGTCCTCAGACTGGTCTACTGTCCACCAACTGGTTGACTGTCCACTGACTGGTTTACTGTCCTCAGACTGGTCTACTGTCCACCGACTGGTTGACTGTCCACCGACTGGTTGACTGTCCACCGACTGGTTTACTGTCCTCAGACTGGTCTACTGTCCACCAACTGGTTGACTGTCCATTGACTGGGCCACAGTCCTCAGACTGTTACCAAACAACTATTTAAACCCACACCTGAGGAGCTCCTGTCCTCAGCTTTCATCATGACTACTACATTCCCAAGGAAAACAGGCGATCGATCTTTGTAACCTCACATTTTCTAACTATTTGAGACTCATGTTGCTTTAATAAAATAACCAGATTTATGGCAAATAAATTAGTTTGTGCAGCATCACAGAAAAATAAAAACAGAAAAAAACACAGACGATTAACTTTATTTAACAGAAATGTGACCTAATGAGTCCGCGTCGGATTTCTGGTGAATTCGAGTGAGAAAAACCAGAAAAGCTTGAGTTTGGTCACACGACTGCTCATCATCACACGGCTAATCTGATCTGATCCCTGCAGAGCGAGAGAGCTCCAGGAAGAATGGAGGTGAAGAGAGAGAGAGAGAGGTGACTATAGAGGAGGGATTAGAGCCATGTTGGGGTGAGCGTGGAGGGTGAGGAGTGAATCTGGTGTTAAATCCACAGAGAGAAAGAAATGAAACGTCTGGGAAAGTTTGTGATGAGGCTCAGATGAAGCAGCTGAGGATGAAAAGTAAGTCTTCATTGTCTCCATGTCTCTGAGACAGTGGACCGAAGTCAGGGTTGGACATTTTGCTGAGAGCTTACACAGAAACAAAAAAAAAGTAGTGAAAGTGAGATAAAAGAGAAAATGTTTAGACTTAGTTGCATGTTTCCATGCAGAAGTGATTCAGTCTGGGGGTGCCGGTCCAGTCTTCAGAGCTTTGATTTCATAGGAGTTTGGTCAAACTCGTTTTTGTTTTTTGTAGCATCATGTAAACGTCCCGACTTTCCCAACAGGATAAAATTTCAACCTCAATATCAAATGAGAACCGGTTCTCATTTACAATGTTGACCTGGGCCAGAGACCACAGTAAAACACACTGGTAGCTACAACAACGACAGAACCACAACCTGTCTGGTGACATCAGATGAAAATATATTTCACATGAACACTATGAACTCATATGAAGTGTCTCTTATTTATTATGACACCATGCTTCACCCACTAGATTATAGGATATCATCACAATTCATCCCAAGATTTAATCAAAACGATTCATGTTCCACGTGTGCTGTAGCCATAACAGAGCTTGTCCTTTGTCTTGTTTCCACAGTGCCGTGAGTTCCAGATGCAAAACTGAGGCATGGCCACGACTTGATTGTCTCATTCCCAAGTATCCGTGATCCACAGTCGGATTAATGTATTCAGTATTGATGTCACCAGGTAAGCTTCATACGTATCAGTCCCACCATACAGGTGAAGACAAGTGGCCCTTGTGAACCCACCTCTGTTCCTCCTCAGTCATTCACACATCAAATAGAAGCGACTCAGTAGTGTGTCCTCATCCTGTTATTCTGTTCTGACCAGCTTAACCCCTTAAAGTTCACACTAAGAAAAGAAGCAAGAGAAAAATGTTTCTTTTGCTTTTCCTTTGGACAATAATTATATCAATGTTTTTAACAAATGATTGAAATAACAGTAAATGATATGGTAATTTTGAAATGGTGAAAATTTTAAACAGTAATAGAATAACAAACACTTATTTTTAGCAATGCATACCCAAACCCAGTGTTAGAGATAGCTCAGACTGGTTTATTTCCACAATTTTTTAAATAAAATTCCCCATTATAGCCACTGTAATATTTAATCTACCAAATGGTAGAGCAGGCTATTAAAAGGATTAAACCAGGTTCTAGTTCCAGATTGGAGCCAGTGTTGTTTTTGGCAGGCATCTCAGTTTTAGTCTTAGTTTTAGTCTTCAGGAAGAAAATGTTTATTAGTTTTAGTCCAGTTTTAGTCATTTCTAAGTTTGATAGTTTTAGTCCAGTTTTAGTCAAATAAAAAAAGTATTAGTTTATAACAAATTAATTTAGGTCAATAACACGTATAAAAGTGGAATCAAGGTTGACAGTTTATAACAAGTAATTCATAAAACAAGTTAACTTTAATACTTTTACATAATAACCAGATCCTTTACCAGACTAACAGCTTTAGCCGAGACTTTCCCTTCAACAGGGATGAAATGCTGCCGTGTTTTACTAACTGCTGTTGGTCAGAAACCTTTTATTTCTATATTTAACTTTTTTCATGAATTGATGCCCTACTTCATCATAGAAAAAATAGCAGATCTATAAGTTCAACAAATAGCAACACATTGTGAGCTTGTTGTTTGGTTATTTTCATCAATAATTAGAAAATTAAAAGGAATGTTTTTAGACTTAGAAGGTTTCCAACCAACAGCAGATACTTTCTGAAGCAAAGAAAAAAAAGCAGAGTTAGACAGACAAGACAGACAGACAGACAGACAGAGAGATAGATAGATAGATAGATAGATAGATAGATAGATAGATAGATAGATAGATAGATAGATAGATAGATAGATAGATAGATAGATAGATAGATAGATAGATGGATGGATAGATAGATGGATAGATACGTTATTAATCCCCAAAGGAGATCTGGCAGCAAACACAATCACAAGACCAAGCACATACATAAATACCTGTAAAAAAGTAAAATGCACAGATAAAATGTACTACATGGACTAGCTGCCACTGTGGTTGGCGCATGCGTAAGAGCAACAACATCCTTACTTTGGTAACTGTGGCTTTATTTCTTAGAATTTTCTGAAGTGTAAAACTCCACCCTGAACATACACATGCCCAAAATATGAGCAAAGGATGAGGAACACATGCTCAACTTGACCTGGTCTGCTAGAGAAATTATGATGGATTATAGTTGAAATATGTCCATATATCGCTTGTCTGTGTGCATGTTGGACTTCAGGTGGTGGACGTGGCCAATGTGCAGCAACATTGCTGACAGGTCGCGCACACAATAGGCAGAAATGTGCATTTTTAATGCCGGACAATCAGTCCTTGAACATTTTTGTCTCGTCTCGTCAACAAAATCTCAGAAATGTCTCGTAATTTTTTCGTCATCAGAGAGCCATTTTTAGCTCGTCACCGTCTTGTTATCGTCATGAAAAAAAGGTTTGTCAACAAAATAAATTCATCATCGTCATCATTGATGAAAACAACACTGATTGGAACTGGTTTGGTTGCAGAAGCAGAGCTAGAGGCCACCTCTGAAATCTGATTGGACACCCCACTCAGGTGATTGAGCAGTCACTGGAGATGGAGGACAGAAACATCTTTCCAGACCTACATGGATCACCAGTATCACTCCACCAGTTTAAGTACATTTTAAACTAGTTTTCTAGTGAGTCATCCTTTAAAAGTATTGAAATCTGGCTGAACATTTCTAGAAAAGATTTCATTCCTGTGCAAGTACAACTACTGATGTTATGTAAGACTGTTAACGTGATGTTAGCATGAAGCTATGTGGCAGTGATAATCTAGTTTTATGCTAGCACTAGATTATTCTTAAGATAATGTGTGGAACCCATGTTAAATTTAGTTCTCAGTGAATGTATTTAGGGACTACACATCAGCTCAGTTAATCAAGTTTTTTCACACTGGAGCTGAACATAAACTATGAAGTTGTTCAAAGAGAACCTTGTATCCATGTTACCTAAGTAACATTTACAGTATCCAGCGCTAAATAAGCTAGTGCTACATGATCCAGTTTCATTTAAACAGGAGGCTAGCAAAGCTGCTAGATTCTGTATCCAGTCTGATTTTGAAGATAAAATAATGAAGAGAAAGAGAGATATTTCTGACTTTGTAGTAAAGAAGAAGGACACAGATCAGGTGAAGACAGACCCCAGCCCCACTTTAAGCAGCTCGGCAGCTCCCAACATGGAGCTAGCCACACAAGGATCCAGTGCCACAACCAGGCAGTAAACCACAACTGATCCCCCTACTACCACATCAAGCTCCACACACTGCACTCAAAACAATCAACTTACCTTTGCTTATCTTTGGACCTTTTTTTTTTTAACTTTCCACTCGGTGATCCAGATTATTAATGTAAAGATGATTTATTTCCCATGTCTCTCTAAAGTGACCACAGTTATTACAGCAGTAGATGTGCTTGTGTGCGAGAGAAGAACACAATCATTTCCTCTATCAGTACATGGTCCCCTGATAAATGTGTAAAAGTCTAGCTCCACCGCATTTAGTTGAAGAAGCATAGTTCAAGGACAGATCAGTGTTTTCCTGCAGACTGAGTTTAACTGGTAACATCTTCTTCTGCTGCTTCGCTTCCCTTCTGATTCAAATCCTAGTTCACTTTCTCAGAAAGTCCGCTTCATTTAGGGAGATGTGAATGTCCAGATAACTCTGATTTAGATCAATTAAGCAAAGTCTGCTTCACCTACAAATGCTTTAAGTGAATCAGGAAGTGAATTACAAAGCTAAGGGCCTTGCGGGTAAACACAAACAAAACATACGTGCATGCAGGACAAAAGGCAGCTCTGCTTGGAGAAATGACTGAAGGTCTGATGTAGAAGAATACAGTAAATCTGATCATCCCAAGACCGGTGGGATCCGATGCAGCTCCATGTTTTGCTCTAATGTGGTGAAAACAGAAGTTGTCCTGCATTAAGAGATGAACAACTTTCCTTCTTTGACCTTTTTGACCACACCTGAGCTAGTTTCCAGGGCTGTAAATCAGCCATAAAAAGCCTAGAATATGCCCATTGTTGTGGAGGTTATGAAGTTCTGGTTGGCCTCCATAATGCTTCCCCTGTTTTCAGCAGCAGATCTGGAACCAGTTTTCCCTGCAGAGTTGGTTCTAAGTTAAAATTCAAAGTCCTGTTTCAGGACCAGGATCTGGCTCTGGACTGGAAATTGAACAGGGCAGATGCCAGGTCATAAAATCAGCCAGAACGACACCAGAACTTTTACACACACAACCAGAAGTTTTACACACAGACAAAATAAAAAATAGCTTCTTCACCGGACTGGAGAACCTGCCATCCCCCACCACCACCACCACAGCGGCTCAGATCTGAAGCTCCGCCTTTTGTTTGCCATTTGTTTACCTTGCTCAGCCGAGGTGCAGAAGACAGGGACAATGAGCTGGTAGGTCAACAGCTCGACTCGATTGAGGTGAAGCTCCTTTATCCACTGCCCCCTGAACGCAGCGCACCTCAGAGGGCTGGTGATTAAGAGCCCAACAGGCCACCTCAGGCTCAAAGGCACAAAGGAAGCTTCTCCACTTATCCAATAAAAAAAGTGGCCTGAACAATCAGAGCGGGTGGCGTCCTGCTGACATCACACTTCAGTGATCAGTGGAGGGTTGGAGCAGAAAGATGGAGCACTCCAACTGATAGACCTTCATTCATTCAGAGGAAGAGGTGGGGGGTCGGCTTGTTAACTCCTCACTCAGGATACTGAGAAGCTTCAAGTGTTGGAGCTTTGTAACGGACCTGGAGTCGAGTCTGCAGGCAGCCAGGAAGGTTCAGGAAGGAGGGAAGAAAAGGTAGAAGAATAGAAAGAAGAAAAACTGTTAAAGGAAAGCTTTAGTGGTCGTTTTAATTTTTTTTTAGAATTTTACACTCATACTAAATTATGAATATTTGATCACATTTATAATTTTTTTTTTTTTAATTATAATTGAATATTTCAAGAACAAGAAATAGAGATGGACACAAATGTCTTTAAAAAAGTGTAGAAAAGTTATTATTAATTAATAAATAATTAAGTTGACTAGCTAACTAATTAATTTGCAATATCCCTCTGGGAATAATGAAGTATTTTTCATTTCATTCATTAATTACAGCTGGATGTTCAAACAGTCAGATGAGTGAAGAGGTGAAACAGCATCACATCACTATAACAGGTTAACAAAGTGACTTTCCAGTGATATACAGTAATAATATTAAGGTTTTTTTTTTCATATCGTCCTAGAGGTGGAATATTTACCTCATATGGTTAAATAAAATTTTTTCAGAGCCGGGAGTTTGCAGTTTGTCAGCTCGATTTATCGACTGATTTTCAGGATTTAGCTTTTTGTTCTGCTTATAACAAACAGTAGATTATTTATCTTGTTTGGTTTGTATTTGTCAGGAAGAATTCCCAAAATACACAATTTTATCTGATGAAAGTAGATTCAGAACTTCTGTCAAACAGGTCTGGGTTTGCAGGCACTGGATGTTCCTTTACCTCCACATTCAACACATTTAACTGGAGTATTGGGATTAAATGTGTTCAGCATGGTTAAGTGTTAAGGGGGGTTTATACTCGTGCGGCATCTGCGTCACCGTCGTAGTCTCTGCAACGGTTAAGCGGACGTACTCCCTTATGATTGGTCAATTTGGGATTACAAGTTTCCAGATTTCTGGATCTTCTCGCTGAATTTGTGTAGTAACCGCCATTTTTATAAACAACAACCAGTGGATCAAGTGGATCAAGGCTGATCCAAATTATTTCTTTGTTTTCTTCTACAAGCTAATACATGTGTTAAGACATTGAACCATACTGGACGCCAAAACAGAAAATACCTACCGAACTGAAGTGAACCATCAAAAGAACTCTGACCTGGTGAGTTTACTGGCCGATACCACCCCTGCTGCCACCTTCAGGTTAGGAGGAGCAACTGCAACATGACACCAAAACGACGCGTACCCTCTACACTCGAGTGCTACGCCGTAAACAACCGCACGCAGACGCCATGCAAGTATAAATCCAGCTTTAGACCGTAACTGGGAAGAGGGTCTTCCATGACTAATTAGGGCTGAAAGAGGGGCTGTTCGGGAAAGTTCAGGCTTTAGCTCCAGTGAGCTGGTTTTGGACCTAATGTCTGTGGACACGTAGTGTTAAGAGATAACTGGGTTGGTACAGAACTACTGAAGAACTCGGTTGACTTTGGAAAAGGTAACACAGTCAACTAAAATAAAATAACTAAAATAAAATGAAAGATGTTTATGACTGCTGGACTAGGAGGCAAGAGTTTAGTCTGGGTGACCACGTTCTCACCCTTATGCCAGGGGGTGTGTAGTATGTCGGGGCTTATCCTGTGATCTGTGATTTGGACTATTTAAATGCAACACCAGGGTTGGAAAAAGTCAAAACTGCTTTGTTATGTAAATCTACTTGAACTGTTGTATCAGCGTGAGCATAGGACAGGTCTGGGTGTAAAGGGGGCCATGTATCCTGTTCCGAGTCTCTTTGTAATTTGGACAAGCTGCTGTCCCATTTGCTTGAACTTGTCTGAGCAGATATTGAAATGTTCCTGTTTATTTTGGGATGTTTGCTTTTACAAAGACTGGATTGAGCATGACACAGAGGTTGGAGATGCACAACCAATGACCTACTTTCGTAACTTATGTGTACGTCATGTGCACCTGTGTACACCTACATCCAGAGAGTAAAAGATTCTTGTGGCATGCTGTTTCTTATCTGAAAGGTGCAAATCATTTTTAAAACTCAGGTTAAATGTCCTATAAAGAGGTGCATCAGAAGAAGCTGAAGAAAAGAGAATTATTATTGATTGTCAAAAGTTATTCTGATCTGCTTAACAAGTGTCTAAAACAACTCCGGCCCCAGTTTTGATGGCTAAACTGCTAGGATCATGCTTGCTGTGGTGCTTGTTTGCTTCTGAGCCTTAGGTGGGGCAGAGCAGGTTCCAGGAAGCCCAGGGCTGAGTCTGGTCAGCTCCTGCCTACACACCTATTCTCCATCTTCCCTCATCAAGGCTTCCTTTTTAAGGACCTGCAGAAGCAAACAGACCTCCCTCTTCATGTTGTGGTAATTCAGCCTGTTTTTGTGTTTTGCTTATAAAAACATTTCCTTAGAGTTGCTGAACCTGCCTCCTCCTGTCTCCAGTGATCTCCTCCAACGTTGTCCCTGTCCTGGATTCTAACTTTTCACCAGCCATACCGTTCCACTGCATCCACCTGCCTGCTTGCGCCTATACAGGCTCATGACCTTCAACCAGCCAACTCCCCTCTGCTCGGACTCCCAACTGGACTCAAAACGATAACCCAGTCACTATTTGGACTCTCTCTCTCTGGAATTCCCACTAATCATCACCCTCTCCTCCCAGAGATTCTCATGTACCTGGACCGTCACTCTGGCTCCCAACACAATTTATTCAATAAACCTCGTCCTTAATGAACCTCTGTTCTTGCAGCGTCTGCTCTCGGGTCTTTTGGTCAGGCGGCTAGGCCCCTATCCATAACATAAACCAGCCAAGTAAATCTTTCCATCATGTAAACACAAAACCGATCAAATTACTTTATCCAGCGTCCATGTAATGCTGGGCTTACACCAAACAATTTTCACAGTCGCAGACTAAAAACGAAAGTCTTTAGGAGTTTTACTAGAGTCATAGCGTGCTCCCGTCATCTCGATCGTTAGGTTTAAGGTGATAATCTGTGCTGTTTCATGTCAGTCTTCTAGTCTTGGGTCTGCGACAAGATCAAACGCGGATGGTTTTTAAGAAGTAAACGTCTGCTGTGGATCATTTATGTGTTACAGTATAATGATGTACTGTAACAAATTAGATACGAATAGAAAACTCATTCATCCCTCAAGATTCTGATGATTTGGTGTAACACCTGGTGGAGATGGAAAGGCGAACTTAATAATGATGTGTAATTCCTTATTGATCCTGGAGGAAAACTCTCCCCTTGTTTGCTTTGCTGTAGGCATATCAACCCTGTTCGATATCAACTAATCAGATTTCGGGGCGGTCTGGATTACCGCCCAGATACCTGACTTTTTTAAAGGATTCTTTACTATGGGGAGATGGGGATAATTTTGCCATTAGAGCCTCTAACTAAAATATATATGCTCACAATCATTGTTGCCATGATTTCCTCTTTGATCAGTAGCTTCTTCATATGCAGCGATATTCATGTCCTGCTTTTTAGCTGGTTTGGGCATGTTTAGGGTGCGATGTGAGGTTGATTCAGGTGCACATTTCCAAGTAGTCTGTGATTTATAAAGGGGATATTACTAGTTTTATAAATGAGACCCCTGCTATGTTTATGAAATGGATGTTATGCTCCATCTACTTTCCTTTACTAAGCCTAGTTTTACTGCTAATGACAAAAAAAAAAAAAAAAAAAGGCTACTGAAACTAAAACACCACCTGATACGGGTTAAACAAGGTTAAACAGGGTTTTATTAAAATATTTCCACAATGTGTACATGAATGAACATTTTTCTCTTTAGATATAGGGGAGACCGGGGATGGTTGTAACATGGGGAGAGTTGAAAAGCCACTATTTTCACCAATCAAGAATGAGACAGGAGTCAGATGATCATTCCAGTGTTTGCCCACTTCCTTCTCAATCTCACATGGCAGTGAACAAGGCTGAAAACACATGTATGCTGATTTTATTGACTAAAAACTGATTTTGGGATAAGAAAGTAATTTTTTTTTACCAACACTTAATTTAGTTTAGTACTTATGCAACTTAAAATAAAACCATATGACTTACAGTAAATGAAAAAGCTGTCTTTTAGGCAAAATGTGATGCATTCCCCCCTTGCTAATTTCAAATCACTATGCTAACACAGCTACCTAAACATTGGCTGACAGGGTTGGGGTGGGTTGTAACATTTATGTTAACAGTGTTACAACCATCCCATTCATAAAATTAAGTTTTTTTTTATTATTTTATTATTTTTAAATCATATCTAGGCAATGGAAAAAAGAAAGAGAGATGTGTGGCGGCTTTTTTTTTTTTAAAAAAAAGCATAATAAAAACACATGAAAAACGCTGAAAGGCAATGCTGAAGATTCTGAGACCTTGGATGATGGGAATATTTGCATTATCTACATGGAGCCATCTTGCAGCTCAAGGCCAAAGGAAGTTTGGGTAAAATGTACCCAGTGTAGTCTATGGGGCCACCAAGGTCGCACTCCAGGGTTACCAACTTTCATTTGTCAATATTGTGATTAAGATTAAGAACATAGTCAAACAAAATATGTACAAACTAGCCCTGTTTTCTTTTTTCTTTGTTTTTTATATGCAAAAAGTATGTAAGCTCAATATCACACCTGAATCTTTTTACACAAGTGCAGAGTTATCATTAAGCAGCCATAGTCCTGTTATGAAAGTTTGTTCAAATAGGCTTATTCACACACAAAGTCACATTAATTCAAGTTAAACATTGAACATTGAATGTTTGAGCTGTAGTCAGTTAAAGAGAAAAGATTTAGTTTGGGATCTTTTTTTTTCTTTTCAATAAATCCATTTTTGAAGCATATTATATGTTGTGGCATCTGTTTAGGCTTCTTTTGTCCAGTTGTTACAACCCTCCCCAGTATGTGTTACAACCATACCCGGTAGTGGGGTAGGTTGTAACAAAGGACAACCATGTGTTTGACATTAACATACGATGTCTGTGATGTTCTTGCAGATTTTTGAATTGGTGCATTTTGTAGTGAAGAAATGTGGGTATTTCATATAAGAGTTTGAGAACTGTAGCTCAAAAATTCAATGAGTTACAGGTGTTGCAGCAAAAGGTGTTACAACCATCCCCGGTCTCCCCTATAATAAATACCCTGCAGATGCAAAATCAAATAAAAAAAGTAAAACCTTTAAATTATTGCACATTTGACATTTATTTAATTCCAAAATATAAACAAAACAAAACAAAAAGTATTTGACTTAGCCTTTTAAAGTATGAACTATTTGTATAGTTGGGTGTCATCTTCAACAGCTCTTATAAGATGGAGACGCTTGTCAGTACTGTTGTAAAGGCCAGATTTTTCTAGAAGAGGGTGGTTACCAAGGTGAAGCAGCACCTCCCTGATTAAAGTTGTTCATGTTTTTATCACAACTGGACTGTAATGCACAGTGTACTGGTTTGGACAAGTCGTCAACGTATGGTTCACAAATTTGTGCATTTGTGATTTGCTGCAGCTTGTCTTTTAACTGGCATTAAAAAACAAAACACGATGACATAATCCTGGTCTTTGCATCCCTTCACTGCCTCCATTCCAATTTTCGTTTTTCAAACTGATTTAAAAGGTTTTGTTGTTGATTTTTAAAGTTTTAAATGGATTGACTCTACCGTGCTTTGCAGATCTCCACACTTGCTAGAGCTCTGTGATCAAGCAACCAGTTTCTGAGATGTTCCAGGTTAAAACTCAGAGGTGAGATTTTTTTGTTGCTGCTCCAAACGGGTGAACAGTTTACCTCCTCAAACACACACCGCTCAGGCTCCGGAGGGGAGTGTCTCTGCCAGCTGCATGGCAAAATGAAAGCCCCGCCCCCTTCCTGCTCAGGGCCACAAAGGATGAAAGCACGAGTCCTGCTGGGTGGCACCAGCTCCAGGTGACCACAGCAACCTGACCAGCTCACTGAGCTGCTCCCTAATGTGTAAACCCATCTCCTGGTGTTGTATAGAGCCCATTTAAAGCAGGTTCCCAAGGAGCTGGGGGGACAGGGGGCTGCTCTGGTCTTTCTCAAGTTTTTAACCCAACCACATAATCTCAGCCTTGGAGCGGCCACACAATGGAGCTGGTTTGAAGGTGGCACCACAGAGGCCGGGCTAACTAGCGGTTTGAGCTGTGCGGGTCTAATAATAATACGGGGGGCTCGAGTTACATATCAGGACTGAATGGGGGTCGCCTCGCAGGACTTCTCAGGCCTGCTCTTTATTCACTCTGTGTTTTCAGGTCCAATTAGTGACTCTGAGAGACTCAGAGAGAGGCGGCAGGACTGAGGAGGAAACCTGCTGATCACAAAGAGGGTCTACGACTCTGCTTGGCAGTTTTTTTTTCACTTCCTGTTCAGGAACACCTCACCTGGTCACAGGGCCGGACTGGATAAAAAGTCAGGCCGGGAGTCGTACACTCACCCAGGCTGCCCCAATTCATATACTGCACACGTATCCTCACATGAAAGTGCACAAATGCAGGCATACGTATACAAACACACACACACACACACACACACACACACACACACACACACACACACACCCACACACACAGGCTAAGCAATCACCAAAGCTCAATATTCTATATAGACCAACATTTACACTCAACTATCAGCCACCAGTCCAGAGCTTTTCTCTCTCTGACTCTCATCAAAAGACTCAATACATCAGTCACAGCAGGACTCCATTACTCATGTTAATGTGAAACATGATGTGTAATTTTTCCAGCAAATAATTTAGATACCAGTTTACTATAAATGTAATATGTTAACATCAATATTCACTGCAGCAGTTATACAAGAAGTGATCAACAGCAGCTTCACCTGATGTGATTCAACTAACATCAGAAAATGAAAAAGTAACTCAACTTAGATAAGAGACTGTTCAACCTTAAGAGGGGTTCCCAAACTTTATCATGCAGCAGCCCACTTGTGGAGGTATGTTTGGTCCAGCAGGACCCACCAAATATTTAATGCATTAAAATAAGCCAACAAGAATAAAGCGCTGCAGTCACATAATTTACAACCAGATAAACACACTGATGAAGTCACAAAGTTTCTTTGTCAGCTTTAACCTGGACTAATAAAATGTTCCTCATTGGCCCAGTTTACAGCTGTTTCTGAGCTGGACAAGGACAGATGTGGACAGATGTGGACAATAGCCTGTTTGTACAGACTAGTTTAGCTGAGCAGCCTCAGTATTGAGACATCCACTTGTCACTGAAACACAGCACATAAAATGAACTGATATTTTGTCTATGATACTAGGAAATCCCATGAGGACCCCTGTATGTCTAAGGTTAGAATAATCAGAAGCTTTTATGTTTGGGCTGATGAAAGATGTAAAAGTACAGCAAAAAACCACAAAAACATTAACAATACAATAAAGTTTTGACAGCAAGTAGTGCCAAGATAATCAACACAGCACGCACTATCAGGTTAATTATTACAGCTTCATAAAAAGGGTCAAGGTGGAGCTTGCAACACTCTAGCTGTCTCTCCTCCATCACTCATTTATTAAACATTGAACTCACGTCATGTCGCTGCTGCTGATGATCCAAAAATATCCAAAAGAATCCAAATATCTATAATTTTCAGACAACTTGACCACCTCCTCTGCCACTGTCTTCACCTTTTTATTTCAAGCCCATTTCGCCACCACATTTCTATGCATCTCAGCTTTTCTACCTCTTTGTGCTTTGCTCATATTGATCATATATATATATGTATAATTATATATATATATATATAAATATATATATATCACCATCATTTTGACCAGTTGCCATTATTACTGACAACTGATGAGCACTAATTATTTTGTCTGTGCACAGGTGTCAGTGCAAGGTAGACCAATCAGCCCCACCAACATATTGCACCCCAATTTTTTTTTTTTTTTTTATTCCCCAGTCAGGCCACTTTTGGGTCCAGGCCACTGGGAATTGTCTTGCTGTGTCACTTAATTGTCTCCACTGTGGTGGATTCAACGTTTTTGTTGTAAGGTAAGGATTTTTGTGCATTTCGAAATTCAAAGGGTTAAAAATAAATAAATAAATAAATAAAAAAGCAAACCCTTCTTCTTCCAAACTAGAAGGCACTGCGCATGTCAAAAGTGTTACGATTGTATTAAATCTCATGTAAACACAACTGATCGGATCACTTTATCCGGCATCCATGCAAACATGTCAGCTGGACTCTCCGATCAGATTGATTTCAAACATAGCTACTAACCAACAAGATAAAAAGGATAAAGACTGGCTAGGACCAAAAACGTTTTGTTCACCGCAAGTAAACAGTGGAGCAATGACTTTATGCAATGTTGGAGTTTATGTTTTTACTTCAGTATTCAAACTTAATCCAGTCTTTACAAGAATCTGTCCATTATGTGCAGCAAGAGCAGCAGCCAGATATCCAGCATGTTGCTCTACATCACCTCACTGGGTGACTGGATGGTCTTATTGCTTTCACATTGTGAGCCAGAATTCCCTTCCAAGGGAACCGAGACCTCCAGTTTTCAAGTGAACCAGAGTTTACTTTTTATGAGTGTTCACACTGGTCCAAATGCACTGTTCTGTCTGTTCTATCTGCACACCAGGGTTCATCTAAAACAAACCAAACAGCGCCCCGAGTCTGCAACTCTGCATCAGCTTCACCTCAGTCCTGCTGCTTGTGCTGCACAATCTGTTTTTTATGCCAACTGTGTCCTTTACATATATGGATGTGCTAATTTGTCAGGCGGGGTAAATGTTGAGAAAATGTTGAGAGAACTTAATCGTTCAGCAGGCTGATAAGAAAGTGGGTTCAGGGAGACCATGGGACTGAACCTGGTCTAGCTGTTATACCAGGTGAACTAAACACCACACCCTCAGGAATGTTCAGCAACAACAAAACCAGGTATTTTTCCCGTTTTTCCATCTAGTCTTTTTCCTCCTGAGGGTTTAGTAACTGTGCTGCTTTGGTCTGTTGCCTCCGCTATCAGTAAAAACTCCAACAGAAACAGGATTTCAATTTTCCTGCTTCTTCCTCCAAACCAAGGATGGGAGAGGGAGGTGAGTTGTTTCCTCTTGGGTGAAGCTACAGCTAGCTTCAGGCTTAATTCTCTTCTTTAAACACAGCAGTGTTAAATCACATTCACCCATTCACACACACATTCACTCATGGTGGAAGCTGCCATGCAAGGCACTCAACCATGATCCATCAGGAGCAATTAGGGGTTTAGTGTCTTGCCCAAGGACATTTCAACATGAACTCGACTTGGCCGAGGATCGAACCAGCAATCCTCGGGTTATAAGATGACCACGCTACCTTGCTGAGCCACGCCACCCTAACTCAACATAACTCAACATGTCTCCAGTTACAGTTTAACGCTGTTTGCCATGTCTCATGATAGTGACTTGTGCTTTGTTGCGTCGATCATGCTTTTCATTTACGTTGCATTGCTAAAGTAGCTTAAGTTACTCCCTGTCTGTTTTTTGTTAGCAATAAAATCACTGTGGTTATATCAGCCTAGCATAGCTTTACCTAACAGCTTAAAAGCCAGTAACTGCAAAAATAACATTGTGTACAAAATATTTGATAGTACTGAACGAGCATTCATCCCCCCATCCTGTCAGGCTCTAGTCTGTGTGGGTCACTTTTATGTTCCTACTAATGTCAAAATCAAATGTAATCTGTTGAAACGTTTTGGTTTTATTAAACATAAAAATAAAATAAAGCCCCTCCCTGAATTGTCACCTTACCGTGGTGGAGGAGTTTGCGTGCTCTGATGATCCTAGTGGCTTTGTTATCGGGGGCTTTATGCCCCTGGTGGGGTCACCCATGGCAAACAGGTGTCATGGGGAGGGACCAGACAAAGCACGGCTCAAAACACCCCTATGATGACGCAAAACCATGGACCTAGGTTTCCCTTGCACAGACGTGGGTCACTTGGGCCCCCCTTCGGAGCCAGGCCTGGAGGTGGGGCACGGAGGCGAGCACTTGGTAGCCGGGCCTTTGCCCATGGGCCTCGGTTGGGCTTAGCCTGAAAGGGTGACATGGGTCTCACCTCCCCTCCCATTGGCTCACCACCAGCAGGAGGGGCCATAGGGGTCGGGTGTAGTGTGAGCTGGGCACCTGCCAGAGGCAGGCACCCTGGTGGTCTGATCCTTGGCTGCAGACGCTAGCTCTAGGGATGTGGAATGTCACCTCTCTGGCGGAGAAGGAGCCTAAGCTGGTGCGTAAGGTTGAGCGGTTCTGGCTAGATATAGTTGGACTCACCTTGCTTGGGCTCTGGAACCACTGTCATCTAGTGGGGCTTGACCCTCTTCCATTCTGGAGTTGCTCCCGGTGGGAGGTGCCGAGCAGGTGTGGGCATGCTCATTGCCCCCCGACTTGGCGCCTGTATGTTGGGGTTTACCTCAGTGGATGAAAGGGTAACCTTACTCAGCCTTCAGGTGGGGGGACGGGTCCTGACTGTTGTTTTTGCCTATGCACCAAGCAGCAGTTCAAAGTACCCACCCTTTTTGGAGCCCTTGAGGGGGTGTTGGAAAGCACTCCCTCGTTCTGCTGGGTGACTTTAATGGGGGACTTCAGTGCCCACGTGGGCCCATATAAATCAATATATTATGAACACCATGATCCACTCAGATGTCAAGACAGACCACAAAGTACAAAAAATCTCCTTTATATGATGAAATATATTACAGTGAACTTTCTAAAGCTAAACAGATTTCCTCTTGGAAAGTGTCAGCATTTGCAGGCTAACTGGCAGAAGCAAACCCCTACAATTCTGTCCTGCTGGACGAGCTTCATTGTGCATCCGGTGTCCTCTACACTGTGGCTGCTGATTAGCTCTATTGTAAAAATGGTGACGGAAGTCAGCCTCATGGTTTAACTCTTCACCTGACTGGTCAGCACAGTTATCTATTATGGAGATTGGGGTTCAAAAGCCAGTCTTGGAACACTGTTTTGCTAAATGCAGTGTATCTAACTAGTCTATGAGAAGACATTAAATTTCAGACTTTGTTAGAATCAATAAGATGAATTGACAAGAGCAATCTAGACACATGCATTAAAAATACTTTTTAAAACATGAACTTTTGAGGGTGATGATCTCCTAACGCCCAAACTTTCACCAGGCCCTTTTCTCCCAATGAAGGGTTCTCTGCATTAAAGGGGTTTCTATGGGAACCCTTATTCTTAAAGAGAACCCTTGAAGAACCCGTGATAGACCCTTTCAATGAAAAAGATATTTTCAGATGCTAATGGTTCTGGGTAGAACCTCTCCCCTTCATGCAGAACCCTTTTGGAACCCTTATTTCTAAGAGTGTAGGAAAGACCTCATCCCTGTCCACCTCCTGGTCCATAGTTTTGGACGGCGTGTCCGTGATTCTGCGCTCAGTTTCCACTTTCATTAAAATGTGTTGGCAGGAAGTGAGAGTATCTGATGATGAAGGCTCCATCATCTGTGAACCTCTTCCTGTTGCTGCAACACTCCACTGATACATTACCTTTGATGTTGAACCATTTTTTTTCCCATGTTCCCATTTGTGTGTGACTGTTTGTGGTTGTTAGCCTCATTACTATCAATGAAAATCTGGGAATTTTTTTTTTTTTTTTATTATTCCTTTATTTAACCAGGATAAAAACTCATTGAGATTAAAAATCTCTTTTGCAAGAGTGTCCTGGCCAAGCAGGAGCAGCACAGTTACAACAATGGGTTACAGCAACATACTTCCACACATTCACACATAATAAATACAATACAAGATCAATACAAACAAAATTAACTAAAACAATTACAGGCAAAAGATTTAGTTTCAAATTCAGTTAAGAACGACTTAAAAGTGTTGAGTGACACTAAGTCTTTTAGTTTAAGGTCTTTCTGTAGGTCATTCCAATGGTAAGGTGCAGCAAACTTGAAAGCCTTTTTCCCCAGATCAGTACGAACGTGGGGCACAGAGAACAGAAGCAAGTCCTGAGAGCGCAGACTATAGCTACTATCACTCCTCATCTCAACGAGATTATTGAGGTATGGGGGAAGGAGCCCAAGCAGCCCAGTTCATCTAGGAATGAGTAAAGTAATGTTATATGAGGATCTGTGCTAAAGTAGAATGTAAAAAGTGAATATGAACAGTTTTCCACGTGTTTTAATGGAAGTGTTAACACACGTAAATATCTCAGGAAGCCATCGGTCAGTGTTGATAATGGACATGATTTCTGACTCTGGCTGCTAGCTCTCAGAGTTTTTGTCCCACAGTGATGATGCTTTTTATAATCAGCAGAGTCTCTGCTTTCATGTGACTCCTTGTTTGTGTGGACAGAGCTGTTCTCATGTTTTCCTTACATTCCCATATAACTGCTTGGAGTTTGAATTGTTTGGTTTGGATGCCAATGCTTGGTAGAGCTTTTTAGCTGAGTTTCTCCCTGTCATGTTGCTATGCTACATGTTAGCATTGCTGCTTCCTGGTGTCTGCTAACATCTTCTGGACTGCAGGATCTCATGCTGCTTTCTCATGTTTTCCTCCTGAGCTGCTCTCATGTTTATCCTTGTTATAAACATTTTCATAATCAGATTGTTTACATCTTTGATTCAGAGATCATAAACTTGAAAACATAATCACATTTTCATGAAAATCCCCCCCACACCTCCCACCTCACTTTTGACCCCCTCCCTTTCTCCACCCGCCATCATCACAGAATTTGCAATTACAGACGATTTCCAGCTCTGAGTGGAACTAACGTGATAAAATCTTAGAGAAAGACGCTCAGGACAAAGACAGAGAGATGTAGCCAGAGGCAGAAAGGGTTTGTTGGGGGGCTCAGCCAAGGCAACAAGTTCCTTTTCTCAGGGTTGGGGTGGGGGGGACCTAATAGGATTTTCCAAGGAGCTTTGCCAGATCTCCCGCTTGCCCATTCAGGATCAGCCTTTTGGCTGGCGGGCGGCACACTTCAGCCTCCTGTTGGCCTCATGTCAGCCCCCCCCACCCATCACTCAGCTGACCCCCACACCCGTCTGATGGACTGCAGGCAGCAGATGAGCCAGGTGTCAGAGGTGAGAGCCTCAGGTGACTGAGCTGATCTGGGATCTGTTGGTTTTTCCTCAGAGTTACTGTGGAAACTACCAATCAGAGGTTCAGAAAAATTGAACGTTGCTTTTCACTCTGACGCTCTGCTGCGCTCCAGCTTCCAACAATCATATCAAAGTAACTCGTTACAGCTTGAATGGTCTCGGCCTTGAGAGCTGATTCTGGCTCAGGAAGCTTCCTGCTGCAGATCAATAATCATCTTCCTTTTAGCAGCCAAAGGTATCAAGTGTCTCTGGATCAATGATTTCAGCTCATCATTTACAGCACTGACTGTTACAGATCCAACTCAACGTTGCAGCAGCTGCTTTATTATTATGGATTATTTTTATAGAAGCAGGATGATTGGGAATCTGAGCGACACGTTTCTATGTCAACGGCTCTGTAGAAACTGATTTCACTTGTTTGTATTTTAAAAAATCCATATTGTATGTATACACAGAAAAAGTGGCCAAAACCTAAGAGGAGTATTCCAAGTTGTCTCAAGTCATCCAGAAACAAGTTTCTCTGAAGAACACAGTGTAGGAACCAAGACTCAATGAATCTACAGGGACCAGTTTATCCTTCAGTGTCCTGAAGGTCAGTTTGACTTTAAGTCCAACTAAATATAAAGAAACAAAACTCATAGGAGACAGATGAAAACCTCGACTGTCCAATAATGGTTTGGTCCAACAGTCTGTTTCCTCAGAAACTTTCCTCCCTGGAATGACCTGTAAGTATCTGAGCAGCTGCACTGATGAGAGCTGAGCAAAGGAGCTCCAATGCTTCCTTTTTCTCTTTTAGGAAACACTAGAGCTTCCATCACGAAAGAAAAGAAATAATTCCATCCCACAATTTCTTTCACAAAGATGCTGGAAGATGATGTTGATCCTGTTGTACCAATTTTACTTGACCACAGTGATCTGAAGCAGAGCAGCAGATGAATCGGAGCAGGAGATAAATAAATTTGCTAAATGAATTGTGCAGCAGATAGATTACAACAGATCAATTTTAATGGAGCAGGAGATGAATAAAGTGGAGTCGAGATAAATAAATTGGGGCAGCATATAAGTTGGGACCGATAAATTTTAATGGAGCAGATAAATTAATCAGAGGAGCACCAGAAAAATCAATCAGAGCACAAATAAATAAATTGAAGAAGTAAGTAAATGAATTGGAGCATCATATAAATGAGTCAGATCAGTAAATAAATCGGGTTGGATAATTCAGTGGAAAGAGGGATAAATAAATCATCTAAAGATAACTGAATCAAAGCAGAAACAAATAAACTAGATCAGCAGATCAGTTTGACCAGAGATGAATAAATTAGAAATAATAAATAAATAAATAAATCGGTGAAGAGATAAATGAATTGAAACAGTAGATAAAATTAGAGCAGAAATAAATCAAGGCAGCAGATATATAAATCAGAGCAGAAATGAATTAATTGGATAGTGTGATAAATGAATTAATTAAGCAGATCAACTGTGGCAGAAAAAAAATAAAACAGCAGATAAATGAATAGTAGCAGCAGGTAGATTAATTGTCGCAACATATACATCAGTTGTAGCAGTAGATAAATGAATCGAAGCAACAGATAAATGAATCGTAGCTGCAGATAAATGAATCGGAGCAGCAGTTAAATCAATCAATCAATCAATCAAACTTTATTTATAAAGCACTTTTCATGATGGGGCAACACGCAGTGCTTTACATGAAAAATCAATGTATGCATATTAAAACAAAAAGGAACTACATGTAACACTGTTTTGCTCTCCCCAGGCTTATAAACAGTGCCCTGAGTTCTTTATTTACTCTAGTGACCAATGACTGACAAAGGTTTACAAAATATGACTGGGTGACTGATAAAGGAAACGGCTAGCAATGACGATTAATACTTGTTGCAGTTTTAATGAACAAATGCGAGAATAACCTTCTCCAACAGTGAATGTCAAATCACATAGAAATGTCGTGGGCCCACTTTTAACATAAACATAAATAAATTGAAAATAAACGCCAGCACTTATAATAATCTCGTTGCAGGAAATATGCCCACGTTGAAAGGTCAGCGATGAAATGCGGGCCCCAGGCGTGGTTTTACTCACATACAGACCATTCTGTCTGATGGCACAGCAGTTTCTCCACACTTAGTTCCCAAAGCAGTTGGAAGTTGCTTCCCTTCATTCCAGTAGGGCAAAACTCTCCAGTAGTCAACACACTAGGTCCGCGAGGCCTTCCTGGCTGCCACTCCTCCGACGAGAGGTTCTTCCTCCGCACTTGTCGCTTACTTCGACGCAGGAGGTCTTCATGCCCACTTTCCTGCGACTGATTCTCTTTGCCAACAGACTCCGAACAGGTGCATGACAGACACAGCAGCTACCAGTCTCTTCTTCATTCTTTTGTCTGCTCGTCGTGAGAAAACCTTGTGTGCATGGCGAACAACGAAAAAACCACCTTGCCCTCCTCGATCTCATCCAAACTCTCCTCTTCCCCGAGCAGTTTCTCCTGCCCCCTCACCAATCAGTGCATCAGACACTCTTAATCCCCTCACGAGAGACCAGAAATAAGCAAATAACTGGTACAAAGTTAAACAGAGTTCAAGTTAGACTGTCTTCCTGCACATGTATCATCATTGTCCCACAAGTTAATGTAACATTCAAAGCAATAGGAAAACAGATAACTCACAATTACACAATACTTCAACAGGACATATCATGAACTTACTTTTTAAACAAAAACATTATGCCCTTATTTGACAAAAATAACCCAGGGGTTACATACATAACAGAAAAAAAAGTTACAGTTGCACACAGGAACATGCATATATACACACAAAGCAGATACACCCCTTCACCCCCATTTAGCACACGACTCCTTGATTTCTTGTTCTGTACTAAAAGTAGTATAAAACACTAAAAGTGATAACCATCTGGCTTGATGTTGCTGTGAGGAAACAATATCATGGGGATCCATCCACACCAGGAGCCAGTCCACCCATGTCCTACAGAGGCCGCCATCACAACAACCACCCTGATCAGGGCAGACTGGGGCCCACACCACAGCCATAAGGCTGCAGTATAGGGCCCCAGCCACCCAGACAAGGTCTGTCACCGCAGCAACAACCCCCAAACTGAGCAGGCAGAGCCCCTGGCATGGAGGATCCCCATGCGGAAAACACAAATATTAAATAACCTTTAGATATAAACCTAAGTTTAAGATCAAATAAAATTTAGGTAAAAGCTAAGCTAAAAAGGTAGGTCTTAAGCCTCTTTTTAAAAACGTCCACAGTCTCTGCAGCCCTGAGGTCCTCTGGCAGGCCGTTCAACAGACGAGGGCCGTAACAACGGAAAGAGGCCTCGCCATATGTCTTGGTCCTCACCCTTGGAATAACTAATAGACTGCTACCAGAGGACCTCAGGGTCCCCGAGGTTTCATAATTTAAAAGCAAGTCGGATAAATAAGAGAGCCCAAGACCATTAAGACATTTATAAACTACTATAAGAACTTCAAAATCAATCCTGAAATGCACGGGGAGCCAATGCAGCGATTTTAAAACTGGTGTAATGTGTTTGAATTGAAGCAACAGATAATTGAATCGTAGCATGATGAATTAATCGACGCAGCAGATAAACTAATCAGAGCATCAGATATATGAACTGTTGCAGCAGATAACTGAATCGTAGCAAGGCAAGGCAAGTTTATTTGTATAGCACATTTCATATACAAGACAAATAAGTGCTTTACATAAACGTTAAAAGCAGCGAGGTGCAGAAGAATCATTAACAAACTTTAAAAAATAAACAAACTTAAAGACAAAAGTAAAATAAGATAAAATGCAAAAAATTAAAGTTACAGTGTGAGGTATTTACACTTACTTAGATAAAAGATGGGAAAGTTTTGGATCCTGATTTAAACTGCTGAGTTTCAGCAGACCTGCAGTTTTCTGGGAGTTTGTTCCACCTGTGAGGAGCATAAAAGCTGAATGCTGCCTCTCCACGTCTAGTTCTGACTCTAGGAACAGAAAGTAGACCTGACCCTGATGACCTGAGGGACCTCATTAGTTCATAACGAACCAGAAGATCCTGAGTGTATTTTGGTCCTGAACCTTTTATTGCTTTGTAAACTAACAGCAGGATTTTAAAGTCAGTTCTTTGACAGACCAGCCAGTGTAAAGATCTGAGGACTGGAGTTCAATGATCTACTTTCTTGGTCTTAGTGAGGACTCGAGCGTTCTGGACTAACTGCAGCTGTCTGATGGACTTTTTAGGTAGACCTGTGAGGACAGTAGTCCAGTCTACTAAAGATAAATGCATGGACAATTTTTTTTTTCTAAATTCTGTTGAGTCATCAGTCCTTCTTGTGATAACAGGCTGACTTCTCAGCTGTCCTAATATAAGTTCTATATAACCTCTACAGTATTTGACTTTCTTCTGAGTTCTGGCACATCCAATCTTTAGTGTAATCGATGAAGCTGATCAGTGTTTGGATTGGG
Organism: Melanotaenia boesemani; assembly: GCF_017639745.1. Classification (NCBI taxonomy): domain Eukaryota; kingdom Metazoa; phylum Chordata; class Actinopteri; order Atheriniformes; family Melanotaeniidae; genus Melanotaenia; species Melanotaenia boesemani. The sequence continues at coordinate 5,186,374 of NC_055688.1, forward strand.
CATCCTAAAGTACCAGCAAACAATTGAATCGTACCTGGAGATAAATTAATCATAGCAGCAGATAAATTAACTGTAGCAGCAGATGAATGAATAGGAGCAGCAGATAAATTAACTGGAGCAGCATATGAATGGGAGCAGAGATAGATCAATCAGATGTTCACATGAATAAATAAACAAATTGGAACAGCTAAAAAATTAATTGGAACAGAAGATAGTTGAATTGAAGCAGCAGACAATTTGATTGTAGCAGCAGATAAATGAATCATAGCAAATAATTTTTTTTTTTAACTTGTCCTGTCCAGCATCATAGCAGCAAACTGATAATCTGGTTGCTGTATCGTGCTGAACAAATTTGCTCTGCCAAGGGGAGGCCTATGGCTAAGGCTCCTCTTGATAATCTGATTAATTTATTTATTTATTTACTTTGAATCATGGAATCTATGTAATCTTGCTGGACCTGACCGGAGGGGACAGAAAAAGATGGAAAATAGCTAAAAGAGCAAAAGGGAAAGAAGAAAGGAGACAAAAAGATCACAGACAGAAGGAAACGACCCTTCAATCCACACCATCACCAAACAAACTGTTAACACCTGTACATGAACACACCAGAAAATTTCCTACAACTTTTACGAAAACAAAAACAGAAACACACACACAGAAAAAACAGAGCTGCTAGTCATTAAGAGTTTTTAAATAATAACCAAATCAAAAAGACATAACAGCGACCAGATACTAACTCACAGGAAAAATAAAAAAATAAAAATTATCGCTTAGTATTAAAACCCACTGGACAACTCAGTGACTGTGTCAGCATGCAGAGGATGAGGAATAAGGAGTGATCAGTGATGAAGAGTGGTGAGTGAGATCATGCAAATGCGACCACGTCTCTACAGAGGTCAGAGGCAGACCAGGGCCAGAGACCATGGCCCTCAGCAGCAGCCCCGGAGCACTAACCCAAGCTACCCCACCACGAAGACGACCCCAGCCCCACCCGAAGGGCTGCAGAGGAGAGCCCCAGCAAGAGCCCCCCACGGTCTTGGGGCATAGGTCCCAGTGGGCCAAGATCAGCAGCCGCCGGCCCCGCTAGGGACCGGCCACCCAGGGCAGCCCAAGTGAAGGGCCCAGGGCCCCAGGAGCCCAGAGGCGGCCGCCCCACCCCCCAAAGACAGAGGGCCCGCAATATGCCTAGGAGGACCAGGCCCCCCCAGACAGCCACCTGGCGTAGGCCAGCACACACCCCGATGTTCCAGCCGCACACCCCAGGAACCAGGGCGCCATCTACCCCCTCCCCCCACTCCCCACCTACTCCAATCTGCACCCTATCTAACCCCACACTCACACCCTCCCCTGTGCCTTACCCACAAGCACTCACCATCACACAGTCACGTCACACATAACCCACCCACCATGCCCTGTGGGGGACTCCCCAGGCAGACCAGAGGACAGCAAGCCCCAAGCACCCCCCCTTGACCCAACACCCACAGAGCCAGCAGCCCACCAATCATAGCAAATAAATTAATTGATGCAGCAGATAATTCAATCGTAGCATTAGATAAATGAATCGAAGCAGGAGATAAATGAATCAAAGCAGGAGATAAATGAATCGAAGCAGGAGATGAATGAATAGGAGAAGCAGATAAATGAATTGAAGCAGGAGATAACTGAATCGGAGCAGGAAATTAATGAACTTCAGCAGCAGATAAATGAATAGGAGCAGCAGATAAATAAATCAAAGCAGGAAATAAATAAATTGAAGCAGGAGATAAATAAATTGGAGCAGCAGATAAATAAATCGAAGCAAGAGATGATGGAACTTTAGCAGCAGGTAAATGAATCGAAGCAGGAGATAAATGAATTGGAGCAGAAAAAAATCAACTCTGAGGTTTTAGCTCCATCTCAACTGAAACTCGATCCTCTCAACAGTCGCTGCAGGTCAGAGAAGCGTGACCACTGCCAGTTGTCGGGTTGACCTCTGACCTCTGCTGGGGTGGAGGGAGGGGGGGAGGGGGGGGCTATCTATTGTTGCAGAAGCACATACAGTTTACTGCCTGGATGGACACACACAGTCCTTAAAGAGCAGGTTTTGTTTCAGGCTCAGAGGCACTTCAGCAGCAGCTCAGGACGAAAACCTGGTGTTTGGACACAGTTAATGATCAATGAGGAGGAGTTGAGCGATTGATTCATTTCTGAGTTCACAAACTTTGGTTTGTTTTATCAAACACATATTTGAAGGTTTCAGCCTGAACACCTGTTTGAGTATCTGAGTGACAGTTCATTTTCCACCTGAGTCCTCCGCAGGTCCGTCACCGTGTCGGCTGTCAGGCTGCGCTGCCTTCAGGTACCTGAAATCTGACCTCTGACCTGCAGTGGGACATGCACAGGAGGAAGTGGGTTGAAATCTCCCTGAGGAAGGATGGAGGGCACGGCGGCGGGTCGTGCTGTCAGAGGGCTGAGGTGGATTCTGTTTTTGATGTCCACAGTGACCTCTGTGTCGGTACCCTCCTCCACCTCACCACCGTGACCTCCAGGACACTGCGTAGCTGTGCTCTTTTATAGCAGAGAAGAAGAAAAGAGGCAGTGTGGAAAAATGAGCAGGCACATGTCATGATGTCATACTTCAGTGTCTGTGATGAGTTCACTGCCTGTGATGGTCAGGGCTGTTTCTAGATATGTGGGGCAGCAAGAATCTGTTAAGGGCCCCTAGTCTGCCCAACTATAATGGAGAGATTCCTAATCCCTTACATTATCCATGAACACTTCACGTCATGATAACTTCTCTTATTAAAATTAAACACCTTAAACTACCCCACTCAAGCAATAAAACTAATAAAAAACGATAATCTAAGAAAAACAACAATCCTTGATATGCCAATAAATAAAACATGAGTTTTTGTGAAATGTTTACTTTAAATTTTAAAAGAAAGAAGACAACTCAAGTTTTCACTGCAACACACATATTTATACCAAATAAAACAATTAAAATGAATAAAGCTGGCCAAGATAAACAGAACACTTGTATGAATACTAATAATATAGGATTAGAGAGAACTGATGGCCGGTCAGCTGGAGCTAATGTTTACAAAAAACTTGCAGTGGACCATTGAAGAGCTTATAAGTTTATACCCATGATTTCACAGCCATTAAGAGGTCCAGAAGAACATACCGGTTAATTAATCAAAGCATTGTTAAGAGTCAGTCAGACTCTCTACTGCTGAGGACTGAACACCCAGTATGGAGATGAATCAGTGGGTGATAGAGGAAAATTGTCTGATGGTGGAATTTTCACAACCAGAACCCTCAGACACCAAAACCTCCTTGAATGTGTCCACAAAGAAAACATCCTGAGAGATCGGATGGTGGATTTCTGACACGATGAAGAGCATTTAAACTTTTTTCTTTAATCTGAGCCTTAATGTCATCCAAACACACACGCACACACACACACACACACACACACACACACACACACACACACACTTTGTCAGCAGGTCTGAGTGATGCTGCAGGTTTCAGCAGGTGCTGCAGATTTTTATCTGTCACAGTCAATAAAACAAACTGACTTTAGAGCAGCTTCATGAGGTGATGGATGCGTTCTGTGCTACACCTGCTTTAACACACCTGTATATGTGTGTGAAGGTTAATATCAGCAAGGACAGGTGTCCCAGTTTATTCACTATTAAACTGAGCGATAAATTTTAGTTTCCAACAATTTCAAGATTCTTCTTCATTACATTCAGAAAGCAAAACCAGATGTAGAACCAGCTACACTCAGTAGAATATATATGCATACATACATATATACATATGCACATATATATATATATATATGTGTGTGTGTGTGTGTGTGTGTGTGTGTGTGTGTGTGTGTATGTGCGTGTGTGTTATTTTCTGTTGAACCAATAAAGTTTTGTTTGTCTCAGTAGCTCTGTTATTTGATGAGATCTGGGATCAGGAGATTTTCCCTCTCTGTGTGTTAATCTGCCCCCTCTTTTCCATCACCACCATGATGAGGGGCCACAGAGCGCCCCCCCCCGTTCCTGATCCTTTGTCCTGTTAATCACCACTGCACGTTAAAGCTGCAGCCTCCAAGCAACACTTTTATAACAGAGTGTGTGAGAGTGTCCTCCATCTCTGACCTCCACCCTCCTTCATCTGAACCCTGCTTCTTCTTCTCCTCCTTCTTTTAAACTCGGCTCTAAATCTTCTCATCGTGTCTCGATCTGTCGCCAAGCTGAATGGGAGCCCGAATAGAACGGGCAGCAGAACTCATCAGAGCTCTTCATGAGAAATTAGTAAAGATTTATTTCGTAGGAAAACTGAAAACAATGTTTATAGACTAATAAACGTAGATTTCCTGATCTAAGGATATTTATTTGTTTGTGGCTGATTCTTCAGATCTTGGATCAGTTTGTTGATATTTTGATGAATTCAGTAATGAGTGATGTGCCATCATGTTGTCATGGTTACAAACTGAATCTAATGCAAAACATGAGAACTTCTTTCTTCAAATTTCCAGAAATCAACACTTCTTCCTGTCAGGGAGAAGCTTGACTGTGTGTGTGTGTGTGTGTGTGTGTGTGTGTGTGTGTGTGTGTGTGTGTGTGTGTGTGTGTGTGTGTGTGTGTGTGTGTGTGTGTGTGTGTGTGTGCACATGGTTGTACAGGGATCTGGATTTAGGATTTAGGATGAGGGGTCCTGACTCCAAACTTGTGTGTGAGGATTAAACACGAGTCTCCCCCCTCCTCTTTGAATGCTGATATGTTGTTGAGTCACGTGCACAGCAGACAGACAAACAATGTGCACGAGAGCTACAGACTCTGCATGGACTCACATAAAGGGACGGGGATGGTCCATCGTGGAGGAGGTCCAAGGCTCTCTGTGCCCGACAGAACCCCTGCCACCAGCAAACACAACATCCCACCAGCTGCAAACAAAAGTTAAGTTTTCCATTGTGTGAAAACAAATATTTTTCAAATCATTCTGCAGATATTTGTTGTTTCTGTCTGAAAATGCTGCTTTCTTCTTTGACTTCAGATTTCTTTTTTCGTTCTGAGCTTTTATCGTGTAGTTCAACATTATTCTAACTCACCTAAAAAAAAAGCTACAACCTTAATTCCAAAAGAGTTGGGATGCTGCAAAAAGACAGATAACTCAAGATGTAAAATTCTTTCTGGAAAGCATGGACGGCGTGTCCTGCAGACTAAAGAGGAGAGGGGGCATCCAGCTTGTTATCAGTGGACAGGTGAAAAGCTGCATCTCTGATGGGATGGGGCTGCATTAGTGCCTATGGCTTGGGCAGCTTCCACATCTGTGAAGCTCCATCAATGCTGAAAAGTACATGGTGGTTTTAGAGCAACATCTAGTCCATCCAGACAACGTCTCTTTCAGGGAAGTTCTTGCAGATTTCAGCAAGACGATGCTGAACCACATCCTGCATCCATCACAGCAGCATGGCTTCACAGGAGAAGAGTCTGGCTGCTGAACCTTTCACCAATACACAACATCTGGAGCATCATGGAAGCAGAAATCCAGCAACCAAGGTCCAGGACTGTAGAGCAGCTAGAGTCCTGCATCAGACCAGAATGGGACAACATTCCTGTCCTAAAACTCCAGCAACTGGTCTCCTCACTTCCCAGATGATTCCAGACATGTTGAAAGAAGAGGGGATGCTTCATCCTGGAACTACTTTTTACAGACGTGTTGCTGCCATCAGATTCAAGATCAGCTCATATTTTCCATGAAGCGGTAAAATGGCCCAGTTTATGTTCATGTGGGAATATGATATGGGTCTGTTAATCAGTAGACTCTGTTTTTATTTACATTTTACACAGCATGGCAACTTTTTTTCTGGAGTTGAGCTTGTAAAACACGACTCTGTTGTCACTTTCCTTGTTTTGGGAGAAGAAACTTTAATAGGCAAACACTTTGTGGCTTTCAGAGCTGCATCAACTGAAATGCTGTTAATGCATGAGTGCACATGCACAGGCATTCAGCCTCCTGCAGCACCCCCCCTCAACACTGCACACACTCTCAAAGTCTTTGTGAGCATCAGATCTGATTTCAAACCTCCGTCTCTCTTCTGACAACTTTTTCTGTATTTCTTCTCAGCCGGCTCTCGTGTTGTGGAGAGCTGTTAGCTGTGAAAGGAAGGAAAGAAAACAATGTAAAGCAGTGAAAAAGCCATTAAAAGAATATTTTCCCTGCTTTCCTTTTGTATAGCCTCTCCTCCAGCTCGCTGCAGCACCAAACCACACAAACAAATGCAAATGGCTCCAAAAACTTTACACAGAGAGGGAGCGGGACCCCCGTTTGAGAGAGGGGCTGAATGGGCTCTAAAGGAGAGCCTAATTAATCTAAGTACAGCACCAATAGGCCCACTTGGAATTTTTTTCACTCCTTTATCTGAATGGGAGGGCTGAGGAGGGGGTAGGAGGAGGAGGTGGAGGGGGAGGTTGGAGCCAGAAAATAAAGAAAAAGAGAAAGAAAGGGAAAAGAAAGAAAAGAAAGAAGGAATCAGGCATCCAGCTTTTCTGCCCGTCTCATTCAGCTCGTCCATGTTTAACAGCCTTACTGGATCAGTCAGAACTGATTTCCTTCATTTCTGCTGCAGCTTCATGAAATCTGAAAACAACATTTCAGATTTCAAATATTCCTGCTGCTGTCAGGAGGAGCTGCTGCTGTCAGGTGCAGGGGGTGGCTGCTGCAGAACAATGGCAGCAGAAGGCTGCAGATGAATGCTCTGGGTAAATCAGTAATGGAGCTAAAGGGCATACGCCTGTGGGGAATTTGCCGGCTTATAAAGGAGCTTTAAGAGGGGCCTTCATTCATATGGGCCCAAAGAGATTTGAATTGCCCCCTTCACAATCACTTGAAAGGATGAGCTCAGGGTGTTCCGAAACAAAGTGGAAATCACTCTGCCTTTCAGCACTTCTAATAAGCTTTTAACTATTTTACATTATGGCGCTCCCCTTGTCCGCGCCCTGCTCGCCACCATTGTGGCCCCCGCCGGCGAGCCTGGCCAACTTAAATGTCTGATTTATACTTTTCTTCATGGTGAATTTGAGGCTTTTTTTCCCCTCCAGAAGCTAAAGAAGAAATCCCACTGAAAGCTTTATTATCATACAGGTCGGAGTAGGAGAAGGGGCTCATTATTCAGGCGGTGAGCAGGATGAGACCCGTGGAGCGACGGTGCCACAACAAAAACAAAGATGCCCACCAGAGAAGGTGTGAAAATGTTTATGTGAAAATATGAGGATTTGAGATGTGATCAGAAATCCTGTGTCAGCATTGTATTTTTCAGCAGCTTCTCTCTCTTTATACATGCATGTTTGTCGAAGCTGCATTGCAAGCGCTTTGGCCTCTGTTACCATGGAAACGGTTTATTGCTCTGGAAATTGCTCCAGTCTTTTCGAAACGTTGGAGGTCAGCGGTTCAACTGGGACACGGCGGGCAGCAGGGGGGAGGCAGGGGTGATGAAGTGGGTGGATGAGGCTCAGAGCTGGGTGTGGTGAGGGCTGCTGGAGCGGTGGGGGGGGTGCAGCCAGGAACCCCCTCGCCCTCTGGATGACTCGGCGCTGTAGCGAGCTGTGTGGACATTCAGAATTTTATGGTAATTGTGGAAGACAAGGGAGGAGGGGGCTGACCTCTGCAGCCCTGATTAAGACCTCATAACTGCTGACCCCCCTACCTACAACAACTACACCACCCACCCATTCCTGCCCCATATGTACAAGAGACAAGAGGAGGAAGTCGGGGGGACAAGAGTTTAGAGATCAGCAGAAAGAACACAAATCAATAATCATTCAAGTCATTCTGATTGATCACTGACTGATCCCAGAACAGCTTCAGTCATGTGAAGAATCACAGTCACAGCAACATGAAACATAGTAAAGCAGAAAATAGTATTTATTTGATCATTTTGTTGGGAAAGAAACAGAAAACTGGAGTTAACATGATCATTATATATCAAAATGTTCACATTTATTAAAGACAGGAATAAGATGACTGAAAACAAAGTACATTTCTTTGAAAATTCCATGACTGAAGACCAGCAGCAGCCAGGAAAGATATCAACGATAATCTTAGAGAAGCAATCTGGAAAGTGGGGTTATTTCCAGACTATCTGGAGTTGATTGTTCTACAGAGAGAAGGATTATTCACAAACGGAAAACATTCAAGACAGCTTTCAGTTTTCCCAAGAGTAGATACCAGCAAGCTCAGTCTAAGATCAGACCATGCAATGTTCAAAGAAACTGTAAAATACTCAAGAGCTACATCTCAGACTCTCCAGGTCTCAGTTAGCATGTTAAATAATAAAGTTTATGATGGTACAGTTAGAAAAAGACTGAACCAGTATGGCTTGTTTCGAAGGGTGGCAGGTGAAAGCGTCTTCCCTCTTAACAGAACATGGTAGCATGTCTTAGGTTTGCAAAGCTGCATCTGAACAAACCACCAGGCTTCTGGAACAATGTCCGTTGGACAGGCCAGACCAACATGGACATGTTTGGTTAGCATGCAGAACAATAAAACAAAAACAAAAAAAACCAGCATACACAGGACTCTTCAGTTCTAATTCTCAAGGACCACTGTCCTGCAGGTTTTAGATGTTTCCCTGCTGCAGCAAACCTTGCTCTAATTAATGCATCCTTATGCTGTTGGATCAATTTAATTTCAGTCAGGTGTGCTGGAGCAAGGATGTATCTAAAACATGCAGGACAGTGACCCTCAAGGACTGGTGTTGAAGAGCCCAAACATACTGGCACATGTGCACACCTTGTACCCACTGTCCACATGGTGGTGGAGGGCTGATGATCTGGGCTTGGTCTGCAGCTATAGGACCTGAATACCTTGCAGTCATTGAGTGGAACATGAACTCCTCTTGATACCAAGGTTTTCTAGAGTCAGATGTAAGACCATCTGTCTGACAGCTAAAGCTTGGCTGATAGTGTCTTGTGAAAAGACACTAAAGAAAAGAATCAAGGTTTTGACATGATCCATTAAAAGTCCAGATCACTGTGGTGGGCTGAGCTGTGCTGCAAACCACAATGAACTGAAGCAACATTGCATCAGACTGGAGAGTTAGAAGAATGGAGCAAGATTCCTCCACAATCAAGAGGGAGTGATGACATCATAAAAAAAAACAACAAACAAACAAACAAACATTACTTCAAGTTATTGATGCCAAAGGAGCTTCTACAAGCTGCCGAATCATGAGGGACAACCCGTTTTACACATTTTAAACTCTCTGATATCTTAGAAAAATCCTGGATCTAACCTAAAACTGGAGATCCAGGTTCTGGATCTGATCCGAAAATGCAGATCCAGATTCTGGATCTGATCTGAAACTGCAGATCCAGATTCTGGATCTGATCTGAAACTGCACATCCAGGTTCTGAATCTGAGAGTTTGTCCTCTGCCGACAGCAACCTGCTGAGATGAATGAACCAATTAGTGAGTAACAGAGGTTTGTTGATGGTGAGCAGGATGAAACTCTACTCTCCCCCAGTCGGGCCGTGGGGGGGGTGGGGTTACAGGTGCAATCAGTGACACGGGGGAAGCTGAGGGGTGAGGAGGGGGAATCAGAGGTTATCTTGTAGAGCAGGGAGAGCAGAGGGCAGAACCTCCCATCTGTTTACCTGAACAGCAGCTCTGAGGCTAGGTTTCCTGATCTGTATCTGAGGGCAGGGGTCTTCATACCTCACCCTCCCTCCTCACATTAGGACGAGTCAGTCTGTGTCACATCACCTTATGTTTATTTTTATTTTATTTTAAAAAGGGACTACTCGTATTACTAGCGTCCTGTCCAGGCTGTACCCTGCCCCTCGCCTGCTACCTGCTAGGGTAGGCTCCAACTGGAAAAGGTGGTGTAGAAAATGGATGGATGGACTATTTACATTAATATACATATAAACGTCAAAATGCCAGATTATAGCTAAAGTTAATCTCCATTGTTAGCCCTTCAGCAGGCCAACACAATACATTAATAAAAATAATGATAATAATAACTGAAACATTTCAAACTAAAACTTTGATGGATGCCAATGCAGCTACTGCCCACTCAGTAGAGTGGCAGCAATGTTACAAAGACCTGTGTTACTATGGTGACAGAAAAGGTCCTAATGAGTGTGAGGGATGGGCTGCAGACACCCTGATGTGAAAAGACACCTTTATAACACCTATCAACAAAACACTATTCATTTCAATGGGACAAAAATCATAGTATTTGGCTATTTATCAAGTGTTGAAATCAGCTTAAAAACATGGTAGGAGTGAGGAAGGGGAGAGTACGGGTTGTGGAAGAAATAATTTGTTCTTAATAATCCTGAGTCAGAGTGAGACATCTTTGCAATGATGACAGTCATATCAAAGTACATGTAATATGTACAGAGTATAAAGTATTTTTAGCCATGTTTACATTTTTACATACAGACAATTTCTTCATTTGGGTCCCAAATCTGATCAGACCGGTAATGTTCAGATGAGCCTAGATAAGTTAATCCGATCATGACCTGTGTTGAGATACATGACATATTGGAAGGGAATAAATTATTTTGACATGCAAAATTGTACTGCTCTCTGACTTATTGGAAAAAGCAGTTTGAAAAGATTTCCGGGGTAAACTACCACTGCTGTGTGTGCATATTTATTATCGTCTTATTGATGTTTCTCCCCCATAATAACTTTAAATTCTTTTAAAATCTCAATGTGTCTGTTTCAGATACAGACCAGTTATGTTTTGGTCCCATCATGTCCTAAAATAAGGGCTGCACGGTGGTGGTGATGAGACCTTCCTCCTTGCCTCATAGCAAGGAGGTCGTTGGTTCGAGCCTCGGCTGGGGGGAGGTTTGAACAGTGGCCTTTCTGTGTGGAGTTTGGATGTTCTCCCCGTGTGTGAGTGGGTTCTCTCTGGGTACTCCGGCTTCCTACCACCATCCAAAGACATGCATGTTACATTAATTGGTCCTCCTAGGAATTTGATCCAAGTGAGAATGATCGGATCAGAATCTTCTGATTGTTACTTTTACATAAAGCACATTTATTACAACCAGGCTTTTAATCTGAATACTTGTGTCCATGTAAACATGGCTACTGTTTACATCATTAAACACATAAAGGAGCAGGAGGAGAATAAGATCAACCTCAAAACGGACTGGTTGTAGACTAGAACTGGACAGGTTGTGGACTAGAACTGGTCTGGTTGTAGACTAGAACTGGACAGGTTGTAGACTAGAACTGAACTGGTTGTAGACTAGAACTGGACAGGTTGTGGACTAGAACTGGACTGGTTGTGGACTAGAACTGGACTGGTTGTAGACTAGAACTGGACAGGTTGTGGACTAGAACTGGACTGGTTGTAGACTAGAACTGGACTGGTTGTGGACTAGAACTGGACTGGTTGTAGACTAGAACTGGATTGGTTGTAGACTAGAACTGGACTGGTTGTGGACTAGAACTGGACTGGTTGTAGACTAGAACTGGACTGGTTGTGGACTAGAACTGGACTGGTTGTAGACTAGAACTGGTCTGGTTGTAGACTTGGATCAATGCAACCAATTTGCAAACTTTTTTAGCCAAAAAATTAAAACAATTAGGCAAAATATTAATTCCACACAGTCAAACAAGAAAATTAGTCTGTGTCTAAAACCCGGAAATAATTCTGATGTCATGTCACAATTTAAAATGGTGAATTTAAAAGTCCTACAAGAAACAGTTTGGCATTTGAAATCAACAACATGCACTCTGGACATGATACCATCCGACTTTTTAAAAACAGTTTTTACCTCAGTAGAAAGTGATCTCCTACTGATAGTTAACAGCTCACTGGCATCAGGCATTTTTCCCCAGTCACTAAAGATAGCTGCTATTAAGCCACTCCTAAAGAAAAGGACTCTAGACGCCTCTATAATGAACAACTATAGACCTGTCTCTAACCTCTCTTTTATTTCCAAGATTATTGAGAAAGTTGTATTTCACCAGCGTAATGACTTTTTATATGAAAGTGGAAATCTTGATAAATTTCAGTCCGGCTGCCGACCTCATCACAGCACTGAAACAGCTCTGGTCAAAGTGTTAAATGACATTAGGTTGAATACCGATTCTGGTCAAGTATCAGTCCTGGTTCTGTTGGATCTCAGTGCTGCGTTTGATACTGTAGATCACAGAATCCTGTTGCACAGGCTGGAAAATTGGGTTGGACTTTCTGGAGCGGTTCTTAACTGGTTCAGGTCCTATTTAGAAGGCCGGAGTTATTTTGTTACGATCGGCAGCTATGAATCCGAGCGAGTGGCCATGACTTGTGGAGTCCCCCAGGGGTCAGTCCTTGGACCTCTTCTGTTCAACTTGTATATGCTCCCTTTGGGTCAAATATTACAAAACTATAGCATTAGTTATCAAAGTTATGCTGATGATACACAACTTTATGTGTCTCTGTCACCAGATGACTGCAGTCCAATAGACTTAATGTGTCAGTGTCTGGAGCAAATAAACACCTGGATGAGGGAGAATTTCCTACAATTAAATGAAGACAAAACTGAGATTATTCTGTTTGGTAGCAAAGAGAAGAGGGTCAGCATTGGCAAACACCTGGAGACTCGGGCTCTTAAAATTACCAACCAAGTTCGTAACCTGGGAGTGTTGATAGACTCAGATCTGACTTTCAGCAGCCACATCAAAGCTGTCAATAAGACAGCTTTTTACCAGCTCAGAAACATCAACAGAATTAAAAGTTTAGTCTCCCAGAAAGACCAGGAGAAACTCATCCATGCATTCATCTCCAGTAGACTGGATTACTGTAATGGTCTTTTAACAGGACTTCCTAAAAAGAGCATTAAACATCTGCAGCTCATCCAGAACGCTGCTGCTAGAGTTTTAACCAGGACTAAGAGATCTGAACACATCACACCAGTTTTAAAATCTTTACACTGGCTTCCAGTCAGTCACAGAATAGATTTTAAAACCCTTCTGATCATTTACAAATCCCAGAATGGTTTAGGCCCAGAATACATCTGTGATATGTTCAGAGAATATAAACCTAGCAGAGCTCTTAGATCCAAAGACTCTGGTCAACTAGTCCAGGCCAGAGTCCAGACTAAACATGGAGAAGCAGCATTTAGCTGTTATGCTGCAAACAAATGGAACAAACTGCCAGTGGAGATTAAACTTTCCCCAAATGTAGACATTTTTAAATCCAGGTTAAAAACTTTTCTTTTCTCATGCGCCTATGCATGAAATCTGCACGGTAACTTTTTTTTAACTTATCTTGCTTTTAATCATTTTAATGTAATTTATTATTTTATTGTGATTATGTGTTGATTATGTGTTGATGCCTTTTACTATTCTAAATATCTGTAATATCTTTGTTTTATGTAAAGCACTTTGAATTGTCCTGTACATGAAATGTGCTATACAAATAAACTGCCTTGCCTTGCCTTGCCTAGACTAGAACTGGACTGGTTGTAGACTAGAACTGGACAGGTTGTGGACTAGAACTGGACAGGTTGTAGACTAGAACTGGACTGGTTGTGGACTAGAACTGGACTGGTTGTAGACTAGAACTGGACTGGTTGTAGACTAGAACTGGACTGGTTGTGGACTAGAACTGGACTGGTTGTAGACTAGAACTGGACTGGTTGTAGACTGGTCTGCCTGCAGTCCTGACATAAAGCAACCATGACCCGTAATCTTGGACACCTGAAGACAAGTTTGCAGGAAGAATGTGACAAAATAATTCCTGAAACACTTCATAACTTGGTATCCTCAGTGTTAGAAGTAACGTCTTGGAAATGTTGGGAGAAGGAATGGGAAAGAGTGGCATAAGATTGACTGAAACAACTTTTCTGGAATGTTTAATGATGGAAAAATGTTTGAGGAGACAAAAAGCTTGAAACACCTTCAGTTAAAAGTCCAGAACATCTTGACTTTTTCTGTGTGTGTGTTCCTGCTGCGTCGTTGCTCTCTTGATTGACACTTTCCTGTGACTGTGTTCTGCTTCTGTGGGCTCTTAAAGGGAAACTAACTGCCCCCAATTTGCCCTGAAGCAGTGTGTTCATGTGTGTGTGTTCTCCACTCAGAGCTCATTAGCTCTCTCTTTATCAGCTCTCAGAGTCCTTCATCACCCACTTCCACCTGTCGAGCATCTCACCTCCAACCTGCAGCACAAACAGCTCTGAAGAGCAGACATGAGGACTTTGGATCTGTGCCACACGTTGGAGAAATTGATCCTGGATCTTCCAAAGGTCTGAGATCTGGATTTTGCCCTGGGCTCTGACTGACAGGTCACAGATGTCTGAGCTGAGAAACTGGAGGGAAATGTTTGGTAGGTTGGAAAGCTGGCCTCAGGGTAACACGTCTGTACTCTTTCCATTTCCTTTTCTCTTTCTTGTTACTTACTTTTTTCATCTTTACTTTTTTCTCCTTTTTCTTTTTATTAAAAGATAAAAGTTCAATATAAATAACGAAAAAAAAAAGAAAAAAAGGAAACCCTCTGGGAACGAACAATGCTCCTTTCATTCCATTTTCTCCTTTCTTTCCTTACATTTCCCTTTCACACCGTTACGAGGGTTTTTTTTTATTTTTATGTTTATTTTTATTCAGTCATCACAGTTAATATCTCAATATGACTTTCTTTTATATGCGACTGATTGACATTCAGCTAATCAGAAACTTCTAAAAGTCATGACATCATTTTCTGCGTGTTTCCAAACTTATAAAAACATGAACAGTAATATTGATGGATTGGATTGAAGTTAGATGTAGAAGAGAAGAAATTATCTTCAACCAGAGGAGAAAGGACGAAAAGACCAGGAGGGATTTGACAGCAGGAATCCTTCCTCCTGTGTTTACAGGCAGGGAAGGGGAGGAGGCGGTCAACTGTGCCATAAAAAGTGCAAGAGGAGAGGAAGAAGAGGATGAAGAGGGGGAGGACACTGTGGAGATCTTTATTCTTCTCAGACAAAGAACATAAAGTGGACCAACAAATTGAGAACAATGTGTAGGAATTTACAATGAGAGCTGCTGATGAGGGACATTGTTGTCCCTCTGCAGCATCCTGCAGGGTGTAAAGTTAAACCTCCAAATATCCAGAGAAAAATATTAAAATATGATGATGTTAAAAGAAACAAAGAACATAGTTTTGTAGTTATAATTGTTTTTTTCTTAAGACTACTGTAAGCATATTTTGTGAATCATATTCTGTGGATCCTACACTGTATCTGCATCTGTGTGTGAGTAGATTGTCAGTAGATACATAACTCATTTTTTCTCATGGGAAAGCTGAACATGACCTTGCTAAGAAGACAACGTTGTTTTAACACTTGTGCTGAACAATTGCATCTTTAGTTTGGCTCTCATTCGGTTCACAGCTGGCTGTTCACTGCTTGTTGTCTCTGTCTTTGTGCTAAAATTGAACTTCTGGCAAGTAATTTAGACTCTACCAAAATTTCCTTGGTCTGTCGTTCCTGATTTAAAGTCTGAGATTATTTTTATCCAACAGATGAATAAACCGACTCAACAGTAAAGAAGAGATCAGCTACATTAAAGCAGCAGAAAGTTTCTGTCATTCAATTAAATCCAATTCATTAAGAATTTTAAACAAATCAGTTATATGATTCATATTATTCCAATTTATAATAACTGTGTTCATATAAACCACAAGAGAAAATCATACATGCATCCATCTCCAGTAGACTGGATTACTGTAATGGTCTTTTAACAGGACTTCCTAAAAAGAACATTAAACATCTGCAGCTCATCCAAAATGCTGCTGTTAGAGTTTTAACCAGGACTAAGAGATCTGAACACATCACACCAGTTTTGAAATCTTTACACTGGCTTCCAGTCAGTCACAGAATAAATTTAAAACCCTTCTGCTTGTTTACAAATCCCAGAATGGTTTAGGCCCAGAATACATCTGTGATATGTTCAGAGAATATAAACCTAGCAGAGCTCTTAGATCCAAAGACTCTGGTCAACTAGTCCAGACCAGAGTCCAGACCAGAGTCCAGACTAAACATGGAGAAGCAGTATTTAGCTGTTATGCTGCAAACAAGTGGAACAAACTGCCAGTGGAGATTAAACTTTCACCAAATGTAGACATTTTTAAATCCAGGTTAAAAACATTTCTTTTCTCATTTGCCTATACATGAAATCTGCACGGTAACTTTTTTAACTTATCTTGATTTTAATCATTTTAATGTAATTTCTTATTTTATTGTGATTATGTGTTGATGCCTTTTACTATTTCTAAATATCTGTAATGTCTTTGTTTTATGTAAAGAACTTTGAATTGTCCTGTACATGAAATGTGCTATACAAATAAACTGCCTTGCCTTCTTAAAATTACCTAAAAATACCAGTGGATTGCATTAAATCTTCTTTTGGATTCAATCCTCCATCCTGAGCTGCAGGAGGAGACAGTGGAGAGGAAAACCTCCATCTGAACCAGGACCAGGAAGGATGGCCATGTTTCTGGACCAGCTGGTGGGTGGAAAGGACAGGAAGGAATCAACAAGCAGAATAACTCGAAAGGCTGTTATTTACTCGGGAGAAGCGAGGACTTGTCTTTTGTTCTCGAGGCCACAAAACCAAAATGACGTCATTTTGCTCTTGCGGACGTGAATGGCGACATCTTGCGACATCTTTCTTCTCGAGGGGCTCCGAGAAGTACTGGTCAGACATTTGAGGTGAGTTCGGTTAGCGCAGAAAAGAATGAAGTGGAAAGTTGTGGCTTCCGCATTTCTCCTGATGCGAGGATATAACTCATTGTGGTGGTGAGAAAGTACAAAAATGTAAAAAGCACGTGGCATTTAAAGACACGGACACTGCCATGTGCACAACCCCGCCCTGCCATGGACAAAGTTTAGGCTAGTTTTTAATTGCACATAAAAACACAAACATCCTCCCTGCAGTTATCCCGGCCTCATCGCGGACAAAGCTTCTCATGGAGTATGAATTAATTGGACCAACACAAACTTTTTTCTTGTTCTTGCTGCATTGAGAACAAGAACAAAGTTCTCACTTCACGAGGAGTATGTATCATGCTTGTGTCGGCTGTAGCTCAGGAGGAAGAGCAGTCGTCCTTCAACCGGAAGGTAGGTGGATCGATTCCAGGCTTCCACTGACTACATGCTGAAGTGTCCTTGGCCAAGACACTTAACCCCACGTTGCCCCCTGATGTGCCTATCAGGGTGTGAATGTGTGTGTGAATGTGATAAGTAGTGTAAAGCGCTTTGAGTGGTCAAACTGACTGGAAAAGCGCTGTATAAGTACAAGTCTATTTACCATCCATGTCATGGTTTGTGGTCTTAATCTCAGTGTTATTTCTCTTCCTTGGTTTTCTTTTGTCCTTGAGTTTTCTGTGTTTTGGTTTCTTGTCTAATTGTAGATTCACAACCTTGTTTGTTCTGTGCTCGTTGCCCCTGATTAAGCTCACCTGGTTCAATTATCTCATTCACTTCACCTGTTCCCTGTTAGCCGTCCTCTCTCTTGGTTTCTGTTACTGATTGCCAGATCATCGTTGTGTTTTCCCCGTGTTCCAGTCTGTGTCTGTTGTCCCCTGTTCCTTGAAATAAACCTTGGATATTTGTACTTGTCTGCCTCCTGTCTCGTCAGTCAACTTTTAGTCTCATCCTGACAGACAATTAATGACAACACAAATTAATGACAACAATTCCTGATATTTCTACATGGGGAGTAAAGAGAGCAGCGAGTAGCTTAGAATAGAATAGAATAGAATGCCTTTTATTGTCATTATACACATGTACAACGAGATTAAGCCATCCCAGATTAACGAGATTAAGCCATTAAGCTTAGGCCCTGAGACGTCCCACAGCAGCCTCGGGCTATAGACCAGTGGTTCCCCCTTTTCATCGACAACAATATTGTAGGGTTTTATCAGTGGGTAACACAGCTGACAATGATTTCTCGGACACACATAACGTGAATAATTTCATGTGTTTCAATCTTTTAAATAGATTTAAAAAGAGCTTTATCATGCTTTAATGATTATTTTTTAACAATTGATGATGACATAATATATTAATAAAAACATGTATTGTTAAGTTTTAAGAGCAAACTTGACATTAAGAAATCGGACAGCACAAAAACTGCTAATTCAGATATATAATTAGCATTTTCTGCCAAACAAATCATGGAACCTGCTAACTTTCTGTATTAAATGAAAGAGAAATATCATCTGATATAAAATTGGTCATTGTTTGAAATAATGATCAATGATATTTGGTAAAACTGACAAATACATCCCATAGACATGAGATGTACCCCTAATTACAGAATCACGCAGGTTAAGAATAAAGTCTGGTGCTACTCTTACACCCCTCAAACGCACAAATCTGGCCAATTGCAGCAATATTTCATCAAAAGTAAAAGTCCAAAAGTCTGAAACTAGTGAATCTACATCTGATAACAAATTCACGTACATATGCATTGATGGGCTGCAAGACGAAGACCTGCCTTTGTTGTATCTGGAGGGAGGGGGTTGTGAGGTTTTTACAGTGTTCTCATGACATAGCGATTACCTTTACGTTACGGAAAATAAAACCTGGTTTTACCCTGTTGAGGGTGTTTTCAGTCATTTTTGACCCATTTTTAAAGAAATTTTAAAATGACAAATAACAATAGTATTGGTGGTTTTCATACTATGTTGTTTGAAGCTCAAAAAACACATTTTAGGATGCAACCCCCCGTTTTAATTGTGGAAAGTGAATGTGAAGAACACAGAGCTTTGCTTCAAGAAGAATACTGCTGCCTGTGTCTGCGTGTGACAGGGGACAGTGGTTGACACTGATGGTGGTGTCCACTGATGGTGGTGTCTTTGCATCTGGGAGGAACACTGGCCAATCAGAGAGCAGAAGATGCATGGCATTCCCTCATGGTGAAGGAAACCATTCAATTTATTTACCAACTTTTCATAACTTATTATAACCTAACTAAGACTCACAGACCCCCAATGACACTTGCAGACCATCAATGACACCTACAGACCCTCAATGAGACCTGCAGACCATCAATGAGACTTGCAGACTATCAATGAGACCTGGAGACCATCAATGAGACCTGCAGACTATCAATGAGACCTGGAGACCATCAATGAGACCTGCAGACTATCAATGAGACCTGGAGACCATCAATGACACCCGCAGACCCTCAATGAGACCTGCAGACCATCAATGAGACCTGCAGACCCTCAATGAGACCTGCAGACCATCAATGAGACCTGGAGACCATCAATGACACCCTCAGACCATCAATGAGACCTGCAGACCCTGATTGAGACCATTAGACCCTGTCAGAAAGACCTGTGCTACTGATCTGGCAGCAGCAGCTGAGGTTAATGACTTGTTGAGAAAACAGAGGCTTAACTTGAGCCTAATCAGCCCTTTAAGTGTCAGTTTGTTTGACAGTCAGTCTTTTGGAGAGAGGGTCATCCAGGTAAACAGACTCAAAATAGACCTTTACTCATACATATATATATATATATATACATATATATATATATATATGTATGTATGTATGTATGTATGTATGTATCAGGGATGTCCAAAGTCGGTCCTCGAGGGCCACTGTCCTGCAGGTTTTCAATGTTTCCTGCTTTAACACACCTGACTCAAATAAAATAGATCCAACAGCCAATTAAGTTTTGCACAATTACTCATTAGTTTGAGTCAAGTGGTTTTGGTACAGGGACACATCGAAAACCTGCAGGATTGTGGGCCTTGAGGACCAGAAAAGTTGTTTTTATAAACCAAGCCGCTGTCACCAATGCAAGTTAGAGGAAATTAAAATACTTTGGGACTGATTTACTAAGATCCCTGATAAAGAGCGCTGGAAGATGCCTCTGATGAGTATTTAGCAACTGGTGCAGCTCGAGGAGCAGATGACTGGAATACTGGCCATGAAGCACTGGCGCTGATTGCAGAGTAAGGTATGAGATGTTTTTATTGAAGAATTCAAACTTTCAGCCCAAGACTTGATCAAATAAACATGCCTCCTGGGGCATCTTTTATTACGCACGAGGTGCGCGCTGTGTGAACTAATAAGGGCGCATTACAGCACACACTCTGCTGCTGGTCAGTGCTGTATCTGGTCATTGATGCCCTTACGAGAGGGATGGAAGATGGAGACAGGTGGTGGTGAGGTTTCTGAATTCCAGCAACAGCCCATCCTGCGTTACACAGCATTCAGCACAGCTACACAGCCACGTTTAAAAATCTTTGCCTCTAGCTTTCCAAACATATTTACTCGATTAGAAAAAATGTGTCAAGCCTCATCGTTGCAACAGTAACTGCAGCCATTTGTGCGTAAAGTTGTGCCAGTTTGCGCTGCCTTTCAAACAAGCTAAATATAGACGCAAACAGCCAGTTTCATGTTTGGCAAATCAAATTGTGTGTTTAAGTTCGCAAATGTTTTTAAACACGCAAACCCTTAGAAAATCAGACCCTTTCAGTCTCCAGCTGGCGAAAATCAGCTTTGTCTCATGAGGCCCACTGGAAGAATAGAAAACTTCGCCAAAGACTCAGAAAAAATATGAAAAATCTTCTCATTTCGCTGCGTAATACCTAAAATAGTTAACAATCATAAAAAAATAGAATAAATACAGGAAGAAAAAAAACAAAAAACTATGAAATAAAATAGAAGAGAAATATAAATTAAATTCAAAACAATAATATATTATCCGAATAAATACATAAATGAGACAACAGGTCATTCGTTGTGTGAAAGTTTACTTTGGGATCTTATTAATAGTTGAAATTACCCCGTACCTTTTTTATTAAGGACCTTTTACGTTTTTTATTTATTTGGTTGATCAATAATTCAAATGACACAAAAATGTTTCTATTGATTTCATTAAGATGTTAAAAAGTAATAGAAATAAAAAATGTCAGGTCTATTTTCCGATCATCTGAGCTAAAATGTCTCAACGTTTCTTCTGCTGTTTTCCTTTTTGTTTTTCTATATGATTGCAGGATTTTGCTGGTGGCTGCTCTGCAGTTACTTCCCATCATTGTGTTTAAAAGGAATTATCCAGGAAGCTGCTGCAGCATAACAGAGGTCGGTGCTCTGACATTATTTCATCTGACAGCATGTGTAATGTGGGATTTACACAACCTCATGTGCTGACAGCAAATAAATTTATTAAGATAATTTAACTTCTACAAACTTAAATAATTCAGGTTAATTAAACTCAGTCACTCCAGTTAACTAAAACTATTTTTTTAGGCCGTTAGTGAAGCCAAGTAGGTTTTCCAGCTTCAGAACCAGCAGCTGTAACTCTGCAGGTCAACCAGCAGGTTGTTCTGAAATCTCCTCACAACTTTGATCCAGGTCCTTCTGATCCTGATCAGAGCCTCAGAGCAGCTACTTGTCGCCTGAGGTGACAGCAGATGCACTGATCCCAGGTCAGCCAGCAGCCTCACGGTCACAGTGTCACCTTTAAATGCTGATCTTTAACCTTTGACCCCGGCAGCATCTCCACTGATTCAGAACCATAGAAACACGACGATGCCGTCAGGATGAGCAGAGATCTTGTGACTCACGAGGCCGTTGGAGTCCAGTGAATCATCGTCATGTTCTGGAAGACAGCTGCAGATGATCTGAGCTTTGTGACATGGTGCATTATCCTGCTGGAAGTAGCATCAGAAGATGCTCCACTGTGGTCATAAAGGGATGGACATGGTGAGCAACAATACTCAGGTAGGCTGTGCTGGTTAAACCAGGCCATGTTGGTACTAAGGGGCTCAAAGTGGGCCAAGAAAACCAGCAGCAGCCTGAAGCATTGATAGTCGGATGGATCCATGTTTTTATGATGTTTCCACCAGATTCTGATCCCGTCTGAATGTGGAGCTGAAATGGAGACTCATTAGACCAGACAATCTTTTTCCATCTGTTGTCTGGTTTTGGTGAGTCTGTTTGAACTGTTGAGATGGTCGTGATTGAAAATCCCAGTGAATACTCAGACCAACCAAGTCACGTTCAGAGTCACTCAAATCCTCCTTCTTCCTCATTCTGATGCGCAGTTTGAACTTCAGCGCGTCGTCTTCACCGTGTTTCCATGCTGCCATGTGGTTGGCTGGTTACATATTTGTGTTAACAAGAAGTTGAACAGGTGGAGCTGATGAAGGGGATGTGCGTAATTCTGCAGATCAGATTCAGGATCAGTCTGAGATTAATTCAGTTACCACAGCAACCCGCGGCGTCTGAGTCTGATGGGTAAGTGATGTTTAAAACTGTCCTGACAGCAGAAAACATGAAATTACTTCAGCTGGAGGTCAGTTTATTTTTCCTCGGGGGAAGGAGGCAGGCATGATAGGCTTGGCGTGCGTGTGAGGCGCGTGTGTCCCCGACCAATGAGCGTGCCGCTCCTCGCGCTGCAGCGGTTGGCAGATTTGGCTTCATCCTCAGCGGCCACAAAAGAAATCTAATTAAAACTTACTGGAGCTCATTATGAGGCTGCAGGTGCACGCGGGCCGCCGGCAGTTAATCCCGCTCAATTAACACACGGCCCCGCGCACACTGACAATACAAGGCGTGGGCATCCAGTGCGCGCGAAGAAATGATAATAATAATAATAATAATAATAATAATGATAATAAACAATGTTTTACTGTCAGTGAACTTTTGAGTTTCAATGACAACAAGAGTTTACAGCTCAGAGACGGTGGATGTTCAGAAATACCCATAAATAACCATCACTATAATAATAATAATAATAATAATAATAATAATAATAATAACAATAATAATAATAATAATGTTTTTAGAATTTCGTTCACAGTCGGATAAAATTTGCAGGAGCATAATCTTCCTCTTTTTTCCTCGTCTTTTCTGTAGCTTGGCAGAAGTTTGTCTCTCCGAGTGTCCCCTGATTATCTGTCCATCTTCCGCACGTGCGGGGACAAGGACGCTGCAGCTGAACGTGTGCGTGTCTGAGAGGAGGAGGAAGAGGAGGCGGAAGGATCAAACCTCAGAAACAAAATGGAATCATTAAATATTTCTGACAAAGTTCAACTGAGTTTAGTTTCATCTTCTTCCTCTGGAAAAGTTAGTTGTTTTTCTAAGGCTGGTTTTCCTTAAAGGCTTTTATGTTCTTTTATGAATTTTCTTGTATGAACGAAGTTATTAAAAACCGGACTCATGGATTTGTTTTAACTGGGTCACAATGAATTGGCTTGAAATGATTTTATACGTAAAGTGCCTTCAGGTGACTTTGTTGTAAATTATCGAAAAAAAACAAAAAAAAAAAAAACAAAAGCTGCAATAATTTGTTTATGAAACCTGAAACATGTTTTCTGATATTTGAACTCCCCATTTCTGTTTTTATTTTTTAAATTGAATACAAAACTCTTCTTGATGTTCATGCAAAATTAAATAAAACAACATATTATTGTTTTTTGTTTGTTTGTTTGTTTGTTTGTTTGTTTGTTTGTTTTTTGCTTTTGATTTAAATTCGGGACTTCATTCAAACTTTCGAGCTTTATTAACTTCACCGGAAGTCCAACAAACTTAACATGTTTGCTGGAAAATTAATGAAAAAAACAAAACACACACACACACACACACACATATATATATATATATATATATATATATATATATATATATATATACATACATATGCGTTGTATGTATATATATAGATAGATATTTCGTGTGGGGAAAGCCATGTTTCAATGTTTAAATTGTTTCTATTCATAAGAAAAAGACTAAAACACATATGCTATTGTTATTTTCCGTAAAAAATAAATAAAATAAATAATAATAATAAACACGTGGAGCGAAAATAGACGATCTGTTTTGTTTCCACCTGCTGCGTCACACAAACCGTTATTTTTACTCGGGACGCGCCCCACGTGACAGAAAGGCGTGTCGTTATTCCAGGGAAACTAATCAATAAAGAATTAAATTATTTTGATCATTCAGACACAAACTCGACTGTTTGTTTTATAGAAACGTTATAATTTTATTTATTTAGTAGAAAAACAAAATTCCAGTAAATAGAATAAAAATCTCTTTATGTACAAAATACAGATCATGTGACCAAACAAAATAAATAAAAACAACAATAATCTAACAGAGAGGAGGGTGATGAAGCGAGCGTGCGTATGTGTGTATGAGGGGGGGCAGAATAATGAATAGGGGGCAGCTCCTTTCAGTCCTTTGTTGAAGCTGAAACTCGATTTCCACGCTCAGTTTTCTGCTTCATCACTTTACAAATTGTAAAATTGACTTTTCACCTCCGAGAAGAAGAAAAGAGGAAGAGGAGGAAGAGGAGGAGAAGCTGTAAACCTGACTGTAACCTGCAGACTGAGGGGGATAGGGGGGAGTGCAAAGGCTTTCAGAGAGAAACAAAATTAAATCAAGGCATTTCATCTCCTCTCAGCAGAGAAATTAGCTCAGTAAGGCAAACTGTGGTTCTTTCTGTCACGTGTCTACATTTCTGGGGTCTGTCAGTCCGCGGGGCCCCCGCGGTCCTCAGTAGATGCCCGGCACGAAGCTGCGGAAGCCAAACAGTGCGTCCTGCTGCAGGTAGCTGTAGTCCTCCGGCGCGGCGGGGCTGCCCGGGTTAGAGGAGTAAGCCGGGGATGAGGAGGAGGACGAGGAGCCGCTGGAGCTCCACGAGTAGGCATCGCTGCCGGGACTGGGGGCATCCCCGAGGCGCGAAGAGCTCAGCAGCAGAGGAGCGTCGCCGGTCTTCCCCACTTGCAGGTCGGCGATGCGGATGGTCTCGGACAGAGCCCAGATGTAGTTGTGCGCAAAACGCAAAGTCTCGATTTTGGTGAGTTTGGTTTCGTCCGGGAAGGCGGGCAGGACGCCGCGCAGCGCGTCCAGCGCGTCGTTCAGGTTGTGCATGCGGTTCCGCTCCCGGTCGTTGGCCTTCAGGCGCCGGTTCTTCTTTACCACCTGCACGGTGGAATCACTACGGGTGCGCCCCCTGCGCCTCTTCTTCTGTTGCTGCTCGGGCTCCGGGGACGCGGAGCGCACGCTCCCGCGGGAATCCTCGTCGTCGGTGTTTGTGAAGAAGTCGCAGCTGTTGCTGTCGATGTCGGAATAGACGGAGTCCATGTTCTGGTTCGGTTCTGCGGAGAGAGGAGGAGAGCTGTGAGCACTTGCCGATCAAAGCAGTGCGCGCACTGTGTTGGTGGCTCCTGAGCAGAGCGCGTGAGCTTACCTGAAGTGTGCAGAAGTTCTCTGAGCTCAGATCCAACAGCACCGAGGGTTCGGACAAACGGCACGCGACTCTCTGTGTCTTTCTGCTCCGGATCAGCTCGTGCGAGCCGGTGAGCCTGGCACACGACTGGCCTCAGCCCGCTTATATACTGTGGATGGACAATGACCGCCTCCCCGCGCGCCCACATACACACACACGCGCGTACACTCGGGATGAATGCTGCGGCAGGTCTGCCCCGTGCCGCCCGAGCTGCTCATTAACATAAAGACGCCTGCGGTGTCTGTTCGCCCCGCACAGAGAAGCGTGCCGGTAATCACGGCCAGCCAATCAGAGGAGGCTGCCGGCCACGCGAGCGACACGCACGGACCAGAAACCCCCTCCCAACTCCTCCCCAAGACAGAAAAAACAAACCCAGTTTTAGAGTTTCGACCAAAACATAAAAAAGAGAAGAAAGAAGGAAAAAAGAAAGAAAGAAGACTCTGTGAGACCCCCTGAACCCCCCACCGGGCGGAGACACGCACCGGAGGATCCACCGTCCCTCCACCCATACCTCCATCCATCCTCCACAGACAGAGAAAGCACCACTCCTTCAGGTCAACACAAAGAAAACAAATGAACAAACACACAAGTTCCTCATTACTGCGTGTGTGTGTGTGTGAGCGCGCACGTGGAAACAGCTCCTCTTTATCATGAAGATGAGGATCATAAACTCAGGTCTCTGTTGAAGTTTTAAAGTTCTGCAGAACTTCGTGTTTCAATCAGAAGAATCCAGGTCAGGGAGAGAAGAAGAATGAAGGAAGGACAGAAGAAGAAAAACCACCAGAAACGTTTCTTAGATTTACTGTGAACGTTTCAGAGGAAACGCGACCTGCTCTCATCTTGGAGGAAACACGCCAGCATGATGGTTGTTCTCTGATGTACAGAGTTATCTGCAATAATCTGTTTACATCACAACTCATTTTCTTCTTATTTCCATATTTCCTTTGGAGATTTTGGCTCCTCCTGAGTTGCACTGTGTTGTTTTGTGCTGCTCCTTTATTATCCACAATTTTTCTTCTTCTGCGGAGACATCTGAACAAAGTCTTATCTTATCTTATCTTATCTTATCTTATCTTATCTTATCTGCATGTTTGTCTTTATCTCTGCCTCACAACTCATCCTGTAGGTTTAGATATTCTTCATGTCCATGGGTGTTTTGTTAAATATCAGATACTTTTTTAAACATCAAGATACATGTGGTAATACAAAACCTTCAATTTGTTTTCACTTTGAGAATTTTAGGAAATAAATTTCTGCTTGAAATCCAGCCTCAATTTATTTCTTCTGTCACATGATTATGGCAGCCAATCAGATGTCACGATGATGATGTTGCGTTTTAATATTCTACAGGTTTAACGCAGATTCTTCAGCATTATTTTATTACATATACTATACTACTATTAAATGTTATCTTTCATTATGTTCAGCAAAGGAAATTTAAAGCATGTCGTTGTATAGTCAGATTATTTGATCATTTTAAAAAGATTTTTCATCTTAGTTTATTTATTTGACACGATACATCTTATTGTAATTTTATAAGCATTTCTTTCAAGTATTTATATTTAAGGATTCTGTTCATATTTTATATTGTCCTTGCAATGAAGATATTAATGCACACTTCATATGATTTTCTTTTATGGGGCAAAAAGTATAGGCATCAATGAAAAAGTACCATAAACTAATAGAATCGGGTTGACAGGGAAAATGTTGGTACCATGCCTTCATGTTGAATTTATTCCGTGTTTATTCCTTCACCTTCTAGTCACATGTTTTAGTTTTCAGACTTAAACCTGAATTAAATCAATTTCTCTCATAAAACATATGAATTAAAAATATGGCTCCATCAGAGAAAACAGTCTGAAGACCAGCAGCTTCAACTCGCTTTCCTTTCCCTTTAGTACACACACACACACACACACACACACACACACACACACACACACACACACACACACACACACACACACACACATACTTTAAGTGTTTTTTAAAGACATCTTTATGAGACAGGCATACAATTTTCCATTAATTATTCCATTTATTCAGTTTGCAGCTCAGTGAAGGAAAAGCAGAGACCTGCAGAGTCTTTCTGCTGCTTTATTCTGCAGGGAGGGGGTGTATGGAGGGGGGCAGTCATTTATAAATAATTACACAATGTTTAGAGTCTTCAGGCATGTATAATATATCAAAGCGATTATAAGGTGAATTGTTCCATTGTGGCCATCCGCCCTGCACTTCTTTTCACTCCTCTCCTGGTTTGTCCTCCATCCAAATTCAGCTCCTCTGGCCTTTTGTGCTGCTTTCTTTCTGCCTCAGTCACTCTATTGGCAGCTTTCTTATTCAAATGGGCCTCAGCAGGAACAAAACCAAACCCAGGCTGCACACAAATCATCTCTGCCCCGACTGCAGGGCCGGCACAAGCCTGGCCGAGGCCCCGACGACTGGCCTGCAAATCCTAAATCCTGTTTCACTCTAAGAGGATCAGCTGGACTTTAAAACACACTCCAACACAAGGAACGCTCCAGGCTGACTCCTCCATGAAGTCCCGGTTTCAGAAAGAGCTTCAGGGTGTCAGGTTTCAGGTCTTCACACGTCTGTGGACTCCGAGTTTAAAATGAGACAAAGAAAAAGTTGTGGAACGACTGGTCCTCATGGTCTGAACAGAAGAATTCTGCTTTTATTTTCAATCAGAAATATGATGAAGAAATTTTCACCAGTTTGATTAAATTCTCTCAAAAAAACTTAAAATGTTCTTGTTGAGCAGAAACAATAAAAACTGAAGTTTTATAGAAAATCTGAATATATTTACTCAATTAAACTTTATTTAAGTCTTGATGTCTGAATATAAGGAAGAAAAACTTCTTTTCACTTTCACTGAAACTTTCAGTTTCTGCAGCAGTTTGACAGATTTGACTGAAACCACTCAGGCATGAAGCAATTCGAAGCAGTCGGAGCAGTTCAGAGCAGTTCAGAGTAGTTCTGAATATTTCCATTATTTAAATAGTGGCTTCAAAAAGGTTATGATGGAAATGACAGAACTGAAAAAAACCAACAGACTTTATTAATCAGAAATAAATAATTAATCGAAGTTTTTGTCCCTTTTTATTCCAGTTTTAATTTTTTGGATACTTCTGGAAAGATTTTAGTGGCAAGTTTTTTAATTCTAACTTTGGAATCTTTGCAGATTTGTTCAGGTTTAGTTGTATTAATGTTCCCTGTATCCTTACAGTCCGTCTCTGGAAAACTAAACAGGAAGTTGGTCATTTTCTTGTCGATCTATCAGAAGAGTTTCTGATTAATGAACAGATGAACTTAATTTACTGTTGGAGATCAAAAGATGGGAGACTGAAAAACACTGAATCAACATAAATAAGATAATGTAATAATAGCTTTACAATGTGTAAATTTATTTTTTTTATTTTGTTGATCAATGATTCACAGTTGATAGAATTATAAATAATCTCTAATATGGTGTTTTTTTTTTTTCAATCATCCAAACTAAACTTTTTTCTTGTTAAAAAAAAATATTTATTCTTCTCATTTCTCTCTGTTGACAAATTGAGTTATTCGGAATAACACACTGTCTGGTCAAATAACTAAGCAAATAGATCGGAAGTTCCTATTGGATAATTACTGCATGGGTTATAATCTTTCAGCCTGCAACAGGTTATTTTTCCCCAACTGATGTCAACTGGATCAAATCATTGGCATCAAGCAGAGAAAACTTCTAAGTAGATGTAGAAACTACTAAAACCGATTAAACAGCTGTCCAACGCAATATTAAAAACTGGAAGGATAGTGGGGAACCATCGTCTTCCAGGAAGAAATGTGGTCAGAAAAACATCCTGAACAATGTTGATCTGTGATCATGTAAACATTTTGGTGAAATCAAATAGAAGAAAAACAACAGTAGAACTCAGGGCGATGTTTAATAATCAAAGTTAGAACATTTCCACATGAACAATGTGAAGGAACTCAAAGGTTTGGGACTGACCAGCTGTGTAGCCATAAGAAAACCACTAATCAGTGAAGTTAACTGGAGAAAAAGGCTTCAGGTTGCTAGGGAGCTTAAAGATTGAACTCTGGAACAATGGAAGAAGGTCATGAGGTTTGATGAGTCAAGATTTACCCTGTTCCAGAGTGATGGGAGTATCAAGAGAGGAGGATGAAGTGATGGAGCCATCATGCCTAATGCTACTGTACAAGCCTGTGGGGGCAGTCTATGACCTGGGGTTGCTGCAGTTGATCAGGTCTAAATTTAGCAACATTATTTATTCAAAGAATGAGGTCAGCTGGTACTTGAATATACTGAATGAGCAGGTTATTCCATCTTCCCTGATGGTACGGCCATATTCCAAGATGACAATACCAGGATTCACGGGGCTTAGATTGTGAAAGAGCAGTTTGGGGAAGAGGAGACATCATTTTCACACATGGATTGGTCGCCACAGAGGCCAGACCTGAACCCCGTTGAGAGTCTTTGTGATGTGCTGGAGACAGCTTTCCTCAGTGGTCGGACTCTCATCAGTACAAGATCTTGGAGAAAAATTAATGCAACGCTGGAAGGAAATACATCTGAAGCATACTGCAGAAGCTTATTGAGATGATGCCACAGCGAATGCTGCTGGAATCAAAGCTAAAGGTGGTCCAACAAAATATTATTATTACTTTGGCCAGGTGGCGTATAATGTATAAAATTTATTACATGTCTTGATGATCTTGATCCCTAAATCTCCTGGTGGGAGGAAACCAGTTCTCAGCTAAACAGACAGGAAAACATGGTCTAGTCTCCATATTGACCTAATTTCAGCAATAATCCACCTTTCATCAGTCTATATATAACAGGTTAAAAAAAATACAGTTTACCTGTTAGAATGATGATTGATTGACTTTATTTGAACATAAGGCAATAAAATTACAAAAAATAATAATAAAAGAAAAACATAATTACATGCCCCCGGTCAAAAAAAATGGGTAGAAGCATAAGGTTACCCAATCCCACCCCTTTCTTCACACCCCAACGAACCACAACAATTTTCATAGTCATAATAAATACCATAGTAACATTCATTATTAATAATAACCACTAGGCAATAAGTCATACTTAATATTACTTTGGTTAAAACGGATCATCCAGGCAGATGCTGCAGCGAGAGGTCGGGGGTCTGACACTATTTTAGCAAAGACCACATTCGCACCAATTTTATGCTGCATTTAAATTCACAAGTTAATCTCAGTGAGGTGAACTGGAACACATCATGTAGAGCGTCATGTCTAATTTACACAGATTTGATCACATCAGTTTTCTTCATCGACATCATGGACTGTCAACAGACTCAGATTGATGAGGGTCCGTTAAGTTATTCAAACTTACATTGAATCGTTTATTGTTCTTAGCCACTCAAGATTCTAAAATTTAATTTTATTGAGGTAACAAGTTGGATATTTCCTTTTTATTTATTTATTTTTTAGTAAATCCAAATTTTTGGATTTTACCATGCACCTGATGGCCATCCCACCTGTCGTGCACTTCCTGATTTCTGGATTTCTGCTGGTCACTGTGCAGGAGGGACCTTTTTTTTAAAAAAAAAAAAAAAAAAATGAAGCTCTAAAAAAAAAAAAAAGTTGTATCAGATTAACTTCTGCAGGATTCTGAATGATCTGATAAAGCAAAGAATTTAAAGTTATTACAGTATTAATACTTTAAAAATGCTTTAAAGTAAACTAGAGAGCTGCTGATTTATTACATTTATTAACTTGTTTTTAAACTCCATTATTTGATCTTTATTTTTATATTATTAATGTGTGTTTTGGTTGATTTACAGTTCATGAATCACTCTTCTCATCTCCTCATCTTTGCTCTGAGGTAAGTTTCTTCTGTGAGGTTAAATTAATCTGTCTCTGTGATGGACGGGTTTTTATGGGCCAAGTGATGAACCACACGGAGTCCTCCTGCTGTGGGAGGAGCAGCTTAAACGCTGACACACCGCAGTAGAAACACCAGAAGAAGAAGGAGGAGGCGGCTGCAGTTCCTGTTTTACAGCCTCATCACTTCAAAGTGAACGAACAGCTGCTCCACGTGCACGTAAAGTGGATGGGAGGCAGTTTACAGCTGAAGGAGCAGTGGGTGGCAAACATATGAGGACTCATCTGAAACCTAAAGACTTACTGTCGTCATTAGGCAAGGCAAGGCAAATTGTTTTTGTATAGCACATTTCATATACAAGACAATTCAAAGTGCTTTACACAAAACATAAAAACATTACAGCAAGGTGCAGAAAAAAAT
Organism: Melanotaenia boesemani; assembly: GCF_017639745.1. NCBI lineage: Eukaryota > Metazoa > Chordata > Actinopteri > Atheriniformes > Melanotaeniidae > Melanotaenia > Melanotaenia boesemani. Next base: position 5,217,882 of record NC_055688.1, read on the forward strand.
ACAAGTGTATTAGAAAAACAAAGATTAAAAAAGATAAAATTGATTACATAAAAAAACATAAAGAAAAAGCTCAGATAAAGAAATAAAGTTAAGATTTCAGCGTAAAAAGAACCAACTGCAGATCTGGACTCTTAAGAACTAATGAAATGCAGCAGAGAACAGGTGGGTCTTTCATATAGATTTAAATAAACTGAGTGTTTCAGCTGATCTGAGGCTTTCTGGGAGTTTGTTAGAGACATGTGGAGCATAGAAGCTGAATGCAGCTTCTCCATGTCTGGTTCTGAATCTGGGGACTGATAAGAAACTGGAACCAGATAACCTGAGGGTTCTGGTAGGTTCATACTGGGTCAAGAGGTCTCTGATGTATTTTGGTCCTAAACCATTCAGAGCTTTATAGACCAGCAGCAGAACTTTAAAATCTATTCTCTGATGGACCGGCAGCCAGTGTAAAGACCTCAGAGCTGGACTGATGTGGTCCACTTTCTTGGTCTTAGCGAGGACCTGAACAGCAGAGATCTGAATCAGCTGCAGGTGTCTAATTGCTTTTTAGGTAGAGCCTGCAAAAATACTGTTACAAGATGAAAAGATGAAAGCATGGACTAGTTTTTCCAGGTTCTCCTGAGACATCAGATCTTTTACCCTTGAGGTATTCTTAAGCTGATAGTAGGCTTACTTTGTGATTCCCTTAATGTGCTTTTCAAAGTTAAGGTCTGAGACCCTCAATATACCCAGATTTATGGCCTGGTTGGTGGTTTTTAAGTGTATAGACTGAAACTCTGTGGTGACAAGTCATCGTTTCTCTTTGGCTCCGAAAACCATCACCTCAGTCTTGTTTTTGTTTAACTGAAGAAAGTTTAGACACATCCAGTCATTAATCTCTTCAATGCATTTACCAAGAGCCTGTACAGGGCCTCACTCTCCTGGTGACATTGTAATATATATCTGTGTGTCATCTGCGTAGCTATGATAACTATTTTTTTTTTCTTTATGACCTGTGCCAGTGGGACCATGTAGATGTTAAACAGAAGAGGCCCCAGGATGGAACCTTGATTAACTGCACATTTAACTTTTGTCTGCTCAGATGTAAAATTATCTATTGACACAAAGTACTTTCTATTCTCTAAATAGGATTTAAACCAGTGTAGTTCAGTGCCAGAGAGGCCCACCCAGTTCTCCAGTTGTTTAAGCAATATTTTGTGGTCAGTTGTATCAAATGCAGCACTGAGGTCCAGTAAGACTAAGACTGACATTTTTCCATCGTCTGTGTTCAAACATTTGTCATTAATGACTTTGGACAGAGCATCTCAGTGCTGTGGTGCTGTCTAAAACCTAATTGGAAGACATCATAGCAGTTGTTTTGTGTTAAAAAGTCGTTTAGTTGATGAAAAATGACTTTTTCAATGATCTTACTCATAAAAGGAAGATTTGAGATCGGCCTGTAGTTGCTCATTTGTGTCTTGTCTAGATCGTCCCTTTTTAGCAGAGGTTTGATTACAGCTGTTTTTAGAAGTTCTGGAAAGATGTCTGAAATTGAAGACAAGTTCACAATCTGTAACAGATCTGGTTCTAGAGTCTTTGAGACCTTTTTGAAAAGGCCTGTGGGCAGGATGTCCAAACAGCAAGAGGAGGAGTTAAGCTCACATATGATATTGCCTAGATCTTTGCTGCTAGTGGGATTAAACTGTGTCATGGTGTTTACACTGGTTTTCAGTGGACACAGTATGTCTCCTGAACCTGCTTTTGATGAACCAACTGCTTGTCTGATATTCTGGATTTTGTCTGTGAAGAATTTGGCAAACTCATTGCAGGCCTTGGTGGAACAAAGGTCAGGTGCTATTGACACAGGAGGATTTGTTAATCTGTCAACAATAGTGAATAAGGTCAGAGCATTAGAATAGTTTATGTTAATAATGTCAGAGAAATAGGAATATCGATAAGCCTCCTACCAACTCACCACAACTGAGTTTTGTCTAATTAACCCATAAAAATCCAAGCCATTTATTGCTATGTTTGGTCTGCCTATTTTTTTATGTAAAGATTAATGTATAATGAATGTATCAACAGATATAGCACCATAAAGGCCAACCAAAGCAAAAAAAGAATTTAATACATAACTTTGTAGAAATAATGGACAGATCAAAGTAACCAAGCCTTTTCTCATGAGCATATCATTCTATTAAGCCTTGCCTTTCGGGATAAAAAAAAAAAAAACAAGAAGAAGAAAAACCAGGATTACAGTGGAAACCTTTGTCAAGCTCTACAATACACATAGATTCAAAAATGTTTATTCACACTTTCATGGGAAAAAAAAAGAAAAAAAGGTGCATGTTAACCTGGTACAAAGTTCCAGAGTAAAATTCTCTGGACTTGGAGGATTCTGGGGGTTAGTATGGCATTGGATAAGGGTTCTATGATGATTTGAGGTTGGATCAGTTCTGTGATGGTATGGGGTTGGATCAGTTCTATGATGGTATGGGGTTAGATCAGTTCTGTGATGTACGGGGTTGGATCAGTTCTATGATAGTACAGGGTTGGATATGTTCTATGATGGTACAGGTTTGGATTTGTTCTGAGATGGTAAAGAGTTTGGATCAGTTCTGTGATGGTACGGGGTTGGATCAGTTTTGTGATGGTATGGGGTTGTATCAGTTCTGTAGTGTTATGGGGCTGGATCAGGGTTCTGTGATGGTAAGGGGTTGGATCAGTTCTATGATGGTATGGGGTTGGATCAGGTTTGTGATGGTATTGGGTTGGACCAGTTCTATGATGGTATGGGGTTGTATCAGTTCTGTAGTGTTATGGGGCTGGATCAGGGTTCTGTGATGGTAAGGGGTTGGATCAGTTCTATGATGGTATGGGGTTGGATCAGTTTTGCGATGGTATTGGGTTGGACCAGTTCTATGATGGTATGGGGTATGATCAGTTCTGTGATGGTAAGGGGTATGATCAGTTTTGTGATGGTATTGGGTTGGACCAGTTCTATGATGGTATGGGGTTGGATCAGTTCTGTGATGGTAAGGGGTTGCTAACTTCTATTGTTTAACTGACAACATAAACTCTACATGCTAACGTCTACTGCTAAACCAATGACATACAACTTTATGCTAACCTCTGCTATTAAACTGATGACATAACTCTATTTGGTCATTTCCACTGTTACCCTAAAAACATACAACTCTATATGCTATCTTTTAGTATTAATGACATTCAAAGCTATATGCTAACTTCCACTGATACACCGATTTAAATGCACTTTAAATAATAGTATCTTTTTATTGCTTATTATAAATTTTACTGTATATCGTATTTGTAGTATTCTTGCTTTTTGTGTTTGACTATTTTTATTGTGGTTTATATTCTTTTTAGCATTGTTAGGAGAGCCTGGGATCTAAGAATTTCACTGCCAATGATTGCTGATGTAATTGTTGTGCAGTGACAATAAATTCATTCATTCATTCATTAAATACAAATCTATGATAACTTCTACAGTTAAAGTTATGACATGTAACTCTATATGCTAACTACCACTGTTACGCTGATGACATTCAACTCTACACGGTAACTTTCATTGTAATATTGTTTAATTTCTTTTCCAGTCAGTTGATGATTTCTATTTAAGATTGAAGGTTCATTGACTTCTCCAATTAGTCAAGTTGACAAGACAGCTGCTTATCTTTATGTTTGCCATCTTTTATAAAGCACATACAGCTCATGATACAACATTTGGTTTAACATGCGTAGGTTTGCACTTTGCTTAGGTTTCTTTAGATTTGTTGTGTTTTCATCAGTGATAGTCAGTCCACACAGTTTAAAAATGGTCTTGTTTTACTTTACATTATATGTGAGTCTGAATGTCTGTTATTCCCTTTCTACCAGGTGTTGACATTTTGTCACATTAGTTTAATGGATGACAATCAGGGCTAATTGCACCATCTTCCTGAGAGTAGATCAAATGTGTTTTCAGTCCTCCTCATTAGATTAGTACCCATTTTTCCAACTCATCCCAAATTTATACACAACTAAATCAGGTCTGATTTGATTTAATCCAATTTTTATTATCTGACTAAAATGTCACAACAAGTTTTCGTCTTTGTCCATTAGTTTTTGTTTACTTATTGTCTCATTTGTATCAGAAAAAAACTGCCAACCAAAGCCATGAGGAACACTATCAATGTTTTAAATTATCATTATATTTTTTTTCTTTGTGTGCTTCATCATATGTTACAGTATGACTTTAGTCTTTTTAAATTGTGTTTTCTTCATAAAGCAAAAGTAAAACAACTTATATGTTGTTTAATTTCTGTGTTGAATATTAAGAACAACCTGTTGTGTTAAAGAAGTTTAAAATGTTTCTGATTCTTTCTGTTGCTGCTGTGATGCTTTAGTTTTTTTTTTCTCAGAATCATTTAATCTTTTCATCTTTAACTAGAACATTGTCATTATATTTGAGGTCATATAATGAGCTTATGACCAGTAATAAAATAAAAGTTTTAATTTAAAAGAAAGAAAGAAAGAAAGAAAGAAAGAAAGAAAGAAAGAAAGAAAGAAAGAAAGAAAGAAAGAAAGAGACAAAAAAAGAAAGAAAGAAAGAAAGAAAGAAAGAAAGAAAGAAAGAAAGAAAAAGAAAGAAAGAAAGGCAGCAGAGTGAGAGGTCTGTTCGGGGTGAAGCTCTGACAGGATTAAAGTCTCAGCGACATCAGATGTGATTGCATTTCAATGAAGTGAAACACGTGAGAAAATGACACAGAATGAAATTAACCAAATCCCTCCAACACACACACCCACCCACCCACCCACCCACACAAACACACACACACACACACACACACACACACACACACACACACACACACACACACACACACACACACACACACACTTCAGAAGAAAGAGAAAAGCTGGAAGACCCTTGAGGAGAAAGAAGAAACAAAAACAAGTGACTGAGCTGAAGGAGAGAAAAAGTTTAATCTGCTCAGACTCCGATTAACAACTGTAGTAATCCTAGAACACAAGAGAGACAAAAATATGTCTGTACAAACATGTTGGCGCTGAGAAAATCTGAAGAGGCCAACACAAAACCTCCGAGTAAGTCGGAGGAGACGTTTCTGTTGGTGATAAAAGAAGCGATGAAGAGCTGCAGCAGTCTTCTGAAAACTTCAGATTACTGCAAATTAAAATCTCAGTGAATCTAACTTCAGGCAGGATTAATTAAACATAAGTCAAGTTTTTTTATTTTTTTTTTTGTTTGTTTTTTTTATTCAAATTGAACCATTTTTTATTTCAGGCTGCAGCAATTTTGAGAAAACGTTGGGAATTAACAGCTAATAATGGGGATAAAAAGTAATGATCAGGTGATGTCTGCAGACTGTAACGATGACTTGGTCTAAAATCAGCATTTATGAGTCTGAAGAGCAAGGATCTCTAGAAAACATGTTAAAAACATTGTTTCTCAAAGAAATAATAAAGGGTTTCCATTTTCTCCTTCTTTAGTCAGAATACCATTAAACCATTCGGTCATTCTGGAGGGATTTCAGGGGAACAAGTCTAAGCTGGACACCATGATCTCTGATCCCTCAGAGAGACCTGCATCCAGCACCATCATACATCACCAGCGGATAGAATCACATGAACAAGGATTAGTGTGGAACCCTTTGTCGAGCTCTACAGTTCAGAGTTACATTTACAGATGGCACTTCAGAATTTATTTTAAAAAAAAGAAAGAAAGAAAGAAAGAAAGAAAGAAAAGAAAGAAATTGCATGTTAACATGGTCCAGAGTTTCAGAGGCAGTGTCAACTTCTCTAGACTGCTATGGGGTTGGGCCAGTTTTGACATGCTACAGGTTTGGGTCAGGGTTCTGTGATGGTACAGGTTTGGGTCAGGGTTCTGTGATGGTACAGGTTTGGATCAGGGTTCTGTGATGATACAGGTTCGGATCAGGGCTCTGTGATGGTACGGGTTCGGATCAGGGCTCTGTGATGGTACGGGGTCGGATCAGGGTTCTGTGATGGTACGGGGTCGGATCAGGGTTCTGTGATGGTACGGGGTCGGATCAGGGTTCTGTGATGGTACGGGGTCGGATCAGGGTTCTGTGATGGTACGGGTGGGATCAGGGTTCTGTGATGGTACGGGGTCGGATCAGGGTTCTGTGATGGTACGGGTTGGATCAGGGTTCTGTGATGGTACGGGGTCGGATCAGGGTTCTTGATGGTACGTGGTCGGATCAGGGTTCTGTGATGGTACGGGGTTGGATCAGGGTTCTGTGATGGTACGGGGTTGGATCAGGGTTCTGTGATGGTATGGGGTCGGATCAGGGTTCTTGATGGTATGGGGTCGGATCAGGGTTCTGTGATGGTACGGGGTCGGATCAGGGTTCTTGATGGTACGGGGTCGGATCAGGGTTCTTGATGGTACGGGGTCAGATCAGGGTTCTGTGATGGTACAGGGTCGGATCAGGGTTCTGTGATGGTACAGGGTTGGATCAGGGTTATGTGATGCTACAGGGTTGGATCAGGGTTCTGTGATGGTACAGGGTTGGATCAGGGTTCTGTGATGGTACGGGGTCGGATCAGGGTTCAGTGATGGTACGGGTTCGGATCAGGGTTCTGTGATGGTACGGGGTCGGATCAGGGTTCTGTGATGGTACGGGTTCGGATCAGGGTTCTGTGATGGTACAGGGTCGGATCAGGGTTCTGTGATGGTACAGGGTCGGATCAGGGTTCTGTGATGGTACAGGGTCGGATCAGGGTTATGTGATGGTACAGGGTTGGATCAGGGTTCTTGATGGTACAGGGTTGGATCAGGGTTCTGTGATGGTACAGGGTCGGATCAGGGTTCTGTGATGGTACAGGGTTGGATCAGGGTTCTGTGATGGTACAGGGTCGGATCAGGGTTCTGTGATGGTATGGGGATTCTGCAGCATTAATGCTGAATCATTCCCTGATATTTTACAGCATCATCTGCTGCTGTCACCTTTCCAGAGACATTCACGCAGTTTTCAACAAGATGATGAAGAACCACATTACCGCAGCATGACTGAGGACGAGGAGGGTATTGGTACTGGACTAGTTCTAGACTGGCTGAGTATGTGAACTTGTCTACTGAGTGCTCAAACAGCACTGATGACTTTAAAGGTCAAATTCATGTGTATCAACATGTTGGCACTAAAGTTTTATCTTCTATCTCTGAGAGAAGGAAGGAGTTCTTCATCTGCTTCCATCATCAGGAAACAAAAGCCTCCTTCACCTGTTCTTCTAACCAGCTAAAAATGAACATTTCCAGGTCCAGTGGGCTGTCCCAGTATTCAGCCATGAGAAGAAACTTTCCAAAAAGACTGAATGAGATGCTCCTTTGGCTGAGCAGGGAGAGAAGCAGCATTGTGCTGTTGGGACTCTTTTTTTTCTTCAGTGATTGAAGCTGAAGTGAAAACATCCTGCTAACGGCTCGGTGATGAGTTGGTGTCCGGCCGGTAACAACTCTTTTCAGGTGTTTGTGTTCTGTTCATGGCGTTGCCATGGCATTGGCCGGACGAAGATAAATCCAAACCGTTGCCTTTGTGGCTGCTAATGCGGGGTAAACTGGAGGTAAATTATCACCCTGAGCAAACAGCCGCAGACAAGTGAAAGGAAGCGACTCGCAGATTGATGGAGGCCGCTGCTGCCGAGACGTTCCATCACATTAAAACCTTCCTAAAGCAGCAGACTCTGTGAAGACAGGAAAGATATTGATAACAGCAGACGGACAGGACAATGAACTGTATTTGATCATGCATCATGTCTGTGTGCCGAGGAGTGATGAAGGAGCAGAGGGAGGAAGAGGAGGAGGAGGCATTTGCTAGACTGAAGAGGACAGTTTCTACAGAAAAGGACAAAAAACTGTGTAAAGCTTTAAAAATCACTTTCGTCTCATCTGCAGATTCAGTGAACCCAAAACAGAAAAAAATTTAAGTTTATTCAACAGTTAACAGATTCACTGACCTCATTTTGAGAAAACAGCTGTTAAATTAGTCATTTCTATGATGAAATCGTTGGGCTTCACATGTCAGTGAGTGGAAATGAATTTGTCACTACGATCTGTGACCTCAGGATCTGTTCAGAGCCAACAACATTTTTACATCATGAAGCTTCTTCAGGATCCTGAAAACAGAAGGATAAAAATGATCTTTTAATTACGTGATGAAGACATTTGTCACCTCAAATGTCATTTTCAGAAAAGTTAATGAAAAACTTGAAATATTTAGTTAGAATTCAATTATTTATTATCATTTAATTTTTTATTAGAAAATCGAGAGAAAAAAACGTCCCCTTTTTCTCGATTTCATGAATCTGCTGCAGCAACACACTCAAGTTCCTTCTAGAGTCAGATAAAGACGCAGTTTCTAGAATATCCAGTAACTTGGTTCTGGAAGATTCTCCAACCAGCAGATTAAGTGGGGACTGGTGAGGGTACCAGAATTGAGTATAAAAGCAGCATCCGCCAAAGGATTAGTCTTTCCAACAAGAATGGATCGTGTCTCACAACTTTAGTCCAAACTCCATCAAACAATCATCAATGAGTTTAACAAATATTTCTCAATGACAGTTTGTAAAGAAGTTTGGTTTCTCAGGATCTACACAGCAGAATGTTTGGAAAAATTCAGGAAGCATGGAGGTGGACTCAGGAGAAGGACCAGGAGAACCATTTTCACTCAACACAGTAACCACTGGATCCAGAACCAGGACCTGAAACTGGATTACACAAAGAGGAAGACAGAAAAAGTTTGGAGCATCATGAAGAGGCGAATCAGACAACAACAACCACGGACTGTAGAGCAGCTGGAATCTGGGATTTAGCGGGAATGGACACAGATCCGGAAAACTGAAAGAATCAGGATCCTCAGTTCATTAAAAAGTCTCATTAACAGGAAACTGATGGAACACAATAGAAACACGACTATCCAACATCTACTGAGCGTAGCAGGTTCTACATCTGGTTCTGCTTTCTGAATGTAATGAAGAAGATGAAGATAATTTCTGTTTAATAAAAGTTCAAATGACTGAACAGATGACAGGTTAAAAGTTTTTTTAAAATGAGGTTTTTTTAAATGACAACTATTTTATTTAATTAATTATTTATATAATTTATTTAGTTGATTTCTTAAGTTTAGAAAGAGGAAAATGGGAATAAGATCAGCTCTACTGGAAATTCTGCTGGATTAAAATCAGTTTCACTGGTTTCACATAAAGATGCTGAAAACTGGAAGTTTGGAGCACCTACCACTCAACAAGGAACACCTCTGGGCAGGAGGTATTCAACCTCCATACACATTGTATGCAGTTTCAGCCTCATCAGGCATTCATGCGAGCAACACGTCAGGTTCTCTGTCATTTTAGTTTAGTCAGAAACGGAGCGGTGGCAGGAAACATTGTGGTGCTCATCAAAGATCTAACACGCTGCTGAAATGACAGCAGGATGAAATACTGTTGATTGAAGAAAATAAAAAAGACAGAAAACTATGAACCACAGTCAGTCAGATGTGTCACTGTGGTCGAGTGAGGTTCAGCTGTACTGGTAGAACTGGAGAGAGACTGAGAGAGGGGGCCATATGGTTTGGAGTGCAATAAGTTGAATTCACTGCAACAAAGAAGTAATTGAGCAGGAGAGAAGGAGCAGGGAGTCCTGACTGGACAAAGCTCTAGAAACTCTCCTCTTTCAGCCTGATGAAGCTGTTGTCTGGGGGGGGTTGGCGGAGGCTGGGGTGGAGGCTGGGCGGAGGAGGCCGAGCGGTCTTGGACGTGATTTGTCATACAATCTGAATCTTTAGGAGGGCCACAGCAGAGACACCTCCTCTCCATATGTCTACTTCGTTTGCATCTGAAAGCTGCAGGGCTGAAGGCTGGGAGGAGGAGGAGGAGGAGGAGGAAGGTAGTGGGGTCAAACTGCCTCTCTGCATCATCATGTCTGAGGGTATTTGTGGGTTTAGATGTTGATTTTCTTTAGAGAGAAACAAAATTTAAAAGAAACAGAGACTGAAATCAGAATAAATCGTCTTCATGTTCAGCAATGAAATCTACCCCAAAAAATCCCACAAAGAAGAACTGAGAGGAAAATAAAGAAAGCAAAGAAATGAACGGGAAGAAGGAAAGACAGAGTATCCATCTGTCCATTTTCTATACCCTCTTATTCCAAAGCAGGGTCACAGAAAGATGGAATAAAAACAAAGAAGTCCAGAAAATGAAGGTGGGGAAGGAAGACTGATGAAAGAAGGGAAGAAAACCATTTACACAGAAAAGAGAAAGGAGGAAAAACAGGAACAAAACCATCAAGTATAAAAAAAGTGTTTGAAACAAAAAAGGGAAAGAAAAGAGTAAAAGAAAGATGAAGACAAACCGAATAACTAAACATGTTTGTAACGTTTAACAGGAAGCGTTGATGGTCATAACTTCTGTTTTCACTTTTTGCCTTCAGTAACCTCACCTGTCAGATAACAAAGCTGTTACCATGACAACATAAAGAGATGACGGGATCTCAGTCTGTGAGACAAAATTTTGATTTTCTGAATGGACCAGAAGCAGAACTCAGACATTCAGAAGGGTCAGTGGTGTTTGTAGAAGAGAAGAAGTTCTGCTTCATGTAGTCAGACTGGAGTGTCCACAAGCACAAAACAAAAAGAAGAAGAAGAGGATGAGGAGGAAGTGGAAGAGGAGAAGAAGATGTAAGATGAAGAAGGTGAAGATGGAGTGGAAGAAAAGGTATATGAGAAAGATGATCAAAGAAAGAAGATAAAGAAGACAAGGAAGAAGAAGATTAAAAAGTCAAAAATATGAAGAAGATGAGAACAAATAAGAAGAGGAAGAAGAAAAGGAAGAAGTAGAGGAAGATGACGAAGAATAAGACAGTAGAAAAATAAGGTCAAGAGAAGAGGAAGAGGACTAAAAAGATTAGAACGAAGATGAGGATCAAAAAGAGGACAAGGAAGACTAGAGAGAAAAAAGAAGACAGAATGAAGACAGAGAAGAGGAAGTGGAAGAAGAAGAGGCAATGAAGATGAGAAGGAAAACGACAAAAAGAGAACAAACGTGAAGAATAAAAGATGATGAATTAGAAAATAGAAAAAAATAGAAGAAGACAAGTTGGCAAGGAAGAGGAGAAGGAAGAAAAGAAGAAGAGGAAGAAGACATTCAATAAGAGAAGACGAGAAAGAAAAAGTAGGTAAAAAGATGACAGAAGAAGACAAAAAGGAAGTCAAAAACATGAAGAAGAAGAAGAGGAAGAAGCTGAGGAAGACAACCAAATAAAAGAAGCCAAACTACTCAGAGGTTCAGCAGGTTCAGGTGACTCAGATGTCGTGGATGGATGTGTGCTTCACACCTCTGTCTGCAGATCTAGAGCTGGACTTCTGGCATCCTGGTCGGTCCTCAGGTGTCCCCATCATCCCGAGTCTCCGTAAACCGGTGGGAGCTGGTTGAGGAACTCCTACTCTGACTTATCAGATGAAATGAACAACTAACAGCTGAAACTCAGGAAGAGTCACCTCGGTTACACATGAACGTTTTTTCTTGTTGAATGAACAATTAAACAAATGAACAAGACCATTTTAAAAAAAATGTAACTTGTTCTCTTTTGTGCTTGCTGCCATCTTTCAAACTTTTCCAGATCATCCTTTTACCTTCTTTTCTCAGGACAGCAGACAAACACGAAGACAGACGGGACATCGGCTGGGGACAACCAGTTGTCGGAGACAAAATTAGCCTCAATTACATGTCAGTTAACAACAGGCTAATGTGGAGTTTCTGGTCCGGGGCACCGTAACATTAAACCACTGCAGTTCACTGCATTTTAGTAATGCACTGCCCTAATTTTTCATAGATAAATATATTCAAAATTAGAGCAGCCCACCATAAGCAGACTTGGAAAGCGTACAAAACAAAATTTTTTATAAACTTGCCAGTGACAAAGTGCTGCTACACAGTTGAGAACTTTCTGACAGTTTCCAGTTATGTCGACACATTTAGCTGTCGTTTAGGGTCAGCAGGCAGTCTGGAAACTAAAATCCCATTCTTGGGATGTCGATTGGAACATCCAAAGGCACAACACGGATGTACCATTATTCTTTTTTACTCAAAATGCTAGCTGTAGACCGGAGCCCCCTAGCAGTACGCCTGCTTCTTTATCTTTTTGCCCCCAAGAACGTCACTGATGTGCAAGGTACGTGATCAGTGACAAAACATGAGAATAGTCCATACTGAAGGATTGGGTCTGCTATTAAGGATCAGATCAGTTCTGAAGGATCAGGTGTGGACTGTAGAATTAGGTCTAGGCTAAAGGATCGGGTCTATAATAATGGATCGGATGCGTACTGAAGTATCAGACCTGGGCTGAAGGATCAGGTCTAGGCTAAAGGATCGGGTCTATACTAATTGATAGGATCTGTACTGAAGTATCAGGCCCGGACTAAAGGATCAAGTCTATACTGAAGGATCAAGTCTGGACAGTAGGATCAGGTCTAGGCTAAAGGATCAGGTTTGTGCTAAAGGATCAGATCAGGACTGAAGAATCAGGTCTTAAAAATCCAGGCACACTGTTTCCTGAACTTGATCAAAGTCTCTGAAGATGTTGCTAGTTATACCAGATGGTGTCAGAGGGAAGATCGGATCCCCGGTCTGTAGACCGATGACACTGTGTACCAGCTCTGTTGTGGCACACCAATCCTGGTCTGATCTGAGACCAGCATGTAGACTTGTCTGCACATTCCTGTAACAATGCCTTAGAGAAGCTTTAAATTCTACTCCTGTTCTCCGAGCGAACAATCAGCCTGTGTGTCACTCCCCTCTGATCCTGATGATGATCATGATGATGATGATGATGGTGGTAATGGTGATGATGATATGCAGAGGGGGGTCCTGGGTCCTGTCACCAACATCGGGGTCGTGACCTGCTGCCTCTTTGGAGACATCTGTAGCTGTAGCACATTCCCTGACATCTCCCTCCAACCAATCAGCTTTCTGCAACAACATGCGACCTGCAGCCCCCCAGTGGCCACACCCCCGACAACAAGCACCCTCATTAGCATGCATGACTGTGGTCCTAGTCTGAATCTGACCTGTCAGGCTATAATGGAGGCTGCAGCTGATCTACGGCTGCAGCCCCACCACAAAGAGAAGAGGTCCTCCTCTGCTTCCTCAGTCTGAGCGCCTGCTCAGCTGTGCAGATCAGAAACCCTCTGCTGCCTCCTGCTGGACATAAGATGTTACTGCAGAGCTCACGTCATTCAACCCTTCAAAAATCAACAAACATAAACGAAAGAAAAGAAAGGCAGACAGCTAATTAGCTGTGTAAGAATAAATAAAACAGTTTCAAGTAGCCTGAAAGTGAAGCTTCAGCATGCTGAGAGAAGTAGAAATCTCCTGCAGGTGTGATAACAACATGACTCCTGTGGCGTGCAACATGAGGGTAAAACAAAGTCAAGACTGCCCTCTGCTGGACAACACTGACAACTACACAGAGAGGGGTAGGGCCCCTAGTCACCCCGACCACAGCCATCCCCACGGCAACAATCCTGCAGACCAAGCAGGCAATGGTCCCAGCGTGGAGGGTCCCGATGAGGAATACACCAGAGTTAAAAATGTTAAAAGTAGAAAATTAAAAAAAACTAAAAAAATAAGAAGAAATAAGAACAAGTTTGAAAGTTTAACTGAAGGAGCATGTTTAAAAAAATGTGCCATGGTAAAACAGTCATAAAAAACAGAACTGAGAAAATCACAAAAACAGTTTATTTTAAAAATATGTACATGAATAAAAATAATAAAATAAAGTAGCCTGAACACAACAACAGTTCAGTTAAAAGCTAAATTAAAAAGGTCTTGAGACTCTTTTTAAAAAAGTTTCAACAATGCAGCCCTGAGGTACCCTGGCAGGTTGTTCCATGGACGAGGACCGTAGAGGTGGAACGAGACCTCGCCGAAGGTTTTAGTCCTGACTTTAGGAATAACCAAAAGGCTGGTATGATGAAGATTTTTCTTCCTGTTTCTGGTTCTGATGGAGGTTTTTCTTCCTGTTTCTGGTTCTGATGGAGGTTTTCCTTCCTGGTTCTGGTCCCGATGGAGGTTTTCCTTCCTGGTTCTGGTTCTGATGGAGGTTTTTCTTCCTGTTTCTGGTTCTGATGGAGGTTTTCCTTCCTGGTTCTGGTTCCGATGGAGGTTTTCCTTCCTGGTTCTGGTTCTGATGGAGGTTTTTCTTCCTGGTTCTGGTTCTGATGGAGGTCTTCCTTCCTGGTCCTGGTTCTGATGGAGGTTTTCCTTCCTGGTCCTGGTTCTGATGGAGGTCTTCCTTCCTGGTTCTGGTTCTGATGGAGGTTTTTCTTCCTGGTCCTGGTTCTGATGGAGGTTTTTCTTTCTGGTTCTGGTTCTGATGGAGGTTTTCCTTCCTGGTCCTGGTTCTGATGGAGGTCTTCCTTCCTGGTTCTGGTTCTGATGGAGGTTTTTCTTCCTGGTTCTGGTTCTGATGGAGGTTTTCCTTCCTGGTCCTGGTTCTGATGGAGGTTTTTCTTCCTGGTTCTGGTTCTGATGGAGGTTTTCCTTCCTGGTCCTGGTTCTGATGGAGGTTTTTCTTCCTGGTTCTGGTTCTGATGGAGGTTTTCCTTCCTGGTCCTGGTTCTGATGGAGGTCTTCCTTCCTGGTTCTGGTTCTGATGGAGGTTTTCCTTCCTGGTCCTGGTTCTGATGGAGGTTTTTCTTCCTGGTCCTGGTTCTGATGAGGTCTTCCTTCCTGGTTCTGGCTCTGATGGAGGTTTTTCTTTCTGGTTCTGGTTCTGATGGAGGTTTTCCTTCCTGGTCCTGGTTCTGATGGAGGTCTTCCTTCCTGGTTCTGGTTCTGATGGAGGTTTTTCTTCCTGGTTCTGGTTCTGATGGAGGTTTTTCTTCCTGGTCCTGGTTCTGATGGAGGTCTTCCTTCCTGGTTCTGGTTCTGATGGAGGTTTTTCTTTCTGGTTCTGGTTCTGATGGAGGTTTTCCTTCCTGGTCCTGGTTCTGATGGAGGTCTTCCTTGCTGGTCCTGGTTCTGATGGAGGTTTTTCTTCCTGGTTCTGGTTCTGATGGAGGTTTTCCTTCCTGGTCCTGGTTCTGATGGAGGTTTTTCTTCCTGGTTCTGGTGCTGTATCTGGTAGTAAACTGCAGATTTCTGTAACTTATGTTATAAAATCAATAAGAATTTATTCAATTTGATTTTTCCCAGTTTGAATAAATTAATGACTTTTAGTTTCTTAATGTTGTATTTTATGTATTTATATTGTGGCACTTTTCTCCCTTTGTACTGATGAAGTCTGATCCATGATTTGAACTGTTTCACAATATTAATTATTCAAGTATTCAAGCAGTTTATTGTCATGTGCACGGTAGCAAAGGCTTGTACTGAGCAATGAAAAGTGTTTTGACAATGCAGGTGTTCAGAGAAAACTAAAACTAAGCTCTGATGAATTAAAAGGCATGAATAGATATAAATGTGCAGGATGAGTGAAAATAAGTGTGCAAGACGATGCAAATGCAAATACAGTAGATAGAGATGTTGCATGGTGTTTGCTTGTTAAGTAGATGGACAACAGGGGGGTAAAAACTGTCCAGTGGTCCGTGTGTGGATGCCGAGGCGTCTACCAGACGGCAGGAGGGAAGAGTCCATGGGGCAGGGTGGAAGGTTTTTCTCTGCTTTGTTGCGGCACCTGGACTCAAAGATGCTCTGCAGAGACGGCAGCTTATGGCCAGTAATGTGTTCTGCAGTCTTTACCGCCCTCTTGAGGGACAGAAGGCCTCAGAGCCGCAGAGAACGTTTATGTTTTTAAAAAGAGGCTTAAGACCTACCTTTTTAGCTTAACTTTTAACTCAATTTTATTTGATCTTAATTTATTTTACATCACTTTATTTCACGTTATTTTATTTTCATTTTATTCAACTGTACTATTTCTTATTTAGTTATTCATTTACTTATTTATTCATTCATTCTTAACTGTTCTTATTGTTTCTTAAGGCTGTTTAATTTTAATTGTAACTCCAGTGTTTTCCTCGTGCCGATCATCCGCGCCAGGGGTTTTGCCTGCTCGGTGATTGCACTTATTTGGGGTGGCTGGGGCCCTGCACTGCAGCCTTTTGGATGTGGTGTGGGCCCCGGTCTGACCTGATAGGGGTGGTTGCAGCTGTCAGACATGGGTGGACTAGCCCCTGGTGTGGATGGATCCCCATAACACTGATATTGTTTCCTCACAGCAGCATCAGGCCAGATGCTTATCACTTTTAGTATTTTTAATAACATTCAGTTCGAGACAGAAATAAGAGAATCGGAGTGGGGGGCTGCTTGGTGTGTGTGTGTGTGTGCTTGCGGCTGTGTGAAATACTTTGGTGAGTGTTTCTATTATTATGTATTTCCAATTTCTTTGTTTTTAATATGCATAAATGTTTTTAATCATGTAAAATACTTTGTGTTGCCTGTGGCATGGAAGGTGCTTTATAAATAAAGTTTGATTTGATTTGAG
Organism: Melanotaenia boesemani; assembly: GCF_017639745.1. NCBI lineage: Eukaryota > Metazoa > Chordata > Actinopteri > Atheriniformes > Melanotaeniidae > Melanotaenia > Melanotaenia boesemani. The sequence continues at coordinate 5,234,377 of NC_055688.1, forward strand.
AAGAGCAGCTGTTGAACCAGGAAGTGATGGAGCCAGTCAGGGCTTAATTAATAGTGCAGAGGCCAAACTTCTCGAGTCTCCTGAGGAAAAAGTCTTTTATGGGCGGCTTTGACAGCAGCATTGTGTGGCTGGTCCATGTGAGGTCCTCACTGATTAGAGATACATTCATATATCTTGTATTTTTCCACTTTCTGACAGTGTTACAGCATTTTTTTCTGAATGTCAAATAGCTGAAGTTAGAAACCCAAATCTCCTACAGATAACACTGCTCCCAAACACCTCGTCCACACCACAGGGTCTTCCGGGACTGAATGACATCATGAAACCGCTGAGCTGTTTTCCACCAATCAGAGCAGCCTGACAGAACAAGCATTTTCTTTTCCAACAAAATCAAACACATTTTCTTCGTTTTCTCCATAAACATTTATTTCAAGTAGTTTAAGAAAAAATAGATTTTTTTACAAGTTTTTGTTTTTATTTGTTTTTTTTACAGTACTTTCTGTGCGTTTAAAAAAAAGTCAACACTTTTATCAGTTAATGAGGCAACAGAAGAAGAAATGCAAAGGAGGGAGAACAGCACACCAGCACAAACCGCTCAAACCGGATCAGATTTGAACTGGATCACACTCTAAACTAACTCGGTTAAACCAGGACCAGAAAGTGGTTTAAGGTACGAGGAGGCCGACGGTGACGTCACCTACAGGAGGTCTGACAGCAGCAGACAGAGAAGAAAAGTGCAACTGAAACACGACGCAGTTTGTTCTAAACTCAAAGTGACACAGAAACTCCTCTCAGCTGATTTACATTCAGAGAGTTCACACTCACGCGCGCACGCACACACACAGGTGGTCAGGCCGGTGGGGTGTCCAACAGGAAACAGGAAGTGATGCAAACGGAACGTTTTTCTCAACACATGCAAGGCGAGTGCAGAACTTTGGCAACACATCAGGCTGAAGGTTTGAGTGGCAGCTGGAAAATACAGCAGACATCTTGTTGATGATGTCACAGTGCGGGCTGGAGCAGAGGGGGCGGAGCCCAGCAGGGTCACATGACATGTTTCTGGATACCCGGGGTGAACTCCTTGGCGTTGGGATTCAGGCTGCTGTTCATCTGGAGGAGGAGCAAAAACACATCAATCTGTGATAGAGGGTGGAGGCTGAACGCCTTACAGTTTATGTGATCCCTGATTGGCCGAAGCAAAGCACACTCACCACAACATCCAGGTCGTCCACGTCCGCATGTATGTCTGCGTCCAGGACCAGCAGGCTGATCTGCTCCTGCAGCTGGCTGATGGTGGTGGAGGGGAGGTCTCTGGATGGGATGAACCACTCCCACTGCTCCTCCTCCTCCAGCATCTCCTGGAAGCAGCGCTCGATAAACTCCTCCTCCCAGAGCTCCTCCTCCACCTGCATGTGCAGAAAAAAACGATCAATCGTAATCACATTTAAACAAATGACTTCAAAGACCATGCACAGTTGTGAATGTACGTTGGCGTCAGTGTCTAATTTTCGCCTAGACATAAAAAAATAAAAATGTGTGTGTATATATATATATATATAAATATAATGCCTCTCTCACTACATGACAGCACCTGGGTCCGACTGGACTCACAGCAGTCTGACTACCGCTTTATTATGATGTCTCATCTTGTTTGAATTCTTGCTTGTGTTGTTCTTACTCTCAAATGTAAGTCGCATTGGATAAAAGCATCTGAAAAGAATAGGATAGAATAGAATAGAATGTTTGCATCTGTGAGTGGATCCAGTGGCAGCTGACCTACAGGTAACACTGTGTACTGTCTTCTTCTATGGTCTTTTTAAGGTGTTAGGTGTTTGTCCATTCAGAGACACCAAATAAAAATGAGGGAACAAATGTGGCAGCTGCCACGTACGTGGACCTACGACAAATTGAAATAAATGTCTCTGTCTTGTTACAATTAACCTAATTATTTGTCAAATGCTCCTCCAGTTGTTGCTCCTGGTCCAACTGTTCACAGACGTGTTGCTGCCATCAGATTCAAGGGTCACATGACCAGCAGCACTGAGGGCATTTTTGAGATGGTTCCACGTCTGCAGCTCCAGATTAAAGAGGTCATGTGGTTGATTTCACGCATCACTTCGTTTTCTGCTCAGATCAGCTGACTGAGTAAAAAGAACTGAGCAGAAAAAAACTGAAAAAATAGAACCCATAAACCTGTTCTGAGTCTGCAGGTCCACAAACACACAGAGACGTTCTGAAACAGATGTCTAGAGTCTGTTAGAACACAGTGGTATCAACAGATTTAGATTTATTTTACAGAACATCAAATAAATGACTCCGAACAGATTTTTATTTGTGCTGAAGTTTTCTGAGCTGAGTCGCTGTGTTCAGGTGTCAGACCAGGTGACGGGACCTCTGTTGGCTGTTTTTATGGAAACTCTCAGCAGGACACCGTGACTCCTCCCACTGGCTGATGGCCTCCAAACGCCCTCAGCTGATTTCATAATGAGGCCACGACTCGACCTGAATTCCAGCTGAAGGAGCCTGTTGTGTTTTCTGAAACAGACTCCGGGGTGTTGGTGTTTACTGTGATCAGCAGCTTCAACAGAACATTTTTACCTCAGCCGAGATTCTCAGGAACGTCACTTAAACCTGAAACACCGGATTTGAACATTAAAGATCCGGACGGTCAAGTGTTCCCAGGCGCTGGAGTCTGGTGTGGCAGCCCACCTATCCTAATGTAACTAGGATAGGCTAAATGGAATTTCCCAGCTGGGATTAATAAAGTATAATAATATAAAAATATTAAAATTAGTAATAAAAGATCAATTTCTGATTCAACGTTGAAAATCATCTCAACATTGAAAACTGAATGTGGTCTGAATAAAGACCAGAATGTTTCATCATAAAAAAATATCACAATCACGGCTGTGACCTCAGTTTTGTCCAGGATAGCATGATGAAGCCTCTTCCTGTCAAACTTTCTACCAATCAACTTAAAATGACGGTAACGTCCAATCAGGAGCAGCCAAAGATCAACCAGTGAGCAGAAAGTTCTACATGTGTCTGAAAAGAAAAACAATGATCCTCTATGGCTGGAAAAAAGCCAAAAAGAGGTTGGTTGGTTTTGTGAGGATAGTAAGCGAATAGAAGCAGAAATAACTGTCAATACCAAACAACAGCTGGAGGAAGAAGGGTTTCTCTTGTGTGTTATATTTTTTTCCTGAAAGCCAAGACTTGAGAGAATAATGTGTAGATGAGAAAAGGCTTGGTCACTGTTGATCTGTGTGTTATTTCTACAAAGTTCTGTTAGTAATAAATTCTGCTTTCTTCTTCTGGTCGGCCTTTATGCTGCTATATCTATTCATACATTCATTTTACATCATTGTAGCCTCATAATCTGACAACTGAGGCTGTCCTGAAAAAGATGATGTCCGGATGTTGACTGGGATTGAAGGGATCGAGCTTCTAAAAAAAAAAAAAAAAGAAAAAAAAAAAAAGAACACCCCCCCCCCCCCCCCCCCTAAAAAAAAAAACAAGTGAACCAAAAATAGCAATAAATGTATTTATTTATTTATTTTTAACAGTTTTAAAGGTAAACCTGAGCCTGGTTGTGTTTACATGGTCACCGGATCCTGAACTAGGTCACCCATGTCCCCGTAGTTCTGGTTTCTGACCATAAGTGTTTCATGTTTTTGGTTCAGAAAACTAGATCATGAGTTTCTGGACCTATGTAATCTGATTTCAGTTTCCCAGATAGGACCTGATCCGGGTTTTTGATTTGAAGTTCACATAAGGAAAAGGTAACTATGAGGCAGGTGAGTTCAGCCTACAGAGCTGAAAATCTGTAGAGATTCTGCCTCGCCTTCACGTGCAGGGAAGGTGTGTTGCGGCCTGCTTCTTCTCACCTGCCTGTTGAACTCCTCTTCGTTCTCCATCCACATGTACTCTGCGAACGGGTTCTCCTCGGAGTTGAACTGGCTGCTCAAGATCACCTCACCGCCCACCGACATGTTGGGGACGACGTTGCTGATACTCGGGTCCTTCATGTCTCACGGTCCGGAGTGGATCTGTGCGGTTCGGTGTGCGGCCCTGCGGGGCAGAGAGGACAGATGTGACGGTTAAATAAGCCACGCTCCGCGGACAGACCCGCCGAGATGGCCGCTGTCAACAACAATAGCTGCAGAGACTAACGAACGACGCTGACGTTCCCACAGCAAACACACCACAAACAGCGACTCACCGCGACACAGCGCAGAAAACAAACACACATCGACGTCAGAAAACACACGTGTGTGTGTTGTTTAGTGTCAGATTACCTGAAGAGCTGATTATTTCAACAGAAGAAGACCAACGGTGAACTGTCAGAACTCTTCTGGAACAATAATGGCCGCGCTACCTATGTTTGTTTACATCTCATGCGTCACTCTGCAGTCGCTCGCGATTGGTTGGACGGGCGTGCTGCCTTCAGGTACACACTATGTGAGAAGAAATGTTGTTATGACGTCTCTGGGACACAAAGTTAGATGTGCAGGTGGTTTGGTTTGACCTGATATGAAGTTGTTAGAAAGGAAATGGAAATATTAATATAGTTTAAACAAAGAGTTTAACTGTAATTTCAACTGATGTCGGCCATTGTGCTCTCTCTCTCTCTCTCTCTCTCTCTCTCTCTCTCTCTCTCTCTCTATATATATATACTTAATATTTTATTCCATAATTTGTACCTTCATCGTTTTTTTTCTTATCTTGATCTTATTTTTTTAAAGCTTTGATGAGAGAAACATTTCTATTCTCCTGTATGTCCAGTGCATATAGAAAATTGACAATAAGAGTCTTTGAATCTTGAATCTTTAGAAATATTTTACAAATGATCCATCCATTTGTCATTCATTTTCCTACAATTTCATTCAATGCAGGGTGGCTGGGGCCTGATCGGGTTACCAGTCCATCACAGGGCCAGACCACCATGCAGCCCCTTTTTACAAATCAGAGGGACTTAGACACTGTTTCACTACCAGTGTTGGGCACGTTACTTTGAAAAAGTAATTAGTTACAGTTACTAGTTACTTCTCCCAAAAAGTAACTGAGTTAGTAACTGAGTTACTCCACTATAAAAATAACTAGTTACCAGGGAAAGTAACTATTTCATTACTTTTTTAAAGTTTAAAAATGTCAAAGAAGTTTGATTTTTTTCAGAACAGGTTTCACAGGCCAGGTGCATAGAGTAGAACAGCAAAGACTGGTACCTGAACAGAGGTTTTAATATTTATTGCACCTCAAAAGACCACAACTGGTACAACTGTACTTCAAGAATTTTCTTCATCATTTCCACCTCGAAAACGCCGTCTTTCCCTGAGACTCCGGACTCGCCATCTCTGATTTTTTGTGTGTGTGCTTCTATGTGCTGGGTTTGTGTGTAAACATCCGCCCACCTGGTGTCTCTGATTGGCTTATAAAATTTTCCTCCAATCATCATTACTTAATCGCTTACCCCTGTTTTCACTACAGGGGAAAACACACACACATTTGGAGCTCCTGTGTCTGTGAGCCAAGCTAGCGTTAAACCAAGTGGGACGACCACTTCGTAGCTTCACTCAGTAACTTGTAGTAACGGCATTTTGGTAATGGTAACGGCGTTGTAACGATAGAAAAAGTAATTAATTAGATTACTCGTTACTAAAAAAGGCAACGGCGTTAGTAACGGCGTTTATTTTAACTCCGTTATTCCCATCACTGTTCACTACAATAAATACAGTAAAAGAGAACCCAATATGCAACTTTCTGTGAAATATCCCTCACTTATGTTTCTCTGCAACTGTCCGTGAAAAGTTAAAATCATTCATAAATATTTTAGATATTTATCCGGCGGTGCCTCATTCGAACAGAGAGACATTTGAAAATGTGAATGAAAAATCAAGGATGTGTTAATATCACTGCATTTACAAATGCATTTCAAAATACTGATGTAATACAAATCAGATTTGTTTTTTCTCTTTTTCTTAAAAATATGTTTAGTCTCTATTGTTCTGTTTTTGAAAGAAGTTTAACAAGAAGGTAGGCAGTAAATTAGACTCAAAACTGGGCTAGCTGCATCCTGAAGCTGCAGCCCCTATCTGAGGCACTTGCTCAATACGTTGAGCAGACTGAAAATTCAAATTTTATCAAATATTTTACAAAATACAAAAAAAAAAAAAGTAAAAAAAAAAAAAAATTCTTTGTCATTTCTTGTTAATTTTCTTTTACTGGGTGAAATGACCTCCATAAATGCTGGCAGTTCCTGAGGTCACCTGAATGCAGCATTAAATTGTCCACTTCCGGTGGAAACTTACTGACTTTACTGGACTGAAATAGCCTAAAATTTAGGAACATGCCTGTGTGTTTGTAGTTTATTGCTATACGCACAGTTAATAATTAGTAAGATCGGCAGCTGGGCCTTTTAGGCGCAAACACAATGAACAGAGAATCTCACGAAGATCCACAACACAAAACAAAACCTTCGCGAGACATTTCAGTTGGGAAGACAAATCTCGCGGTACCTGTCGTCACGTCCTGTATTACCGCTTTCCTTTGACCAAGCGGCTAATCCTCAAAGCTAATCTACTACGTATTGTGAAAAGGTGTGGTAGGTGTGTTTGCATATGTGCATTGTTCTGTGTTTTCATGTTTTCTGATAGTTAATAGCTTCATACATATGTTGCACATTTTCAAATCGGGATATTGATGCGCAAATGGAAACGAAGAGCTAAAAACCGACCTGTTTTAGCATGAGGAGGCTAGTCACGTGTAAGCTAAAGTTAGCTTCAACTGTGGGGCGTAAACAAACTTGAATAAAGAAGTTTGTGTCTGAATTAAACAAACATAACATTTGCGTTAGGAAGCCTTAAAATGAGTAAATGTACAAATACATTTATAGTGTCTGGGAAGTTTACATTGCTGGCCTTTGCTAGCGCTGTTAGCTTAGCTTCAATTTTCAAGTCTTAATGGACTTCGCGTACATACTTTTCGAGTAATGTTAGTTTCTAAGCTTGAAGTCTTAAATACGGCGAACATAATTTATATATTATTACATCCAAAAAGGACAAATAAATGAAGAACACACTAGGTAAAATGTAGAAAACTGTGGTCTTTTTTTTAAAATGATATACAAATTGTGATTTAATGGGATTTTACTGCCGTTATGAATATGAAAGAGCAGATAAGTTTGTCTATAATAAGTGACATTTAAGTTTTTCTAGGAGATTATGAGCCAGATTGTTGTGTGAAAATTATTTTGTCGGTAATATTAATGATTGAAAACATTGCATCCACTAAGAAGTTGGAGGCATTGAAATGATATGAAATATTGGATTAAATAAAGTATTTCTGCCTAGAATTTTGACCCATTTTCTTTGTAACGATAACACTAGAGCAATAAATGGAATAATGCAAATATATTAAATGGTTTCTACGGCACAGGAACACGAATATAGACGTTATCAGAGTAAAACATGAAACAGCTTATTATTTTTACAGTTTGGAATAGAAAGAGAAAAACGACCTCCCAACAGCATGGAGGTATTGCCGGTTGACTTCTGATGCACATCTCATCAGACGTGATCACTCCATCATGGAGATGAGTGTTGTAACACCTGTGTGTTAGTTTGTGACCTCTGAGCCTGAATCAACAAAGAGCTTGTGATTGGTTTTGTATGATAATCACTAAAAATTATGAACAATATTCAGAAAATTAACCACCAACATTCATACCTTGATTTACGGTATTTATATTTCTATATTTTTATTATAAAAAGAGCAGCTACAGCAATACAACTATTCTAGTTTCAGATGTTAGATGAAACCATGAGGAGAAAAGATCAAATTTGGTTTATATTAAATAGGGATTTCTAACATTGGCAACCATGCATAAAAGTCCTGATCCAGCCTCATTTTTTTATGTTTCCAGAAAATCAAGAAACAGCTGATGTACCAAACATTTTTCAGCATGAATCTAAATCTAGTATTTGAGTCAGAACCAGAGTCGGTCCAGTTCTGAGGATCTTAAATCTGTTCTGAGCAGCTTCATTCTTCATCACAGTCTGAAATCTCTTAGAGAAGCTTTCTGTCATTTCTTTAAGTCGTCTTCAGGAATAGTTCTCCAGGATCCTTGAAGCTCTTCTTTGGATGTTTCTGCCTTTTGTTCTGTTTTCTGTCCAGATGATCCCACACTGTGGTCTTGGTTCTGGGGAGGATCCATCCTGCATCAGACCTATTGCCTCTGGTTTACAGTCCAATTCTTGTGTCATGTGACAAACCTCATTTTCCCCCTTTTTCCATTCCTTAAGAATGGCTTCTTTGACAGCGGCGTTTCCTTGGAGACCATTTGATGATGCTTTAGCAAATAGTAGCTCGATGAACTGAAGGTCCAGATGCACCACTCAGGTCCTGGTTCAGGTCTTTGCTGTATTTGTTCTTATTTGGTCAGGACATCCCTTTCAGGTCCTGTTCATCTTGGATAGTTTTTTTAGTTCTGTAACTTCTTTTGTCCTCCACTTTTAAGTACACACTGCACACCATGCTGAGATATGCCGAGTGTTCAGCTGCCGGCTCTGCAGCAATCACCTTGTTGCTGCTAAAATCCTGTTTTCTGTCAAACTGTCTAATCTTTGCTGTTTTTCAGAGAAGCTAAACTACTAATAAAAGAGAACAAATGATGTGTCAAGTGTGTGTTGACATGACACTGGTTCATCCCTTCAGTTAGGAACCTTTTTTTGGGCCATATGAGATTGTTTTAATTTTAATTATTATTATTATCTCCCTGAATGTTTTGCTAAGTGACCTTGTGTTTTCCAGGAAAATGTCTCATCATGTGGTAGGTGTATAACATTTCAAGATTATCCAATTTGTTTATAAATGCTACTGTTTAGTATCAGTAGTTTCTTCAACAACGACAGATACAGTATTCCTGAACTTCTGCAGCTTAAACAGTGAAGAATGACGGCGGCTGCTCTCGGTTTCTGGCAACGCTTCGCTTTGTAATTCTTCACCAAAAACAGATGCAGCTTTTTCATGAAGTTCTTAACTTCTTGGGCAACTGAGGTGTTTACCCACATAAAAGCAAATTCTACAATATTCCACATTTTACAAGTGATTCTAGTTTCACCATCAAATTCTGTTTGTTTTCCACATCATGGAAATCATTGGTTCTAACTTTTCTCTGCTCGAATGATCCACAGGTCAGAGTTAAGTGGCTTAACAATGAAAATCACACATCCCTCTGAAAATGGTGCAAGCACTAGACATAAAATGTCAGAAGAAAATATTTTTAAAGACTCAGAAAGATGGAGAACCGAAGAGCGATTTAGATGATACAGCAAGTCAGAGATGAAGTAATGAGGACTGGATCAGGACTTTTATACGGTGAAGTGAAATGTTTCATATAATATCTGGACTTTTTATAAATCTTTGAATCGAGTCCATTTTTACAATTGAAATAAATGAAGTGCTCGTTAAATGTCCTGCTTTAAAGTGTTGAAACATCTTTTTGAGCGTTTTTAAAGTGACTTTCCATATAAAGTTAGATATTATGAAGTTGGGAGCAGGAGCAGATCTTTCTCCTGGCTGACTATCTGGTTCATTTTCCTTTCTAACTGGATCTTTCCTAAGCAGGTCAAATAGTCTGACTGAAGTCATTTAAGAAAAGTCTTTGAGATATTTTCCAGTGAAGATGACTAAAAATGTGGATGGAACCAGCTGTCATAATTTAGAGTTTCTCTGTATGAAAACACGATGTGGTAGAAGTTCACCTGCTCTCCTTCATCAGTCTTTTTCTGCTTTGCGTCTCTCAGAATGTAAAAGAGGCCTGTTGTAATCTCTCGTCTCTTTGAAATTGCTTGCAGAGGTCCTCCTCCCCAGTGAGGGAGTCTCCATCATTGTTTTCCATAAGCTCATTTCTTCCTCCTGGCTGAGGTGAAGTCTTCTCTGTCTCCTCTTTCTTTAATGTCTTCTCATGTTCCCTCTCTAGTAATCTCAGCTTCACCTGCTCAGGTGGACGTTCACCCCCCCCTCACCTGGCTGAGGGCCTCCTGTTGTCTCAGTGGACTCTTTGTTTGAAGCTTTTCTCTGCCTCACTGTGTTTCAGCAGAAATCTTCAGAGAAGAGGATCCCCCGTCACTTTGTGTACTGTTTGAATGAGGCGTTCACTGACTTGATCCTGCGCTGGTCTTTACCAAACAGAAACTTTCATTCTTAGTCTCTCCTCCGAAGGCAGCGCCACCTGCTGGTGTTATGTCTCAGAAGCTGCAGTCGGACGGCGGTCAGAAACAGTTTTCTGTGGGTCGGGGGCTCCTCGCAGCTGCAGAGACCTTGAACTTCAACATGAATGAGCAGCGTTCCGGTCAGCAGATGGGGGGCATGGCCCCGGGTTTGTTGATGGGGGGGGTGGAGGGCCCGGATGGTGGCGCTCAGATGTCCCGGCGTGGTGGTGGTGGTGGTAATCTTGGCAGCACCATGAAGCTGTTTGCCAGTTTGGGGCTGTCGCCCTCCGACCTGGACGCTCTGGCGGAAATCCCTGAAGAAGAAATCAGTGTGGAAACGCTTCCGCGGATCCTCATGCAGCTCAAGAACCGGAAGGCGGACGCAGGAGAGCGGGGGCCGACGTCCTCCATGTCTTCTGAGGCTGCTTATCGAGGAGGACGGGACTGCTGGGACGAGGGCCGCATGGGGAGGATGAGCGGCCCTTCTATGGGTCCGGGCCCGGCGCGGGCTCCGCCCCCTGCAGACTTTGGATTCGGCTCCATGCAGGATGTGTCCTCTGGCCGGGGCTTCAGCTCCGGTTACAGCAGCGGTGGGAGAGAAGACCGACCTTTCTCTGAGCTCTCCCACCAAACGTCCTATGGTGGGCTCGGCATGGGCCCCTCACCCTCCGACCCCGTCTTTATGCAGCGGAGGATGGGCTCCCCCTCCGACGGAAAAGTCCAAGACTTTTTGGGAGTCATGCCCCCCATGTTCCCCCACGTGTGCTCTCTTTGTGACTTTGACGTTCATTCCAGCATGGTGAGTACGTCCAGCTGCTTCCTCTTTTCTTCTTGGACTAACAGTAAATGTTTGAGTTCACTCGAGCTCACCTGCAGCCTCCTGTCAGCCAATCACAGCCGGTTATCATCCTCCCGTTCAGTGACGGAGTTCCAGTTCATTTAATTTGGTTTAAATCACTTCTCCACTCAGACCTGAAGCTCTTCAGCATGTTAGTTAGATGTTCCAGGTCTGTCTTCTCTAAAAGTCACTTCTGGTCTTTGTTCAGCATGAAAACGGTTAAAGTTACAGCTTCGTATATCCTGAGATTTCTTCTCAGATGTTTGTGGAGTCATATGAGATGAATGAATTTTTTTCCTTTTAAACCATATTTACTAAATTTAAATTGCTCTCAGAAACGTCTCATTGTTGTTTTTGGCGAGCAGTTAGTGTCCACTCACCCAGGGAGCGTCTTCTGACCTCCTCATTTAGATTAAACTGAAAGTTCTGGACTTCTGAGTTAACTCATCATTTAAAAGCTGTTTTCATTGTTTTAAAGAGTGAATGTTTGTTTCTGTAGGAGTGGAACCAGCACGTTAACGGACTTCGACATGCTGAAAACAGACGGCTGCTCCTGGACATGTGAGTCACACTGATGGACCAGAGCCATCTCACACACCATCCAGTTCAAATGTATCTGTAACATGTGGATCATTATTCTAATAACATAAAACCTGGAAATCAGACGTATTAAAGAAGATGAGAAGCAAGCAGGCAGGGACCAGTTCCTTTATAGGAGCCGGTCTAATGTGGACTAGGTTCCCAAGGACTCTGTGGAATCGTGTATGCTCAGTGTTACTTATGTGTTGGCAAAACTTTAGTGAAGTTCTTTCTGACATAGCTTTGTTGTCGATTTCCAGCCGACCAATCAGAGGATAAGACGTCAACCAGAGCGAACAGTGACAGAATTGAGAGCGTGCTGACTCAGGTCCGGCCCCAATCTGCAGATCTGTGTCAGGACCGCAGACTCGGGTCCGGCCCCAGTCTGCAGATCTGTGTCAGGACCGCAGACTCGGGTCCGGCCCCAGTCTGCAGATCTGTATCAGGACCGCAGACTCGGGTCAGGCCCCAGTCTGCAGATCTGTGTCAGGACCGCAGACTCGGGTCAGGCCCCAGTCTGCAGATCTGTATCAGGACCGCAGACTCGGGTCAGGTCCTGGTCTGTGTGTAGACACACAGAGTTTGTTTATTTCCCATGTTGGTCATTTTAGTTCTATCAGATGTTTGAACTCCATCACGATCTAGTCTGAAGTCAGAAATCTCAGTTTTCTGTGTTCGTAAATGAAGAGGATGATGATGATGTTCTAATTTGCTCTGGTCTGTGGTGGCGTCACGTCAAGGACCAACATGTTATCGGTCAGAATGATCCGGATGCTCATCAGAGGTCTGAACCTCTCATGGATTAATGAAGGCTCTGTTTTTTTTTTTTTTTTTAAGGTATCCAGAGTGGGAACCTGGAATGGCTTCAGGCAGAAGGTAAGACACACACACACACTTAAATCACATGTAAATGTGACCTCCATCTGACTCTACGGCCCTGAAGAAGACGTGACGTAAAAGCAGCATGTTGTGTAAACCCGACCCCCTCCTCCAGAACAGAGCTGCGATGTTTGACTCAGCTCAGTGGCGTAGAATTCAGATGAAATGTGACGTGACCGTTTTAGAAATATCAGATGTGGATCTGATTTAGGACCACATATCAATCTGGTCTGGGTCAGATTGGGAAAAATCGGATTTGTTCTATTAAAAAAATCAGATGTGGGTCACGTTTGGACAGAAAAATTTGGACCACATTTACCTGCAGTGCGAACATAACCTGGCTCACCTGGAGCGCTGATGTCGGTTTTATTGAAGAGTTCAGATCTGAAACGCTCCCAGTTCTAGTTTGATGTTGACAGACATGGAAAACTGGAGATATGATGGTTAGAATTTATTAGTACAAAAGTATACACTGTATCTGAATGTAAACATGGGATGTGCAGGGGTTGCTTTTTTATAATAATAATAATAATAATAATAATAATAATGGATTAAATTATATAGCGATTTTCATGGTAGTGAAAAATGTGGCAACCAATCCGCGCCAACGGCCTCTCCAACTGCAAACATTCAAACACTAGTGATGGTGACACTGGAGGAGGGTGAAGTGTCTTGCCCAAGGACACAACATCTGGAGGAGTGGAATTCAAACCGCCAACCTCCTGGTTATTGGACCACCCACTTTACCACCTCAACCACTGCTCTGTTATTTTGTCATAATGGTGGAATCAGCTGATACACTGTTACCATTTAATTTAATGATTTTTGTGCATTTTTAGACCCGATATGTTATTGTTAGTTGAAGTTAGTTGGAGTGGAAAAATAAAAAGAGGCGAAGTTTTGTTGGACAAAAACAGACGGCAAACATGATAACTGACCTGTAGTTGTCTTGCAGCATGGGACGCCGGAACACCCCCAACCTGTCTGCAGGACTGCTGGGACCGGGCCCCATGCCATCAGGACCGGCAGGAGGGATGTCCTCCAGCTGGGGTGAGACACTGATGGTCTTTACAGGAAGTTCAGTCACCAGATCAGACCTAGCTTTAAACATGCTTCACTCACTGTCAGTTCTTCATCTATACGTAAACGCAGATCATCACCATCATCATCATCTTCTCCTGGAAGAACGATGCTCTGGATAAAAAAAAAAAAAAAGCTCTGACCTATGCAGCTCAGAATCTTGTGAAAGCTGCAAAATGTCTGCACAAACATCTCAGCTTCTATGTGCATCTTTCTCTCAACAGAAAACAGACGTGTAGCTTAACTGGTTTCAAAGCTTAAGACACTTGTGACAGACAGGTGATCATTGATCTGATGGTAGGGCTGGGCAATTAACTGAATTTTAATCTCAATTACCATCTGGATTTTCAACGATCATAAAAATGAAATAATCCGATTATTTTTGTCCTTCTCAGTTTACTCTTGTGCTGTTTTCAGTTGCAAATCGAGCGCCACTGGCGTTGCAGCGCTCTGCTGCAGACTCCTCCCACGGCCCCGACCGCTTTGCTTTTATTTAGCGCGAGTTGCATTTCTTCCACACCAAAATAAAGGCTTCGCGTGTGTTGGGCTAAATGTTCCCCAATCATTTCTCCCTGCAAAGTCAGCGATTATTGGTTCCTAATTTCAAAATAACGGTCGGATTGGAAATCACTTCACTTCCGTCACTTTGCAGTTCAGACACATTTTAACACGACACAGCGTACAACTTTAGACATAATTTCAGATCTACCTTAAAAATATTTAAGAACATAATTGTCTAATTTAAGGACTTTTTAAGGTATTAAATGCATATTTCCAAATTCAAGACTTCTAAGACTTTTTAAGACCCCGTGGGAACTATGTATAGTTCGTCTCAGACCAGCATCACGATCTGCCCGGTGTGATCTGGGAAAACTGAGTCTGGAGACATTTCTCATACGAGTGAAATCACAGCGACTTCTGATCAGATTCTGCTTCTCTCAAAAACCTCCCGTTACATTTCTGCTGTGATTTGGACCTGAGTTAGAGAGTTTTAATACGTACTATAACAACGAATGTCCAAGTTTTGTTAAATGACATGAGATGGGAAACATTCCCTGACCGTCACTGAACTGCATTACACCATCCGTCTTTCTCCAGACATAAATTCATTCAAATTCATTTCTCTTGAACAATTCAACTTGAGATTGACATTAATTGCAGTCATTCTGGGAATGTTTGCAAGTTGCATCAAATCAAGTCTCCTTCATCTCTGCAGAACATTTAAACCCAACCGAGGTTAACCAAAGAGCTTCGGGACAAAATTACAACATCCAAAAAGTTCTGTTGGGTTCTGTCCTCTAGCTGCAGATGATAAATGATCTTTATCTCCTGCTGTTAAACTAAATCTGTTTTTTTAAATAAATCCTGGAAAAACATTTAAAGGAATTTGAAGAAAAATGTTTACAAAAACTACAAGTTCGTGAAGCTTCATGAGGTCCAGCTGTTTGGTCCCATCTGATCTACCTTTGTGTTTGTGTGTCAGGAGGAGGTGGAGGTCCTGGTCTGCCTGGAAACCAGATGAATACGGTCAGTTGGCACATTGTTGCTGCTTCTCAGGGTTCTGTTCTTTGGGTTCTCATGGTTCTGTGGTGTAAACATTGTGTCCTCAGATTAGAAGCAGAGTGGTGGTGGTGAAGTACGACAGGAAACCTTTGAGCAACAAGACCCTGTTTGCCTTCACCGAGCCCTTCGGCCGCCTGGCAGAGCACCTGGTCCTCAACAACAAGGTACAGAAACTGGTTCCACCTCCTCCTGACCCAGTCACAGGTGCAGAGCAGTGAGTTTGGGTTTTAAGGGAGGAGAGAACAACCTTCGTTGTCATAATTAGATTTCAGTTTTGTCTGGTCTCCGTCTCCATCAGGCCTTCCTTGAGATGAGCTCTCATGAAGAAGCTCTGGACATGGTGAACTACTACAAGCAGCGTCCAGCGTTGCTGTACGGGAAGCCGCTCAACTTCTACCTGTCCCAGAGGCTGATGGTCATCGAGGTACCGCCGTGCTCCGCTGAGACTCGGACGAAGCCATCTCCGCTCAGAACCTGACTCTGTTTTCTCTGTTTGACCCTCAGAAAGACAACCGGTCTTCAGACCGGTCCATGGACAGACCCGTCCGGGACATGAAAGGTCACGGCAGCAAAGTGGTTTTCTTCTCCCACCTGCCCAAAGAGGAGGAGAAGAAGAAGGAGCTGCTGACCATCGCAGGACGCTTCGGCACTGTGGAGAAGCATCTGTTCCTAACTGACCGGGTAAGCCGACCAGAACCGTCTGCTTCTGGTTTCACCTGTTAGCTTCTTCAGACACAGAATCCAGCAAGAACACATCTATGTACCGTAGATCTGGGAGGAATCTGTACAGAGGACCATCAGTCCTTCTGCTACATCAGAATCTTCATCTTTTACTGTAGACCTACAACTCCACTCTGCAGCAAGAAGTGACTGCTGGTCCGGTTTCTGCAGAACCAGAGGCTTCGGGTTGAGGAGCGCTGGTCCTTCTTGGTGTCTCACAGTTAACAGCCTGAACTCTTCATCACTCTGACTTCTACTTTTTAAATACAGTTACCAGACGGAGTTTAAGGAAAAACTTTTACTTCCATTGGCAGAAATATAACAATCTCCCCTTTTTACTCTTTTTAGTTAGGTGCTGCATTAACATGAAATATTGCAGTGTGTTTTATAGAACATGCAAAACAAAAATAAAGCACAGATTGAATGATGCATTAGAGTAACATTTAAAGTTTAGCTGTGCACACACCTTCGCTGAGGGCTCTCTGTAAGTGCAGATGCTCCTTTTTGGTTAAGCAGTTGGCGAGTTGCTCTTTGGTGGCTGAACAGACAATCTGCTGAACTGTCCCAGAGTGTTTCAGCTCCTTCATGTTGCTGATCTCAAGACACAGTCTTTACTCTGTGACAGACTTTGTTCATTTTTCTGCATCCAGAATGATTCTGTTACACACACAATGGGTACACTTTTGCATGAGCAGTGACGAGTTGTGATTTCTGCATACAGTGTTGCAAGAAAAGCTGCTCTCTCCTGCTAATGTACTCCACACAACTCTCCTGGATTTACTTTTGACACAGTAGCTCCTAACTCATCTCTGACTCTATTGTACCAGTACAAAGAAGCATCCACACAGTCCATTTGCTCTGTGCCTCCTGAGGAGGGCGGATGTAAATATCTCTTGTCAGTGTTTTGCCTTGTAAAAAAGGCTGTTTTAATGTTGATGGAGTTCAGCTGCCACTTGGTTTGACATATGACAGCCATGATCATCTTCAGGGACTCTGTAGCACATGTAGGTGGGTCTTTGGGAAGGTCTTTGGTATTCACCTCCTCAAAGCCTCTTGCTACTAGTCGGTCTTTTGGCACAACACCAGCAGCTGTTTCCTTTAAAGAGTGCACACCCACCTTGGTGAGATGCATTTCTGACCTTCATCTGTGACTTCATCAAATACATCGTTTTTCTTCCAGTTCATGAGCTCCACATATTTACCTGTTGTACCAGCTGTTTCCTCAGGCTGGCTGAACTGCAGGTTGTGCCAGTCTTTGTGTTTTCCAGTAGCTTTTCCTGCTCTGCTAAGGACAGTTCCAGTATAGCTTTTCCCACCACCATGTAACAAGCTTGTGGTATCTTAGACTGATCAGAACTACCTCCTGCACTTGGTTCTGATGTCTGTGGGGGTTCAATATTATTATTAGCATTTTGAGATCCGTTGTTGATCTCTATCTCTTCCTCGTCATCATTTTTGGATTCACTGAGATCTGCTGCAAACGTAGCTGCAGGATTTTCAACAGTGTCCATTCTCCTCTTTGGTGGATCATCCACTTTTCTCAGTCTGGTCTGATGTACCTGCACATATGCTCCCCCGTGTCTAACAAATACAACAGCACCATCTTGACCTGTTTCTGTCCCTGGTCCCTGGTCATTACAGTCTACCCTCTTATAGTAGACTTTGTCTCCTGTGTCGTACCTGTCGTCAACTGGCCGCAGTTGTTTGTGAAGGCTCTTTTGATTCTCTCAGAGCATTCGGCCTCTGTAAATGACAGTGGTTTCCAGGGCTGGGGGTGTATCAGTGAGCACTGAGGGCAGGTTTGGATTCTGGCCAAACACTAGCTGGTAAGGAATATAGCCGTGTATGTTGTGCATGGAGTTCTTTGTCATAAGTGCCCAATCAAGTGCTGTTTTCCAGTCACAGTTGTCCCTTTTTACTTTCAGCATCATTTCAGTGAGAGTTTGATTGTTCCTTTCCAAAAGGTCATTACTCCATGGGCTGTAGGCTGCAGTAGTTTTAACCTCAATATTAAACCTTTCAGCCATGTCTTTTATTTCTTCCTTATTGAATTCACCTCCATTGTCACAAAAAAGCCTGCGTGGAGGGCCATGGACACTGCTCCAACAGTGGATAAACTGCCTCACTGTCTCTTGGTGTCTTTGTGGTGACTATGCTCCCTGCACTGAAGCGCGTGAAGTGGTCAATAGCATGTAGATTTTTGCTCCTCCTCCACACATTTGGTTCAAGTTCATGCAGGTCGAAGCCATAGGAAGACCAACAACTGGTTTGTTTTTTGGTTTACTGTACCTTCTGCACGTTTGCATTGCTTTCTTTATATTGTGTGTCTGAGCAGGCCAGTAGCTTCTGCAGCCTTTCTTCTGATGCGTGGCCAAATTGCCTGTGTAGTTTCAGAAGTATCTTCTCTTTTTTTGGTGCTCATCTTCATCTTTTGTCTGAGTCTCACTCGCTTCCTTTTTGTCCTGACTACTGTCTCTTAAATTCACACAACAGTGCCTAGAGGATGTTTGCTCAAGTTTAACTGGCTCTTTAAACAGTGTTGCCTTATCATGTGCAATGTCCAACACAGCACTTGCTTTCTTCAGTGAGGCTTTGCTTTGTTTGCTGGGACAACCTCTGTTTCTATTTTGCACCTGGTCTGTCCTATATTTGCTGGTAGTCACTTTTCTAATGGAGTGAATAACTTTGCCATCACCAAATGTAAATGGCCTTGCACTTAGTTCTTCCACTACTTTGTGTAACTCACTTTGTGGCAGTCCATCTGTGTAATCCTCAAGCCATTTTTTCCACACACACTGTTCTTGTGCAGGCTGTCAATCACCGCTGACCCTCGAGCTTCCACCATGAAGATTTCTGCATGAGACAAAGTTTCGTTGGAAAACAGTGTGATATTGCTTTCTTTGTATTCACCTTCTTTCAGTTTGACACTTTCTCTTTTGTGCGGACAGTCCTTTGCTCAGTGAAATGTGCTCTGACAAACTGCTCATCTCGTTCTCCTGCCACTTGTATCAGTAGGTTTGTACCTTGTGTCGCTGTTTGGGGCTGCAGGCTGCTGGATTTGGTATTGTGTAGACTCAGTCACTGTCTGTGCTGCTGCCCTCTCGTAAGTGACGTCTCAAGATAATTCAAGAGATTTATTTGTCATTATGCACAGTGCAGGACACGGGTACAACGAAAATTCCAAAAATTCTTTTCAAAGCTGATTTTATATCAAGGAAGGAAACGTTTGAACAAGCTGTCAGCGCCAGCTGTTTGTCTTTTACGCTGAGACCAGCCGTATCCAGGCTACACAGCATCTGGGAGCTCCAGTTTAAACAAACGGTTCTTTTTGTACCGTCGCTCAAACTCGACAATGTGATCCACCATAGACACACCGTAAGCGACAAGGTAACTGCTAGCTCCTGTTTCTTTTTTCGAACTAACTTGTCTCCATATTTCAATCTCATTTTTCCAAGTTTCGTAAGATCGTAAAATCTCGTAGCTGCCAGCAGAAGCCATCCTCTGCTACCGGTTTTAAATACAATAACCAGACGCGGTTTAGAGAAAAACGCTTACTTCCATTTCAGTCCCTCACAGGCGTAGTAACACGGGACTTCATCCAAACCTTGTGCATGAGGTGGCAGAAACTTAACAGTATTGATCGTGTGTCTATGAAGCAGATGCTGTGAAGAATGAAAGCTCTGAATTTGTGGTCCAGGAGCCTCTGAAGATACGTCCTCCTAATCCTTTTATCCCTCCTAACTCTCATCATGGAGGATTTTTAATCAAAGCTCCAAAAAATTATCCCATAAATTCAGTAAAATCTTTTTCCTTTTACTCATCTTTTTCATCCTCTTCCGCTTCTTGTTTTTTTTTTTCCCCATCTTCATTTTGTTCATTTTAACTTTTGTCTTTTTCTTCTGTCTCCTTCATCTCTTTTTTGTCCTCTTCTCCTTTTTTTTCTTTTTTTTATCTTGGATCTCATCCTCTTCTTTCACTTATCTCCGTTTTCATCCTCATCTTTGTCTTCATCTTCTACTTTGTCCTCTTCCTCTTTTTCTTTTACATCTAGTTCTTCTTACTTTTTGTCCCGTCTTCTTTTCCTCCATCTCCTTTGTGTTTGTCATCCCTGTCTTCTTCGTTGTCTTTATGTTTAGATGATTTTTAGGACTGTGTATCCATCAGTATCTCAACAGGCAGCAGCTGCGTCATCTTCTTTCTTCTTTGAAAACTGATTTAAGAAATCTTGACCCGAATAAAAAGTTGATGGAGCAGAAGTTCTGGTTGCGTTCGGGTTGGTCGACCCTCCACAGAGACTGCAGACAAGCAGGTTTCACCTTCCAGAAAAAGCCCTGATGAGACTGGTTGGTGTAAATTAGAAAACCACTCATTTCCTGATTCGATTGGAATTTTATTACATCCAATTCGATGTTGATAAATTTACAGATATTTGCAAAACATCAATTTTTCTTGAATCTTAAACACATTCTCATTAATTTTATAAAACACTGAGACAGTTTACATGACCATCAAAATCAGATGTGAGTAATCAGATTACTGTAATAATCTGATCTGACGGATCCACATGCACGTGTAAAACATGTGCAATACATCAGTTAAATTTGAATTTATTCAGATAATCTTTTTAGCCTAGCTCTAGTGTACATGTGTGTAAATGTGTGTGTGTTCAGGCCTTCATCCAGATGGGAACCACAGAGGACGCAGAGATGCTGGTGAAGTATTACACCGTCAACCCCCTCATCATGAAGGGACGCCTCATCCGACTCAACATCTGCACCAAATACAAAACCCTCACGTGAGTCCAGATACCTGGTTACCATGACAACCGCACCTGAAGGGATGCCAGACAGGCTCCTTCTTGAACTTAATGCCTTGTGGTTTTCTCAGCGTGAACCGCAGACAGAACGAATCTGGAGGAGACGATCAAAGCAGGAGGAGCAGCCGAACAAACATCACCTCCTCCAGCTCCAGAACCCCCTCGTCCAAGTCTTCATCCAAGACCAGAGAGGAGAAAAAGGAGGAAGAGGACAAAGTGAAGTCTGAGGAGGAGGAGGAGGAGGTGTCTGGAGTGATGCAGGGAGGAGAAGAAGGAGGAGAGGGTGAGGGAGCTGACGCAGAGGAGGAGGAGGAGGAGGAGGAGCAAAAGACAGCAGAGGAGGAGGTGCAGGAGGAGGAGAAAGAGGAGGTGAGGTAGCTGCAAAAAAAAGCATGGAGGAAACAGCTGATCTGAGCTAACATGTCACATCCTGACAGATTCCTGCAGCCGATGATGTCACTGATGATGTCACTGATGATGTCACTGATGAGAAAACTGGAGACATGGAGGGGGCTGAAGGTGAGCCCCTGGAGGGGGCGGAGCCAGAGGTCCAAACTGAAGCCCCCACTGACCAACAGGAGAACAAAGAGGAGGTGAACCCAGAACCAGCAGAAAGCGCTGAGACTGTAGAAGGAGACCTGCCTGAAGACACGGTAAGACCCGCTTTCTAACGTGGATCAGTGCTCGCTCTTAAAGGGACCACGCCGTTTTTATAACAGCTCTGTAAATGTGAGCTCCACGTCTCTTCGGAGTGAAACAGAAAACTCCTCAGTCGACTGTTCATTGTTGTCATGGACCAGTGGTGCACATCTCACGGTTCCAGTCATGGTTCTGATGGACAATGTGACTGCACTGGTTTTTAATCTGAATGTGGAGGCTCCAACATCGCCACGGTTACAGTTCCTGGGTCTCATTTGTAAAACATTGCGTAGGATCTATACTAAAAGTGTACGTACCCCAAAAACTAAAAATGGCCAAAAAAAAAACCTATATAACTATAGGTATATAAAACTATGCGCACGCACCTGAATCGGCCTCATATCCCGCCCTGAACACGGCCAAACCAGCTGTACATGAATATCGCTGCATATGCTGATGAAAGAGGAAATCCTTAAGTTCCTGGATCCAGACGGTGATCCGGATCACCCCCAAAATTTCATCTTTTCTTCCTTTTTCCATTTCTGACATTTCCTGAAGTTTTAATCAAAATCCATCCATAACTTTGAGTTATGTTGCTGACAGACAAACCAACGCCCCCTAATACATGACCGCCACCGCCGTGTGAGAGGAGGATGATGCATTCTGACTGCAGTTTACCACCTGCATCGTATCCAAAATGTCCGTACGCATGGGTCAGAGTTTACGTACAGGCACATTTTCCCGCCACTTTCAGGCCCCGTTTTTATAAATGAGACCCCAGGCCCGGTTCCTGTTCGTCATGTGGGAATTTTTGTCATTTTAATCACAACCAATATTTTAACTTTTTACTTTCAGCTGGTTCTGAGTCTGAATCTCAGTCAGGGTGACCGAGGTGGATAGTTAAAGGTCACTGAGTCAAAGCTCCAAGAGGTTTCTGATTTGCTGAACCAGTTTGACCAATAAAAAAAGGGACATGGTCCAGATGTGATGCTGGTTGTGGTCTGTTTCAGGGTGATCAGGACTTCATGGAGAATATGGAGGACTTCGTCACGCTGGATGAGCTGGAGGAAGAGGAGGGTGATGCCGACACAGAGTCGGACGCCATCGGTACGTAATCGCTGTTATCATCACGTCACAATGACATCATTGCTGCATTTTTAAAGTTAAAATATAAGATGTTAAACTCTGTTTTTCTGTTTTCTCTGCAGACAACACAAAGAAAGGGGTATGTATCCATGGAAACGCCTTCTATCCAAACTGACTTTCCAAGTTTATTCACACATCAGATCCGACTTTTTTCCTGCTAGTTTTAATTTTGCCAGACTTCCAGCAGGATCTTCATCGCAGCAGATTGACTCTGCTCTGTCTTCATCCTCCTCCTCCTCCTCTCTGAGCTCCTTAACGTCGTTTCTTCTCTTTCAGGGGATGAGGGTCGTCAACATCGTCGGCTTCAGGCGAGGTTACAACTTCCTCAACGAGCTGCTGGGACTTGCCAAACCTTTTGGAAAAGTGGTCAAACATCTGGTTCTGGACCTCCGACCTGAGGTAGCTGACCCGGTTCTGTCTCAGATTCCTGATTGAAGATGATGAAAAATAAAACCTTCATTTCATGTTTTTCTCAGTAAAGTTTGATCTTTGTGGACAGAATCAGAGCTGTTCTGATCTGAAGCTAATGATGAAGCTGCCTCCTCTTCATCACAGCAGACTGAACCCTTTGGTCTCCTCTTCCTCTTCAGGCGTACATTCAGTTTGAGACGGAGGAAGAGGCCCGGGCCATGGCCCGCTTCTATAACAGCAACGTGACGGCGTCGGTGTGTGGCCGGCCTGTCCGGGTCAGCCACTCCATGACCTACCCCACCATCCAGGTAAACCTGCAGGTCCCAGCTTTATGGGTCAGACCCAGAGTGGGATCAGAAACCAGGACCAGTCCAGCTCAGATAATCAGAAACCGGTTCTGGTCTTTAGAACTTTTCTGTTCTCTGGGTTTTTGACACACCTGAGCGTTGACAGATCAGAACGTCTGCAGGAAAATAAATCAGAAAAATCCAGAGATGAAGATTCATGTGAAGTTAAGATGCTTGTTTGTGTGTGTGTGTGTGTGTGTTCAGTGTGGATCCAGCAAGGTGGTGTACATCGGTCAGATTGCCAACTGTAAATATGCCGATGAGGACATCCTGAAATTCGCTGAGCCATATGGAAAAGTCCGGAAGTATTTCCTGAACAGGATAAGGAGGGAGGTAAGGAACCAAACAGAGCCGTGCAGATCCAGGTGCTGGTTCAGAGTTCCAGATAAAAACTGTCTGTCTGCAGTGTTTCATCGAGATGTACCGGGCCGAAGATGCAGAGAAAATGGCGGAAGCTTACAAAGCGAAGCTGCCGCGGTTCAACGGGAAACGCCTCACCATCTACGTCAGCAGGAAGTACCGGCAGCTCAAACACGGGTGAGGTTCTGCCGGAAAACGGCTTTTAGTACAGGAGGAACAGCTCCTGCAGGTTTCAGGGTCTTTAGTAGAGATGTGAGACTTGGAGCTGCAGGACGTCTTTTTCCAGCATTTGTAGTTTCATCATGTCTCACCACCGCCTGCACGAACCTCCAGACACATCTGGCTGTCGGCACCATGATACTGAGGCTAGGTTCACACCAAATCCGATTTTTTTTGCCACTTGGATCTGATCTTTTGATGACAGTCTGAACGACACAGATCCGTTTTTTTTCAAATGCGACCCAGGACACTTGGACATGTGGTCCTACATCCGATACGTATCTGATCTTTTGTCATGCGACTACAGTCTGAATGCCCAGGTCGCATTAATCTGACCTACACGTCATACATGACATTGTTTATAAAGTCTTATCTGTAAAGGCGCTCGCATCACTCTCCACCACTCCTGGCTGTGACTCCGTACCCACGTTTCTCTGTACAGACGTTGCTGCTGCTGCTCCACAAAATGCCATGGCCACAAATCTGGCTCTCCTCTTTTATAATCTCCTCCTTAAAATGATGCCATTGAAAATGTGCTGGCTGTGGTTGGACAATAACTTTAACTGTTACCTCACACACGAAGACGTCACTTGCATGTCACGTCGTGTCTTCTACGCATGCGGGACACTTGTGGTGCGACTAAGGTTCATACAGATCACATTCAAGTCGCATTTAACTGGAAATGTGAACGGACTCTCAAAAAAATCGGATTTCACAAAATAATCCGAATTGAGCATTATGCCCTGCAGTGTGAACCTAGCCTTAGATCTAACCAACTGAAACATGTTGGACAAATGTGGAAACTTAAACTGCCATCTGGTCATGTAAATCTTTAATAGATGGATAGAAATCAATCTATTAGTTCCTCATAAGGCTGGACGTTATGACCTGACTGAGATCCCAATATTTTTTTTACTTTTATCCAGATACATGACATCTCGACGTTCTCCTCTAAAACACTATCAATGATGAGTTCAACATTATCACACATAAAAAGACACCAGTAGGATTTAAGTAAACTCAGCTTAATGTAACTTCATTGTGATTTTTCACTTTCATCAAACATTTTGAACCAGGGACCTGAACTCATTTAATAAAAACGAGTGTTTCCCCGACCATTTTATTAGAGGGGCGCCCCAACCCCCCCAATTAACTGCTATATGGCTATCTGCATACTTCCATGTTTTCATGCCTATTTTGTCTCCTGAAACAACACGTGTGCGGGAGGGTTGTGTGGATGGGCGGGGGAGTGAGCCGTGCTACGTACGCTGAGCTTCACTGACCAGCAGAAAAACCCACGTAGACATTAAAACGCTGCTGTGAGAGTTCATACTTGATGTTCGCAATAGACATTTTACATATCATGTAAAACTTTTCACGATTAATCAAGTATACCGGGGTGGCCAACGTTGGTCCTCGAGAGCCACAATCCTGCAGGTTTTACATGCACCCCTGCACTGACACACCTGATTTAAACTAATGAGTCATTGTGCAGATCCTTATAGGCTGTTGGATCCATTTAATTTGAGTCAGGTGTGTTGGTGCAGGAATGCATGGAAAACCTGCAGGATTGTGGCTCTTGAGGACCGAAATTGGCCACCGCTGAAGTATATTCTATATCGCCCAGCCCCAGTTCCTCACATCCCCAAATATCAAGAAGAAATCTAAAATGTGGCCTTAACACATCCCAAGTCTTGGGTTCGGTTCTGGACCTGGGTCAGGCTACATTCTTGCTGCAGGGAAAAGTGTCTCAAGCCCAACTTGTTGACCAATATGTGACCCATATCTGATCTTTTTATCACAGGATGAACAACAGAAATCTGAGACAAGCCACATGCGGTACTACACCTGATACGTCTGACCTTTTAGAACGTGACCTCAGTCAGAACGATTGTCACATTTGATTAAAAAACATCACAATTGTGTCAGAGGTGGGACACGGCAAGATTCAATGTAGACAATCGATGGAACGTTAAGTCATTTTGTCGGCTCTGATTGGTCAACAACTTCTAAACTGATATACACGCTAATGTGTAGCTTCCATATTTACTTCTGTATACATAGTGTGACGTTGCGTCTTCCTCTGCACATGCAGGATACTTTGGTGTCAGATGATTCACACTGGAGTCTGACAGAAGTCACATTAAATTATAATGTGAACAACCACAAGAAAAACCTCATAATTGAGCATTAAAACCTGCAGTTTGCAGCGTCTTCTTGCTCCATCCTGAGGAAATCTGCTGGCTTGTTTCTGCTACTGATGTTGAGACTCACTGCTTAAAAAAAACCCACTTCATTCTGTCTCAGGTCAAAGTTTATTATTAATATACAAAAACATTTGATTAAATTCAACAACAAACAAAAAAGTGAAAAAAAACTATTAACATGTCTAAATAGAGACAGTGATGTAGAAACTAAAAGTTCTGAGTTTAATCTGGTCTTTGAACATCTCAGACTGCAGAGCTCTGACTGGAGATGGAAAGAGGTCTGTTAGATAAGGACGAGGGTAAAAATGACCCCTTTGTGTTTCTAGGTTTGAGTCAGACTGACATGAAGCTGATTTTAACTTAAATGTCACGTCTGATAAATAATTCAGTGTCATGTCTTCATTCAGCCATCGCTGTCCGAGCGTGCCCAAGAGGGTGAGCAGCTCGCCGCCCAAACAAGCCGAAGAACCTCCAGCCAAGAAACTGAAGGAGGAGGAGGAGGAGGAGGAGGTGGAGGTGGAGGAGCAAGAGCAGGAAGAGGTGAAGGAAGCAGTAGAGGAGGAGAAAAATGTTGAAAGCGCTGACATCAGTGGTAAAGGTGTGAAAATTGAGGAAGAGGACTCAGAGGAACAACTTCCAGAAGGTTCTGATGAGACTCAGAAGACCGGTGAAGATGTGAGTTTTGTCTTCTCATTGATCAATAATTAATAGTCTGATCAGGAAACCTCCAACTTCATCCAAACCATGACATCACACACAGGAGGAGAAACAGGAAGAGGAGGAAGAGGAGATGGACACGTCTGCCAATCAGAATGGACAGACTGAGGCGGCGCCTCCTGCTGACAAACCCAGTGTGGCGTCTCTGCCGCTGCCACCATTCGACCCCGACACGCCGATCGGTGAGGACCCACCCACACACACACACACACCACTTATGAAACAAACAGTTTAAAAACGAGGTGGACACGATGAACTTTGTCTGTTTAGGCGTGGAACACGTGAAGATGGGTTATTACTGCCGCGTCTGCTTCCTGTTTTACTCCAACGAAGAAACGGCAAAGAAAACACACTGCAGCAGCCAGGCGCACTACGACAAGCTACAGGTGAGATGAAGCTCCGCCCACAACACCTGACTGAACAAGTCGTTACTAAAACACAAAACTTATTGATCCTTTTTTTTCCTTCAGAAATATCTGGAGAAGGAACAGAACAAAGAGAAGAAGAAGGTGAAGAAGACTGCATAGGAGTCTTTTTCCTTTGTAGACTTTTTTTTTTGTGTTTAGATGTGAATTTTGAGATGATGGATGGTTGCCATGGTGATGGCATCCTCTGAATGGATACCGCTGTACTTTCCTCTCTTTTTTTTTTTTTTCATTTTAATGAACTTAAATCAGAGTCCATGATACAACCAACACGACGCTGATGTTTTTGGTTAGTTACCATGACGATGTGAGAGGTTGTGAACACGTTTGAAGGGAACAGTTTAACACCGACAGGTTTGATCTCCTGTAGGGCTTGGTCTAACGCCTGGAATCCATCCAGGGTACATGGTCTGTTGGGTGCTGCTTCCTATGTGGAACGTGAACGTTCCATGATGGACGTGGGAGGCATTCAGGCGCTTCCTGAAATGTTGAACTGCTCCTTTAAGTCTGTTGAGCTTTGTATTTTACTGTTTGGATGTTTTGAAAAATAAACTAAGACGTTATGATTTATTTGGAAACTGAAATCTGACTTTAACGTCAAAGTGAAACAAGTCTGGAGTCATTTTGGATTTTTAGGTTCAGATCGATCAATCTTATGGAAACATCTGTTTTTCAGTCTATTGATGATCAGATTGCCCACGGATTGTTCCCCGTCTTCTCCTGAAAGAGAACAGATAGAAGTCAAACGCTGCAGCGTAAATACTCCCGTACAGAATGGCAACACATGGTTTCTATGGCGACCTGGTACTTCCTGTAGTGTTCTAATGTGCTGCAGTGCCCAACTTTGGCTTCATCCTCATCACAGAAGATCAGCTGACACAAGTTACAGAAATAACCAACGACCGGACGCACAAATTCTGCTCCTGCATCAGAAAAACCAGGGGACAGTGAATGCACCACAGCTGATTGGAGTGAAAATATACAGGATAGAACTACTAAATTTAAAAAACATCAAGATTTTAAATTTCCATCTTCAGGAGCTGCTTTTTCATCACATCAAACAAATCAGTAATTTGTGTGGCCACGGCCACACAGTTTAACCAATCACGGACAGTACTGAGTCACAGGTGTGTGTTTCATATCAGCTCTTACCAACTGGTTCAGCAGGCAGTTTGGGTTCTGCGACGTCCTCTGCAGGTTCAGTTTGTCGCTCCACCTGAAAACAGATCACAACAGAGATGTTTGCACCAAATGTTCCGTTTGATCCAGGAAAAGAAAACACCAGGACCCCCATTTATCAACAGTACGTCCACAGATCTGTGCACTTTTAGTTCCTTAAGAACGTTTTCCTGCAAAGAGTTGTATTTACCATCTTGTACTTAGATTTAGGAATAGTCTAAAAACATAAAATCAGCTTTGAGCTGCATACACAGAATCTAGTTGTAGAACAAAGAAGCTTCAATAAATTTAAACTAGTGCTGGGCAACGATTAAAATCAAGATTAATTGCATTAAATTTTTGTGACTAATCGCTTTGTTATGCCGAAAATGTCCTTTTCCCTTATAGTTACAACTATATGAAGAAAATGCAGCAGGTTTTGGTTTCCAAACAAAACAGCTTTTAGCAGCAGTGTTCTCTTTACATGGTAACAGTTAAAATATTTCTTGTAAAAATCAAATATTTATGAGAAAGAAGGATGAAATGTTCAGGATTTACTAACTAAAAGGTAAAAAATCAGCATGAATTTAAAGCTGTGAAGCTGCTTCCTTCTAAACACAGAAGGAACAATATGTGATGAATATCAGCATCAGGTGAACAGACAGAAAGCAGGATGAGAATCTCACAGCTTCTAGATGGCGAGGAGAGAGAAATATTCACAATATGCACAATAACTTCCATCCATGCACCTTCACTGCTTCATTATCCAGATTTCTGGCCTATAATTTCTCTAACTTAGCATTCTTAGCTGGACTGTTTAGCTCAGGGGTGCCCAAGTTCGGTCCTCGAGATCTACCATCCTATAACTTTTAGATGCAACCCTTCTCCAACGAGCTTCAATCAGATGTCATCTGCGTGTCATTCAGCTCTGCAGAGGCCTGGCAACGAGCCTGTCATTTGATTCAGGTGTGTTGGAGAAGGGCTGCATCTAAACCAGGGCTATTCAATTCGGTCCTATGAGGGCCGCAGTCCAGCAGGTTTTCCATGTATCCCTGCTTCAACACACCTGACTCAAATTAAATGGATCTAACAGCCAATCAAGTTCTGAACAATGACTAATTAATTTGAGTCAGGTGTGTTGAAGCAGGGATACATGGAAAACCTGCTGGATTGCAGCCCTCGTACGACCGAATTGAATAGCCCTGGTCTAAACTATGCCGCAGCGAATGCTGCTGGAATCAAAGCTAAAGGTGGTCCAAAGAAATATTAAAGTGTGTACATTTCTACCTCGGAGCTCACCTCTGAGCGGCGCACAAAAACTTTAAGGTTTATAAAAGCGTGCACACGCACGTCCCCATGCCTGTTTCTGTTTATAAATAAGAATCAACTCTAAAGCGGCCGGACGTGAGGAATGCCTTGCCACGCCCACATGGTGGCTATAAAAGGTCAAGTGAATAAATATTCATCATATCATATCCATGATGGATCAGGGGGAAAAGAAGCGGATATTTTTGGAATGTGAGACTGAGATCCTGATGAACCACGTTGAAAAATTAAAAAAGTTTTATCTGGTGGGCACGGTGTGGGCATTATAAATGTCAGAAAGGTAGAATAGTGGCAGCAGATGGTAGACGCTGTCAACGCCGTGTCAGAAGGTAAGACACGCCAGAGGGATCCGAACATGCGGCTGGATATCTCAGTTGGCAGCGCACCCGTCTTCCATGTGGGAGACAAAAGTATAAATCCCACAGGGGTGAATCGCTTTGGAGAAGCCGGTAATTTAGTCGTTTGTTTGAATTAAATATGTACAGTTACATCTGAGATTGGTAGCAGTTTATTTAATGTTAAATAATATATATAAGTCCTGCAGGTGCAGAGAGCCATGATCATCACTATTAACCAGGTGGACAAGGCGTTTCAGGAAATAAAGAGCATTGCGTAAGAACAAATAAATGAAAGGAAATGGTCCTCTTCAGCCAAACAAACAGGAAGTGGACTGATTTCAGACCGCCACACCTGGACCTGCTTTAACCAATCACAGGAGAGATTATGTGGCCCCACCCCCAGATCCCAGGTGTCACTAACCGCTGGGCACACTCATCTGTGCACCTGCATCATGTGCACTGTTTGATATCAAAAAGTGTGAAGACCTGCAAACACCTTGAGTCATACCTGTTGAGGAGGATCTGGGCTTGTTGAATCCTTTTCAGAGTCTGATGGTTTCGGATCTTCAGTTTTCTTTTCTTCTGGTTCTGTTCTTCTGGACTTTTGAGGCACTGGGGTGTTATCAGAACCGCCTTTTCTTTTTTCGGGACTCCTTGTAGTCTTTCGGTCTGGATGCTTTCTGGTCTCCGAGTTGTTTGTGACGTCTGTTTCTTCTGTCTTTTTGCTCGAGGTGTCCATCTCTGGAGACTTATCAGACTTCTCTTGGTTCATCCTTGAGGCCTCCTTCCTCCCCTTGGACCTCCTGCTGGTCTCCTCCGTGTCTGAGGTGCTGGTTCTGCTCGACCTCTTGCTGCCTCTCTGCTCGCTCCTCTTCTTTTTGTCCTGCCGAACGTCCCACCTGCAGAGACAGATGGTAGCTGAGTGACAGCAGGGAGAGGACAGGAAAGAAAACAGGATTTTTTGGGGAGGTGGTTCTGACCCATTGATGAGTCGGTTGTATTTGCGGGACAAGGTTCCATGAAGCCTGCAGCCGCCAATGCTGACGGATTTGGAGTCCAGCTGTCTGGCAGCTTTCATAGCTTCTGACTGGCTTGACATCTCCACGAAGCACTGAAACACAGACAGTCTGATTAGAAACGTATCAGCAGGAGCTCTGAGATGGATGGGGAGGTCAGAGACGTACGGGTCAGAGAAGCACGGGTCAGAGAAGCATGGGTCATAGACGCACGGGACATAGACGCACGGGTCAGAGACGCACGGGACATAGACGTACGGGTCAGAGACGCACGGGACATAGACGTACGGGTCAGAGACGCACGGGTCAGAGACGCACGGGTCAGAGAAGCATGGGTCATAGACGCACGGGACATAGACGTACGGGTCAGAGACGCACGGGACATAGACGTACGGGTCAGAGACGCACGGGTCATAGACGCACGGGACA
The DNA here is from genome assembly GCF_017639745.1 of Melanotaenia boesemani. Lineage (NCBI taxonomy): Eukaryota > Metazoa > Chordata > Actinopteri > Atheriniformes > Melanotaeniidae > Melanotaenia > Melanotaenia boesemani. The sequence continues at coordinate 5,265,801 of NC_055688.1, forward strand.
TAGACGTACGGGTCAGAGACGCACGGGACATAGACGTACGGGTCAGAGACGCACGGGTCAGAGACGCACGGGTCAGAGAAGCATGGGTCATAGACGCACGGGACATAGACGTACGGGTCAGAGACGCACGGGACATAGACGTACGGGTCAGAGACGCACGGGTCATAGACACACGGGACATAGACGTACGGGTCTGGAAACGGGTCTCCGTTTCCTGGGAAAGTCCTCTTTGTTTGGGGTACTGTGAAAACTAAAAACGAATTTTGCTTCAGATCAAAGAAGAGGACTCGGTCCACCTACAAACGCAGACCTCGGTCCGCTTCAAGTGGACCAAAAACAAAGAAGCGGATTACAAAATAAAGTGCAGTTTGGGTTCAGGGCATGGCATCATGGGTAAACACAACCAAAACATAAGCACATGTGAGACGATAGGTGGGTCTGGATGGGAAAAATGGTTCGCGGTCAGACGTGGAAGAACTCGAGAAGTTATGATAGAAATCTGATCAACCCAAGACCGCTAAGATCTGAGGCAGCTCCATATTTAGATTTTATTTACTAGAAACTGAAGATGTTCTGTATTAACCAACAGATAAACCAGTTTTCTACTTCACTGTCTCTTCTTCAGTAATTCTAGCTGCAGCGTCTCCTCTGGGGGAGAGTAAAACATGTTATTTAAAAGCTCCGATTTGTTTGAGTAGTGGAGCTCTAATGCGATCTTGGTCCGGAAATCCCCCTAACTGAACCGAGCCCCTTATCGGACCGAGTCTAGCTAACAATCCTGGTGTGAATGCGCCCTTTCATGTTCATCTCGCCAGCTGCTGGACAGCCACGGTAGCAGCCACAATAAAAAAGCAAATATAATGTATAAAAGCTTCTGTTGACATCCTAACATCTTATGAAATTCAATCAGTCCTCTGAATATATTGTTTATTTTTGTAAGTGTAGGTTAGAATGGAAAAAGATGACTTAACCAGAACAGCATCCAGGTGATAGACGTGAAAACTTCTCCAGTCTGACGTGGTGTTATTAGAAGTTTCAGTTACAGATTCAGTGTTACAGTGCAGAAAAAACAAAAGAGTGAGGTCATTTGAGGACGCAGGTCATAGGAGATTAAAAATTAGATGAAGATCAGTCAACTTCAGAAGGTCACTCCAAACAAACAGAGGTTCTGTCAGCTTCTACTACAGCTGACCAACATCTGAGGCTGAGTACAGATCCAAACCCTGAAACTCTGGGCTTCTGGACCCAAACAAGACGGGCAAAAAAAAGAAAAACGACCGGTCAGAACCAAAACACCGTAACTTCAGCAGAGGAGAAAACGTCTGACCTGTCGTCGGTTCCGGATGAGGAGGTATCGAACCACTGTCCCAAAACCCTTCATCAGTTTGAGGAACTCAGCATCGGTGAAACGCAGTGGCATGGCGCTGAAGTACAGAACTCTGCTGGACTGGAACAGAACACATAAACCTAAACCATCTTGGACTGACGAATCACTACAGACTGCTGATTTACAGAACCAAACCCGGTTCTTACCTCAGATTCTTCATCAGCGTCATCATCATCTGCAACAAACAGGAGTTTAAAACATCTCCACTTATCATTTTAAATAGTAAAAGCAGATCAAAACGTTCCAGGTGTTTACCTTGGTCATCAGTCTCCACTTCATCTAGAGTGATGCAGTTCTCCAGGTCCAGGGGGAAACCCGGTTCCTCCTGGAGACCAGAACAAAGAAGTGAAATAAATCTTCAGCTTCAGCTTTAACGTTCATAAAGCGAAGGATGTAACCACGAGTCAGATTAAAACTGAACTATCTGAGCTCCATTCTCAGAGGGAAAGGGGTAACAGGGATGTTCTATTTGGAGTTGTGATCACAATGTTTTTTCTGTTTCTTCATCAGTGCTGGGGAAAGTGATTTCTGTTTTGGCGAAATGAAGATGACAGAGGAGATTACATAATGTGTTGGAGTTAGCCGTTGAGTTCCTGTCATCTCTGCTGAGTTCTCATGCTCATCAGCTGCTCTGAACAACCAATCAGAGTGAGCGCTCTCACCAAAGGTCCCTGCGGTCTAAAATTCTCCTGCGGCATAAAAGGTTATTACGGACTAAGAAGTTCCTGATGTCCAAAGGTTTCTGAGGTCTAAAAGTTTCCTGAGGCCTAAAAGGTTCCTGCAGTCAGATGAGTTAAGTTAGGACCAAAACAGAACAGTAAAAAAAAAAAAAAAAACAGTAGAATGGCTCGGATATTTTGCATTTCTTCTCAGCTTTTACTTGTGGACACAAAAAAATGAATACTGTCCTGTGGTGGACCCTTTGTGAAAACAGGACTCAAAAGGCTGTTGTTGTCTAAAAGGTTCCTGCGCATTAAAACACTTTAATGTTTGTACTGAGCTCAGAGCTGGAGGTTTCACAGGATGAGGATATGTGCACCAACTGGTGCAGGAGTCAGGTGTGTTTTATCCAAGCGGCAACCTCAAGTGGTAAAATGTGAAGCCTATGTGGAAATGCAAAAAATTTGTTAGCCGGTTTTTAGCCGGCTAACAGTGCGCCTTAGCTTTAGCCCACATTTCTTCGTTAGCTGGTTAGCTCACGTTAGCTTCGGGTTCTCTTGGTTAGCTCTTAGCTACAGGCAGCTTGGAGTTTGATTGGTGTTAATCATCCACCCCAACTTCACATCCCCCTCTCAGCTCCACCTCTTTGCCCAATGAGCTTCAATTCAGCTCTTCAGAAACCAACGGGTGATGTCGCAGAGGCTCCGTCCATCTTTTATATACAGTCTATGGTTTTACCTCGTTTTCCTCAGATTCTTCATTCTGCTTTGTCGTCTTCATCTCCTCGTCTTCTTGTGTTCTCTCCATCTCCTCCTCTTTCTCCATCCTAGGTTTCTCCTGATCATCAGTTTTTACGTTCTTCTGCTCGTCTTCCTCTGTAAAACAAGTTTAACGGCCATGTATGTTGTTTTTAATGATCTGGTTTCTCTTAAAGTTTTTATTCTCACCTTCTCTCGATAAGTTAACTTCACCAGCAGCTTCTTCCTCCTCCTCTTCATCCACTATATTCTCTCCATCCTCTGCGATCACCTCCATCCCCTCAATGTCGCTCTCCTCTGCAGACAAGCTGCAGGATGAATATGCATGAGGTTCCTCACTCTTTTCTGTTGGCCTGTGAATTTAAATGATTCTGAGAAAGAAGAGGAACTCACTCATCGTCATCCTTCCGGCGATCTTCATCAGCAGCTTCAGCTTCTCTATCACCTCGGTGTGGTTCATCTGCAGTGCTGGTTTTAGCGGCTGTGTAGAGAGGAAGATGATGATCATGTACTGAAGGTTTGAGCCTACATCATCTGAGACATCTGAACAACTCTCTTACATCTGCAAAGATTCTCAACAAACAGGATGACTCACTACCGGCTGCTCTGATGGAAGCAGTGGTAAGATGTTGAGCTGAAGGAAAGATGTGGTCAGCAAAAAGTCTGTTTCTCTTCATTCAGGGTCTTTGTTCTCACCTGGTTTCTTCGGATCCTCCAGCTTCTCTGCAGACCGGTTTTGCTTGGAGGAACTGTTGCTGGACTTGTCTCTAGTTCTGGTACTTTTCTCTCTGCTGGAAATGTCTCTGGACCTGGACCGAGTTCTGCTCTTCTGAGCTCCATCTAACCTTTCTCTGGACCTAGACTTGGCTCTGGTCTTTCTTCTGGTTTCTTTCTTTTCTCTTGATTTGTCTCTGGACCTGGACCTTTTCTCTCTTTTGGACTTGTCCCTGGATCTGGACCTGGTCCTAGTCTTGTGATCTCTGCTACTTGTTCTCTGGGTTGAAACAGGTTCTTCTTCGTATTTCTTGGATGATGGAACCTGCCTGCAGGACAGAACCTGTATTACTAACAATGACTGAGTGGATCCAAACCACCAGACCAGTTTCTTTAGGCTGCACTCACGCAAGGGTCTTGTATTCTGCAGAGAAAGCCACAGTGACACGGTCCTTGTTGATCCTCAGAGTGTTTGATGAATAATAATCGACCAGTTTCTGAGCATCAGCAGTGCTCCTCATCTCCACAAAGGCCTGAAACATAAAGAAAATCAAATATAGCCTAATTAGAGTCTCATGGTCTGGTCTGCAGGGTTGTGGAAGCTTGAATGGTTTCGCTGGTATATCCACCAGCTGAACTGATAAAATTGTACTTTTAAATGGTAAAATTTGAATTTCTGCAACTGTTTTTGTTGATCATCTTTTCTCTCGAGGGCGAACTTCATTTTCTTACTGTCAGCGCAATAAAACCTTAAGAGGTTAAACCAGTCAGAGCTCTTCATGATGTCGACTTTATGACATTTTCAGCAACTTTGTCCATGACCACCACAGCCCTGATGAGGACCATGTATTAAAAGACTGCAGTATATACGTCATTTAGACCAGAGGCTGTACAGACAGATGCATCAGCTGTTGAACTGTAGTTCATTTTGTGAACCAGCAGGGCTAAAGCTTGAAAACCACAAGGAGAGCGATTAATGTTCATGTTATACAGCGCCTGATCCAAGTTTCACACCTACAGGATTCACAGTTGTACAACTCCACTCGCTTCAGTCGTAATTCCTGTCGTCTTTCTTGTGCGACAGTCATGTAAACATCATGTGACAGCTACACTGAGCTGTGAAATCACATTTTCAAAACTCATCACAGACTAATTTTCCATAAATGACTGAAACACTGAGAAATAAAACACAGAAAACTTGTGAAATGAAGTGAATAAAGATGGTTCTACTGAGTGGAGTTGCTCTAAATATTCTTAAGGCGGGGTGGGTCGGGACGCCTTTTTTTTTTTTGTTTGTTTCCACACGTGAAAACTGGAAAGGCTACCTACTGTCCAACCTGACCGGTCCTACTTTTTTGAGACCCTTCTGTTGGGGTACTAATCTAACCAACTCAACCCAAAAGGGTGGAGTTTGACACATGGCGTTCGTTGATTGGTTGAGAAAAAAAAAGGTCACTTCACGTGTGACCTGGCATACCAACAAAGCAGGAACGGCTCCTTGTTTAGAGCTACAGATTTTCTTTTTGTTGACTAAATCTCCGGTTAAAATGACGTAACGAAGCACCACCAAGAAGTAAGAACAAACTGTTGGATGACCGCCATTCTCCTCTGTTTTCTAAGTCGTGTTTTGGTTATACTACACTTATACTGGTTTACATGCTATTAGCTGAGGCATCTATTGCTATCAGACTGATACTTTGCCTCTCAGGTAAAGTTACAGCTGGCTGTAGGACGGCAAAGAGATGGCAGTTTACAAACCACATCCGCACTCTAAACGTCGTGTCCAGACCCACACCTGTTGGTAGAAATGAGGCTTTGGAGTTCAGATCTCAAATAACATGCTGACATTAATAATAACACCTACAAAGAATTTTGGATTTTAATCTTTAAAACGACTCAGAAATTACTTAAATTGACAGAAAGCATGAAGAGATAGGTAAAAAACATCAGGCAGATTAGGTTTTACTACAAGGACAACATATAAATTTGTTCTAGAGGAAACCTCAGTGTTTTGGCCACAGGTGTTACAGCCCCAGGCTTAACAGCCTGAAGCCATTGTGTAAATAGGACTGTGCCAGTGCTTCCTGGTGATTGGCTGTGGGACTGTTTCCTGGCTCTGCCTTCCTTTGTCAGGATTGGTCGCTGACTGTTCCAGCTCTTCAGTGGCTGACCAATCAGGATGATGCTTCGCCTTCAAATACCTTGGATTACCTTCATTCATGGCAGCTGTGTACGATTGGGACACAGTTCGCCAGTTTGGGTGTGATCTCTGGACTATTTGTTACCCTGTGTGGGTTTTGAGTACAATTTGAGGTTAGGATAAGACAGCGTATTTGCTCTTAGTTTGCCTGATTTGCCTCTGTTGGATTTGACATCCTCCCTGAATTGAGTTGATTTGTTGTGAGTTTAACTGAGTGAATTTGAGTTTAATTTCCTCTGTTTACCGCCAGTGTGAGCGTGTATACCTGTTAAAAGGACACTTAGTTATATTTTGTATTTTTGTTTGCGTGAGCTTTTATTTTGGGGATATATATATATATATATATATATATATATATATATATATATATACACGCAATACCCATGAATGGGGATGTGACGTCATTTGTCCTAGTAAGAAGGCCATTTTAGATATCTGAAATATTTATTTTGACTATAGGAAGAATTTCAATGCTCACGTGGGCAATGACAGCGAGACCTGGAGGAGCGTGATTGGGAGGAACGGCCCCCATGATCTAAATCCGAGTGGTGTTTTGTTGTTGGACTTCTGTGCTTGTTAAGAGTGTCCACATGTGCACCTGGCACCAGGACACTCTAGGCCTCAGTTCGATGATCAACTTTGTAGCTTTGACTTGACTTGCGGCCACATGTGCTGGACACTCAGGTGAAGAGAGGGGCGGAGCTGTCAACTGATCACCACCTGGTGGTGAGTTGGCTCAGATGGTGAGGGAGGATGCCAGGCAGGCCTGGCAGACCCAAGCATGTTGTGAGGGTTTGCTGGGAACGTCTGGCAGAGTCCCCTGTCAGAAAGAGTTTCAACTCCCATCTCCGGCAGAGCTTCAACCATGTCATGGGTGAGGCGGGGGACATTGAATCCGAATAGGCTGTGTTCCGTGCCTCTATTGTCAAGGCGGCCAGCCGCAGCTGTGGCCATAATGTCGTCGGTGCCTGTTGTGGCGGTAGCCCCTGAACTCGTTGGTGGACACCGGAAGTGAGGGATGCCTTCAAGCTGAAGAAGGAGTCCTTTTGGGCCTTTTTGGCCCATGGGACTCCAGAGGCAGCTGATGGGTATCGACCGGCTATGCAAAGCGCAGCTTCAGCAGTTGCTAAGGCAAAAACTCGGGCATGGGAGGAGTTTGGAGAGGCCATGGAGAATGACTTCCGGACGGCTTCAAGGAGATTCTGGTCCACCATCCCGCAGCTCAGGAGGGTAAAGCAGTGCTCCATCAACACTGTGTACAGTGGGGGTGGAGGGCTGCTGAACTCGACTCGGGACGTTGTGAGGCGGTGGAGGGAATACTTCGAAGACCTTCTCAATCCTACCAACACGTCTTCCGTTGAGGAAGCAGAGTCTGGGGTAGCTGGTGCTGGCTCTCCCATCTTTGGGGCTAAGGTTGCTGAGGTGGTTAAAAAGCTCCTCGGTGGCAAGGCCCCAGGGGTGGATGAGGTCCGCCCGGAGTTCCTGAAGGCTCTGGATGCTGTAGGGCTGTCTTGGTTGACACACCTCTGCAGCATCGCGTGGACATCGGGGACAGTTCCCCTGGACTGGCAGAGTGGGGTGGTGGTCCCCCTCTTCATAAAGGGGGACTGGAGGGTGTCGTCCAACTACAGGATCACACTGCTCAGCCTCCCTGGTAAAGTCTATTCAGGGGTGCTGGAGAGGCGGGTCCGTCGGATAGTCGAACCTCGGATTGAGGAGGAGCAGTGTGGTTTTCGTCCCGGTCATGGAACAGTGGACCAGCTCTACACTCTCTTCGGGGTCTTTGAGGGGGCATGGGAGTTTGCCCAACCAATCTATATGTGTTTGTGGACTTGGAGAAGGCATTCAGCTGTGTCCCCAGGGACTCCTGTGGGGGGTACTCTGGGAGTATGGAGTGCCGGACTCACTTGTATGAGCTGTCCAGTCCCTGTACGACCGGTGTCAAAGCTTGGTCCGCATTGCCGGCAGTAAATCAGAATAGTTTCCAGTGCGGGTTGGAATCCGCCAAGGCTGTCCTTTGTCACCGATTCTGTTCATAACTTTTATGGACAGAATTTCTAGGTGCAGCCGAGGTGTTGAGGGGATCCGGTTCGGTGGCCTCAGGATTGGGTCTCTGCTCTTTGCGGATGATGTGGTTCTGTTGGCTTCATCGGGCCGTGATCTTCAGCTCTCACTGAAGCGATTCGCAGCAGAGTGTGAAGCGGCTGGGATGAGAATCTGCACCTCCAAGTCCAAGACCATGGTCCTCAGGCGGAAAAGGGTGGAGTGCTCTCTCCGGGTCTGCAATAGGGTCCTGCCCCAAGTGGAGGAGTTCACGTATCTCGGGGTCTTGTTCACGAGTGAGGGAAGCATGGAGTGGGAGATCGACAGGTGGATTGGTGCGGCGTCCGCAGTGATGTGGACTCTGCATCGGTCTGTTGTGGTGAAGAGGGAGCTGAGCCAAAAGGCAAAGCTCTCGATTTACCGGTCGATCTACGTTCCTAACCTCACCTATGGTCATGAGCTGTGGGTAGTGACCGAAAGAACAAGGTCGCGAATACAAGCGGCCAAAATGAGTTTTCTCCACAGGGCGGCCGGGCTCTCCCTTAGAGATAGGGTGAGAAGCTCGGTGATCCGGGAGGGGCTCAGAGTAGAGCCGCTGCTCCTCCACATCGTGAGGAGCCAGATGAGGTGGCTCGGGCATCTGTTCAGATGCCTCCTGGACGCCTCCCTGGTGAGGTGTTCCGGGCACGGAATAATAAATAAAAAATATTGTAGATGTTAGAAAGGATTTTATAGCTATCTAAAATGTTTTTCACTTCTGAGATCTGAAATGAAAATTATGACTAGAACCAATTGGATTCTGGATATCAGAAACTCACATTTTTCCTAGTAAGAATTCTGTTTCTGATATCCAGAATGATTATTTAAGATGGGAGTAATGTAATTTAGGATAGCTGGAAGTAAAAATGCAATACACATGAATGGGGAATGTGACGTCATTTGTCCAAGAATGTCATTTTAGATTTCTGAAATATTTATTTTGACAAGGAAGAATTGAATTAAAGATATCTCAAATGTCCATTTTGACTAGGAAGAATTGAAATACAGATATCTGAAATACATATCCTGTTAAGCTAATAAATGTTAAAACGGCTTGCCATGAGTGGCATGCCTTTCTGCATGTAGGGTGGCTCCCTGCTCATGGCTTTCTTTATAGGCTGCAGAGGGAGAGCGCCATTTGGATTCCCTCCGTCCCCTCCGGGATTCACTGGCGCTGCACTGGTGGAGTCCGCAGACTATATAAATCTGGACCAGCATCCTGTATATCAGGTTCAAATTATTTTGTTTTTAGGGTGCCAGACATTGCAGATGTCCGGCCGGACTCATTAATCCCTGGCGGCCCTGCTGTGTTTGCTTATTACGATTATGTTTTGGCTTTAAAGGACTTGGCACGAGCATTTCGGCGCTCATGCATCCAGTCGGGCTTGGTTCATTTATGGTATCAGTCCAGCATATGTGACCGCCTGGACTTTCTGGGAACAACCCAGTCCTTAGTTATTTAAATTAATTTACAGGCACTTTTAATTGTGTTTTTATAGAGTTTGATGTTTTATCTTGGGTTTTAACATTTGTTTTGTATGCAGGTGTTGGGACCCGAGGCAGCCTTCCTTAGCCTGGTGGTGGTTTTCCTAGAGCGCATGCCTCGGTCGCATGTAGCACACGGGTGATTTTGAGTTTTTCCTATTTTGGTTTTATGCTGCTGATGGTTCCAGCCCCATACTTTTAATTAAGTGTGGTTTTATTTAGTTTCCTTGATTTTAATTTAGTTTCTTTGTGCCTAAATAAATAGTTTAACCTTGAACTGTCTGCCCGGTGGTGTATAAAACAAACCTGTGTGTTATTGGGGGTTAGTGTTCCCGGAGACAGCCCCTTTCTCCGGGTGGTGTTTTCGAGCAACATTTCCCTGTGGCTATTCACTGGCCATCTAGACCCATCACCAACTTCATAACGCCACACTAATACAATTAGCTACATCAGTTAGCTAGTATATCTACATCAGCTAGCTAATACATTAGTTAGCATATAGCTACATCAGTTAATTGGTACATTAACAAATTGATAATACAGCTAGGCCTGTCGCGATAAGCAATAAGTCAATTAATTGAACGATAAGAAAATAAGAGCACGATAAGTTTGCCGGCCGCGATAATTTTTATTAGTCCCCCCTTTACCATAAACTGTGTATGACAATAGGTTTCACTATGGCGTATTTCGACTCAACGCTCTGGTTTGTTGCGGAGTGATCTCTCTGGTGTCATACTTGACTGCAGCATGTTGCAGCACGAGCCGGTAAGCCGCATTTGTTTTGCAGGGCTGCCAACACGCAATGGCCGTGAGACTTGCGCATTTAAGTGGCTTCTCACGCTCTCGCGCTAAACCTCCGATTCTCATGCTGAAATATGTAAATAAGTCGAATGGAGAAATAATAGATGCAAGCACCTCCTCTTTTATCATTTCGCTGCTCCCCACATGTAAGCAGAACACACACATCTAGCTTACGACGTCAGTACAAAGCCCCCACTTCCTGGTCTACCGTAATAACCCCTGTAATCCGCAGGCACATTACGCAAATAGAGTCAGCCTATATACTAGTGTTGTGCGATGTGTCTAACTTTGTGTGTGCGATCCAGCAGCTCAGTGCGCGTGAGAGTGAGCGTGAGCGCAGAGGGAGGAGAAGAAGAGCTTATGAGGAACGAGAGTAGCAGAAGAAGAAAAGGTGTGAAGAGAAGAGACGGAGCGGTTAGGCAGAACAGTCAGGAAAAACAATAACGGTGCGTTATAATAAAGCCGTTTCTCAGCACAACCGCTGTTTCCTTTTTTTTATGGTGCTCCACGCCGTGAGCGGCGAGAGAAGAGAGTAATTGGGAGTTAACCCCGAAGCCAACTCCACTTCGGCCCTGGAGAGGACGGATCTCCCCCGTGTCCTCCGACTACTATCGGCGGATAAGAAGCGGGAATGGTTAACACTAGCGTATTTGACAAAATACACATTAAGAGCAATGCCGGCTAATCGAGAGGTTTGGGAGGATTCCCAGTGGGCTGCATTACTTTTGGGCCGGCGTCCCGGCTTATGTGAAAAAGGCGCTTTTATTTATTTAGTTTATTGATCTTTGAAAATGTGTACTTGCATTATTATTATTGTATTAGTTGAGAATGGTCTCAAAATGACACATTAGCGCTTTGCGCAATATTATCGTTTATCGCGATAATTTCTGAGAAAATTTATCGTACAGCTAAATTTGTTATCGTGACAGGCCTAAATACAGCTACATCAGTTAACTACAGTAGGACGTTCTGTTGGGCTCTGTAAAATTCCATCATCAATATGATTGTATTTGGATACGTGTGGAGAACTGTGACTATTTTAAATCTGTTGGTACTAAGAAAGTGACAGCTACTGTCTTGACATAACATGATTACTTCCTTTCAAACAGATCTAAAAACATGTAAATGCCTCAGCCTGATCAGTTTGCCACTTCCTTTAACCATTGATCACATTATCAGTTTCTGCCGATTCTTCATTTTCAGGTGATTTCTGAAACCCCTCTTTTTATCCAGTGGGCATTCAACGGTCGGTGATGTTTACTTCCCTGAACTTAACGTACTTTATGATTACATTTTCTTAAACTCTAAACTGAGGAGTCTTTCCTTTGTCCCTTCAAACAGAGACTTCCAATACTCCAGAATATATTTATAAAACTCAAAAGTGTTTTAATCAAAACAACTGCACAACAGAGTCACAGATACACACCTACGTTTATGTCCTCAGTAAATCTTCATGTAGCTGCTCATCTTCTCTTTCTAAGACTGTGGCAGTTTTTCTAGTCATTTTAATCAAACTGAGTCAAAACTTTAAGACGTTTCACTGTTTTCTATCATGATTTCAGGTCTGAATGCTCCTTCAGGGGCCACAGTTAGGATCATATTCCCACCTCAGAACAGCATCAGCTCACCTTGGACGGCAGGAACAGTGTGTAGACCGGCATGCCGAAGCGTTTGATGATGCTCATCAGATCCGAGCGTCCGTCCTGACCAGTTGGCGCCGGAGTGAAACTCAGCACCTGAGAGCTCTGAGGAGACAAACATCACTGACATGACTTCCTGTGGTCCAGTCAACAACAAAAAAAGAAAACAAACAAACATCTGTGCTTCGTTGTTCCTCTGAGAGTCCAGCACAAACTCAAACAGGACTCAGAGAAATGGGACCAGTGGAGGAAAAAAAAAAATCAGTGACACACCGAGTCTGTGGCGTGTGTGTTTTCAGGCCTCCTACCTGCAGGAAGTTGAAGGCATTGGAGATGCTGAACTCAATCTTCTCTCCTTTCACAGTTGGAGGATAGTTGCTGTGAAACTTTACCAAATCGTTTGCCTGATCAGCGGATCCCAGCTCCACAAATGCCTGATGAGATCACACACACACACACCAACATAAACACACACTTAATCTTCCAACACACAGAGCCCAGAAACCTGGTAATTTCCTGATTTCTGGATTATCAGGTAATTCAAGCGATCAAGTGCATCAGAGTGCAATAGTAACAGTCCGTAAAAGAAATGGCATTTAATTCCAGATATGCGGTCTTATTTATTTTCACTGTTGTAGTATTTATGTCCCAAACAAATGACAGCTGGTCTGCTGAAGGACGGCTGGAAGTCAAAGCTAGCTGAATGTTTGTCCTGTGTTTCTAAACTTTCTACTCAGGTTGAGGTGGTTAAAAAAGAAGCCTCCCACGTCCAGGCAGGCGACCTGTAGCCTTTTCCATCTGAGAGTTAATGTGTAAGATTTATTTATTCTTTACACAGGAGAGGAGATTTAGCTGGAATGAGACTTCTTAGTTACTTTACTTTTTGTTATAGAAGTAGTTTTTTTGGCATGAAAGGATAGAAAAATAAAGTTTTTATACATTATAGTGCTGATAAATTTATTCACACATATTTGTGATAATTGTAAAATTGCGATTAGTTCTCTGACAATAATTGTACAAACAAAGTCTGTAATGGTGACATCCTTAATTCTGATCTGATTATCATTAAACAATTACTTCCCGTTAACAGATTTTAGTGGTCATGTAACAGGCTCAGTATTAACTTCTGTGCAGCCACAGAAAGAGGTTCACCAGGACGAGTTACCATGAAAGATGTGCTCTTGATGTGTGTGTGTGTGTGTGTGTGTGTGTACTGAATAACGTGCACTCACTAAAGATGGAAACATGAGGATTTTGATGAGCTTTCCAAAAGGTTCGACCAGTTTTCTCAGAAACACTTCGTCCACAGACTGAGCCGGAAACTTTGCACACACCACCTTCCCTTTCTCTGAAGTCTGACAGGAAACACACACACACACACATAGAGCTGGTCAGTTCACGCTGCAGCAGCTGAACTCAGACACGATGAACGTCAGGTTTAAGTTTCACCTTCTGCGCCTTCTTGTTCGGTGGCAGTGCTGCTGGAAACAAGAGACTCATTAGACCACAGATCAGAACCACGGATCAGAACTCTGAACGGACCAGTGAGCTGGATTTACCTCGTTTCTCACTGGTTCTGGCTTTGGGAGCTGGTGGGGCGGGTCGGTCTGTCTTCTTCTGCCTGTCTGATTGGTTGTCATTCCTTAAATGGCAGAAATATTTCATGACACACAAACACACATTTTTTAGAGATACTGATCTTAGGTTCTGGTTTAGTCCTAGTCCTGTCAGCAATCAGGAACAAGACCTATGATACCACAGAGTCGGACCTGATCTGCTAAACACAATCTAACACCAGGAAGTTTTCCAAGAAGGTCTGACCCTGTCAGTCTGGACTGGAAGACCGCAGAGACACGATCCTATCTGAAGCCCCGCCTCCCGCTTGGAGGCACACCTCAAAGTGTGAAACCAGGATGTTTCAGCTAAGTTCCTGCTGCAGATTTCTGCAGGTGTGACCAACACCTTATTTCTCTTATTCATTAGTGTCAACATCACACTCTCTCTCTCTCTCTACCCCTGCAGCTTGCTGATAGAAACTGCAGGAATAATTCTGACTGGAACACACGAGATTAAATGGAGGAGGTCAAGCATCGGACCCCTAAAACCCTGACACCTGAATAAGGTTCAGTTGGTCCAAACAGAGCTGCAGAAATGTACTCACTGAATCACTCTGAGTGATCATCTAAGTCATGATGATGATGATGAAGATGACAAATGTTTAGTGTTTCACTGACCTGCTGTCTGTGTCCATGCGACAGTCCCAGTTAGGAAACCTGGAGAAGAGGTAGTTATGGGTATCAAAGCAGTAAAAATGCTGTGGCCATTTTTATTGAGTCGTTTACTCCCTAAATCCCATGTGTATATGTACGTTTTGAAGTAAAGAAAAAAATCAAAATAGAAGCTTGGATGAATGAAGACAACGAGGCAAAAAACGCTCAGCTTAATTCAGAACCAAATGCAGAATTAGATCCACCATCAAATGTTAAATAATTTGGATTTTTTCCTTAAAAATAATTTAAAATGTTCTCATTTGCTGCGAGGGATAAAAGGAAGCTTCCCTATAAACAATCTGTCTCCTACATCAACAATGTCTTTGTCAAGTTTTTCTCCTTCAAAATAAGAGTTCCGTGCCAGAATAACTTTGGTGCAATGTGTTGCTCTTTCCAACTTTCTGGTTCTTTAACAATCATAATCAACTCCCCGCGGCTGCCCAACAACAACAAGGCAGCGTTTGGTATTTTATGTCGGTAAAAGAGCAGCGGCCTGCAGGTGTGGAAGCTAGTAAAAGAAGCGGACCAGAAATAGTTTCAGAAAAACCTAAAAAGGCTCGACATCCTGCTAAAAAAGCAAACGACCAAGAACGGATAAAACGAGGATCAATATTGGAGAATCTTTTGAAAGGTGGAGAAATCTGAGCTGGCAAAGTTTCTCCTCGAAAGGAATTTAGCTTAAAATAACTGAAAAGTTTATCTTGATTTACAAAGATTTTAATTTATTTCTCGGCACTCATTAAATTAATTTGTGTGACTGTATGGATGTATTAGTGGAGTAAACTGGTGGCCTGTTAGTTTACAACAATAAATGTAATGATGTTTGGGCCGAGTGAATACTGTGTTTATCCTTATAAACGTATGAAATTACTATCAAGTTCATTTATTAATTGAGACTAAGGTAAAACAGCCACTGCGTGGCATTTGTTGATTAATGTAGCGTTTGTTTACACTCTTATTTTATGCTAACGTAAATTAGCGCGTCAAATTAGCGCTAGCATTGCAAAGCATAGCAACTTACTGTGTGTGAATCATCTTCACTCGTCATCATGATGTTTGCTGGCGCTTCATAGACTGTATAAAAGAACGGTCGTCTCACAAACCGGCAACCTACGCAAAACTCTTGGGGGTGGGGGGGGAGAACGCTCTCCGTGTTTTTTCTCTTTTGACTGCAGTTCTGATTTGAAACACTAGGTATCAATGCTACTTATTTTGCCTTTAAGTCAAAAGCAGCATCTTTGGTTGGTGGCATTGAACTGCAAGATAGCATTTTACAAGTAGTTGAAAAATTGTGTGTGTGTGAGACTCACTGTTGCAGCAGTACCAGCTGCCCATCAGCATGAATAGTGCCATTGATGTGCTGAATCCAAACCTGTAACACAAACAAAAGGAAATTATCCGTCACCATCTTTGAGCTTCCAGCGTACGGCTGCAGCTCCCATCATCCCTGAGCACAACCCCCCCCACACCATCCCACACCTGCAGTGAGACATGAGGAGGTCAGGTGGACTTACCCGCTCTGACAGGACAGTGATATCACACAGAGAGCACGAGTATGGGAACACCTGCGGGGACATCCCATGGAAGTCCAGAGCTTGTTTCCTGGAGGGGGCCGAGTCCGAGGCTCGGCTGCTGTAGGAGGAGGAGGCGGAGGGTCCAGATTCGCCGAGGGCCTCCCAGGGACTGGACCAGTTCTTGTTGAGAGCAGGAGGTGTTCTATAATCAGTTCGTCCAGAATCTGAGATATGAGGAGCGGGGGCTCTGGTTGCTGGTCCTGCTGGGCTGCAAGAGGGAACTGGACCAGTCTTACCATAGTCTGGGGGTCGTGGTCTGTGGTCGTAGTCCACCAGGTGTCTGGATGATGAAGATGAGGAGGATGGTGTTGATCGGACACTACCGATGGTCATGGGATTCCCCCAGCGGTCCAGGAGTGGTTCAGATGAAGTTGTGGTGGACTGGCGGTGGTACTGGGCTGGATGGTTGCTGAGCTGGTCCCAGTCTCTGGAGGAGAAGCTGGTAGAGGTTTGATGGGCAGAGCTGGAAGAGTAAGAGGAGGAGGAGGATGTGGGAGGAAATGGTGTGCCGATTCCCCTCTCGTCTTTGATCTGTTGGAGGATGTGCGGCAGAGACTCGATGGTCAGAGCGTCTTCAGGCATCTTGGCGAGCAGAGCCAGATCCTTAGGCTGCAGACCGCAGCTGCTCAGGATGCCGCGAACGCTGTCCCGTGAGTTCTGAGCCGGCTGCAGCCTCACTGAGCTCCTGGAGGCTGAGAAAGAGGATGAGGAGGAGGAAGAGGACAGGTAGGAGGAGGAGAAAGACTCCTGAGGTTCTTTGTAAAAGCTGCTGTCAGCTGCGGAGCTGTAACTCGGTGGGTTGGGCCTGAAGTTGGAGTCTGACAGCGGATGTTGGTACGGGTAGTTGTGAGACATGATGATGATGATGATGAGGAGGAAGCAGCGGTGGAGAAACGACTGAAGCGTTTCCTGCAGAAAGAAGCGTCGGGGAAGACAGAAGACGTAACCTGTTACAGGAAGATGGAGTATAAGATGTCTTGAGAGAAAACAAAAAGTCTGACGGTACACGAACACAACACGATCAGCTCAAGGTGAAAGAACCACAACATCAGCATCAGATCCTGATCTTCAATGGAACATTTCAACAGCTCAAACCGCATCACAAGAAAAAGTTGATAAGTTTTCTCAAAAAAAGTCTGTTAAATAAGGTTCTCAGCTTTAACTCGTCCCAGTTCAGTAAATGAGTGTTTAATAAAATGATGAGGATCATTAGAGATTAACAGACACAAGTCCAGAGAAATAATTTCAGCTTTTTCTTTGACCAACTTCATGAATCTGCTGCAGAATCAATCAGTCAAAGTTGTACTAGAAACAAACAAAGACTTAAAGTTGATAGAAAATCCAGTAACATGGTTCTGGAAAATTCCCCAACCAGCAGATTAAGTGGGGACTGGTAAGGGTGTCAGGATTGGGTATAAAAGCAGCATCCACCAAAGGTTTAGTCTTTCCAACAAGATGGGTTGTGTCTCGTCACTTTGGTCCAAACTCCATCAGAGAATCATCAGTAAATTTAACAAATATTTCTCAATGACAGATTGCAAAGAACTTTGGTCTTTTAGCAACTATGTTGGGGAAAGATTCAGGAAGTCTGGAATCTCAGAGTGGAAAGGACAAAGACCGAAACCATTCTGACATTGTCACACATGGACTCCATAGGACCAGGAGAACCATTTTCACTCAACACAGTTCGCCGCTGGATCCAGAACCAGAACCCGAGGATTATACAAGGATGAAGACATTTATAAACTCTCAGCAGAAACAGCACAAAGTTCATATCAGATGGACATAAAAAACAGTGGACACATGTCCTGTGGACAGATGAGTCCACATTTCAGCTGCTTTTGGGACAAAGTTATGTTTGCTTCCACGCTCCAAAGATAAGAAAAATCCTCCATGATGTTATCAGAGAAAACTGTGATGGTGAAGATCACAAGTGTCCATGAAGGACATCATCAGTGTCTCTTTCACAGCATTTATAGCTCACAGCAGTATTATCTCTGATGTCATTCGCAACAGTTACCAGTAATTATTTCATCTGCTGTCTGCGTGCTGCCTCTTTCTATCCTGATACCTGGTTCTCATCACTCTGATACAATAATAATCATATCTACGCATCATCTGATATAAACAGAAAATATTATTGTTCATCATATCTGAGTAGAAACACATGTATGACCAGAAAATGTCATCATCAGCAGATTCTACATTCTGTTTACAGATAAAATGAAGCTGGTCAGAGAAGAAGCTGGAAATAATTTATGTTTAATAAAGGCTCAAATTATTGACTTGATTCCAAGTTAATTTCTTTGTTTAACTTTTAAAATCCCAAAAGTGGTTTGGCCAATAAAAATAATTAAAAGAAAATGGTGACGCGAATAGCTAAGTGATCCTTCTGATCGTGTGTT
This sequence comes from Melanotaenia boesemani, assembly GCF_017639745.1. Classification (NCBI taxonomy): domain Eukaryota; kingdom Metazoa; phylum Chordata; class Actinopteri; order Atheriniformes; family Melanotaeniidae; genus Melanotaenia; species Melanotaenia boesemani. The sequence goes on from NC_055688.1 coordinate 5,283,777, forward strand.
TACATTCACGGTCCAGCACATAGCTAACAAACACCCAGAAAAGAGCTTTTAAGCCGTCGGTAAGAGAACATAAAACAAGTTTATATGAGCGCTGAGGGGAAAATAAACAAGCTGAAGCCGTGTCTAAAATTTTGTTGTCAAACTGTTTAAATTATCAAAGAAGTGTCGGCTAATATTGTTAGCTTCTGGAGCTAACGATAGGGGGGGAAACTCGTTAGACTCACCTGTGATCAAGCGTGAACGTTTTCAGGCGAAGCACGAAGCTGCAGAGAAACCCAAGCTAATGCATGCATGAATTACTCTGTTGCTGATGTTAGTAACGATTAGGAAACCTAAGAAAAACGAAACCAATGAGAAGCTAAATGACGGCACGTTTCTTCTTCTACAGTTTCTACATGTTGTAAACAGAAGCCTTTGGCGCCACCTGCTGGCGCAGAGAATGAAACCGTTAACCAAACTGGCAACATTTAAAAAGTGATACATTAAATTATAAATACATATTAAAATATATACAACAGACAACAATAGCAATTGTTCAATTAACTAAAATAAATAGAAGTCAAATTAAAGAGAAAAATGTTCAAATAAGCATATATGTTTAAACCAAGAATAATATAAACTTCCAAACATATCTATAAATAAGTTTTAAAAGGAGCTGGAAAAAAAGCCTATATCATTTAACTATTTTCAACTAAGTCGTCATGAAATTTGGACTTGAAAAAAAAGTAAAATTTAAATAAAACATTCCTCTATATAAATGAAGTTCTCAGAGATAAATTTAAGTCTCTCTAGTGTTTTTTTCAAACAACAAAAATTAACTAATGGACGCTAAATAGCTGAGTAGCGCTAGATGATTGTAGTTTTTAAATTAATTTTCTTCATGCAGCATTAAAAGCATTGAAACAAACATATATTACATTGTAAACCTGACTGAATGCATCATGAAAATTTTTTTTCCATAATAATCACTGTGCAAGTGCTTCTCTTTAACTAGAAAGTCCAGCATAATTATACTGCAAGTGCTTCTTTTTAACAGGAAGTAAAGAGATAAGTTCAATTAAAGACGTTTGACCCATCCAGGAAACATAAACATTGTACTTACATACTCTGTCTTTTATACCTACTACGTCCTTGAGTGTATACATATCTGTATTGTGCTTATTCATGAAAGCAGATCTCTTATCTGTGGTTAATGTATATCCAGAAATATTTGCTCAAAATAAATTTTTTAAAAGTACACCAGCCAAATCAACTGGTCTCCAAGCTTTGTCTTAATGTCTGACAGTAATAAAACCTAAACTACAGAATCTGATAATATGAAATGAAAAATACTTTATTAATCCCAAAGGGAAATTCAATATTCCACATGTTCCAGGAATTCAGAAAAACAAGCAAAGAAAAACACTTGAATTCTTTTTGATTCACAAAGGACCATCCAGGACCAGGTCTAAGACCAGGACCGTCTGGTTTGTTAGCAGCCTGCATCTGTGATGGTTCCATCAATGCTGAATGGTCAGTAAGGTAGTCCTGGTGCTGGACCACCATGGCACCTCATTCACACTCCAGCAGCTGGTCTTCTTGAGTCCAGATGTTAGAAGAAGAGCTGGTGCGCCGCCGAACTGGAACGACTTTGTGAGAAATGACTCTGACATCAGATTCAAAGATGAGAAAATATTTATTGATGAAATAATAAAATGTGTAATATATTTGCTGTGTTCTATTTTGAATAAAATGATAATTTATTAAAATGTTTAATCATTCTGTTTACATTTACATGACACATTGTCCCAACTGATTTGGACGGGGAGTTGTAATTAGATGTTTGTTCTGGCTTCCTCATGTCAACATTTTAACCAGCAGGTCCTTCGATATGGTCCTTCTGGTCTTCAGACCAACTCTGGTTTATGTTCATCTCATCATCATCATCAGGTCTCTTTGTGTTTATTTTAAAAATCCGGTTATTTGTCCACACAGAGTCAAAGAGGAAAACTCCAACAGAAAAACTCTCCAGCAGGTTTTCTTCACACAGACGTCAGGAACCAGTTTTCTTGCTCCAAAACATGAAGATGTTAGAAAATAAACAAATGATGCCGTTCATAACAAACATTATACTGGATTTAATATGAAATTAAGAAGAAAAAAGCCACTGCAAAAGAACTAAAATAATTTCTGTTTAATACTAAAACATTAAATGAATAAATATAATTTATAAGGATGACAAAAAAAGAGTGAATGAATAACATTCAACGCTTAACAAATTATTCAAATTATTTGTGTTATAAAATGTGAAGCTACGGATCAGCTGTTGTGAGCTGTAGGTTAACTTGTAGAAATGTGTGACAAGTGAGTAAATGTAAATAAAATCAGTGTGACAGACAATAATTTAAAATGCAGACTTAAAAAACAATTAGGAAAATACAAAACCTACTAATTGGAAAAGTTGTGCTAATAAATGTAAATTTTATTATTCTACACATGGAATGGAAATCAAAATAAAAAAAATAAAAGAAGAATAAAAACATTAAAGATTTTATCAAACTAACGTAACTGATCACACACTAGAAATAATGTCATAAATTTCTGTTTTATGTTTTAAAAGGAGATTATATGTATCTAATGCTGAGTTAAACTCATTATATCTACAACATCATCCACTGTAATCCAGACATAAACCATCTATACATAAATATACACAGCATCCACATACATGTAGTAAACAGTAGAACTGTCCTCCACCATCAATGTTCACGTTCAAACAAAAGTTTAAAGAATTAAGAAATAACCACACAGCCTCTGTATGTGTGGAAGGTTGTTTTGTTCTGTGTTGTGATGGCTGCGTCTTGTATGTTCGGCAGAGCAGGAAAACAGCTTTACACTGAGTTTTTAATCCTTTTCTTTAATCCTTTTTTTTGTCATGAACATCATGGCTTCATTGTTATGTGTATGTTAGCTCATGTTTTCACACAGTTATTACAGCATAATAAAATGGTATAATATGTGCAAAATGAACAAATAGTACACAACAACAGAAATGTTCAGCCATAAAATAAATCTGAATAAATCTTCTGACATCCGGAAATTAAAAATTTAAGAAGACAAAACAGTGAATTTCAAAATAAATCTTTAAAAACATGAACACGTTTAAAGTTTGTGTCATTTTGAAACTTATGCCGTTATCTGGTGTGTTCTCTGTTTGAGCTGCAGTGACTCTAGCTGTACAGCAGGAGGCGCCACAGACCACATATTGAACACCATTCTACTTATTCTGTTGGTTCTGACCCACAACAATCTGGACACTAAAAACAAGTGTTTGCATTAACCCATAAGAGCCAGACATGACATATTTGTCACATACCGTTTCTGAGACATTTAACTTTAATTTATGGTATAAACTTTGCTTAAAATCCTGTTGAACACAATCTGATACTCGTCTTCTGTCCCCTAATAGATACCCAGGAGCAGAAAACCACATTATAATATTTTTAAACTATCACATGGTAATAAATGGTAGATATCCCTCCCAAAAAATGTTAATTATTTGTTATATTTTGTTAAAGTGCCAAATAAAGACCTCATATTAAAAACATTGGACTTTTCTTACCATTTTTTCATGGGTCGGGCCTTTATGGGTTATTAATTCAGCTGATTGTTTTCTGATAAAATAAGTGAAAAAGTATTCATTAAACTAATTTGCTACTAAAACAGCAGATAACTTTGGCAGCAGCTGGAGGCCTCCTAATGAAAGAGGTTGTTTAGTTTTCTGGTCAACATTAGAGTAAAAACACCAATGAATCAATAATCAGTTGGTCATCAAACGGTAAAAGTTAAGTGTAACTTATTTATTTGTTAACACATATTTCATGCCTTATAATTCAAGGCTTAAAGAAAAACAAATGAGACCGTTCAAGCAGAAATAATAAATCTTCACCACAACACACTGATACAGAGAAGAAGAGGTTTTTCCATCCTTCACCTTTCATTACATACGCACAAACAGCTTCAAAGTTTTCATGGAAGCCGTGAAAATCCTGTACTTTCAGTGTTGCAATAAAAACAGTTTGTTTTTATTCAGTGTGTATTTTAATACTGTGTGGTAATATGCATCCATGAATCTACATCCGTGAAGCTCCATCAATGCTGAAAAGTACATGGAGGTTTTAGAGCAACATCTGCTCCATCCAGACAACGTCTCTTTCAGGGAAGACCTTGCAGATTTCAGCAAGACGATGCTGAACCACATCCTGCATCCATCACAGCAGCATGGCTTCACAGGAGAAGAGTCCGGCTGCTGAACTGGCCTGCCTGCAGTCCAGGCCTTCCACCATTTGAAAATGAACTCATATTTGACATGAAATGGTGAAATTATTCTTTATGAGCTAGAATAATATATAAATAAAATAGAATAAAACTAAGCTTTTAGTTGATTTGTTTCTTCTTAATTTATTTGTTTTTATAAAGTTGTTTTGGCATCTGGATTCCAGTTTGAGGTTAAGCTGAAATAAAGAATTTTTTAAATTTAATTTTCTCCAAATGCATTTTAATTATTATTAGATTTATTTAGTTGTTCTCATTCAGTGATGTCAGAAACATGAAGGCATCTCTGCTGAATTTGTACTGTGGTAACAACAAAAGAAGTTAAAAATGAAGGTTAAATAGAAGAGGTGAATGTCACATTTCTGTTCATTTATTTCTATTCTGTTAACCAAAATCGTATCTAAAATACTTTATTTTAGATATGATTTTTTGACTGGTTTAACAGAATTTTTGTTTTATTTAAATTTTTTTTTATAGCTATATATAGATCTATCAATATATGTAAAATCTTTGTATATATTATATATCTTAGATCTAGATATTTATATATGCTGCCACATACTTATTTATTTGCTCTAATTAATTTATATTCTACAGGTGTGATTGGCTGGTGACAGATATTTCAATTAATTTGAGTTAATATTGATAAAAATTTATTGAAATAAAAATCAGTGTGATCTAATGTTATGTGCAAATAAGGTCATTTTAAATATTCTCTTCTTTGTTTTTACACATTTTTAACATTGTCAAATATGACTTATTTCACCTGTTTATAATAGAGCACACATTTTTTTATTGTTTATTACTATTCTTTAAACACACACACACACACACACACACACACACACACACACACACACACACACACACACACACACACACACACACACATATAAAAAAATATATTACTTATAGGATGCCAGTTAGGATCAGCAAGGGCTCTGACAAGCATTGGAAGTACATCAGTGCCACATACTGACAGTAAGATGTTGTTGACATTGTTACCTGGAATAAAAACATTTTGTTGTTTTTATTGATGCAGGTGTCTCCTGTTTTCTCCTTAAATCCAAGTGATCTTATTTAAAGATGCAAACTGTAAAAGATTGTCTGGATTTTTCTGTAATCTTTCACTAAATTCTTTTATCTTTTAATTAAACGAAACAGCTAAATATTTTGCAGCATAAAGAAGTTTTTATTTAGAAGTTAAAATCTACATCTGGTTCTTTTAAGCTGGAATCATGTTTAAATTTTGTCTTTCCCCTCAATGGAACTTTATTTCTTGCATTTCATCCACTTTATTTTAGCATCTTCCTTCTGTTTTTATTTTCATTAATTGCATTTCTTTTAATCTTTGTTTTTTTAATCCACTTGTATTGCTTTCTGCACCCTGCTGTAATGTTTTTATGTAAAACACTTTCAGTCTTATACATGAAATGTGCTATACAAATAAATTACCTTGCCTAATAGCTTTTAGTCATACTGATTATTAAAAAAATAATGTGCAGTTACATCTGTTTGTAGAAATGACCTCCTGTGCTGTTCTTTTTTACAGCGGACCTGAAGAAGTCTTTGACTGAACATCGGTCCCAGCTAATATTCTGTTAGCTATTCTGCTAGTCACATGTTGTCTTATGCTAGTTGTGTAAGCTCATCTGATTCCAACATTTTAAACAATCTTAATCTTCTAGTTATTTTTACTTTTAAAATCCAGGTATGCAAATAATCTAAATCCTAATTTACTTAAAAAACTAATAAATATTCTATGAATCACTTAAGTTCTTGAAATCTGCTGACAACATTAACATCTGCTAACAGGTGAAGGACCACTGATGTTAGCTATGTTAGCATGTTGTACCATGTCTTTCGCCGTCTTTCTCCCTCAAAAACTAAATTGCCAGTATTCATTTTTATATAGTTATGTAGTTTAGCTTTTGTTTTATTTACAGGTAAAAGTTAATTAATGTAAAAATAATTATGTTAAAAGATATTTGGTTCTAGCTCTGATGAAGTCATACATCCACTTTAGTTTTAGTTTATTTAGTTTATTGAACAGGGACCATGTACAGCTGCATTAATCACAAAGGAAAACATGCTTTATACTAGCTGTGAGCTAATTTCCATCTGCAGTCCTTAAAACACAATACAAAGCACATATAAAGATAATAGTAAAAAAAAGTAAAAAAAGAGTACATTTCACATTTAAATACAGTAAAATTTTAGATAAATACCTTTAAAACTATTAGTAGTAGTTATAAAAGTAAGCACTCCTTCAAATAAAAATAATACAGGCTGGGAAATTTACACATTTATTCTTTTTTCCTGTTCAAAGGAAACACGGCAAATGATATAATTAATGCTGACATTTCTGTTATTTTTAACATGCTTTTTGTTTGAAGTGTTGGCACATTTTTATTCTGTTTGAATTTATACATTTACATTGCTTTAATACACATAATCCTTCACTCTGTTTGAGATGAGAGCAACCAGTCTTAATCCTTTTATAGCTGACACTAACAGCTCTGTTTTTAGATTAATTAGTTGTATGTTTTTGTTATTCCATGATCATTTTGTTTCCCAAGAATCTCTGAATCTCTGTGGGTCAGTTATTTCCTACTCTGTATTATTGTTATTCTTTATTGTCCGCAAGGGAGAAATGTTGGAGAAAAGAGTGTGTTTGAGATTAAATTTATTTATATCTCAAGTGAGAAAAGAGAAAACATGCTGAAGTCCAAGAACGGCCCCACGATCATCAGTGAGAGTAAAGAGATGACGTGACGGACAAACTTGTGTCTGATATGCATTCAGTCGTCTATCAAGTGATTAAAAGTAGTTTCAATCAGCTGACGGTGTCCAACGTTTGGTCCTGAGGGGATAATTAGGATCCTGCTGCTGAGTTAATGTGCGTCATATTGAACAGCGTTGGCAGCGGTTATTAAAAGCACTTTCCTGAATAACCTCAGGTGTGCCACTTCTGCTGCTACCTGGGATTTCTTTTGCTGCTTTTAAAGGGATAATCTCCCAAAATCTGTTTGAGCTCATCGTGCTCAGGCTGATTCCTCCAAGCCTCTTTCCAGATTTTTATTCCTTTATAATGATGATAATGAAGTGGTCCTCCAGCCTCTCCCTGCTGTCTGTCATGCTCACAGTCAAAGAAGATAAATGGTTGTTTCTGCATTATGCATGACTGTTTTGTTCATCCGAGCACTTACTGTAGTCCTTCCAAACCTGACGAGCTCCTCCTTCAGCTTTCTGCCCCATTTCCTTCTTTAGGATATACATCTGCAGCAACATTAATGTTTAAATCAAGTGTTTTGTCTGAGCTGCAGTTTGTTTTGTCATTAAAATGAAAGAGCGACTCAAACTATCCTGCTAAGTGAAATTAAAGTAAAATATTCATCAGAAAAGTTCATTTAAATTCTTGTAACAACAACTCAAGCTAAAGTGGCTCCTAAAGCCGAACAAGAACACAAGACACTTGTCTAATCTGCTCAGGAAAAATTTAAACATCCACAATCTGCTGATGAAGATTAGCTAAGACAAGCTAAATGAACCCCAGCTCAGATACTGCCTCCATCCCCAATCTTAATAAACAATATTTAAAGGTTGCAGTACTGAAGCTGATTTATTCATATAAACTCTTTGTTTAAATAGCTGTAGAACCATCTAAAAGTGAATCCATGTGTTATTTCTTTCACATATCCAAAAATTCCTGGTTTACCTTCCTCAGCACAAGACTACAGCAGGCCAGAAGGGACAAACGCTGAATGACGAGTCACTTTAATCTGTTTTTGAATAATTTTTCTCACATGTGAGGTATTCCTGCTGCCAGACGTCACTGCACCCCACTTAAAATATCTTCTGTTTAATAAACAAGCAAACATTTTCATCTAGTTTAACAAATATTTGTCCCGTTAAGCAGGAAAATACAGGACAAGAAAATTTAGACCAGGGCTATTCAGTTCAGTCCTACAAGGGGTGCAGTCCTGCAGGTTTTCAATGTTTCCCTGCACCAACACACATGAGTCAAATGAAACGGATCCAATAATGACTCATTAATTTGAGTTAAGTGTGTTAGAGCAGGGACACATTGAAAACCTGCAGGATTTTGGGCCTCGTTGGACTGAATTGAGTAGCCCTGACCTAGACAGTCAAGTCAAAGTTTCTTTTTATTGCACGTTTAAAAGGAACGAAGGAAGGAAGGAAATTTTTATTTATATAGCACCTTTCACAGATGAAAACCACAAAGTGGTTTCTACAAGAATACAAACTAAAACTAATAAAAAGACAAAGACATAAGAAAACACATAACATACAGTCTTAAAACCCTCATTTAACTAAAAAGCTGTTTGAATAAAAATGTTTTCAACTGCTTTTTAAAACAACGGACAGAATCTTAAAAAGAGAGGCAGCGCATTCCACAATTTGGATGCCATTGTCTCAAAGAATCGATGCCTCGAGTCCTGAAGCGTGTACGTGGAACTACTAGTAATCTCTGATCTGAAGACCACAGAGCAAGCCTGGTACGTGTAAATGAATAAGGTCGTATGTACCACGTAGCGCTCTAAAAGCAAGCACCAGCATTTTAAAATGAATTCTAAAATGGACAGGTAACTAGTGGTGAGATGCTAAAACCGGGGTGATATGTGCTCTCTTATGAGAGCGAGTTAAAAGCCATGCCACAGCATTCTGTACAGCCTGAAGATGGTTTAGCTCTTTCTTATTTAAAAAAAGTAAAAAGGTTTTTAATTTAAAGAAGTAAAAAAAGCTGTAACAGTAGTCCAAACGAGAGGAAATAAAGGCATGGATCACCATCTCAAGTTCAGTCTTTGACACCAAAGCTCTCAGCTCGTTATGGTTCTCAGCTGAAAGAAGAAGTTTCTGACAAGATGTCTAGAAGGATTTTCCAGTGAAATGACTGAGTCAAAAACGACGCCTAAATTCCTGAGGCTTGGCTGGACATATGGGTTTAAAACATCATGTTTAATCTGTGAGATTTTATTGTCAAGTGCAATAATCAAAGTTTCTTTTTTATCCAAATTTAACTGGAGGTAATTGTCATTTAACCATTGTTTGATGTTGGTCAAGCGGTGAGATATGGACGATAGTTTTTGGAACTCATAGGGTTTAAGTTAACAATACAAGTGAATATCATCGACAAAGAAATGATATGATACATGGGTAAATTGTCGGTAAAGCAAAGGGTGAGCATACAAGAGGAACAGGATGGGCCCTTAAACTGAGCATATAAAGTTTTAAAGCAATGGAGGATCTGAACTCTGAGGTTAAACGGCTCCATCACCTCCACCTTTCAGTCTGGCTCTGAGAACATGTAGGAGCAGCAGCTGGATCCTCAGAGCTCTGGATGGAGGGTGAGGCAGGTATGGGTGTGAATCACCAGTTTCATCACAATACGATAATCGATTTAATGGATATTCAGTTTGATGTTTGGCAATATCTCAAATTCAGTCACAATTTGATTTTAATTGGATTAGATTTAGGATCCACGACTGATATGAACAAAATCACAGGTAGCTGAACACAGTCATTTCCATCCATATCTTCACCTGAAAAATAAGCTCACCTCGACCACCGAGATGATCTATTTCTCAAATTTTAAGTCACAAAGATCAGGTTCCTCACAGCCGGGCCACAAAAAGAACACAGTGGACTGGATGTTCTGTCAGAACCAGCTAGAAAGCTGGACTGAGAAATGTACTGTAAAATCTAAGAAGTTGGCTTTATTTTAAAAAAATATATGAAAACTCATTGCTTCAAAAAATTATTTGTTAATTTGATTGACAGAACAATTAACCAGAATGAGTTCAGTGTGTAGAAGTTAAAATAACTCGATAAATCTGAGTTTGCTGTAAGTACATGAGGTTGTAAAAGATAAGTGAAATATATTAGAAAACATAAATTGTTCATTTCACATAAATTAGCAGAGAAACTTCAGAAATTGTAATTTTTATTTTAACACAATTTCTAGTCATCGAGATTCCAGTTGCTTCAGAAATGAGTCGGTTCTTTAAAACCAGCATAGTGATTGTTGATCAGATTAATGAGGTTAATTTTTTTCCCTCCAGTTTTGTGTCAAATGGAAAACCAACCAGTTTCTAAGCTGCTGAGGCGTCATCAGGGTCGCGGGCCTCAGTTTGGACCCCTCTGCTGCTCCGTCTGCAGTGATGGCTCCCAGCGGGAAGATTGGATGTAATCATTCTCCTGAACGCAGCCCAGTTATTTAAATTGCTAATTATGATGGAACAAATAAATAAAACATGACCTTAGCGTGTTTTTATGTTACACTGTAAAAACTTTGGTGGACTGTAAATCTGCTCACCGATGACTCGCCTGTTGTTGGGTAGCAGTTAAATGTGACAGTAGACTAAGGTCTCATTTAGCAGCAGATATGACCATTTTCAGACAGTTTATTTCTCTTTCCTGTTTTGTGCTGGAACCATTTTATTTTCTCTCGTTACAGGTGTTCTCTGTCTCATATAAGTGAAGACCAACATAACCAACATACAGCACTGCTTTCATTTAATAGAAACTGTCCAGTCAGAGGGTGACCTTCTTCATGTCTGTATTTAATGTCTGAACAAACCACCTCCATCTACTGCACTGCTTGTTTTTATGCCTCTGTCTGAGATTGAACATTATCAGGATCTCCTCCACCGTCACCACGTTTGCTGTTGTTTGAAACTGACTTTGTAACTCAGCGCTGTTGTTGATGCTGTGTCAGCAACATGTTTTCAAGCAGCTGATGAGTCAGTGTTGTCTTTTCTGGTATGATGTAAAATTTTACTACAGTAAATCCGGTTTTCTCTGTGTTTTTCTTTTCCAAACTTGACACTAGCTGATGGTAAACATACTGTGTGTTTAAATTGTATTACAGATTAATACATTTAACTTTGTGACATAGAACTTGTCAGATTTGTTGGAATAATTCATGTTATTGTTCAGTTTCAAACAGTAGTTATAATTACCTAATTAAATTAAGTACAACATATTCCTACCATACAAGTTCAAATGGCACATGAAAATCAAGTCAAATGCTTGAGTTATATCTTACATTTACCCTCTCAGATCTAATTAGACTGAATCATGGTAATATACATAACTAACAGCAACACAAATACATCAAAATGATCAATCATTTTTACATTTTGTTTAGTCAATGAAATCCTTTGATTTGATTTAGGTGGAAATTATTTCCATCATTTTATTACATTCACCTGACAAACTATTTTTTAGTTAACATTGACTGACAGTGTGAACCAACACTGAACCTTTTTCATTCGGAGCCTATTTTCAGGTGGTGTCATGTTATATTTACAGCTGCAGATCAGCTGTCAGGTGAACCTTAAAAAGATCCTGGTATGATGGTTTTACTGTGGTTTTTTTTGTTTTTTTTGCTAATTGGTCCTTAAATCTCAGCCTGATCAGAAGAAGCTGATTCTAATCTGAAGATGGATTTGAAACTGGATTTGGTTCTCTACACCAACACTGGCTAATGATCAGACTAGACTGTTCTGTAATCTGAAGCTGCTGTTTCCAGCTGTTTGACCTGTCAAACAGATTCAGATGTTACATCTAACACACTTAATACATTCTGCAGCTACAGAAACATAAGCATAAAAATTCTGCACTGATAAGGTCCATGGCCGATGTCAAAGGTTTCTGCTCCTCATTAAATTTAAAGAAACCACTTTAGTTCACGTTCACAGCAAGACTTTAATCTCATTTAGATTGTTTTCATATTCAGTTTCTTCTGGCTGAAAGTTCACAGCAACGTCCGTCACAGCTCCATGTTCGGTCGGTGTTAACAAGCTGATTATATGTGTCTGATCTTCATCAGCACAGCCACTGATCAAAGTCACGTCTTCATCACATTAAACATGTTGAGTCGGCGTGAAACGAGCTCAGTATCATCCTGTTTCAGGCGTGACGCACAGCGGGACGACTCCACCCTCACCAGAATCACAGCTGCTGTCCCAAAGGTTCACAGACAACAGGACTGTAATCACATCCATGAGCCGGGGCTGAGCTAGCTGCAAGGTTACCTCCAACTTATGGAGGTGCCGCGGTACATTTTGCTGCCCCCAGATTACATTTAGTCTTGTTGGAGTCATATATGAAGATGAACTTAGTTCATCATCTCTGAAAACAAATCATATCCATCTGTGACCTTAAGTCCTTAGACATCACCTCTACCAAGTAACAACAACAACAAAAAAACTTCATATTCAAACCGTTTAAGCTAATATGATCAGAGGCTGATCTAAATGAACACCCACCAACCTGCAGGTTCATTTTCATGTTGGTGGGTGTAAATGAAAAGCTCCTGTCCAGTTCAGCAGGTGATTCATGAACCATTAATAACTGAAATTTCATTTTTTTTGTCCTGGCAGTGCTAACTCTAAACATGTGACGTCTCATCCATCCACTGGTTGTGTGGTGTCATTCACCAGCTGCTGTCTGAACAAAGTGCAGCTGAACGACGAGAGAGACTTAAAGGAAGCGAAGCAGCCCTTACTTCACTTGTTATGAAAACATTTGAAAAAATGTAAAAGAGGCTCTATTATCTATGGTTCAGGCTGATCTGGACCTGTTGCTGTTTGCTTATAGGTCCCGTAGGGGGATGCCATCAGCACCTTGCTGAACATGACCGTGTCGCATTTGGAGGGTGCTGAGACATTAGTGGGACTACTTGTCATTGACTTTTCTTCAGCTTTTAACTGTATCCAACCTCAAGTCCTAGCACAAAGAGTGAGGACCCACGATGTAGATCGAAGGCTAATTTGTTGGCTCCTAGACTTCTTAACAGAAAGATCATGATGTGTGAAAATTAGTGGAGTATTCTCTGAAATTGTTTTGTCATCCACTCGATCCCCCCAAGTAGGGTTGCAAAATTCCCCGAATTTTAAAAGTTGGAAACTTTCCATGGGAATTACCGAAAATATATGGGAATTAACGGGAATATTTGGGAATTTACCAGAAATTTACTCAATTTAAGGTTTGGTTCTGGGCAATTTGGCAAAGTACCGAACCAAGCAAGGCCTTTGGGAAGGGAATGGAATCTGGCAGTCATGCTAGCACATATCTGCATCCACCTGGTGGAAGGGACTTTGTGGATCTGAGGCCTTTGCACCTGTAGCCTCCATCATCCTCCAAATCCCACCATCGTCAGCTGCCTCTGAGAGCAACTGGCCACTGTTTGGTAACACGCACACAAAGGTTTGCAACAGGCTCACAAATGTGAGAGTGAAAAAACTGGTGGCCATTCGGTTGAGTAATACTTTACTCGACATTCATGTTTTTGTTGTTCAATAAAAGAATTGATTGTTTAGTACAAGAATTAAAGTTTTAAAGTTCTATCCTGAAGTAAATCTGTTGAACTGTCATGTTTTATTTTGCATGGATTGCTACTTATGACAAAACAAAATCTTGATATTTATGTTTGGATATGATAGTTTGTTGAAATATCCCCAAATTCCAGTTAATTCCCATGAAATCCCAATAATTCCCACAATTCCAGTGAAACATTTCCAAATTTCCAAAATTCCCAAGCTTAACTTCTCATTGGAATGTTTCTGGAAATTTACCAAAAATTTTCCTCTCCTTTGCAACCCTACACCCAAGGTTGTGTCTTACCTCCACTTTTGTTTGTTTTGTATACAAATTCTTCACATTATGAAATTTGCTGATGACTCTGTTATCATTTTATTAGTTGATCAGGGCAACTCTGACCATAAAAAAAGTTGAAGATGGCGCCGAGGATGGCTGCTCAAGCTCTCTTTCCTAACATTATTTTTCCTTATTTATTACTATTGTTTATTCTTTATTTATTATTATTATTTATTCTTTTCTTAGTTATGCAACCTGCTAAAGTAAGCCCTATCATACAATAAGATAGAGATAAATTACTATGCATCAGGTCGGTGGTGGAAAAAACTTTTTATCGCCACCACCACTGACACCAGCTTACAGCAGGGAATCTCCATGGTGGCACTTACCTGTTGCTGTACCTGAGTGGTGGAGGCGGCGGAGGAAAAGAGGGTCACGAACTGGAGTCCTAGTCCGGCTGAGGAAACGTGGAAATTGGCCTCCTCTACTGAGTATTCTTCTGGCAAATCTTCAGTCATTGGACAACAAGCAGAATGAACTTCAGAGCAGGATGCCGTTTCAACGGGAGATTAACATCTATAACGTTTTTGCTTTAACGGAAACTTGGCTTGACCCCTCAATCCTGGACTACGCCATTGTTCCAGAGGGACTCTCCGTTTATCGGCTGGACCGGACTATATATTCAGGAAAGAGCAAGGGACAAAGGGGAGCCGTATCACAAGGGTTCCAACACCAGGAGCATGTGGGCCGGATTAAAACTTTTACTGACTACAAAAAGACGACCAGCAGTACTGAGGTGATGTCTGCTTTTCTGCCTGAAGATCTGAACACCTCTTGTGCACGCTTTGAGAGCAGCTCTACAGATACAGAGGTACAAAAGGTTCAGCAGGACCACTGCCCACACCACTGCCCACCTGTGATATCCAGGGCAGACGTGTGCAGAAGGACAAACAAAGGACAAACACACATAAGGCTACTAGACCTGACGGCATCCCTGGCAGAGCTCTCAAGGTGTGTGCAGACCAGCTGGCAGATGTCTTTTCAGACATTTCAGTATGTCACTACTTCAGTCTGTAGTCCCCACATGCTTCAAGAAGACCATCACTGTCCCTGTCCCCAAGAGAACCAAAATCCTTTGCCTGAATGACTACCACCCAGTAGCACTCACTTCCACCATCATGAAGTGCTTTGAGCGGTTGGTCAAATCATTCATTACTTCCTCCATCCCGGACTCATTAGATCCACTTCAGTTTGCCTACAGGCCCAATAGGTCAACTGAAGATGCTATCGCCTTCACCCTCCACACTGCCTACAGCTCAGCATTTAACACCATTGTGCCCTCCAAACTTGTCACCAAGCTCAGAGACCTTGGGCTCAACAGCGCCCTCTGTGACTGGATCCTGAACTTCTTGACAGGCAGACCACAGGCTGTGCGGATGAGCGGCACCCCATCCTCCACCCTGACTCTGAACACCGGTGCCCCCCAGGGCTGTGTGCTCAGTCCCCTGGTGTACTCCTTGTTCACACATGATTGCGTACCCTCCTGCAGCTCCTATACCATCATCAATTTTGCTGATGATAAGACCATCACCACCAGGCTCAGGGACAGCTTCATACTGCAGGCCATATAACTTATAAATGCTGTCAGCAGCAACGGCACCTTTAAATAATAGCATCTTCTTATTGCTTATTATATATTTTATTGTATAACTTATTTGTAGTATTCTTGCTTTTTGTGTTTGACTATTTTCATTGTGGTTTATATTATTTTTAGCATTCTTAGGAGAGCCTGGGATCTAAGAATTTCACCGCCAAAGATTATTGATGTAATTGTTGTGCAGTGACAATTCATTCATTCATTCATTCATTCATTCATTCATTCATTCATTCATTCATTCATTCATTCATTCATTCAGAGTGGTCAGTGGTCTTTTCTTGACATTAATGTTACCAAAACAAAAGAGATGATTAAAGATTTTGGGGAAAATCTTGTTGTCTTTCCCCTGATGGGAGGGATGGTATTGTCAAACTTTGCAGCAAGGTTATAGAAACCACCTTGGACAACCTGGGGGACATTTTGAAAACCGGGACTCTTAAGAAGGCTTGTTGTGCTCTGGCAGAGTGGAGCCATCTCTTCCATGGCTACTTTATGTTGGAGGTTTGTGATGCCACGGGCAAGGACAAACAGATTTAAAAACTCCTTTCTCTGTGTGGCCATAGGGCTTTTAAATAAGGTTGGGTGACTATTTAATTTATTCATTTTGTTAGTCTTGACTGCTTAGTGTTGTGTTGTCACCTGGTTGTCATCTGCTGCTGGCTGCAAAACCAATTGCCCCACTGGAGATAATAAAGCTAACGCTGAACCTTGAACCTTAAAAGAAGTGGTGTATAGAAGCAGTGATGTATAGAAAACAGAAATGTGGCAGCGGTCACTAAAATGTGTAGTTAACAAGGACCAAAAAGCTAATGTATTTAGTTAGCTTTTAAGTCCTTGCTTTTTTAATGTGCTTGAAATAACCACGATATGAATGCGAAAGAAGAAGAAAATCCAACTTATTGATTGGTGAGGAACTGAAATCTGCTTGTTCACTTTTAATAAACAATGGATTTACAATAAATTTATCCATTCTTTAAGTTTCTGGTTTTCACAAGAATCTGTCCAGCATGAGCAGGAGGCAAGGCAGCGAGATAATCCAGCATGCTGACCATCGCTGGTACACTGGATGGTCCGTTTGCTTTCACATCCTGCACCAAGGTTCACTTGCAAGTGAACTGAGACCACCAGTTTTCAAGAGATCCAGAGACAACACCAAAATGTTCACACTACTACAAACAAACCATATCATCTGTGGAAGCAGACCAGGGTTAGTTGAAATTGGACCAAACAGAGCTAGTGTGAATGCACCCTAACTCACAGATCCCCAGCATCAGTCCTCAAGGCCCACTGTCCTGCAGACGTTCAATGTTTCCCTTCTGCAACACACTTGACACCAATTAATGGGTCAATAGCACACTTGTGTAGAGCTTGTCAGGGATCCAGGGATTGTCAGGGATTTCAATCAGGTGCGTTGCAGCAGGGAAGCATTAAATATCTGCAGGACAGTGGGCCTTAAGGATCTGGTTTAAGGATCCCTGGCCTAACTCACAGTTTGTATTCTCCTGTTTGTTTCTTCTGATTACAGACAGCGCACTGGGTTGATTTTTGTATGAAATGTTCAGTGTAAAAAAAGTTTTCTTGAAGATCATGATTCTCAGCAGAGTAAAAGAAGCAGATCAGCAGCTCGATGGAAGGTGAAGGTTCTCAAATCTCTATGAACCTGACGAAGAACTTCAGTATGAGACGTATCGTATGTCAGGTGGAGAGAAAAAACAAAAAACAAAACAGAAAATTTGGACTGTTATTTGAGGGGAAATTTCCTTAATTTCCTAGTTTGGATGCAGTCTCAGGGAAGCAGCAGCAGAGGGAGGAGCAGCAGATAAAACTCTCAAACTTTCCTTTGTTTTCCTGAAACAAAAGAAGTGAAGCAGCGAGTTGAAGCAGTGCTCTGATGTAATATTGATGACCTCCTCCTCTCCTGACGACCTACGTTTGGTCCTCTCATGTTTCATCAAATATTCACGAAGCTCTGCGGCCCCTCGCCCTCCTCCCTCAGATCCCATAATGCATCTGTAATGTTGTGTCAGGTGAGGCATGATGGGAAATGGGATGATGGAGTGAAGCTCCTGGAGGGATGGAAGGATGGAGGAGGGTATTTCTGATTTCTTTAGTCAAAAGAGGAACTCAGAGGAACAACAAACTTGTTTTTATTTCTTTGTTCTGTTTTCTATTTTAGAATTTCTTTTAACAACGTTCACTCTTCTTTCCAACTTTTAGCATATTGACAGTTTTCAACATTAAAGGAACTTTTCTAAAGAGATTGTTCTACTAAATGTGTACTCAGATACTTCATCAGACCTATTAAAAACACACCTTGAATCCCATCGGCACAAACACGATCATACTGTATGCTTCCACTTCTCACTCCTGTTGAACAAAGGGTATTTTGTTGTATTGTTTCTTTTTTTGTTACGTTATGATCAAATAAACAAAATAAGATGATTTATGAAACAGAAATGTTCAATAATTTAAATAATTTAAAAACTGACACATGCTCTGTCTCTCTCCTCTGGACCCTTACAGTACTTTGCCTTGCTAAATTCAGAAAACCTTTAGATGAACATGGAAATCTATTTGGATTAGTAAATATGCATCTAACATAAAATTTGAGTTTTTAATGTGAACCAAATTCATCTGAAGCCACAGAAAACTAAACTAATACTGCAATTTATACCTTTTTTCTCTGGATCTAGAGAGGATAGTCACAACGTTACATATTAATACATGGGTGCCCAAATCCAGTCCCCGAGAGCTACTTTACTGCAAATTTTAGATGCATTCCTTCTCCCACACCCAAATCAAATAGCTAAATTCCCTCATCGGCAAGTCATTCATTTGATTCAGGTGTGTTGGAGAAGGGATGCATCTAAAACTTACAGGACAGTAGCTCTCAAGGACTGGACATGGGCACCTGCACTAATGCATAAAAAAAAGAAAAAATAAAGAAAAAAACAAAAAATAGAATTTAAAAATCACAAAAATACTTGAAATGACTTTATATGGAATAAATAATATTAACGTTAAACTTTTTTTAACTGAATAAATACAAAATTTTCACAATATTTTAATTGATCTAGACCCATTACTAACAGGTCCAAAATATATAGCTAACATTACAAAATCAGCTACAGCTCTCATCTGTTTTTCTAATAAACAGTCCCGTAAAACCAATTGTTTCCTGTGGTTCTGATGGCTTATTACTTTTAGTTTAATAGATTTATAATAACCCAGTAAAGTGACGCTAATATAGTATAGTTAACATTATTATATTATAGAGGTAGCAACAAGCTAACCTTTCCACTGCTGAGGCGCTAAGCTCATTGCTAACATAGATGCTAACATTAAGCTTTCATAATACAAACCTCACCGGTTGTGTTTGAGGTGGATGAAGGTGGGTCCAGCATTCTGTTGTTTATACCACAGACATTGCAGTTTGCTGCTCTTTTATTTGTCCCTTGTGGTTTTCATACCTAAAAGTTATAACCAAAGGTGGCGACAACAGGTGTGCTCACCGGAGCTGCCATTGTTTTTATTATCTATGTGTGTGGACGTGTCTGTGTCTATGTGTCTGAGGAAATGAATCTCATCCAGCAGACAGGAGATCAGACAGAGAGGAGATTTGGAGAAAAACATACAAAATAAAAGACTGTTTACGAGTCCTAAATCACAAGTCCGGGTTGAGTCTGGAGTCTGTGTACTTAAGTGTGACTTGAGTCCAAGTCCCCATTTGTTATGAAAGAACCATGTGAACTATCCATTTACAGTCCCATGTTGGGAAATTAACTTTTCCATTCAGGGATAACAGACTTGATATTCTGTAAGTGAGCACTGACCGGATTAGAAAAATGTCAAATCTGCATTTACTCAATACAAACAATATAAGACATAGGAGTCCTTTATTGTCATTATCATGTGCATAAAATTAGAGAATGAGATGTTATTCTTAACTAGTTATACAGTGCATATAAAACAAGAATAAATATATATTTCTATATATAAACACACTTTGGACGGGATAAAAATAAGTGGTTGGTTCTCACACTTTGTCCTGTGGGTCCGTGTCTGTAGGGGTGTATATAAGGGAGTCTGTGAGGGTCTTTTTGGGGGTATATTTAGGGAGAGGACACAGGTTGTTGATCAGTCTGACAGTCATTGGAAAGAAGCTTTTAGGCTTACTGCTTTTCCTACAATTGATGCTTCTGTATCTTCTTCCATATAGTAGCAGAGAGAATTCTGCACGTTTATTTATTTATTTTCCTCCTCAGCAGTTCAAGATCCAAACCAGGAGGTGCAGGCAAAGGTTAGGGAACTTTCTATTGTGCCTCCATAGAAGTGGTGAGGTGTGTGGAAGGAAGTCTATATGACATAATTTGAAGACATTAATACATCCAATTTCTTCCATCAATTTTCTATAGTGCTTATTCCTGTTCAGTGGCAGGGAAGCTGGAGCCTACCTCAGCAGTTACCAATTTCAATTTTATTAATGGAAAACCCCTCAAGATGTAAAATCTCATTTGCAAAGGGGACCAAAAAACATAACGACATGGACATAACAATAGACAAAACAATATTTCATTATAACAAACATAGTACAACACTATATATAAAACAAGAACAGTACACAATACAACAACTAGCACTTAAACAAGATAATCAATGAAAAGTCTTGTTTTCACAACCCACTTCTTCAAACTCTATATACATATCATCATTAACACAAAGTTTAGGTTGGTTACAGTTTACACAATCGCAGATTAACGCATAAAGAGCAGCAAAGGAACAGCATTACAAACACCGACAACCTGTTTTGAGTTAAGTATTAAGTTGGATTCTAAAGTGACCATAGGATGTTATTGACCTCATAGATGCAGGCAAATAGTTCCAGATATTAGGGGCCTTATAGGAGAAGGATCGCCGACCTGCAGTGAAGGAGAGGTTTTCAGAGTTTCTTAAGGAGTAGGCAGGCGAGAACTGCATTAGAAGAGATTTTAGATATGGAGGTACGTCAAAATAAACACATTTAAAAATAAATTGAAACCAATGGCACCGTTGTCTACCATCAGGCCGTGACCAGTTAAGTTTCTCATTTAGTATACAATTATGTGTTCTTTAAGGACATTTTAAGATGAATCTACAGAGGGTATTAAATAAGATAATTAATGGTTTAAGATATATATTGTATTTATTTTGATAAATTATGTCAGCATAATAATAGGTAATATCAACTGAGAGACAATTTTCTTTCTTATTTGTTGTGTAAAACAGTTTGAGGATTGGTACAAAGGTACCAATCCTCAAACTGTTACAATTGGTACAAATTAAGCAAGAGTAAGTTTAAATTTGAGTTATTGGTCTAGCAGGACACCTAAATATTTAACAACAGTTTCATTATTCATTAATGCACCATTATCAAAATTGATATTTAAATTAGCTGAGTGAAGCAAATTTTGGGTACCAGATGGCATGAAAGTGATCTTTTAAGTTTTAGCAAATTTACTTTTAGCCAGTTTTGACTTAAATTAAAATCAGCCTGTAGTAGATTTTTTTAAATTTGAGCCTGACAGATAGATGACAGTGTCATCAGCGTACAGATAAGTTTGACGGTTGATACAAACTTGAGACATAAAAAAAAAAAAATCTAAAATAATAGGGGGCCAAGAATTGAGCCCTGTGGCACACCTTTTTCAATAATACAATGACCAGATTGATAATCATTAAAAACATAAACAGCATCTGTTATGTAAATAGGCATTGAACCACAAGAGAGCATACCTACTGAGTCCAATTGAAAAAAGTTTATCCAGAAGTAAGTAGTGGTCTACTAGATCAAAAAACTTAATATCAAGAAATGTAGCACCTGTATATTGATTTTGATCAAAGGAAGAGAAAACATCATTTGTAAATTTAAGCAGAGAAGTAGTTGTTGAATAGCCAGAACAAAAGCCAGATTGATTTGGTAATAAGACGTCAAAATGACTAAGACATTTGTATAGTTGGTGGAAGATTAATTTTTCAAATAATTTGGTGATGGCACATAAAATAGAAATAGGTCGGTAACTGCTTACACCATTGTAATCACCTCCTTCAACATTGGTGTTACCCTTGCAGTTTTCCAGATGAGAGGAATAGAGCATGTATTTACAGATAAATTAAATAGATCTGTTAATGGACAAACAAGCATGCTAGATCCAAGTTTAAGAAATTTAAATTCCAGGCCATCAGGACCCACACTACTGTTATTTTTAAGTTCATTAAATGTTTTGAATAGAATAGAATAGAAATACTTTATTAATCCCTTCAGAGAGCCCTCAGGGAAATTTGGGTACCAGTAGCAATACAACACCAACAGTAAAGCAAGACAAGCACAAGACACAATATATACAGGTACAAAGCAAAATAGAGGCAAATAGAATGCAATAAATATAACAATAATAACAATAAGATAAGTTAATAAAACAATATAAACAAGCATTGCACACAGTAGAGGTGGAACAGATTCCCAGTTCACTACTGCACGTATAAGTTATAGCAACTGTTTGTATGGGTTACTGTGCATGTGTTGTATCAGGCAGACTGCACACCTCCCTCTCCCCCCTCCTTCTCCCCCTCCTGCCTAATGCAGAGTTGTACAGTTTGATGGCTCGGGGGACAAAGGAGTCTCTGAGCCGGCTGGTCCTACTCTTGGGGAGGAGCAGCCTGTTACTGGTCAGGCTTCTCTGTGCACTGATGACAATGTGCAGAGGGTGACTGGCATCATTCACAATAGCCAGTAGTTTTTTTAGTGATCTCCTCTCTGCCACTGTCACCAGGGAGTCCAGCTTCATGCCAACCACAGAGCTCGCCCGCCTGATGAGTTTTTCCAGCCTGTTAGGACACCTTTTTGTCATGTTCCCCCCCAGCAGACAACAGCATAAAAAAGCGTACTAGCCACCACAGACTGATAGAACATCCACAGGAGTTTCCTGCACATGTTAAAAGATCTCAGTCTTTGCAGGAAGTACAGATGGCTTTGGCCCTTCTTGTACAGGTGATCTGTACAGCATGTCCAGTCCAGCTTGTTATCCAGCCACAACCCGAGGTACCTGTAGTTGTCTACAATCTCCACCTTATCGCCCCTGATGGTCACTGGACGAACTTGAATATCTGAATATAAAAACTGACTGAAGGAGAATGATGTCTTGGGAACTGCTTCATTTAGCAGACCAATAAAAAAATGTATAGTTGGAGAGCCGTGCACTACTTATGGAGGAAAAATGATGATTTAAGACTTCTGAGATCAAGTGAGGATCAGATAGTGCATTATTATTGACATTGACATAAAGAGTGTAATTCTTCTAGACCTATTAAGAAGTTGATCTAAATGATTCCAACATAATTTGGGGTAATTATAATTTTGAGTGAAAGCTTCCTTATAATAATTTGAGTTGGCATTCCTGGTTTGTGTTTTGGAGTGATTTCTAAGCTGATGGTATCTCTCCCAATCAGCTGGTTCTTTAGATCTCCTAAGTTTAGTACAAGCTTGATCTTGTTTGTAAAGGTTAATTAAATCAGAACTAATCCATAGAAGATGTCTTCCTTTTACACAAATTGTTTTGAAAGGAGCATGTTTATCAAATTCCTTGGTCACTTCAGAGTGGAAAAATTTCCATGCTTCGGTTGCATAGAGTGTCAACTGAAATCTAGTCCAGTTAATGTCAGCAAGGTCATTTAGGAAAAGTTCTGTATTATATGTTTACTTTGTCTTACATTGATATATCTAGGTGGAGGTTTAAGCATTTGGATCTTCCATACACAGAACACTGGTCACTGAAGCAGTCAGACATCACCCCAGATGTAATTACTCCATCTGGATTAGTGACTAGTATTGAATGTATTAACCTTGAGAACCAGGTGTACCAGGTGAAAGTTGGGTACACCTAGACAGGTCTCCAGTCCATCAGAGGACCAACATAGAGAGACAAACAACCAATCCCTCCTACTTGCAGTGGGTCCACATACATGGCAGCTGCCATATTTGTGTCACCAATTTGGTGTCTGAATGGACAAACAACTTTTTGTGTGAAGTGAGAACTCTCTGAGCTTTGAAACTGCAGTACCGGCTTTGTTTGATAGGAGCTAAGGTTACACCTTAAATCCCTTTACTAAAATAACTTCTTACACACTGCACCTTAAAGGAACAAGTTGAACAGAGAATTACTGCCATCTAGTGGTAAAAATAGCAATGAAAATAACTTAAAATACAAAACACAGATGTGAATGGATAGTGGTTGTCAGTGGCCAAACTTCTTCCAGACATGAACATGTTTTCATATGTGAGTGGATCAAGTGGCCTCAGGTGCAGCGATGATTGCACTACAGGTAACTACTTCAACACTGTGCACATCTGAACTGTCTTCTTCAATAGGCCTTATAAAACCAATAGAAACTCAGTTTTCTGTCACTGACAGAAAACTGATGTGATAAATGCACCGACTGCATGAACATCACTCTGAGGAAGAGGATCCACTTGACTCTGGAACATAAGGTCTAAAAAGACCTCCACTGAGACCTTGAGGGAGGGCCATGAAGAAGTAAAATCCCAGTCAGTGATAAAGTGATGGGAGTATAGTCATGAAATGTTCAGTAGAATCCAGATATTTCATGCTTTTATGGTTTTTTTATTCCATTCTCTCAGGGGAGGAAGAGGGAACACTCTGGGATTTCCTCTCCATTATTCTGATGCCTGAAGGTCAGTTTCTAGTAAATAATGACAGCTTCTTTTGGCAAGCTGTGGAACAAACAAGAGGAATACAAAGTTTGTAAAGAAATTTAGTAAATCATCTGATGCCAGTCTGCGATTAAAGAGACTCTGGTTCCTGCTGCCTCATCCTTCTCTCTGCCTCCTGCTGCTTTCTTATTTATCACCACCACTAATATCTCTCACCTCTCTCCCCCTTATCTCCCTCCTGAGCCTCACCTCTTTCCCTCACCTGTTTCTCCACCTCTTCTCATTAACACTGAGTCCTGATGGATGTCGAGGTGAGGCCCGGATTACTCTCCACATTGCTCTCCCCCCTGTTGCTCATTGTGGGAAACCCCTCACCTCCTGGTGGGGGTGGCAGTCGAACTAGCTGACCAGTTCCTGTGGGACTGTAGAGACCATCTGTCACCTCCCACACCGTCACCACCAGCCCTCAGTGACTCTTGACACAGCTGCTACAAGGAGGTGATGATGGAGGAAGACCTGCTGCTGCATTAAGGGCCCAGGAGGAGGGTTGTACAGATGAGTTTTCTAAGAGATGCAGAAACATAGAAGTGCTGTGAAGATCTAACTAAAACAGCTCTGTTACATGCAGTGGTGGAGTTAGACTCTTATACATGGGGGGTCGAGGGTGAGCCAGACTTTATCAGGGGGTCATATACTAATAAAAGAAATTATTGTTCCTGTCTCTAACACTGCTGGTGATAACTATGGTCACATTCGAGCAGGGGTCTCCAACTCCGGTCCTTATGAGCTACTGTCCTGCAGGTTTAAGATGTCTCCTACTACAACACACCTCTGCACAAGCCTGTTAATGACCCAGTGATTTGAGTATTGTGTGTTGCATCAAGGTAGAATCCAAAACCTGCAGGACAGTAGCTCATGAGGACCGGAGTTGGAGATCCCTGGATTAGAGAGACATTAGAAATAAATCATCTTTACGTTAATAACCTGGATCAGCAAGTGGAAATATGTGAAACAAGTTGGAAAATGTTGATAGAGGGTAAGTTGGTTGTTTTGGGTGCAGTATGTGGAACTTGCTGTGGTAGTAGGGGGATCAGTTCTGATTTACTCTCTGGTGGTTGTGGTAGATTGGATCCCTGTGTGGCTAGCTAAATGTTGGGAGCTGTCAAGCTGCTTAAACTGAGGCTGGGGTCTGTCTTAGCCTGATCTGGGTCCTTCCTCTTTACTACAAAGTCAGAAATGTCTCCCTTTCTTTTCATTATTATATCTTCCTACACAAAATCAGACTGGTCACAGGATGTTTTTCTTTATATCTGCATGCTGTAGCTAATCTAAATTCAACTAGCAGCCTTGCTAGCCTCTTGTTAAATGAAACTGGATCATGTAACGCTAGCTTAGTCATGGCCAGTAATGTGGATACAAGGTTGAGCATCTTTAAAGTTTATTTTCAGGTCAAATGTGAAAATCTTGATTAGTTGATGTGTAGTCCCTAAATACACTCACTGAAAACTAAATATGACATGGTTTCTCCACATTATCTCAAAACACATCTAATGCAAGCATAAAACTAGATTAGCACTGTTATGTACCTTCATGCTAACATCACATTAATAGCCTTACATACATCAGTAGTTGTACTTGCACAGGAATAAAATCTCTTCTAGAAATGTGTAGCCAGATGTCAATATTTTTAAAGGACAACTCACTAGAAAACTAGTTTATAATTTACTTCATACTGGTGTAGTGATACTGGTGATCCATGCAGGTCTGGAAAAATGTTTCTGTCTTTCTCCTCCAGTGACCTGTCAGTCATATAAGGTGGTCCATGGGGTGTCCAATCAGATTTTAGAGGTGGACAGTGCCACCCTAGTCACCCCTTTAGCTTCACTCCCGATTATATGATCCACATTTGTCCAGTTTATAATAACTTTGTACATGTTTTTAAAATGATCACATGTATTGAAGATGTGAGGATTCCTCAGACAGACCGTCACATGTTATCCCAGCATTTTAAAACAACAGCACATACAAATCTACACTTCCTTTCTTGGCACATTTTCCCATCATCCCTCTTGTCCATGCCACAAAGCGCAGTCCCTCAGCGTCCTGCAGTCCATCAGAGAGAAGCTCCATGCCGCCACCAACACCATTACGGTGAAAGGAGGTGCTCTCGTGGGACGTCTGAACGGAGAACTGTGTTTTTGTTGTTGTTGTTGATGTTTAGATCGACGCACAGAGTGTTGGCTGCTTTGGCTGGCAAAGATGCAGGACGGTAATTATGCTTCCCATGCCAAGTGTACAGTCCCACGTCAATTGGAGCTGGAGTAGAAGATTGTAGGAGTGAACAGAATGATAATGACTATGTGGTCATCATCATCCTCAGTATGATCAGCTGCAGTCTGACACTGAGAGCAGCAGGACAAACTCTAAACACAGAAAACACTCTGAACTGGAACTGTGTGCCATCCTATCACACTCAAAACAGGATGGCTTCATCTTCATCACGTCTCATCATAATGTTTTTTGTAAGATGAATGAGGATCGAGCTGAAAGGACTCTTCATCCTCATGGCAGGCAATAATAAACAGCTCTGACTCACGAGTGTTTACCTGTGAGAAGGATGAAGATGATACAGAGACACAAACAGGCTCGGATTCTTCTGAGTTGGTCTAAAAAATACTAGTTTAGTGTAAAATTGTTTCATCGTGTTCAGCCTGATCCAGCCCTTTAGTTCTGCTGCTATAGGCTGAGGCTGCTGGGAGATGTCCCATGATGCACTGGGCTCCTCTCTGCTCTCTTTACTCTCCATGTACAAATATCTGACCTTGTTGTTGTCATTCATTTGGTTTGTCTTCTTTCTTGGAGTTATGGTGCTTGTTGACCCCTCTTTCCTGTCCTCTCCATCCCCAACCGGTCTGTTAAGATGGCTGTCATTCCTGGTTCTGGTTCTGATGGAGGTTTTTCTCTCCACTGTCTCCTCTTGCAGCTAAAGATGGAGGATTGAATCAAAGAGAATATTTGATGCAACTGTTTTATATGAACACAGCTGTTAACTCCGCCAAGGTAAATGTTATGTTTACTGCAGTGTTTGTCTGTCTGTCTGTCCGTCATTTATCAGCTGTTATTCCTAGACTTGGCCAACCTGACGTACTTGACAGATCCACCAGGATGGCCACGCCCCTCATAAACGACACGTCACAGCTGTCAGATGACGTTTCTGAGTAAGACTGCAGTCGCCAGTCTAAACAAGGTAAAAACAACAAATATCTTCCACCTTAACTATTGTCTGAAGAAGAAACCTTTAATATATTAAGAAAGAAGACAAAATGAACCTTTTTGTGACTTCGAACTGTCGGCTTTTTCTGTTACAGCATCACAAGGGTGGAACAACATCCCAACATACAACACATATGTGATTTTTAAGTCTTGTTTAAAACCGTGGCTAGTTAGCAATCAATCCTCAACACTGAAAACTCAGTCAGCTGCTTCCTTCTTGTTAATGTTTGTCACATCCCGGCCTTCTGCCTGTGGGTGTGTTTCATTCTGCTGTATGGATGCACCCTGAGACGTGGCAGTGAACTCCCTACACTCCCACCTCCTCTTCGGTGATTGGTAGACGCCATGACGGCTCCGCCTACAGCAGGACCATCCCACTATCCTGTCTCAGTGATTGGAAGCCACCGCTCCCAGGAAAAGACCAATTCAGGGAACTCACGGTCCTTAAAAGGGAGGAAATGCCACCATTCGAGGCAGCTGTGTTCCTCAGGCACACAGTTTGCCAATTTGGATTGAGATTTGGAGACGCTGGCAGTATTAGTAGACCTTAGTGGTTTGTAAACCGTTAGAAATCCCTATTTTGTACACAATTGTGTTTGACTGGAAGAAGAGACACTCTCAACTTCGAGTAGTGGTTTTGAGTTTGGTTTATTGGATTTTTGGTTTACTCATTAGGAGTCATTTCATTTTACGTTTCTTTGGTGATCTAATTGACGTTCTCGTTAGGAGGCGTTTTGTTGAAACCGTAAGGTTAACCTGTGTTTGTTTTGAGTATTGGAATTTGGAGTTGTTATCTCTTTTGTTTTTTTAAGGTTACGATTAATTGTATTTGCGAATTATACCTAATCAAGGACACCTTTTGTTAAGTATTATTTGTAGTTTACCGGACTTGATATACTACCTGTGATAGGACACCTTTTGTTGGTTATTGAGTTTATTTTTTTGTTTGACCCCGAGATTTGTGTAATAAATTATTATCGTATATCTTATATCAACTTTTTGTTACCGACCTCGTCACCCCTAGTTGCAGAGGGGGTCGTAACAATGTTAGCGTCTGTTTTTATGTGAAGATCAGACATGGTCTGTATGTTCTGACTGTTCCGTGTTCCGTGTGTAAGGGGGCTTTAATAAGTGAACCTCTGCCTGCATGTCTTTAGTTACTTTTTATGAGTTATGCTTTGTCGTTTGGTGGCTTTGTTTTAATGGTTTGTAGATTTGAATAATATTGTCAGCTGTGTTTTATTTATTATCTTCTGATTAGTTTTAGCTTGTTAAAGAACACTTTTAGATTTATTTTTCATGTGGTTGTTTTTCTATGTGATTTAGTATCTTGTCTCTATGGTGTCTAGTTTTTAACAATGTTATTATTTCTGTTCCTGTCTTTCTCTCTTATTTATTTATTTATTTATTTATTTTAGCATCTGTCCCTGTCAAATATAATTTTTAATAAAAAAAAATTAAAATTAAACACCACAACAGGCCACCTTTTAGTTGCAGCTCTTGATGAATACTGCATACTACTGAATTTTCCTCGTTCATTTTTGGAGCAGAGCCAAAACCTATTCTGCATTCACTCTTCTGCTTCTTTTAAATTTTTTATTATTATATTTTCTGTGGTGTTGGTTTATGTGTCTGTTTGTTGGCATCATAACTCAAAAAGTTATGGACAGATTTGATAACATTTTCAGAAAATGTCAGAAATGGAATAAAGGAAAAAGTGGTTAGATTTTGGGAGTGATCTGGATCATCGCCTGGATCCAGGAATTTTTAAAGATTCTTTACTATTGGATTCATTTTGCTATTACAGCTTCTAACTCATCAGATAATGCTCAGATTCATTCATTGGCAAGAAGAAGAAGAAGAAGAAGAAGAGGAAGAAAAAAAAAACTAAAAAAAAAATTCAAGATGACATCATGGTAGCTGTTATAATCAAACATTGTTTGACCCGGATCATGTTGATATTCTGGATCTGGTGAAAGATTATAAAGAAAGTGGGTTGTTTGCGCCCTCTGAGTGCTTCTAGTTATTATTGGACTAATGTGGATCATATGATGGATTTGTTTTAACTAGAATTGAACTACAAGGAATTGGACTGAAATGGATTGTGTCTGTAATGTGATGTGACATCTCGGCAGTGAAAACAGCAACATAACAACAAATCATCCTCCCCCACTCCAACCTGATAGCTGCTGGGTTAGGCTCTAAAAATAAATGTCTGTTTATTAACCTGACAGTATTATTATTTACCTTTTGGCCAATAAAGTGGAATTCAGAGAAGATGAAAACTCATAATCTGCTGTTTTCTGATTCGTACAGATATGATTTTCCATCTTTCTGAACACCTTGATCAGTCAGTCTGACAGTCTCAGTTTTGGACAATTTGATTTCAAAGTGTTGTGACATGAATTAACACTTGAGACTAGAGACTAATTTCACATCTGAAACTGTTAGATTTTCTGTTTCTGTTGAAACAGATGTTTCATGAAGCAAACTTCTTGCCTTCCTCTGATATCAGTCCAGAAAGACGATCACAGACACGAAAATGTATTTATTTTTTTAATAATGTGCACTTTACTAGTAAAACTTTGACATAAATATAAAACATCTAGACTTTCGGAAACAAAAAGTTGTTTAACTCTATCATTGCTACATAGGAATTTCATGTAATAAGAAAAAAATGGTTAAATCACTGGGCCACTTTTCTGTCAACCTTTGTTGATATAGAATTAGACCTGAGGTTAGTTAAAGTAAACTTGACTGATAGTGAGGTTTTTAACCAGCTGGCTCTGTAATGCAACTTATAGTAAATTGAAGCCTTTTTCTGGGGTCAATCTCACTGATTAGTGGTTTTCCTTTGGCTACACAGATGTTCAGTCCCAACCCCTTGAGTTCCCTTCACATTGTTCATGTGGAAATGTTCTTACTTTCACTATTAAACATCTTCCTGAGTTCTACTGTTGTTTTTCTTTGATTTCCCCAAATGATTATTCATTTATGATTTTCTTCCAACCAAATTTCTCCCTGGAAGATAATGGTTTCCTACTATCCTTCCAGTTTTTAAAACTGCACTGAATAGTTCTTAACCCAGTTTTAGTTCTAGCATCTACTCAGATGTTTTCTCTGCTTAATGCCAATTATTTGACTATTCTTAAACAGACTAACATCTTTTCCATGACCACAGGATGTGTTTTTCCACATGATTGTTTAAGAAATGAGAAGCCACTCATTGCATCAGTTGGGGTTAAATAACTTGCAGGCAGTGTGTTATAATTATAATAATTTTATAATAATATACATAGCATTCTGTCCATCCTGCAGTATTAGATTTGAAAAGGTTTCTTAGCTCTGTAGGTCCAGACGGATATTAGTACACATTAAAAACTCATAATTATAGAAAGCAAATTTATTAATCTGAAAAAATGTCCATGTTCATCTACAGATTTTCTGGATTTAGTAAAGCAAAGAAACTAACCAGTAGAGAGGGAAAGAGCATGTGTTAGTTTAAATAATGATCAGTGCTGATACTAAATGCTGTTGGATAAAGGGTACAGTTAGGCCCAGAAACATTTGGGCAGTAAAACTATTTTCATGATTTGGGCTCTGCATGCCACCAAATTAGATCTGAAATAAAAAAAAAACTGATAAGTAATTGAAGTGCGGACTTTCAGGTTTAATTCAAGGGACTGATTAAAAATATCATACTAAGCAGGGAACGCCAACTCCAGACCTTTTGAGCCAGTGTCCTGCAGGTTTTCAACATGTCGATGCTGCAGTACACCTGACTAAATGCTTATGTTAAGAGGCAGGTGCAGACCTTGACATCAAGCTGCTGGAGAACTATTTAATTTGAACCAGCTATGTTGCAACAGGGTGGAAACCTAGAGGACACTGACTCAAGAAATCCGGAGTTGGTGATCCTGGTATAAAACATTTGGGAATAAATGTCTCATTTTAGGGGCTCAAGAGTAATTGGACATCCAATACTGCTGTAACTGAAATGCATATTTTTAATACTTTGTTGAGAATCCTTTGCAGGCAATGGCTGACTGAAGTCTGGAACCCATGACCATCACCAAACACTGGCTTTCCCCTCCTCCACTGATGGGTTTTTACTGCAGCTGTTGACTGTTTCAGGGTCTTTCTTTCCACCCTCTTTGAATTTCATGATCAGATCTGATGACAGACTCAGCCATGGAAGACCCAGATCTGTTGGAAACCATGCATGCCCATACCATCCATGTTTTAAAGGAGATGTGTTGTACTGTGGATCATGAGTGGTTTCCAGTCTTCTTCATACTTTCTTCTTCCCATCATTCTGGTTCAGGTTGATCCTTGTTTCATCTGCCCAAAGAATGCTGTTCAAGCACTGAGCCCCTTGGACTTTCTATTCTTGAGGCTGATTAATGGTTTCCACCTTGTAGTGAACACTGTATCTGTCCTTGTGAAGTCTTCATTTTATGGTAGATTTAGACACTGAAACACCTGCTTTCTGGAGAGAGTTCTTCACTTGGGTGGATGTTATAAAAGGGTTTTAAATCAGTATGGAAAGGATCCTGCAAACATCCACCTCTGTTCTCTTCCTTTTTTAGTTACCAGTGTCCTCTGCTTCACTCAGAAGGAACCAAACTCTGATGAATTTCTTCTTTTTTCCAGCCTAAGGATGGTGTGTTTCACATCCATTGAGAGCTCCTTTGACTACATGTTGTAAACTTTTCCACCAATTTGGATATAAACGTGGAGCCTAAACTTTGAGCCCATATTGATCAGATTACCGTATCGTGAATGTTTTGGTAAACGCATAAAATAACTAAACTTGTGTCAGTGTCCAAATATATATGGACCTGACTGTAAAGTTGTGTTATAAGCAGTTCAGATGCAGATTATTCATTACAACTAAAAGTGGCTTCAAACTTTACTTAGATGAGCAGAAAATGACTTGTGAACGTCTCCGGCTGGTATTTTGACTTTTATAAAAATCACAAAACATAAACAGTCCTGATGTGTTGTCAGCTGTGAGCTGTGTGAATGCTGTGTTATGAGGAAAGAGTTGGTGGTGTTAATGTAGAACAGATAAATGTGTTGGCATGGCAACTCTAACATGGTGTGAACACCTGCAGCCAGATGTTTACATCTGTGTCATCTTGACATTTTAATCGACAAGCTGAAGAAAACAAATGTTTGAGTAACAGATTCATGTTGAGTTGCAGAAAACATGTCAGAGATTTTCATCAGTCTAACCTTTTCTTCTTGTGTAGGGGAATTTCTGGAAGTGGGCAGCGTTCCGAATGTCCATGTTAAGCGAAAACACGTCAACATGGCTGGAGAACATCAGTGACACAAGGAGGAGGAGGAGATGCTTCACTTCACTTCACCTTCCTCTGTTTCCTCTCACTGAGAGAGGGATTATAGAGTCTTATAAAGAATGACTTCCATCTGGACGGAGATGGGGTGTGTCTATGTGTGTGTGTGTGTGTGTGTGTGTGTTGGGGGATTTCTCTCCCTGTAAAACATCTGGAGAACCAATCTGCTGTAAATAAGCAGCAGCAGCTCACTGCCACCCGATAAATAAAAAGAGAAGAAGCAGCAGTCTGTTTCTGCTGAACACACACACACACACACACACACACACACACACCAGCATTGTTGTTGCTCGTTTCTGAAGCAGATCTTCTCATTGTGATTTTATGTTTGTCTGAAATTCACCTCTTTACATGAACATGATTCTATTTTTGTTTCCACAGATGATGAATTCACCACTACAGCCTCAGTTGGGAAAAAGATGCTGTCTGTAAATGTAAATAAAAACAGAATTCCATAATTTACTAATCTTACTGACCCATATTTCACTCATATTAGAACATAACCAATGCTAAAACTGAGACATTTTAACATTTCATGGGAAAAATATGAGCAAATTTTGAATCTGATGGCAGCAACACATCTGATAGAAGTTGGAACAGGAACAACAAAGTGATGGAAAAGGTATTGGTACAAATCAATAACTGGAGGAGCATTTGACAATTAATTAACTGGCAACAGGTCAGTAACATGATTGGGTATACAAGGAGCATTTCAGAGAGGCAGAGTCTCTCAGATGTGAAGATGGTTCACAGAGGTTCACCAACCAGAGATAAACTGTCTTTAAATTTTGGAACAATTTCAGAAAAATGTTTCTCAAGGTAAAATTGTGAATACATCTAAAGAGTATAATATCATCAAATGATTCAGAGAATCAGCAGGAATCTCTCTCTGCATGTGTCACATCTGCATCAGACTCTGCCGCAGCCATCCTCCTTCCCTGCATTCCCACAGTCAATTCCCTACCTGAATCAGCCCCATCTGTGTCCAGTCTAGTCACTCACTCCTTACCTGCAGTCCCAGATTCTCATCACCCACACCTGTTTCCTAGTCCAGTACCCAGCTTTATAGACTTTAGCTCCACCATCATTCCCTGTCGGACTTTGTTGCAATATTCATGGACTACTCTTCTTTTCCTTGCCTACGCCGTGGATCCTGGATGAGCCGTCTACCCCACTGAGCCAGGCTGTTGTAAGAGCCTTCCTCCTGTCTGTCTGTGTGTAAATAGAGTCTGTTTAATCCTTCTCCTGTCCCCGAGGAGTCCATGTGTAACAAGGCTGAAGGTCTAACCTGGATTCCATGCAGGCTAGTCTTTGCTTATTTCTACTCATAGATATATATATATATATATACACTAGATGCCGCATTCAGGCTTGTACGTCAACACAGCTGCCATTTTGGGCCTGGGTCAGATCACTCAGACTGTGTGTGAAACCAAAATGCCAGATTTTTGTGCTGCATATGGATGTTCCTGTGAAAAAACACAGAAACCAAGAAACAAGGGATAACATTTCACAAGGAAGAAGTGGTTTTATATTATTTAACTGTTATGAACTTGTTGAATTTGCCGTATTTCTTAAGCTAACATAAATGAAACTGGCTTATGTCAGGACAGGAAAATAAAAGAATCTTTTTGTTAGTAAGATGATTACAGTAAGATGATTTAAGTGGCATTTGGCAGTCACCCACTTCATAACTTTAACTGCTGAACTGTAAGAACTGAGAACTGAGCGATGTTCAGATGGATTTGTTTTGTATGTTTCCAGACGATAAAGGGAGGAGGCAGCATGGGCAGCAGGAGGAGAGACTTTGTGTCGAAGGAATGTTCAGTTGTCTGTCATTTTAACCCAGAGGACTTTGACAGGACTGGACAGTCAGCTCGTTTAAAGGAAGAAGTGATACCATCCTTTTTTAATTTTCCTCACCATGTTTGACAATTTCTCATATAATCATAATATTTCACTTACACAACGGAGTCCCCACTAAATGATAATAAAATACACTATTAGAAATGGTTCCTTTTGAATGAGCCCTTCAGTACTTACTCTCACAAATTTCTCTGGTCTTAAATTCTATGTTTATTTTATTTTCTGTTTTATATTGGTGATTTGTTCTTTGGTACCTTTTTATCAGGTTCATTATTTGTTGGGCTCGTCACATCAGAGGTAAATTTGGGTTTTTTGTTTTGTATCAAAATGCCAAGAGGAACAGATAACTTTAACTGAGGTATTTCGTTTCGTTTCCTTTCTTTCTTTTTTTTTTTTTTTTTTTTGAATGAGTGTTTTTCTGTTCTTTTTTATTTAGTGTTTTTTTTTTATATTTTATATTATTCATATTAGAAATTTAATATAACTCCATATATGAGCATCACCATTATTATTTCTCTGAGTATTGTATAAATAATTTAGTATGCATGTGGGTGTGTCTCAGTATGTGTCAAGGTATGATTAAAAAAATAAATAAATCTGTTGTAATAAACCAAACCAATTAAAAATCGTTTTAAAATTTAGCGGGTTATGGTGATTTGAATCATTGATAGATCTCTGCTTCTGTTGAACAATGCAGTATACGCAGCTTCTCCCGGCCCAAGATGGCGGCCGCGTTGACGCATCGTTCCAATGGACAGCAGCATCAGAACCGGCATTTACGTGTATATCTAGGATTTCTACTGTAGAACTGATTTCCTCTGATTTCTAATGTATCTATGCTAGCTAGCTAGCTGTCAACTTTCATACAAGCCAGAGTGGAAGTCACTTGAGCTCAATTTAATTCTTAAAACGTTTTTTTTTTTTGGCATGTGTTCATCTACTCTTAAAACACAAAACAGATGAGTCAAAACCATGTTTTTTTTTCCAGAAGTAACGTACCCAGCTTGTTTTTGCCATAGCTGACAAGAAGTCCAGCAAGGTCTCCTGACCCTTCACTGGTTGATTGGTTAACCCACCTCCCCCTTCCCCTGTCCTCTGCTCTCACATCTTCAGACACAAGTTAGTTTTGGCCATAGACTGTATATAAAAGATGGATGGAGTCTCTGTGACGTTACCCATAGGTTTCGAAGAGCTGAATTGAAGCTTATTGGGTGGTTCTTCATTCATGGAAAATCCAAAAATGGGCAAAGAGGTGAGGTTGAGAGGGAGGGGGTGGATGATTGACACTCATCAAAATTCGAGCTGCCTGTAGCTAAGAGCTAACCGAGCTAACCCGGAGCTAACGGTAGCTAACCAGCTAACGGAGGTAGGCGGGCTAAAGATAAGGAGCGCTGTTAGCCGGCTAAAAACCGAGGTTGTGTTGCACTCTCCCTTCTCGGATTTTGGATACCTGTCAATCAAAAGGACACACCCCTAATTATGCTTAATTGCAAAATTAAATAACATCCAAACGGATGAGTTAGAAAAAAAATTCACCCTCTCACAGTTGTCATGAAGTTAAACTTGACCTATTAATCCTAAAATGGATTTTTGTACCAGGCTTTAAACATGTTTATTTCTGCTGTTAACTTGGTCTTTTTAACATGGGACTCTGTGGGGATTTGCTCTGTTTTGGAACCAGCCCCTAGTGGATGAGGGGGTGAACTGCAATTTTTTTTGCACTTTAGCATAGGCTTCACATTTCACCGGCTGAGGTTGCTGCTTGATCCAGACCCATCCACTCTCAGACCCCTGATAACCCCACACCTCCCACTCTAACCCTTGCAGTTTCTGGCATTTTTCAAAATTTGGCAGTGGGTGGAGTTACACAAAAAGTAGG
Source organism: Melanotaenia boesemani (assembly GCF_017639745.1). NCBI lineage: Eukaryota > Metazoa > Chordata > Actinopteri > Atheriniformes > Melanotaeniidae > Melanotaenia > Melanotaenia boesemani. Next base: position 5,320,457 of record NC_055688.1, read on the forward strand.
GGGTGTAGTTACATTTTAACTCCTCACACTCGATTTTTATTTCTGGCATTTTTTCTATTTTATTTTTAAATTGATTTTTGTTTGTATTTAATTTATTTCTGTACCATTAAATGCTTCCTGCACCCCGTTGTAATGCTTTTGTTTTTTGTAAAGCATCTTCAATTGTCTTGTACATGAAATGTGCCATATTAATAAACTTGCTTTGCCTTAGCTTAGCATTCACACTGCCAGACTTGTTGAGCTGAAGTTAATGCCACCGTTCAGAAGGATTTAATGGAAGTGTGCACAGTGTGAAACGAATTGGTCCAAGTACAGAACCCTGAGGAACCCCAGGGCTTTTTATGGTCTGTGAGGAGGACTCATTTACACAAACTGAAATCTGTCAGACGTCAATAAAGTTTATACAATGAATGAGAAACTTCTGTCCATCATTAAAGTTTTTTCAGATATCAGATATTTTTCTGTCATTGTTCCATCATTGGTTTGAGCTGTGTGTGCACTTGGAGCTGCTGTACATCACTGTCCAGCATGACAAATAAAACTCTACTTTGTTTTCCAGTGACCACATAAAGAACATTATCGTTTTTGTCTTTTTCAGTTTCAGGAACTTAAACTGGACATCCTGAACCTTCCAACCAGAGTTGGTTTATCCAGCGTTTGTAGTTTCAGGATTCATTCTCTTAATGTAAGTTATTTGATTTGATTCAGTGTTGTGTTAAACCCTGACAAGTTTCCTCCTGATCTCTGTGTAACTCTGCTCCCAACTCTGATGTCTAATTGGAAAAGAGAAAAATGAAAGAGGAGCTAAACTTTGCTGTGGATAACAAAGAGATTTCATAATATTCCCAGAGCTTTTATTGGAAAAACATCCATCCTCTCAAGTCCAGGTTTCCTGTGAGACCTCCACAAAACAAGAGCTGTTATTTAAAGTGGAGAACAATAAGAAAGCTTTGTTCTGATCTCTGAATCAGTGTTTCTGAGTCTGTGTGGGCGAGAGGGAGAAAAATAACAACCATAAAAAAAAGAAAAAAAAAAGGAAGTGGCAGATTGATGAAAAGCCAAACTGGTCCCAGGAAGCTTGTTCTTCTTCTCCAACATATTAAAAACTCCCACACGTTTCAGGAGGAGGCAGAATTAGCCTCCGTCAGCTGCTGGAACGACTCATTTCTTTCATCCTGATGGATGGATGTCCGGGTGGAGAAGAGGAGCTGGAGACGGCGGCAAAGGATGACTTCACGTCCACAGAGGAGCTCTCCTAAGATGGTAAGGCTGCTGGAAGATGAAACCCATCACATAAACACACACAAAATAATTGTTATTTATTAGCTATTCTCGTCTACATCTAAAGTTTTATTTGTTCAAATGAAGCTGCAGATTACTAATGAAAATTACCAATAAGAATAATTTTTACCTTAAAAAAGTTGACTTTACATTTTACACATTTCAGATAGAGAGCAGTGGACCAGTTTTGGAGCAGTTGGTGGATTGGGGGCCTTGCTCAGCAGCCCTCAAAGTTCAGGCCCAAGTCTACCTCTGTAACCACTGGGCGAAGCCAGGATAAGTTCAGATCCTGAACATTGCATCATCATAGCTGCCAGTCACTGTTAATGACACCCTTTAACCTTCTGCCCTGCATGTTTTAGATGTTTCTGCACAGTACTGGCCATGAAGACCAGTACTGAGAGGCACTGGGTTACAGTATAACATGTGGCAATTTTGTCCACATGTGATTTTTTATTTTATATTTCGGCTTTTAAATAGTTTCCCTTTCATTTTTTGGTGTCATTCTTTTCAGCACAACTTCACATATAAGGTTGACATCCTGTAATAACACACTGGAAAAATCTAAAATCAGGGTGTAGGAAAGCGGGTGTTTGGTTATTTTCTTGCTTGTGAGCACTTTTTACTGTTTTTTCCTGCAGCAAATATGACCGTAATAAGCACGGAAAAGTGTGCCAAACATTAGCAAAACATGTATTTTCAGACAAACATTCAGTTACATTTCTAAACAGTCAACATATAAAATGTGTTTAACTCTTAATTCCTGTCCTTACTTTCACTAAAACTTTCTCAAGAGACAACCCCAGAGTAAAGGAAGAATATCTTAATTTACTCAAGACAAGTCACAGTAATGTAGACTTTGTTTTGAATTTAATCAGGTTCATTTTTGTTTGTGCATTCACACCTTCACAAATGAACCAAACTTTCTGAGGAACTGAAGCCAAAGTTTTTCCACACGCTTAATGCAGAAGGTATCAGTCAGCAGTTCCGTCTTTTTGCGTTCCTCAACATTGTGTTATTAACAGATTAAAACCACATGTTTTACCTTTGTACATCTGCATCGAGATATATTAAAAAAGGCATCTTCGCCCACCCCCACTCTTAGACAACCTGCACAGAGGCAGCAGACAGAGGTGAGTGTAAAGAAAACAAAAGATATTTTCTGCTGATGTAGTTGACCTGTGTTGCCTGGTGAAATTGCGTGTTATGTCATCAGCTCAGACCTTAACTTTGTATTAATCTGTTTTAGAGTTTCAAGTTACATATTCTAAAACACAATTTAAATAATTAGAATACAATCAATTCTAAGAAAATAAAACCCGGTATTATGAATTTCTGATCTCCTGCACACATCTGAAACACAACAGTCAAACTGATTCAGATTTTTATGTTTCTATTTATAGAAAAGCCTCCCACTAACCTGTAAACCCAGATTTAAACCCAGACAGCCAGCTGCTGCACATTAATGCTGCTGGTTTCTGGTTGGACTATTGATGTGAATAATTCTGATGGGCGGTTTCACAGTGAAGACCATCTTCATCTTGACGCCACCTGCAGCAGCTGCTCATCGGTTTGAGTCCCTGATGACTGAAATGACAAACTTCTGACTCTGTTTTTTCTGTTAGTTCCACTTTCTGATGTCACACAGCTGAAAGTAAACATCAGTTTTTAATTTTTTATTTCCTACATAGATGCGAAGTCAAATGAAACACGTGTTTGTGCGATGATCGTGTAGAGACAACACGAAAACCTTCATCATGACGGAGTTCTTCCTGTTGAGTTCACGTCTTTTTATCAGCATTTTCAGTTTTAATAAAGTCTCAAAATTTCACAAATTCAAGTAAAAAAGAAAAAAGCACAAAGTAACCGACCCACCGTTCAGAGAGGATAATTAAGTTAAAATTTTCCCTTTGGTTTGACATGATGGATCAAGACCAGAACCAAAGAGAGACAGATCCACTTAGAACTCGACAGATGCTGCCATCTTTTCCCTGGATCTGCTTCTGTCTTTTTATTTTCCCCAAACTCTGCTTGATTTGCTAAAAAACACTGTTTTCCAGTACTTTAATTTACATACAGAGGCTACAGATCCTCAAAGCATCCGGACCAGACTGGACTCCTGGCTGGAGGTCTGTTGCTTCCCTGTCTGTCTCAGGTGGTTCTGAAAGTTCTTCCCTGTCTGTCTCAGGTGGGTGTGGAAGTTCTTCCCTGTCTGTCTCAGGCTGGCCCAGACTGGCCTTCAGCAGTAGCGGGACTATTCCCGGTGGCCTGGGCTCTTAAGTGGCCTAACTGAAAATAAAGAAAAGAATTTAAAGTAAAAAAGAATCACGGTGAACCAGTTGGTGCAGCTGATCTGCAGAAACCAGCAGTGGACCAGCTCTACACCCTCTTCGGGGTCTTTGAGGGGGCATGGGAGTTTGCCCATCCAGTCTACATGTGTTTTGTGGACTTGGAGAAGGCATTTGACAGTGTCTCCCAGGGACTCCTGTGGGGGGTACTCCGGGAGTATGGAGTGCCGGACCCCCTTGTACATGCTGTCCGGTCCCTGTACTACCGGTGTCAGAGCTTGGTCCGCATTGCTGGCAGTAAATCAGAATCGTTTCCAGTGCGGGTTGGACCCTGCCAAGGCTGCCCTTTGTCACCGATTCTGTTAATAGCCTTTATGGACAGAACTTCAGCTCTCACTGGAGCGATTCGCAGCCGAGTGTGAAACGGCTGGGATGGGAATCAGCACCTCCAAGTCCTGGACCATGGTCCTCAGCCGGAAAAGGGTGGAGTGCTCTCTCCGGGTCTGCAATAGGGCCCTGCCCCAAGTGGAGAAGTTCACGTATCTCGGGGTCTTGTTCATGAGTGAGGGAAGGATGGAGCGGGAGATCGACAGGCGGATCGGTGCAACGTCTGCAGTGATGCGGACTCTGCATCGGTCTGTCTCTCACTTAGAGATAGGGTGAGAAGCTTGGTGATCCGGGAGGGGCTCAGAGTAGAGCTGCTGCTTTTTTTTAAATTTTGAAAATAGCCCTGTCCTCTCTGACAGAAACCTAACATGTTGAGTTTTCTTGGCTAATCATTATTATTACACTGCACAATGCAGAAAACTATTAGAAACAAATTATTTGTTTTATTAATGAGACACTTTTTATACAAACATAAAATGATTATTAGTCACTACTAAAAAGTTTATGTTCAAACAAAATCTGGGCTAATAGTGTGTTTGGGGGTTTCCTGGTATAACCTGGATAAAATAAAACAGTTAATTATTTGTGTTGTTTTAAACTGACAGGTGGATATTTTAATACTTTGGTTGCTTGGCTGTAACAGTCTGTCTACATAAACTGTCCACATCTGTCCCTGTCCAACACACAGGTAGTTGCACAGCTGTCAGAGTGAAGAACATTTCATTATTCCAGGTTAAATGCTGATGAGGGAACTTTGGATTTAATCAGTTTATCAGTGTGTTTATCTGGTTTTACTATAAATGATATGATTGCAACTTTTTTTATCATTGCTGCCTGAGGTTTCTGTTCACAAATCCATATGAAATGTGTGTGTGTGTGTTTGTGTGTATGTGTGTGTAATGCAGGTTTACCCGCTTCGTTCACATCACTGACACTCTATATTTGCCCCAATGTTCTGCATATATCATTCATAATCTGGATGATGGTCATGGGAGAATAATCAGAAATGTAAAATTCTGTTGGATCACAGAGAAAAACTCCTGTAGACGTGAAAGCTATTCTCTGGGGAAGTATTCTTCGTCATGCTTGGACATCGTTTATGGTGTCCCCCAGGGGTCTATTTTAGGTCTGAAACTGTTTATACTTTATATTAATGATATATGCAAAGTTTCTGAAAAATTTAAATTGGTATTATTTGCTGATGATACAAATATTTTTTGTTCGGGGGGATTTACATAATCTGCTGAGGACGATCACAACTGAAATGTACAAACTGAAAATGTGGTTTGACATTAATAAATTATCATTAAACTTAAGTAAAACTAAATTCATGTTTTTCAGTAACAGCAACATGAATACAGAAGTACAGATACGAGTAGAAAGAGTGGACATTGAAAGAGTACATGAAAACAAATTTGTCTGGGTAATAATTGATTATAAAATAAATTGGAAGTCACATATGAAAAATGTTCAAACAAACTGTCAAAAAGTATCTCTGTTCTAAGCAAAGTAAAACCCAGTCTGGACCACAAATCACTCCACATTCTCCACTGCTCACTGATTTTACCATATTTACATTACTGTGCAGAAGTTTAGGGTGACTGTACAACACAACCACTATCCATACTGCAGAAACGAGCTATAAGAATAATTCATAATACTGCTTACAGAGATCACACAAATTCACTGTTTGTAAAATCTGAAGTATTAAAATTTACAGATCTGGTTCATTTTCAAACCACTCAAATCACGTACGAAGCCACATACAATCTACTTCCTGGAAATCATCAAATATTGTTTTTTTTTAACAGAGACGGAGGAGAACGTAATTTAAACATCAGTGTTCACGTACAACATTAATAAGTTTCTGTGTTTCCGTTTGTGGACTGAGGTTGTGGAACAGGTTGGGGGTGGAGCTCAAGCGGTGTCCAAGCGTGATCCAGTTTAAAAGGCGGTACAAACACATGATTCTTACGTGGTACAATGAAGAAGAAGGGCTTTAACAACGTTCCTTAAATGATTTATTTTCTCATTTTTGTAAATACCTTTATGTAAACGTGTGTTTCGGGAGACTGGGGTAGGTGTAAATAAACTTTTGCCTCAACCTACTCCTTTTCAGACGTGTTGGGTTTATATATTATTGTTTGTTGTATTGTTTTCATTTGTTATGTATATATTCATGTTTTGTTTTGTCCTGTTTTTGTTTCTTTTCAGTTTACTCTTTTGTGTTACTTGCACATATTTGAAATAAAAAGCAGAAAGAAGAAAGAAAGAAAGAAAGAAAGAAAGAAAGAAAGAAAGAAAGAAAGAAAGAATGAAAGAAAGGTTAGAAACACCTAATCACAAGAACACACGTTTTCCTGGGTTATAAAATCCCGTCAGACGGCATCATGGTGGTTTCTAGAGTGGCTTCATTTCCCTAGTGCTACACTCACACCACACATATTTATGTGTAATATGTGTACATGTGTATTTATGTGTAAAGGCACTCAAATCACTCTCCACCACTCCTGGCTGTGACTCCGTACCCACATTTCTCTGTACAGACGTTGCTGCCGCTGCTCCACAAAATGCCATGGCCACAAATCTGGCTCTCCTCTTTTATAATCTCCTCCCTAAAACGATGATATTGAAAATGTGCTGGCTACGGTTGGACAATATCTTGAAAATTGCAACATACGCCCTGATGTTACCGCAAACACGAATACGTCACACCCATGCTCGCTGTCACGTGTTCGTGTCTTCTACGTATGTGGGACACTTGTGGTGCGCATGAGATTCATACAGGAGATCACATTCAAGTTGCATTTAATTGGAAATGTGGACAGACTGTCAAAAAAATTGGATTTCACAAAAAAATAAAATAAAATAAAAGAAATAAAATAAAAGAAATAAAAAAATAAAAATATCCGAATTGAGCATTATGCCCTGCAGTGTGAACCTAGCTTAGCAAATTTAACTCCCCTCTAGCGACTTTTTAAGTTTCTTTTAAGTGACTAGCAACACATCTAGCAACTTTTCTGGTATTACTGGAGACTTTTGTAGACTGTCGTGAATGAACGTAGTTTATTTTTCTCAGTGAGGAGTGGTCGCTGCGCAGACCCCTCCCCCGTCCAAAAGCACTCAGAAGAGGCTTGGTCATCATGCCACAGCAGCTGCATTCAGAGCAGGAGATGATCACCTCTGTTTCATCACCAGGCTGAAAATGAAACGTACAAAGCTGCTGCTGGCTGATCTCGCGCTGAATTCCCGTCAGATAATAATGGCTATTAATGAAGAGTGTTTAAAATGTTTAAAAAGTAATGTGACATGTTCCAGAGTCCTAATTAAAATACAAATTACACTTAATAAAATTAAACTAAAACACAAAGTAAATATTGCCTGAAGAATTTAATTTTAATTTATTATGGACAGCCAATAGCTACTTTACTTATTGAGGAATTGACAACAGTGCATCTGACGCATTTCTACTCACAGAACATGCTAGGGTCAGAAGACGAAGCTCCAGTTGTTGCTCACTCTTTTTTTCTGTTTATTGTAGCAATTCTGAGCACTTTTGTTATGTTTTCTCCTGATTAAAGCACTTTTGTTTAAATCTATAAGAATAACATAATAAGCCTATGTTGCAGTTTAAAGTTAAAGTTATTAATATTGAGAATGGCAAAAGTTTTATTTGATCTTTGATGGAGATTTCAAATTTAGCCTTGCTAAATACAGATAAAAGGTGAACATTAATTAATTGTAGAGTTTTTATTTCTAAAATTTTATACAGGAGGAGTTTCATAGACTTGGCAAAATAATTTTTACTTTTACAGAGATCTGTTGTGGCAGTTTTTCTGAGGCATTTAAATTGTTTATATCGATATCGGAATTATATCGTATCGACCAAAATTAAGAAATATATTGTGATAAAAGTTCTGGCCATATCGTCCAGCCCTAATATATATATATATATATATATATATATATATATATATATATATATTTTTTTTTTTTTTTTTTTTTTTTTTGGGAACCTGATTAGACGGTTGGTGGTTTAAAACCTACTCCCTCAGTCAATCTCTTTGCCTTGAGTGTCGGCATCGCTGGTGTATGACTGAATGAATGAATGTTTGGTGGTGGTCTGAGGTCACTGGCACGGATTGGCTGCCATGTTTCCATCTGCCCAACACATGTAGCTCACCAAGTATGAATGAGGAGAGAATGAATAATGGCAACATCTAAAGCACTTTGAGAGGCTGAACATGAGAAACCTGTAACTAACCCACTAACCTGTTGCTGGAAAGCAGGCAGTGTGATCTGGGTCATTTAGGGCTGCCGACAGGGGGTCATCCCCTTTTCTACTGGTATATTTTAATGGCAAGGATGTGCAGATACTCTCTCAAACTGGACCGATGCTTCAACTCCCCGTCTGTTCAAATTAAAATTTGATGAGGCTGATGTTCAGACAAAACCTGCATAGAAAATGTTAGATTTTTACTTTCTGAACCTTCTGCAGACAGTATGCAAGTATAAAGCATGTAGTGTCTGCAGCTTCTTTCACCTCCACTTGCCATTTCAGAGCAGGATGGCGGTTTGTTATGCTAGCGAGCAATGCAAGGTGGGTAACGTAGTGTGAAGTCGGTGTAGTACCAGTGATAATGTAGGCAGTGGCTGTTACAGGACCTCACATAATCCGAACGAGTTCACGTTCAAGTTCTTTATTTACAAATGCAGCTCAGTTTAGTGTTCAGAGAAAAATGAACGAGTTCATGGTGGCAGCAGCAGGGGGAACTGGGAAAGAAGAGGGCCCTGGCATTTTGGCACAGACTCTATCTAAAGCGAGGGACTTGAATGGAGTCCAAACAGGTCATATTTGACCAGGTTGCAGAGGTTTATCAGGCCTTTTTGCCTCAGTTTATGTTGCAGTTTTTAGGCCTTTGATTGAGTTATTTATTCATCTGACGTGCAACATTTGGAATGTAAATTTGATAAAATCATGGAAACGTCAACTCACATCACTGGAAAAATGTCTAGAAATGAATATTTATTTAGTCATTTATGCTGTCATTTTTTTTTATAAAAGAAAAAAAGAAAAAAAACAAAAAAACAAAAACCAAAAAAACCAAAAAAAACCCCAATGATAACTGGAATTAATCTGTAGGTTAAGTTAACGTATCTGTGGCCAGTGTTTGAGCTGACAGTCAACATGCAGTGGATCAGAACAGGATCAGAACCAGATCTACGTGACCGTGACGTCCAGACTCTCCCCGTCGTCCCTCCGGGTTTCTGACGGTTGTTAATTAATTGTCTCTGCACGAACATCTGTTGTCTCTGGAGTCCCGCAGCGCGCCGCTGCAATTCAACATTTATACGTGACTCCTTACAGCAGGCGCACCTTTAATGATGAAGCATATGGAACCGAGCCGAGCAGAAGAAGTCCATCCATTCTGCAGCGGCCCTCAGCCGTGAAGAGCTGCGCTTCACAGGAACCAAATGAGCTGAAATGTCTTAAAACATGCAGCAGTTTAGGAGGGAACGCCAAGAAACATTTCTGCTGATGAGGTTCAAGCAGCTGGAAATAACAGGACATGTTTAAAGCTGGATCTGATTATCAGCAGAGCCACTCTTCATTAAAAACTAAAACACTTGAAAATTATGATGTTCGGCCTCCCATTGGCTGCAGGGCTGCTACTGATGGTTTCCTTAATAAAAGAAGAAGAAAAAAATCTGAAAAACTCTGATCTAAATAAAGGGTTATTGACTGTACCAGTAATAAAATATAAGTAATCCAGCTCAAACATACTGACGTAGAGAAGTGGTTAAGACAATCTAACTGAAACATTGTCAACCAGAAACAATGCAGGATTTGTCATGAAGGGTCTTCATCCCAACTGGTTCCACAATCCACACTCCAAGAAGTTCTAGACTTCCAAGATTTTCCATGTTTTCATCTGCTTGGTATGAAGCAGCAGATAGGTCCAGATATCAGGAACTAAACCAATGGGTTTTAATTTAATTTCAAGATTAAATCTTTCTTGAATCATGTAGAAGGATCTCTGGCATCACATAGCCCCTTATTTTATTATCATTATTTTGGCTTTTTTGACCTCCACTTTGCTGAGGTAAGTCTGAAAGTCACATGACTGAAACCCAACCACTGAACACCAAGTCATGTCAGGTTTATTAGAGCTAAATAACGTCATCTTGAGAGGATGACCCCCTACCTTACAGTTACACTTTTTTTAAAAGACGTAAAATTAATAAATACCAGGAAAGCACCCCAAAGAGGTGTGTTACTCATACACATTACCATGACGTCATTTCAGATAATTACAGCTGTGTTCATATATCTGTGAAAAAAGAAAACTTGATAATTATCATTATTATAATTATTAGACTTAGAGTAAATCTTAAGGATTGAAATGATTTTTGTAACTTAATGCACTCAAAGTTAATCTCTCCTGGAGTTAAAGGTACAGTGTGTTAGATTTACTGACATCTAGTGGTAAAGATGGACATAGCAGTGAGTGGATCCAGTGGCTGCAGGTGCACCAATGACTGCACTACAGGTAACTCAACGTTGTGTGCATGTGTACTGTCTTCTTCTATGACCCTTTTAAGGCGTTATTTATCCCAAATGGTGTTCTAGCTCCTATCAAACAAAACTACTGCAGCTTTAAAGCTCAGAGGGTTCTCACTTCACACACACACACACACACACACACACACACACACACACACACACACACACACACACACACACACACACACACACAAACACATATATATATATATATATATATATATATATATTAGTGCTGGACTCTGCATTAAAATAAAATTTTTTAATCACGATTAATCGCATGACATGTTGCGATTAATCGCAATTAATCACATTGTTACGTGCAAAATGTCTCTTTGCTTTAAAAGAAGGCCTACAGCTATATAAAGAAAATGCAGTAAATTTTGGTTTATAAACACTACATCAGGTGTCTCCAACCTGCCACACTGGAGCTGCAAGTGGCTCTCTGGACCTTCCACAATGCCCCTAAATATGTGGCTAAAATATTTTTTTAAATCTATCTTTCTTGTCATTCTTTACATGAATTTCCCTGCAAGGGATTAATAAAGTATTTCTGATTAGGTTGAAAACCATGGACTTTTTTTAACTTTACATAATTTTCCACAGAGTTCTACATCCTTTAGAAGAAAGTCTGTCTATCCTCTTTTTTAAACATTTTATGTTTTTCTTTATTTTAAAACCTAAGAATGGAAATAAAAATGTGGTTCTTTAAAAATAACAAACATCCTTTGGTGGCTCTTCATTAAAAAATATATATTAAGTTGCAACATTTGCGTCTCTAAAGGAGTTTTATTTAGCTGGCTGAGGGAAAAATGGCTCTTTGTATTGCAAAGGCTGCAGACCCCTGCACTAAACACATAAACAGATTTAACAGCAGTTTTCTCTTTAAACACCAACAGTTAAAATATTTCTTCATATATTTATGAAATCAAATTTTTATGAGAAGGAAGGTGGAAATGTTCAGGATTTACTAACTAAAAGGTAAAAACTTAGCAGGATGAATTTAAAGCTGTGAAGCTGCTTCCTTCTAAACACAGAAGGAACAATATGTGATGAATATCAGCATCAGGTGAACAGACAGAAAGCAGGATGAGAATCTCACAGCTTCTAGATGGTGAGGAGAGAGAAATATTCACAATATGCACAATAACTTCCATCCATGCACCTTCACTGCTTCATTATCGAGATTTCTGGCCTATAATTTCCCTAACCTTTCATTCTTAGCCTGACTGTTTAGCTTAACACCTCCGCTACTGGGAGTTAAGGGGTTAACATCTCGTTTCCAGGTGTAGTGTCAGGTCTGTAAATGTGACTATAAACATGTGTGATATCCACAGAAAGTCCAGAATCTCAGCTACTAGCTCAGCAAAACCATTTCTATCACCAGCAAACACAGTTAAGACAACAATTATTGAAAGACCAGCTACACAAAGTCCGAAAAATATGTAAACACAAGTTATGGCTCCACCCAACGCATGAACACGAACAAACGGCTCCTCTACTGAAAGCTCACATCTCACAGATTCCACAGCTGGAAGTGTCATCTCGCTATGACCAAGATTCACCGAACCAGAGGCAGAAGAAAGCTTGATTCATGCTTTACGTTTGTAAAAGTCAGAAAACATGTCTTACCTTTGCTGTCCTGCCTAAATTGAAACCGCATTTGTTAAAAAAATAGATAAATAAATCAAAAGTTTCTCATTTTCTTTTGGGAGCAGTTTCCTGTCCAGAAATCACAATGTTCTGCCATCTGCATGGGTTTTGACCATAGACCATATATAGCCTCTGTGACATCACCCACTAGTTTCTGAAGAGCAAAAGTGAAGCTCGTTGGGTGTTCCCACCATCGCCATCTTGGTAGCATCACACGTGTCGTTAGTCCCGGAAAATCCAAAAATGGGCAAAGAGGTGGAGCTGAGAGGGGGACTGTAAAGGTTTGGGTAGATTGACAACCATCAAACTCCGAGCTGCCTGTAGCTAAGAGCTGACCAAGCTAACCCTAGGCAACGGTACCTAACCAGCTAACAGAGGTAGGCGGGGTTAAGCTAAGGCGCACTGTTAGCCGGCTAAAAACCACAGTTGTGCTGCACTCTCCCTTCTTTCCACGGATATTGGATACCTGTCAATCAAAAGGACACGCCTTTAATTATGACGAATTTCAAGATTAAATAACATCCAAACAGATGAGTTAGGAAAAAATTCACCACCTCACAGTTGACATGAAGGTAATCTTGACCTATTAATCCTAAAATGGAGTTTTGTACCAGGCTTTACATATGTTTATTTCTGCTGTGAAGTTGGCCTTTTTAACATGGGAGTCTATGGGGATTTGGTCTGTTTTGGAGCCAGCCCCTAGTGGATGAGGGGGGAACTGCAATTTTTTGCATTTCCACACAGGCTTCACATTTTACAGGCGAAGGTGTCCGGTTGGATTTGATAGACAAAGAGAAATGTTGATTCTTTTTCTTCTTACTTTCCAGACAGAAAACGTCTTTTCATTTTAATAAACCCGCTCTCTCCTGATTACATCAAATGCACCGCTGAAGGGAGACATGGACGCCATGTTTCTGTGATCAAAGCCAGTGAGCAAAGAAAAAAAAACTTAACCTGCGATTAAAAATTTTTACGGCGTTAATTAACGTGTTATCATGCCCAGCCCTAGAACACAAACACACACACATACACACACACACATATATAGCACCCCTGAACAGACCTCACCGGAGAAGTAACTTACCCACCGGTCCCCCTTTTTGAAGAGGGGGACCACCACCCCAGTCTGCCAGTCCAGGGGAACTGTCCCCGTTGCTGCAGAGGCATGTCAGCCAAGACAGCCCTACAGCATCCAGAGCCTTCAGGAACTCTGGGCGGACCTCATCCACCCCCGGGGCCTTGCCACCGAGGAGCTTTTTAACCACCTCAACGACCTCAGCCCCAGCACCAGCTACCCTAGACTCTGCTTCCTCATCGGAAGACGTGTTGGTGGGATTGAGAAGGTCTTTGAAGTAATCCCTCCACCACCTCACAACGTCCCGAGTCAAGGTCAGCAGCCTCGACAATAGAGGCACGGAACACAGACCACTCGGACTCAATGTCCCCCGCCTCACCCGGGACATGGTTGAAGCTCTGCTGGAGATGGGAGTTTAAACTCCTTCTGACAGGGGACTCTGCGAGACGTTTCCAGCAGAGTCCTCACAACATGCTTGGTTCTGCCAGGCCTGACCGGCATCCTCCCCCACCATCTGAGCCAACTCACCACCAGGTGGTGATCAGCTGACAGCTCCACCCCTCTCTTCACCCGAGTGTCCAGAACATGCGGCCGCCAGTCCGATGATACGACTACAAAGTCGATCATCGAACTGTGGGCTAGAGTGTCCTGGTCCCAGGTGCACATGTGGGCACTCTTATGTCTGAACAAGGTGTTCGTTATGGACAATCCATGACGAGCACAGAAGTCCAGCAACAAAACACCACTCTGATTCAGATCAGGGGGGCTGTTCCTCTCAGTCACTCCCCTCCAAGTCTCGCTGTCATTGCCCACGTGAGCACTGCAGTCCCCCAGCAGAACGAAGGAGTCCCCAGAAGGAGTGCTCTCCAACACCCCCTCCAAGGACTCCAAAAAGGGTGGGTACTCTGAACTGCTGTTTGGTGCATAACCACAAACAACAGTCTGGACCCATCCCCACACCTGAAGGTGGAGGGAGGCTACCTTTTCATCAACCGAGATAAACCCAAACATGCAGGCGCCAAGTCGTAGGGCAATGAGCATGCCCACACCTGCTTGGCGCCTCTCACTGGGAGCAACTCCAGTAAGGAAGAGGGTCCAGCCCATCTCAATGACAGTGGTTTCAGAGCCCAAGCCGTGCATTGAGGTGAGTCTAACTATATCTAGCCGGAACCGCTCAAACTTGCGCACCAGCTCAGGCTCCTTTCCCGCCAGAGAGGTGACATTCCACATCCCTAGAGCTAGCTTTTGCAGTCGAGGATCAAACCGCTAGGGTCCCCGCTTCTGGCAGCCGCCCAGCTCACACTGTACCCGACCCCTATGGCCCCTCCTGCAGGTGGTGAGCCCACAGGAGGGGAGGTCCATGTCATCCTTTTGGGCTGAGCAAATATATATATATATATCTATATATATATATATAACTAATTTTTTTCAACTGAACCAACTTAAAAAGAAAATACAATTCACTAATGTATAGACAGGATTGTTTTATTCCTTATGCACACAAAATCATAAACAATGCTTTTTCATTACATTTGTTTTTAAATTTAATCGCTATTTAAACATTTATTCAGGCAATTCTGTTTTGATCTCCTAATTAAAAAAATAATTACCAAACAAACAAAAAAAAAACATATACAAACAGCCCTTTTATTATTAGTGTTCTCTGTAATTTTTACAATGTTTTACGAAACATGGAAAACTTACATTAACTGAAAATCTCTTCTTCACCTGTCGTCTCGCTTCCCTCCATGTTTGCTGTTTACCAGCTGTGGCTGCACCACTCGACTCCCGTATATTTTAAAAACAAAAGGCTGAGATAGTGATCATGCAATTTAGAGATGTTCCAAAAGTCCAAGTCAAGTCTAAAGTCTTTGACCCCACATCCAAGCCAAGTGTCAAGTCTTTGACTTCAAGTCCAAGTCAAGTCATAAGTCACTTTTAGTTGTAATGAGCAATCTGCCCTGTGATTCCTGTCGTCTGGTCCGCTTAAAAGATGCATTATAATATCCAGCGAATTTAAAAATCGCCCTTTATCTACCAGCAGTTAGTGACAGCTCTGATATTTAGCTTAAACAGACAAATGCTCTGTCCCTCTCCTCTGGATAATTTCTTTGCTTTACTGAATTCAGAAAACCAGTAGATGAACATGGAAATGTCTTCAGATTAGTAAATGTGATCTTAACATAACTTATCCAAGAGTTTTTAATGTGAACCAAAATCCACGTGGACCAACAGAGAAATATAAAATACTAATACTGCAGTTCATAGCATTTTATTCCTGAATGTAGAGAGGAGGGTCAACATGCTGCAGGATTACCACCTGTCCTGCAGGTTTTAGACGTTTCCCTGCAGCAACACACCTGATCTAAATGACAGCTTGTTGTCAAGTTCTGCACAAGCCTCCGAATGACCCATTAATAATTAGACTCGGGTGTATTGCAGTAGGTAAAATCTGCAAGACAGTGTCTCAACAGCTGGTCATCCCCGCACTACTGCATCAGAAAAACCTTAAGATTTTTCTTTTTTATTATTATTATTATTATTTTATAAAGGGAACTGTGTGAAAAGAGTACAGAAAATATTCATTTTCAGCTTTAAAAAATTAAATAAAAAAACTCAATATTTTATTTAAATTAGATAGAATTCTTGCAGGTCTGATAAATTTTCCTAACTTTTCTAAATCCTCAACAACTGTACTTTTCTAACAAACAGACCCAGTAAAACCATGCTGTTTAAAGTGGGTCTGATCCCAGTTTAATGGGATCAGGGCAAAGTCACAGATTATGGAAACTGTTCAGTAAATGTTACGTTGTTCTTCTGAACACATCCAGTGGAGCCAGTCTGATGGAGTTAACATTATTTTAGTACAAAGGTAACAAGCTAATGTTTACACTGCTGTTTGGTTTAAAATAAACACTCAGTCCTGTTTTTGAGAACATAGGGTTTAAACTTTAAGCAACAGTTGAAAATGAAAATTGATTATAAAAGATGATTATGACTGTCATGTTTTCAGCTCTTAGAAGAAGCTATAAGATCCTGGATGCTTATGTACCTGAGGTTTACAACCACACCAGACTGTTTTATTTACATCACCAGTTTGGTTTTAAATTTCATACAAAATAGAAAGTATAAAACCTTCCTCAGTTTCCTCAGATATCACATTTCCATCATTGTCATTTATTTAGTCCCTGTTTTTTGCTGAGTTGCTCATTGATCTGATTTATCAGCCTCATAAACTGACAAGTTTAAAATGAGAGAGATTTTCTTTTGGAAACTCAGTCAGAACCTGGACGTGACGCCGAAGGACATCTCTGGATTTCCACCTGTACTCAGGTGAACCTCTGTGATCAGCGCAGCTTCCTCGTCTTCGTCCTACATCTGTGTTCCTGCAGGAGACGCCTGCAGAGACTCAGCCGGAGGAACAGATTCCTCCTCCTGCTGGCATCCCGAGCTGGCCCTCATCTCTCACGGTGTGTGTGTTACTGTGTGTGAGAGAGAGACTTCCTGCGGTCTCTTTATGTTTGCTCCGTTACCCTCCAGCGAACATCAGATGTAACAAAACCAGAGGACAAAATAAGAACATTACTTTTTAAAGACGTGTCCTGAAGATGGAGACGGTGATGCGTGCTGACAGCGGCTGCTAATTGGAGTAAATTCATTTACCTCGGGCGCCAGTGTTCGCACAAAGCGCCGCTCGCCGCCTGAATAAGTGATGATCGGCAGCGGCCGTATGAGCCCTGACTTTTTGAATCATTTAACGCCACAATCTGCTAATTAGTGGGGAGAAAAGCCGGCTTTCAGCCACAATTAAGACGGGCCTCTGTCAGTCGGGGAGGGAGAGGGAGCGCTTCATTTATTCATCCTCTGAGCTGATGCTGAGTGCAGGGGGGGGGGGGGGGGGGGGGGGGGGGGGGGGGGGGGTTAGATGGATGGATGGATGAGTAGGGAGAGCTTAGGGATCTGAGGGGTTTGGATGAAGGAGGGGGGTTGTTGGAGAAGTTTTCCACCATCTTTCACCACTACCTAACCCACAGCTCCTTTTCATCATCATCATCACCATCATCTTCTTGCTCACAGAAGGACACGAGGACGGCCCACTGACCGGAACAAACACACACACACACACGCGCGCGCGCGCGCGCACGCACACACTTGGAGTGTTCATGTTTTACATACTGAGTGTTAACTGGTTGTACCGCCCAAGGTCAAACACAAGCCTGCAGGTTCCTACACACATACACACACCACCATCATCAACATCATCGTCATCATCATCACCATCACCCCACCCATTAGCCTGGCACGCGTCCATCTCGTGGTGGTTCCACGCTGAGTGACTTAGCCGAACACACACTCACACACACTCTGTTGTTTTTATCTGCAGTCCTGGACCTTGGTGTGAGTTCTTGACGTGACCAGGGTTTTTCTGTGTGTGTGTGTGTTGGAGGGGGGGGTATCACAAATCTACCTGAGAGCTTCAGGCTCATGTTGAAAGGATTTATTACATCACTTTTAGACAACAGCTGATTGGTGGATGCTGCTGTCAATCAGTGGAGTTGTGAAATAAAGCTGCTGGTTCCTCCCGTGAACTCCTCTGATGGTTTCCACAACCCGGTTTCTGATTTTAACCTGTGACGTGAATACAACTTCATAGTTGTAAATGTTGATTAATTAATGATTAATTATTTTGTAAGCTGTGATTAATCTGATTAAAAATGTTAATAATTTGACAGCTCTAGTTCTATTCTATTCTATTCTACAGTCATTTAGCAGACGCTTTAATCCAAAGTAACTTACATTTGAGAGTAAGAACAACACAAGCATGAATTCAAACAAGATGGGACGTCATAATTAAGTGATAGTCAGACCGCTTTGAGTCCAGTTGGACCCAGTTGCTGTCATGTAGTGCTAGTGCAGTGCATATAATTTTTTTTTTTTTTTAAGTCATTTTATTTAAATACAAGATCACGATTTCATCACACAATATCAACTTGGTCATAAGTGCACACAGCTTCTTCAGTACTTGGTTGAGCCAAAGAGCTGGACAAATCTTTCTAACTCATTTAGTTAAGCTAAGTGTGAAAATGCTCCTTAAACAACTGAGTCTTTAGCTTGCTTTTAAAAGTGGATAAGGACTCTGCGGATCGGACGGAGTTTGGTAGATCGTTCCACCACCGGGGGACAACAGAGAAGAAGAGTCTAGAAACTGATTTTGCGCCACGTTGTGGTGGGAGCACTAGGCGTCTTTCACTGGTAGAGCGTAACTGTCGAGAGGGAGTGTAGCTCTGGATGAAGGAGTGGAGGTAGACAGGAGCCGTTTGGGTTATTGTTTAGTAAGCCAGAAGCAGAGCTTTGAATTTGATGCGCTGCAACTGGAAGCCAGTGAAGAGCGATTAGCAGCGGAGTGACATGAGCTCTTTTGGGCTGGTTGAAGACCAGACGTGCTGCTGCGTTCTGGATCATCTGCAGAGGTTTAACTGAGCATGCAGGCAGGCCAGCCAGTAAGGAGTTCTAATGTGATTTTGTTTCTCTTGATGTCATTTTATATAGTTTTTAATGCTTCTTCTGCACCTCGCTGTAATGCTGTTAATGTTTTATGTAAAGCTCTTTGAATAGTCTTGGACATGAAATGTGGTATAGAAATAAGCTTTCCCGCAAAAAAAGAGCAATATACAGACAGAAAGAAGGTGAGCATTGTGTTGTCAAGTTGCAGTGTTTCTCAATCCAGGTCCTTGGGACCCACTGCATGTTTTAGATGTGTTCCTGCTCGAACACCTTTGATTTAGATCAATGAACTTCCTCATCAAGTTCTTTGTAAACCTGTTAACGTTAATTTCATTCAGGTCAGGATTGGGATTGAGAAACACTGGTCTGATGCTTTAGTCGCATTATTCCTTCTAAATGTATATTTGTCATTGTGTTTAGTGTTTTTTTTATCTGTCATCTTCTGTCTGTCTTTTTGGGATCTACACATCTGGTTCCATCTTTCTACATTTTAAACAATAGATAAATGACTCATGGAGAGAGGAAGAATATAATGACTGAATGAATGAGTAAATGACTATTAGCAGGAATGCATCACACAATCTGATTTTATAGAACTTTGATCTAATTAAGTTAATTTGTAAGAAACTTTGTGAATATTGACACACACACATTGATCGTTACATATTCAACAGGGGAAGACTGATTATAAAGCACCTATTTATCATTTGAAGAGGATAACTTAACATGAACCCAGACTGGCAACGTCACAAACATCTTAATGATGGACCCAACCCTAAAGAAGCACTTCTGAACTTTGAGAGATTTTCTCGATGAGGCGTCCCCTAATGACAGCTAATTTGTCATCCATCTTCATTCTGTCTCTTCTCTGAGTTCTCTCCAGCCAGTAAAAGTCAGTCTGAAGTTGACTCTTGTCTCATCTCTTGCTCTGTCCCTTTCTCTCTTTTTCCTCCAGTAATGTTGTCTTGTTTTTTCTTTATTGAATCAGCCATTGTGCATGTTCACAAAAGAGCCAGTGTGTTGATAGCCAGTTGCTGTTGAGTGACACAGTGCATAAGACTCAGCTATAGTGAAGCAGCGTCCCAGAAAAAATACAAAAAAGTATGGTTTCTCAGTTAGAAGATGCTGCAGGGCTACAACAACTCCAGGAATGTACATAATAAATGTCACAGTGCCATCAAAACAAGACACTCAGAAAAGGTAATTATTATTAAAGTAATTATGTAATGGCCTGATACTCTTAGGCTAAAATACAACACAAAAGAATGAAAATAAATCCTTTCATTCTTTTGTGGTGTATTTAGGTCCAAGAAGTTTTATTTTACTACAATAGAGAATGTGTAGACTGGCTTCTGGGTCTGATCAAACAGCTCTGAACTTTAGTCCTAATGATTTCCAAAAGGTGCAGTGCAACAAAAAGAGAGGTAAATTTGAGATAAGTAGTTGAGAGAAAAATCCAAAACAGCTTCAGAGACCATACACATGAATTCCACTAACATCCAATCTATGATCTGGAAGAGTGACAGGCTGCCAGAAAAAAGATGTGCATCTCTTTTAATTAACTCAAGAGTCCAAACTTACAAAACCTAGTCGAGGGCAAGAGGGCAATGTGGTGAAACAGGCAAGCAAAGGTCGTCAGCGTGATCCGAGACATAACCAAGAGGCAAGGCTGAGGCAGAAATGCATGAGACAGAAAACAAGGCAAAAACTGTAGGTGTTTCCATCACCCCTTGAATTGCACAAAAACTAATCGCAATACAAAACAGTAAAGGAAGCACCTACATTTCGAAAAACCTCTCAAATGTTGCAAAAAAGTTTTTTACACTCTCATGAGGTGGTTTTTCAGACGTGTCGATATAAAACTACATCTCAAATGTGTAATATAAACTTCTTTTGCATTTACACATCCCCAGACATGATGTAAGGGGTCACGTGACCCTTGATAGCAAACAGCGAAATGCAGTTTTACTAAGAATTAGAAATCTCCTTCCTCGTCAAAGTGGAGTCTCGCAGATGAGATTTTAAGAGAATAATGGCTAATATGCTAAACACCATTCAGTGGAAACACCTGCAAATCGCAACTGCACTTTGTCAAAATTTTAGAAATATCGCTTTTATTTTGTGAACTACCGTAATGGAAACGCAGCTTGTGAGGTTCAGTAGATTTGGAATAACACTGGATTACTGAGCAAGTAGCAACAATCTGGCACTGGAGGACTGATAAGAGGAGGTTTAAATGCTAGTGATGGGAAGTTTGGCTCCTTTCAAAGATTTGGCTCTTTTTTTTTTTCTTTTTTTTCTTTTTTACCCTGTCCTGTCCAGCATCCTAACATACAGAACGGTGGTCTGTGTGCCATATTTTGCTTGACAGATTTGCTCTACCAAGGGAGACATGTTATATACATGGCTGCCCTTGATATTTTTATTATTTTTATTGTAATCTTATTTTCTTTAGTCTTTATATGTCAGTGCCGAACCTGACAGGGAGATAGAGGAAGAGAGAGAGAGAGAGAAAAAAAAAGGGAGAAAAGGACATGATTAAAATGTGGAAATAACAGTTGTCTATGCTGCCCAGAACATATCACAAAAAAAACAAAAAAAAAAAACAATATAAACTACCACAGTACTACATGGTACCAAAAGAAAAATAGGATGATGATGATATGAAAAATTACAATAGTCATCAAATGTACCTGCAGACAAACGTACCAACACACAAACATCAGCTACATCTAGTGAGAAGCGGATGGAGAGGCGAGCACGTTTGTGAGCATGCACGTGTTAACATGCATGTGTGGCCATGCAACAAGGAGGAAATGTGTACCCGCAAGGGGGCCGCGATCACGCCGCACCCCGAAGCATCAGCGGGGGAAGGGGGGAGCCCAAGGCCCCAAAGGCCAAGCATGTCCACAGAGCACCAAGCCCAGGACAGCCAAAGCAGACAGAGCAGCGGCCCACCCAGACCAGAGCAGAGGGGCCCCCAGACCGGAACCCCCAGTTCGACGGGGCAGGGGCACCGGGCAGCCCAGGGCGATGGCGAGCAGGCCCAGCGGGCGCTGCGGCGCGGGCTGCACAGAGGGCAGGCACCCCACAGGCCCAAGGGCCACCCATTCCCCCAGCAGAGCCCCACCCAGGAACCCGACAGGGCCCGACCGCCCCAGGCAAAACCACCGTGGGCCACGCCAACCCAACACCAAGGCTAGGCACCCCAGGGACAAGAACATGTCCACAGGTCCCCCTCCCCCAACAAAAAAAAAAAAAAAAAAAAAAAAAACCCTCTTTACCCCAACCCTTACCCATTCACCCCCCACCCCACCCCCACCAGGGGCAGCCCAGGGAGTCTAGGGTCTGGTGGGCCCCAGACCCGACCCTCTCCACATACACACACCCACACAACCACATACATTCTCCCTGAGGTCTCATCAGCCCCCCTATGCGGCACCAAGGGCAGCCCTCCCATATTGTGATGAGAGTATATTAAAAGATAAAATGTTTCTGTTATGGATAATATGTTCAAAGTATTTAATTCCTTTGTTAGTCCATTGGTTAAAGTTTAGCATATTTTTGTTTAGTAGAATATCAGGATTGTTCCAGATGAGTGTGAGTTTACATGGTATTACTGAGGAGTTGGTTTTTTTGAGAAATTCCCACCAGGCTGTCAGAGAAGTGCTGATGTTGACACTTTTAAAGCACTTTTGCTTTTTTATACTTAAGCTGAAAAAAGGAAGATCAGAAATTTCCAAATTGTCACAAAATGTTTGTTCTATATCTATCCACAGGTCATCTAGTGGACTAGGTTTGAGCCATTTTAGGACATATTGCAATCTATTAGCTAGGAAGTAATGTTGAAAGTTAGGCAGGTCTAATCCTCCCCTACCTTTCGGCTTCTGTAAAGTTTTTAAACTGATCCGAGGTGGTTTATTTTTCCAGAGAAATCGGGAGATGTTGTGATTCTAGCGATTTAAACCAGGTAGAAGGGGGTTTCATAGGAATCATAGAAAACAAATAGTTGATTTTGGGTAGAACCATCATTTTTATGGTGGCGACTCTCCCCATGAGTGAAATGGGTAGAGATTTCCAGCGAGCAAGGTCATCTTCTATAGTCTTAAGAAGGTGAGTGTGATTAAGTTTTGTTAGTTCTGAGAGCCTGGAGGGAATATTTACACCCAGGTAACTAATGTTACCTGATTTTAAGGTGATGCTGGGTAGATTTTGAAAGCTACAGTTGATGGGTAGAACTGTACTCTTAGACCAGTTAACGGAGTAGTCCGACAGTGATGAGAATTTTTTAATTAGTGAGATTGTTTCAGATAGAGAGGTTTGTGAGTTCTGGAGGAATAGTAAAACGTCATCAGCATAAAGACTTACTTTATGAAACATATTTTTGGACTGAATGCCTTTAATAGCTTTATTTTGTCTAATTGCAGCGGCTAGCGGTTCAATAAATATAGCTAAAAGTGAGGGAGATAGTGGACAACCTTGTCTGGTACCCCTTTGTAGATTAAAACTTGGAGAGGTTTGGTCATTTGTTCTAACACTCGCATTAGGAGAACTGTATAAGATTTTAATCCAGTTAATGAAAGATGGTCCAAAGCCGAATCTGTTTAAAGTAGCTAGTAAATATTTCCAGTTAACACGATCAAAAGCTTTCTCTACATCTAAAGAAACTATTATTGTTTCCAGGTTATTGATGGTAGAATAATCTATTATATTAATTAGTCTCCGCATGTTAACAGAGGAATATCTGCCCTTTATAAAACCTGTTTGATCAGGGTGTATAATGAGAGGAGTTACTTTCTCTAACCTTCCAGCTAATGCTTTGCAAATTATTTTAAGGTCCGCATTTATCAGTGATATGGGGGTCTGTAGCTAGATGGTATTGTGGGGTCTTTACCTGGTTTTAATAGTACAGTAATGGTGGCAGAGTTTATGTTTGGGGGTAAGTAACCATTTTCCTTTATTTGTGTCACCATTTTGAAGAATGTAGGGACCAGTGTTGACCGGAATTCTTTATAGAACTCTGCTGGGAAGCCATCCGGACCTGGGGCTTTTTTACAGGGCATATGTTTAAGGGCTTCATGTAGCTCCTCCACTGTGAGGGGGGAATCTAAGGCCGTGACTTGTTCCTGCTGTAAACCTGGAAGATCTATATTGTTAAGAAAATGATGGATATCATTGTCTGATGGATCTAAGTGTATACAGAGTTTTACAGAAATCTCTAAAGATGTTGTTTATTGCATCTGGGTCATGCGAAATATTACCTATTGAATCTTTAACAGCTGATATGGTAGATTTTTACTTATTTATTTTTAACTGGTTAGCTAAAAATCTTCCGGATTTATTACTGTGTTCAAATGTCTCCAAGCGTAATCTTTGCACCAGAAATTCTGTTCTCTTGTTGATTATTTAATTTAATTCCAGTCTAGCCTTCCTTATTTGGTTCATCGTTGGTTCATCTGGTGAAGCACTGTAGGCGTCTTCTAATGATTTAATTCTTATTTCTAATTTTAATATTTTTGAGTTTTCTTTCTATTTTTTATGTGATGCAAAAGAGATGATTTTGCCTCGCATTACCGCTTTCCCTGCTTCCCACAGAACACATGCTGGGACTCCTGGTTTGTCATTGTCTTCTAAGTATATAGCCCATTCTTTTGTGAAGTAGCTGATAAAGTCGGGATCTTTAAGCAACACTGTATTAAATCTCCAGCTTTTAGTCGGTGGTGTGATTCTCGTGTTCCTCAAAGTAAAGGAAACTGGGGCATGGTCGCTGATAGTGATGGGGTGAATCTGGGTCTCTGAAATCTCACTCACCAAAGAGCTGCTAACCAGAAAATAATCTAGCCTAGAGTATGAATGGTGAACTGGGGAAAAGAAGGTGTACTCTCTGATATTAGGGTGATAAGACCGCCATATATCGCAAAGTCCAAAATCTTCCATATATTGTTTTACAGTGTTTGTGGATTGCCATTTTTGATGATTTACAGTGTTACTAGATCTATCAGCTGAGTCCAGAACCATGTTAAAATCCCCTCCTGTGATCAGTGTGCTATCTGTGTGTTCAGAAAGTGATGTGAAGAAGAAGTGAAAGAAGGAGGGATCGTCAACATTTGGGCCATATAAGTTAGCTAAGCATAACTTCATATTTTGAATAAATAATTTACTATGATGAATCTCCCTTCTGGATCTGTGATAATGCTGATTTCTGTGAATGTTACTTTTCTATTTATCAGAATGGCTACCCCTCTCTGTCTGGAGTTCTAACAGGCTGAGTAACAATGAGGAAACTGGGTTGTAGAGAGGGCATTAACTGATGTTTTTGTCATATGAATCTCCTGTAAGAACACAATGCCTGCCTGCAGATCATTTAATCTATTAAAGATTTTTAGTCTCTTCTCTCTGGTCCCAGCTCAGTGCACATTCCACATGATAAATATAAGTATGGTCATGCTTGTGTTGGATGCTTCTTGTTGATATAAATGTGTATGTGTGTGTGTAAGTGTATGAATATGTATGCCTAATGTTGTGTGCCTGTGTTGAATGTTATTAAATGTACTTGAATTAATGAGTGTGAGTGTTGGGTTATATATGCGGGTATTACTAAATGTACTGTGCAGCTTAGCATTAGTGTTATATGGTTCCATGAGGTGGCAGCTAGAAAAAAAGAAAAACAAAAAAGAGTGCAGAGAGAGAGGAAAAGAAGAATAAAGCGGGAAGAAAATGACAAAAAAAGGGGGAAGTGGGTAAAAAACAAAATGAACCCATAAAAAATAAGTCCACTTTGTGAACATTAGAGACTGGCCGTATTATTGTCTATTGTGAACAAACATTAAACTCTGTGACTTAAGCCCAGTGAGTCTGATTAGCGTTTATAACACCTGTGCAAAGTGTGCAGAGTGTGGATACATATCTGAGGTCAGTAGAGCCAGGGAGTGGTGTTATGGTCACGATGTAGCTGTCCATTGACGTAAAGTTTGTCCACC
This sequence comes from Melanotaenia boesemani, assembly GCF_017639745.1. NCBI lineage: Eukaryota > Metazoa > Chordata > Actinopteri > Atheriniformes > Melanotaeniidae > Melanotaenia > Melanotaenia boesemani. The sequence continues at coordinate 5,346,191 of NC_055688.1, forward strand.
GAGATGACAGCGCGGGCTCCTCCGTCCAGGAATTTTTCTCCTGATGGGGAACAAGATCTTGCGACGCTCCAGGATTCTCTGGGGGATTCCGCCTGGCGAACTCTTTTAGAACTGGAGCCGGTTTTTGAGGCCGTCGCTGCAGCGTTAGACTTGCCCATTACGATCCGCTGGAAGCTTTCTTCGATGAAATCCGTCGGGCTGATGAGATCTTCTTCGATGTGATCCAGAGTGACCAGGTTAGTGTGGTTTGGAATATATAATTTTTTTTTAATATTCTCTGTTAGCTTGTGGCGTTTGTTTGTTTTCAGTAGCGCGCCATGTTGATTCTGCCAAGTCTCGCCGAGTCTCGCGTTACAGCATTCTCTCACCTTACAGCATTCTCTGGCTCTTTTGACTTGGTTCCCTCAGAAAAGTTGCTTTTTTTTGGCTCCCAAATAGCTCTTAGTGTCACTCAGAGCTTATATATAATTTAGCACTTATGAGTGGTTTATTAGTTGGTGAAAAATTATTTATATAATTTTTTTTTCATAACAGCTTTATCTTTGTACATTTTTCATTAGAAAACATAATTATGTCTAATATTTTCATTAAACCTTCAAATGAACAACTGAGAACAACACCAAGTAAATCCTGTAAATTAAAGCAGAAGTCTGAACATTATGACACTTTGAATGTGCTAGTGTTTACATTTTTTCCTGACACCCATAATCTAAATCTGGCTTCGAGCTTTCTCCGTGTACCTGGTCTGTTCCACCACACTCCTGTCTTCTAAGAGGCCCTTCCTTCTATACAGAGTGGTGTGATACTGGTCCTTCTTCATATGGAATATACCGCATGGTGTACCCATCAAAATAAAGTCCCAACCCTTCTAATGATTGGGACATGAACAACACATAAAATGAGCACTGCAAGAACGAAGCAGCCAAGGAAAAAAAATGGGAACCGGCTCTTCTGATTCACTACAAAGCATCAGCTCTTAGAGATGCATCTTTTACACATAACACATCACAGTTCAATGGAAAAGAAAACAAGTGACTAGCCAGAGTAATTATAAGGCAAAGGTGGGCCAAATTATAAGCTGCGGCAAGCAGGTCATGCCACAGGAAGTGACCTAGTTGTCCGGGTTTTTATGCACTGAAGGAGTCATTGTAATTTTAAATGTTCATGTAGTTCTGTTTATGTTTATGACAAGACACTGACCTGAACTTTGAGTTGATCGTCTGTAATCTGAAAGGCAAAAGGGGCTTAGTTCCAGAAGGGATTTAAACCACAGTTTTAGAGACTTAAACTAGATCAGACAGCGATGTAAAGGAGCTGATTCAGACTCATGTCACTGATTTGAATACAAAGGGTCGTAAACACAGCAGTAAATAAAACCTCCATCTAAACGGCCACATAAATCAGAACCAGCGGCGTACAGTGGACCACAGTGAGGGTTCAGGGATCCTCGCCCGACATCGTCTCGCCCTCATTTCAACACACTTTCCTGCGACCTGGTCAATTTATTCACGCTCAGGCCCGAGGAGTCCTGCCCCGGACATCAGGTGCTGAGCATCATTGCTGCTGAGTGCCGCCGACTTGGAAATGAGCTGTGGGCCGAAGGTAATGAATATGTTAAAGCTGGAAGCCCCGAGGATTTATGTCGGACACGGAGCTGTAAATGTATGCATGTGAGGGGGCTGTTTATGCAGAACTTGCAGGTTTGTTGTTTATTCACAGCAGAAGAAGACGTTCTTAGATCCACTGCAGCAGGATGAAAACCTCGGTGGAGAAAAGTCCTGAACCCAAACCAGTTTACTGTCAGGGAAACATCAAAGAATCTAAAAGATGACTATATTTTTTATCTTTTTACTGTTAAAGCTCAGTTAAACCACATTAACTTTCATCAGTGTCAGCGGCCTGGTTTTAACATAACCTAAAATCATACAAATAATACCAAAAAATATTAAAATATTGACAAAGAAAAGCACCAAATAAAAAGTAAAACTGAAAGTGAGTCAGACGATTGGATCTTTAGAAAATGCAGAAAGATAAAATCAACTGTGTTAAAATATTAAAGTTAGAAAAGATGAGAAAAACACTGATTCTACTGGTAAAAACTTTTTATGTAATCAGAACAAACCATGACCGTGATCTTCAGGTCTCACTGGAGTGATTCACAGCTGCAGAGACTGGGATGAGGATCCAGGGTGGAGTGTCCTCTCTGGGTCAGGAATGAGGTCCTGCCACAAGTGGAAAAGTCTGGGTCTTGTTTACTGGAGAGGGGAGGACGGAGATCAACAGGAGGATCTGTGCAGCGTTTGTAGTGACGTGGACTCTACATCAGTCTGTCGTGGTGGAAAAGGAGCTGAAAGGAAAAACTCTTGACAGTGTTACCAACTCTTTAGTCAGTAAAGTAGCTTTAGGCTAACCTGAAAGTTAAAGAAGTCAGTAAATGATGTATTCCTCTATTTTGTTTTAATAACTTGGTACATCTAACTGTAATGGACGCTGTAAGAGTGGAATAAGGTCATAGGAGAGACAAAAGTGAATAAAAACACCTTAAATGTGCTTAAAAATACAAAAGAACTTTCTTCTGTTGGTTCTGTTTTGTTTTTTATTCAATGTCACAATTCTAACCCTCCTCTTTTATATACAAAATAGGACTCAAATACTCAGAAGATACTCTGCCAGCATTTTTTTTCTTTTTAAGATGTATATATATATATATATATATATATATATATATATATATTAGTACTGAGCAACAATTCAAATTTTCAATAGCGATTAATCGCATGAAATGTTGTGATTAATCATGACGAATCGCACTGGTACGTGCAAAATGTCTTTTTCATCTAAAAGAAGGCCTAGTGCTCTATGACGAAAATGCAGTAAAATTTGGTTTACAAACACTAAATCAGGGGTGTTCAACCTGCTGCTCCAGAGCTGCAAGTGGCCCTCTGGACCTTCCACAATGGCTCTTAATACATGGCTAAAATGCTAAAGAACCAACTAATGTTTTAAATGTAAATAGAATTTTTTTCAATCAATTTTCAGTTTTTTTTTCATGGAATAACTGCACTGAATTTCCACAACATGATGGCACTAAAAGAACCAGTAATAATTTTTAATCAATTCTTCTTGTCATTAGGTTTTTTTTTTTTTTTTTTTAATATAAAAACACAATCTTTTCACAAATGTCAAAGAAAGGATATCTACTAGAAATGTTTTATGTTTTTTTCTTTATCTTAAAAACTAAGAATAGAAATAAAATTGTGGTTCTTCATATTTGTTATAATAGATATTTGTCAAAAATTATAAGTTATCTTTTTTCAAAAGGTCTCATTTGCTAAACAACCTTCTAAACAAGCTTAATTTAGCTGGCTGAGGGAAAAATGGCTCTTTGGATTGTAAAGTTAGCAGAATTCTACACTAAACACATAAGCAGATTTAGCAGCAGTTCTCTCTTTAAACAGCAACAGTTTAAAGAAAAATATGACAGAGAAGGATAAAATTTTCAGGATTTACTAACTAAAAGGTAAAAAGTCAGCAGGATGAATTTAAAAGTGTAACTATCCATATTTGACACCGCTACACGTTGGTGGGTGTGACACATGAATTATTACATACACGACAGCTCAGGTCAAGAGCTCTCTATAACAATTGGTCCCATGTCTTTAGCCTCTTTTGTTGTTAAATTATTCAAATATTATTCAAAGCCTTCAAATATGCACTGAGATCAAGGTTCAATGGTCAGTTTTATAAGAGTCAGGTAGCGTGTTCATATTGACATGTTATTCTCCAGATAAAGACCTTTCCAAATATGTATTTGGTTTAATGAAAGCCAAAGTTTTT